>NC_089823.1:208459103-209111603 GCF_035046505.1 Tiliqua scincoides | reverse complement strand
GTGGTATTAAGCATTGCTAAGATTTCTACTATTATTGCATCTTAGACTTCCACAGTGGAAAAATGAATTATGAAAAGGTAGCCTGTTTGTTTCCATACTATAGCCAACGTTGTGTTTGCCACAACTTGTTTGGATTGCTGTGGGGTGCTCAGCCTCTTCAGTAGCAGACTGAAATACTTCAATTCAATCTACGAAATATATAAGGGTCTTGATTTCTGCAGAAACCAGCTGCAAACCCTTTTCTGTGCGGAGGTTTATCTACACATTTCATCCATTTCAGCTAATAGTCATCTCTGGCCTTCCGTGATGGTGAAGCTATTATCATTTACTGGTACACAGTTTGATTTGTTCTCTTGTTCCTGTTGTGTGTGATAGGTTACCATGGGCTCTACTGTGAGGAGGAATATAATGAGTGCCTTTCAGCCCCTTGTCAGAATGGTGCTACCTGCCGAGATCTCGTCAATAGCTATGAATGTGTCTGTCTTGCTGAATATGAAGGTAAGGAATATTTTGCTTTAACATAGTGGATTTACAAAGTTTATTGAAAATCCACCAAATATGTGTGATCTTCCCTAACATAGGATGAAGCTTAAATGATACAGAAATATTGGATAGATAGAATGGTTTGAGTTCATTTTCAATATGAGATCAACACATTTAATGTTTTACCTTTCTGACATCTCTTTCCCGTGCAGCATTTAAATTAGAGATGTGTTGAAACTAAAGATAGGTAATCCCCACCTCTGCTCACTTTGGCTTGGAAAGAAGCTGAACTGACTCCAGCAATCCAGGAAGTAGACTTATTTCTGAGCCAAAGCTGAGTTTGTTCCCCTGTGATAACCCAAAGCTCATCTCTCCCCAGCTGCCCAACCTTCTTCCCTTTTAACCTCAGCAGGTGCAATAGTGATGGTGATCCATCCATTGGGAAAAGGAGTGGGTCTCATTGCAGTACACAAAGATGAAAGGCCTTGTAACCTTTGGGAAATGTAGTTTTCTCAAGCAATGCTGTCATTATAGTAGAAAACGCTATCCAAAGGGTGGGTGGGGATAGGGAATTCTGGAAATTCTGTTCCAGTTTGGATTTCAGTATCCAGTGGATGCCTGTGATAGTTTGACACTACCCCACAATGTTAACATCATAATCAATCTATAAATGCTGCCAATCCCAGGAATGTGTATCCTACAAAAGTGGAAGTAGTAAAAATACTTTTGATGGGCCAAGTTATCTTTACAGATCATCACGACTCTGCTTCCTGCTCTTCACTGAGGCTGCATTAAGGACCCATTTGGGTCTATCTGAGCATTGGTAGATGCCACATACACCCAGGTCTTAGTGATACAAGCAAATTCAAATATCTCACTCAAATTAAATCATGGCCAGTTGATGCTTTTTTTGCCATGTATTCAACAACCTTGAAAGGTTGACAGCCTCACTGACTGTGGCTTGAAAGTATTCCAAACCTGGGAAGTGAGGGATGGAATGGTAATGCATGACTGACAAATTTTGGTCCCAATTAAATTTCCTTTTTTAGTGTATCTCCAGCTGATTATTAAAGTTTGGTTATTAAATATTCTAAATCCTTCCCTCTTAACTTGCTTCTCTCATCCATTTTGAGAGACTTGTCGGCCATGCCTTACTGTGGTCTCACTTGAGTTCCAGACACAAATTTATGATTATATTGGTATATCTGGGTGAAAACTGTGTGTCATCTTTTCATGAAAAACAGAACTACTCCATTTTCAGATGATCCCTGCATTCTGATTTTTTAAAATATGAACAATGTTAACATCATCCATGATCACTTGTTATTCTCAGGGAGACACTGTGAACTATATAAAGACGCTTGTGTTAACATCAGCTGTCAGAATGGTGGTACTTGCGACAGTGAAGGGCTAAATGCTACCTGCATCTGTGCACCTGGATTTACTGGCAAGTAATTTTGTAAATAACATAATATGCATAATTATTCCTCAGAATATACAAAAGATGGCAGTGTCAAATAAATGCAATGCTATCTGCCCACTCTATTATTCCCTTAAAGAAGTGGCCAATTTTCATACTAGATATTTTACTTTACAGAAAAAAAACCCCAGCAGTAATTGATATTCATTGTAGTTCTGAAAAATACAGTACAAATTAGGGAAAAGGAAGAAGGTGTTGTTATCTATATTCATCTTTCTAGTCTAATGGATAATAGTAATAAATGTATGAAGTAATTGTTCTCTCCTACTAAAATTAATGCAAGAAGCACACACGCCGAGGCTTACTTCTTACTCTCAAGAGAGGTTTAACTAGTTCTCCATTATTGAATTTCTTATGTCTGGGCAATGACTTCGGTGTTGCTTGTGGAGACTGACCTGAGCTCATAAGATGCTATAATTTTTTTTAGTGTTATTCCTGAAGTGGCCTGTGTGAAAAAAAATTGCTAAAGCATATATTCCATAGCTTACTGAACATAATACGTATCAAATTTTAGAAACCGTTTATAGCTTCTTTCAAGCTTTCTTTTACTATGACATTGCCTCTAAACATATAATGAGCATCACCGTATGACTTTACAATAAGTTACAAGTTCTGTTCTCTAACATGCTTAGAATAGAAACTGCAGAGTTTAAGCAGACATTGAAATCCTTGGGAAGAGAGGTTGGTAAAATACGTTGTCATATATCCATTTTAATTTAAACACCACCTATATGTGCAAGCTAACAGTCATTATAGTTTGCTCCTGCTACGTTGTCTTTCCACTTCAAGGAGCATTTCCTACCTACCATCCAAGAAGATGCAAAAATGTATAAATGTAATGTAAATGTGCAATACTTCATTAAGGGTGCAATCCTAACCCGCTTTCCAGCACCAACATAAGGGCAATGCAGCTCCGAGATAAGGGAACATACATTCCCGTACTTTGAGGAGGCCTCCGTGAGTGCCACCCAACTGCAGGATGCAGCACATGTCCCATTGGCAATGCTATGCCAGTGCTGGAAAGTTGGTTAGGATTGGGGCCCAAGTTCTTTTTCTGGATTTATCAATCAGGAATAAATACGTTGTGATTCTATTATTAGTCTGTGGAATTAGAACCACTCTGCACTAGCGAACATGTTTGTATGCCCTCTCAATATTGACATGGTATCCATATGTTTTTCCTCATGGGGGAAATAGCAGCCTGTTTCAAGCTTTAGTTCCAATGATAGTGCTGTTGTACATTCTATTTATACACTTTTTATTGGCATTTGGACTGCTTTGCTATGTAGATGCCCTGCTCTGCACCAGTCTATATTTTGATTGCCATTTCAATAGTGTTCACTCCTGTGCAGCCCTGGAGAGAGCTTGTTCCAATTGATTTTTTTATAACAAGGAACAAGTAGTGAATTTTGTAATATCTGCTTGCAAAAGAACATAGATTTTCTTCACAAACTGCTGTGTACTGTATCATATGTAAAACAAATGCTGGGACCAACTTTTTGTGGTGCTAATAACATGTTGATTACACAGGCCAACACACATTTTGCTTCCTTAAACGTTACACCAATTCCTAGGTATATTTGGGGTGCTAATTCCAAAAATGGGATCTGTTTTGCCCTATCACGTCTAGTTTTGGAGACACAGCATAGCCTCTTTAGTGAATGGTTCAAGCAGCTTCCTCATGAGGAAGCCTACACCATGCTTTCTTATGAGGAAGCTGCTTGAACCATTCACTAATGAGGCTATGCCGTGTCTCCAAAACTAGACGTGATAGGGCAAAACGGATGCTATTTTTGGAATTGGCACCCCAAATTCATATCACACCACCATAAAGTTTGGGAAAAACTTTTCTGACCCTCAGTTTTGTAGGCCTGTGTTATTAGTGTCTGAAAGAAGTGAAAACATGGCATTATCCATCTACATTTGCAATATAAATGCACCCTCCTTTTTTTAAAGGTGAAGAGTGTGAAATCAATATAAATGATTGTGAGAGCAACCCGTGCCATCACGGCGGAATGTGCATAGACCAACCCAATGGGTACACTTGCCACTGTCCACATGGCTGGGTTGGAGCAAATTGTGAAATACGTAAGTATTGATTACGTGTTGTTTTATTGATAACGGAGACCTAGAATGGTGTATCTCACTATGGTCCCTGGTTGAATACCTCTTGCAGGTTTTTGTAGAGACCATAGCAAAAATGAAAAGCCCTGAACACCTGCACTGAAGGCATCAAAAGCTGTATCATATCAAATCCCTAAGCAGCTCAACTTCAGCAGTTGTGTAGTCCTAAACCTAAGTGTTACCAAAAGCTTGTTTAGTACACTGTCTCCTTTTCAACTGTGCTTGGTATCAGATACTTCAAAGGCACCAAAAAATCTTATAGTGATCTGCCCAATATAATTAACTCTGACCTTCCAGAAATCACTGACTAGAACAAATTGGGAATGAGGATTTCATTTACTGAGAAGTTTTTTTAGTAACCTTCATTGAGCCTCTCCTCGGTGTGGATAAAAAAGCTATGAGAAACATTGATCTGCTTTAATTCAAATGTGTCCTCTGTTCACATTTATGGTGCATTATACAACATTCTAGATCAAAGCAATAAGGTTTCTTGGTTTGTCAGTGAATTGACCTTACTCAGTCCATCAATAAACCAATAAAGACAGAGTCGTGTTGCAGATGCAAATATCCAGCTTACAAAGCCATTTTATGTCTTTCATATGTGGACCAAAAAAAATAGATGGAACATCTTTTCCACCATATTAACCTGCACTTTCTGTTTGTATGACCTACTGGATAGACCCCATTAGGAGTGTGAGTAGTCTGTTAAGGCTACAATCCTATGCACCCTTATCTGGCAGTGAACTTACCTTTGAACTTGTGGGACTTACGTCTGAGTAAATATGGATAGGATTATGCCTACTAATATTGTTGTGAAAATAATATGCTCTTTCTAGGACATAATTGAAAAAGTGCAGTGGTATCAACCCAAGAAACAATGCTACTAGTAAAAATGGATAAATAGTAAATACATTACACCATCTCATATATATTTGGGCATATGCCTGGAGCAATCTGGTTTTATTCATGTTCCATATTTCTAAATACAATGTACCAGTTTTGTTGTAACTGTTTCAAATGGCATCTCAGCTGCTTCCAAGACTGAAACACAAAACTCACAGCTGGGCTTTTGTATTCACTAGGAAACAGAATATTCAGTCTTTCAGACCATTGGATTGTTAAGTGCTTTATTCATAAAGCCACTATGCAAAAGAACAAGCACACACAAAAATCACATCTTGCACAGCTAACTTGACCTTTTAAATGATGCAAAGTATTCTGAATTTGATCTAAGGGGTACATGTTGAAGAAAGCTTGCAGAGGTGAACATTACCATTGCTACCTTGGCAAACCCTGGTTGCTTCCTGAAATTGCTGCATAAGATCAGAGAATTCATAAGAACAGAACAGTATGGGGTGCCAAAGACTACAGGGTTAAGGAGAAATAGATTAAAATCACCCCTCGCCTTATGAAAATGGAAGTTACTTTGGATACAACACTCTCTGACCAAAGCCAAACTCAAAGACATGGCAAAGATATTGATACATTTGAATACAGTACCACTAGGTAGCCATTCAGGCATTTTGGGCAAGCCTCCTTAACACTAAGGAGTAGCCATGGAAAGGCTGAACTGGATTGTAGCTATGGCACTGGGGGAGGGTGTTTAAACCTCTTCCCATGCTATTTTCTGGATCTAAATTGCCCATTGAAGCTGTATCTGCTCCTTGAATGAAAATATGTAGGTAAAGTACATATATATTGTCAACTGCGGGGCATACAGCATTGTCCTGGGAGGACCTGGAGGAGGATCTAGGAGCAATTGATCACCTAGTTCCAAATTGGAGCCATCTAGCCCATCACTCAGGGGCAGACTGGTTTTGGAATCTGCTGTCATTTCTTCACTGTCCCCAGGAAGAAGAGGAATGTCAGAACAATACTGGGTCTAAATAGGCTCAACAGAAGCAGTTCCTCAAGATGGAAATGCTACAGTCCAGACATGTGGAGAACAGAAGAGGCAACTTCCTGGCATGACTTAATCTACAGGAAGCCTACCCACACAACCCTATTGTCCTTCCCACAAGCAGTTCCTCTGATTCATCTATGCAGGAGGCCTCTTCTAGTAGTAGACCCTGCCATTTGTTTTTCTCCAAGGTGTTGGTAACCCACCACAAGCTGGTAGCAGTATGCCTGTATCTAGGTGAAATTCTGAATGAGTTCAATAATCTGTTTACAGTAGTTCAATGTCTTCTGACATTCTGTATAGATTTCCATGTAGAATGAAATTCCATCAGAATAAGAAGGAGAAAAATTGCAGGTGTGTGAAACAAAATGCATACTTTGTGCTAGAAAGAAGCATCAACCCTGTTAATGTTGAAAATAATTGGTTTTTCTTGTTTTCAGATCTTCAGTGGAAGTCTGGGCATATGGCAGAGAGCTTGACAAACATGCCACGACATTCTCTCTACATTATAATTGGAGCCTTGTGTGTAGCATTTGTCCTGATGTTGATCATCCTCATTGTGGGGATCTGTCGCATCAGTCGCATTGAATATCAAGGCTCATCGAGGCCAGCATATGAGGAATTCTACAACTGCAGAAGTATTGACAGTGAATTCAGTAATGCCATTGCCTCCATCCGACATGCCAGGTTCGTTTGGGGGAGGAGAGGAGGGTAAAGGCTAAAATAAAGCCTAGTTGTCACAAGGGGCAGATAAGGTGGAGCAGACATGTTTGAATGCTCCTCATTACAAAACAATTCCATCCACATAGAAAACGTGCATGTTAGGAGGAAGGCCTGGCTGGAACCTTTCTGCCTGATTTTGTTTGCTAAATGCAAGGAATTGCGTGGATTTCCATCACATGCGTTCTGATGGTTAAACATGAGGTGCAGGATATCCATGATCAGACCTTCCAACACTTCAGTTTTATTTTAATGCAGCCCTGGATAAGGGGCAGTTTCATTTACATCATTTTCCCTAATCTAAATCCCTCCACCACTGCTATTAGGTGCCTGTATTTTTCCCCCCTTGTTTGGGGGACTAGTAGCAGTGGTGGCGCAATTTAGACCTCGAAATATAACTTTTGAAAAGGATCACGGAACTCACGATATATTTATTGTTGTAATTATCTGACAAGTTGCATAAAGAGTATGAGACAAAGAGCCTAATCTTATTCTTTTACCCCCCCCCCCACCATCGCAGTGATGCCAAACTGGCAAACGCTGCAACCGTGGTGAGGAGGGATTCAGCCAAGGAAGGGGATTGTAAAATCCCTTTACCTGCCCATAAACCTCCTGACCCACAATGGGTGTCTTCAGACGTCCACTGGCAAACTGAAAAATGGGGCGGGGAGGCTGCTGCTGGAAGGGACAAGATCCATCATGGGCCGCCTGCGATGTATCCTCCCCTCCCACAGCCTCCTCATCCCCAATACGCCTCCCTCCCCGCCCTGTTCCACCCCCTCCCCACCTTCATTCTGCCGCCCTGCCTCCTCCTCCTGCCTGCCCTGTCATCCTACTTCTTCTGGCAAGCAGGGATTCCCTTGCTGGCAGGGACAGGATGGTTCTGGCCTTCCTACTGGCACTCCCGACAGCGCACTGACTCGCATTGTGACAGAGCGCCTTTTGTGACAGGTGCTGGCTGCCTTACAGCAGTCAGCACTGTCGTAGGAGCCTTTCCACCGGGAGGTGGCGAGGTGAAGATTGGGCTGAAAGACTGATGTGAAGGATAAGATTTCTTTCTCATTTCTACTATATAAAGTTAAGGCATTACCTTGCTATTTTTAATGTGGTTTAAGAGTGCAAACATTTCCTGCTGTTTGCATAACAACTTGCTTTTCCCGATTAATTTTTTTTGTTTTATACTTTTTCTCACCCTCTACCAAAAGAGACAAAAATGTTGTGGTAATGGTCCACTTGCACATTCTTTTTCTGTTATTAAGGAACCATAATCTTTCCATACTGTTGTTCTGTTAGCTTTTTCTCTGACAAATGTCTCTCCTGGAATAGAGATGGATGGGTCCCTTTTAGGGAGAAGGGCGGGATATAAATAAAGTTTATTTTATTATTATTATTATTATGTGGTCCATCAGTAGATTACCGGCCAATTTCTGGTGGGCTACACAACATGATCTACTCTCTGGCATCCTTGTAAAGAACATGGGACTAGACAGATCAGGGTCTGGTCCGGGAAGATGCAGCTTATGTGAATCGGCAACAGTGTATAATGAGGACCAGTTAACAGAGATCACTGTATGTCCTAACTGTAAAGAAATTCTAAATAGACCCACTTTGTAAATTTCATAGACATTTGTGAACCTCAGGAATTATCATTTAAAAAAAAAAAAAGGCAGAAGATATAAGACTGAAGTCTGCTCACTCCTACATGAGGAACAGGCTGCCGCTTCCTGATCCTCCCAGATTAGATTGGATTCTGTTCCCCATTCCCTGGCAGATTAGTTTTCTGAGGACTATGCTGTAAGGGTCACACCAGAAAGGATATTAGATCAGTGATTGCATATTCCTACTTCCTGCTTGACTAATTAAATCATTGGATTATTGTGGCCAATAGAGAAATATTTAGCCATACTTGCAACACAGAAGCCTGAGCTGCTTTGGTTTATATTGTTCCCAAGTTGTTCTTTTTCCTTAGTATAGTAGCCTTTGGACCAGTTTATGCAATCAAACATTTTAAAGCCTTCCCCGAACCTTAATTCTTCAGGCTACTGATTTGGAATTACATGTTTGAAAATTTCCCCATTAAAAAAAAGAAATCAATGCACATAGAAGGCTACACTGAAATGCCGCTTTTGATGTGAAAGTTTTATACATACAGCAATTCAAGCCTACAACTCCCCACCACCACTTGTGACCTCAATTGATGCAATCCAGGAAAAAAAAAATACTAATTGAATCTGCTGTTTATATAAACTTACTCTTTAGGTAGCTTTAAAACACATTTAGGGTCGAATCCTATACTCGCTTAGTGCTGGCGCTGAATTCCAGTGTCAGATGTCATAAAAGTGCTGTAAAGCTTGTTTACTGCACCATGGGATGAGGGAGCACTGGCGCAGGGCCAACACCCAGCTGGTCCCAGCGATGCACAGCTGCTGGAGCAATGTAAGAGCATGCGGCAGTGGTGCAGGCTTTCAGGGTGGGAGAGGTGTAACGGGGCAGGGATAGGGTGGTGCAGGGGAGGAACTGGCCCAGGAGGGGGGTGCGACTGGTGGAGGCCTCCTTTGCTGGCTCCTATCCTCCATTTCAGGCTTTTCAGCCAGACGTGGAGGTTCTCAAGTCTTTGCTGACAAAATTGCCAGCGTGTGCTTCAGAAGCCCCGTTGCAGGGCCTGCACCCTTACTTGGGGGAAGTATATCCCCTGAGATGACCTCCAGCACCATTTTGGCGCTGCTGTTCCTCTGGGCGCTGCAGCCGTTAGGATTGGGCTGCCCATCTTAGAACATTTTTAACCAATACATGTTCATGTCATGAATATCCCTCACTTAATTTACAGTTGTTGTCTTTAGCAGTTGTTAATTTGACATAATGGTGACATTGCAACACTACTATCAACATTTATGAGTTGGCTTTTCCACTCACTCTTTTTCCTTCATCTTTTTGGACTAGGTTTGGAAAGAAATCTCGACCTGCAATGTACGATGCAACCCCAATTGCTTATGAAGATTACAGTCCTGATGACAAACCTTTGGTCACACTGATTAAAACAAAAGATTAGTAATTCACTTCAGAGTTTTTTGGGATTATTTTTCAAAAGGATGGGCTACTGAATTAATTCAAATATTTTTAAGATGAAGAAAGTGTAAGAAATTTACAATGTTAGCTGCTCCAGAATTTTCTGTAGATTATTTAAGAACAAATTTTCTGCAGCTTTTAGTTTGGGGGAAAATATTTTAAAACTGAATTTGTGAAGTTCATGGTTTACCTTTTAATGTACTTTCAGCTTTAGAAACTCTAACAATAGTATGTGGTTTTACCAAACTCAGATGAACTTTTGTGGTTGTTACAGAATGAATATGAAATGTTAAGCAATGACAAGTTTCTCTTTGACATAACAGTGCCAGCATTCTTAGTAGACTTAGGAAAAAAACGTAAAACTTGATATATCCATACTGAAAAATGAAGTCTGAAATGTCTGTGTTGTGAAAAGGAATCTAGTACAAATTATTCTCAACGGAATGAGTTAGCTTTCTCCCAATTTTGTGCATGGATAACTAATCATTATGTTCCAGAAAGTTGCTGAAACATACTCGAGTTGATGTTGGTCATTTTTGTAATAGTATTCAAGGTAGGCTTTATAAAAATAAGATATAATTGAAATGCCTATTAAGGCAAATAAAGAGGTTGATCTTGCTGCCTTGGAAGTGACTAGAATAATTTCTATTGATTTCATGGTGTTCAGGATTAAGCCTTTATATTGGATCTATATTTTTCTTTATAAAGTCAAGTTTTTTTTATAGTGCCAGTAAACAAAGCATATAATTTGAACTGTTTGTCTCTCAAATGTCGTCAATGAACAGTATTATTTTGTTTCAATATTGTGTATTTCTCATAGTGTATCTTATTTATACATGTGTGTATTTTCTGTGGCTCTATTTGATTGCTTATATGCTTCAAAATTCTTGCTTATTTCAAAGAATATTGAATAAATGTGATCAATTCAAAACAGTTGCTGATCGTGTTTTGCCTTCTCCTGACGTAAGAGACCCATACAGGAGTATACAATATACATATGTAATGAACTGTATGTATGCAGCACACAAGTTTTGGATTTGTATTGGACAGATCTGCGTTCAGGGATGAAGATCAATGGGTGACCCTGGAGCCAGTCACTGTTTCACATGAGGAGGTCCACAACTCAGTGGGTAGAGCACACACCTTGACACATTGCATGCAGAAGGCCTGCGTTCCTGTCTCTGGTATTTGTGATTGAAAGCATCTCAGGAAGCAAAGACAGAAAAGATGATGGTAAAGGCACCAGGTTAGATAAATCAATTACAGGCACTATTCTTGAAAAGCAGAGCATATCTCACAAACACGTAAACTTGCCAGCCCCACAGTCTTGCTGAGGTCTGTCTCTGGCTTGGGAGAGGCTCCCAGAGCCCCTTTGGAGAATGGAGTGTCCTACTCATCTGGAATGACCCACCCCAGGCAGGGCGTAAGGACTGTTTCCACCCCAGCACCTGTGAAGTGGACCAGACGCGAATCTCTGTAAATGGACGTGGCACTGGCTCCTGTGACGTAACAGGGGCCAGATGAGTGTAAAAATGTGAATAAACTGTTGGTGCAGACCCCTTTCTAAGCCTCTGCGACTTCTTCTAGGACAGGGTAGGTCCAGGCACCCCCAACTCTCCCCAGCAGTAACTTTTCTCCCTGAGCCCACCAAGCGGGGGTCTGCAATGGAGGCAACAGGTATGCAGCACACACCCCACTAGTACACTTGCATTGACTTGGGAGGGATGTAGGATTGGGCTGTCTGACAACCTAAGAACATGGAGTCAAGTCTGTCTCTGCAGTATTAGCAAGTATCATAAGACAGTTCCATGTGTATTCTGTCTTTTATGGATCGGTTTCCTGACACACCAGCTCCTGGGCAATAAATATTTCAGTAAAAGTCCAAATAGTCTCTTCTTAAGAGGTTTAGGGTCCAATTCTATCCAGTGCTGATGCAGACCACATTGCAGCCCCAAGGGAAAGGAACAAACATTCTTTTACCTTAAACCATTTCTGCCCAATGTTACCTATATGCAAAACTGGTTGGCAACCTTCAGTCTCGAAAGACTATGGTATCGCGCTCTGAAAGGTGGTTCTGGAACAGCGTCTAGTGTGGCTGAAAAGGCCGATTCGGGAGTGACAATCCCTTCCACACTGGGAGCAAGTGCAGTCTGTCCCTGGCCTGTCTCCCTGGCTATGGGCCTTCCTTCTTTGCCTCTTAGCCTCAGACTGTTGGCCAAGTGTCTCTTCAAACTGGGAAAGGCCATGCTGCACAGCCTGCCTCCAAGCGGGCCGCTCAGAGGCCAGGGTTTCCCACCTGTTGAGGTCCACTCCTAAGGCCTTCAGATCCCTCTTGCAGATGTCCTTGTATCGCAGCTGTGGTCTACCTGTAGGGCGCTTTCCTTGCACGAGTTCTCCATAGAGGAGATCCTTTGGGATCCGGCCATCATCCATTCTCACGACATGACCGAGCCAACGCAGGCGTCTCTGTTTCAGTAGTGCATACATGCTAGGGATTCCAGCACGTTCCAGGACTGTGTTGTTTGGAACTTTGTCCTGCCAGGTGATGCCGAGAATACGTCGGAGGCAGCGCATGTGGAAAGCATTCAGTTTCCTCTCCTGTTGTGAGTGAAGAGTCCATGACTCGCTGCAGTACAGAAGTGTACTCAGGACACAAGCTCTGTAGACCTGGATCTTGGTATGTTCCGTCAGCTTCTTGTTGGACCAGACTCTCTTTGTGAGTCTGGAAAACGTGGTAGCTGCTTTACCGATGCGTTTGTTTAGCTCGGTATCGAGAGAAAGAGTGTCGGAGATTGTTGAGCCAAGGTACACAAAGTCATGGACAACCTCCAGTTCATGCGCAGAGATTGTAATGCAGGGAGGTGAGTCCACATCCTGAACCATGACCTGTGTTTTCTTCAGGCTGATTGTCAGTCCAAAATCTTGGCAGGCCTTGCTAAAACGATCCATGAGCTGCTGGAGATCTTTGGCAGAGTGGGTAGTGATAGCTGCATCTATATGCGATAGGGGTAGTGATAGCTGCATCCCTATATGCAACAGGGACCAAATGTGTACACCTGTGGGCCAGGCAAAAATGGGTTAAGGAGGTCTCAGTGACTGCCCCACCACCACAGGATGCAGCACACACCCTGTTGTCACAGCTGCATCAGGGCTGCAAAGTTGAATAGGACAGGACCCTTAGTCAGGCACTTGGTTAAAGCCCACTGCGCAAAGCATCATTCTTGTGGTGCAATGTCCTGCTATGGCTGCTTGAAGTAAATTAATACTTAATTTATTTATTTAATTTATAAACTTAATAAAAGATGGAACTCTTCTTAGGTGGTTTCTAGGATGTGTCTTTCCAACGAATTATCTTTTCAAATCTGTACCTGATTCTAATCCATTGTCTAGCTAACTGAATCCATTCCCATTATCATAATCTGGACTGGTAACCCAAGAGGAGGAGGAAGCTGAACCTGTTTATACTTATACAGCAGCTCACACTGTTAATCTGAGACATACAGAATTATATTCACATTTACAGCCCAATCCTGAGCTGAGTGTGGGACTGCCACGGAGGTGAAATGGCTGCTGCAACATCCAACACTCCCTGAGCAGCCACCGTCATCTCCCTGGGAGAAGGGCACATTTGTCCCTTCCCCCCAAGTAAAGGAAGTAGCTTCACATGGGACTACTTGATACTATGGCAGCTCTGGAGCTGCCACAGAATTGGAGAGCTCTGTGTCGGACTGCACAGCCCAATACGTGACTCAGGATTCAGTGGAGCGGAGCGCCAGTGGTCTCACCCCCTCCCTCCTACCACCATGCCTCCTCCCTGCCTTCCTCCTGCCCTGGAACACCTCCTCCCCACCCTGACTCACCTCTCCACCGCTTGGTGATCCATGCGACCACTGGGCAGTGGAACGCAGGCCCACTGCATGAGCTGGTCAAATGTGAGCTTGCACTGGGCTACCTCTGGCAGTGGGCCCACCATAAGGCTCGCAAACATGCCTTACAGCACTTTTGCGACAGTGTGTACCGGCGGTAAGCTGGTGAGCACAGGATCAGGATCGGCCCTTAGTCACCAGTAAATCCTACTGTGTTTGATATGTTTATTCCCAGGAAAGTGTGTATAGGATTGCAGCCTAAATTAGGTGCTTGAGGAATAACAGGAAGAATGTTGAAGATGTCTTCAGATTCTTACTTCTATTTGCATAGAGTATACCACCAAAATTTAAAGCGGTGTGGGTAGAATGTATAACCTGACAAGCAATTAGAGTTTGGCATTTTCTGCGGTGCAGGGGGGGGGGAATATAGGATGAAATCTGGTTACATGTCTGTATTTAAGAAGTTAGAAGAGGTAGTCCAAACTCTATGCTCTGCTTTCCAAAAAAGGGCAGCAGTATTTCCTTTCTGATCTTAGCCAAAGATGATTGGAGAGTCCCTTTTGATGAGCTCAGACCCATTCATGGAAATGCCATTTCATCCACTTGGGTTTTTTGAGCCTGAAGGCAATGTGTGTCTTCTTAATTGTACATTTTTCTTGTCACAGCAGTAGCAGAATTCTTGATATCACAGCAGCCAGATAGCCTGCGAATTCTGTAGAACAAAAGCCCACTGAAATTCCATCCTGCCTTTCTTCTTTCTTGTTCCATTCAACTTGGATTCTGAAAATGATGTGTAAGATACAGACCTGAGAGTACTGAACAAGATACACCCCATGCAAAGCCACAGGAGCTCGCAATTCATGCTGCAATTGTAACTAGTGCTGCAGAGAATTTTCATACATTCACTCTTCACTGCAAAAGTTGCTGGGCTGCAGGCAAAAATATACACAAAAATCTCTGTAACTGTCCATGCCTTCACATATGCTTGCCATTCCAGTTTGCAACCATTGCTTTTGTTGTTCTACATAATTTTGTTTTTTGTACTTGAAAAAGCTGCTTTTTCTGTGTGATTTCGGTATGTGCATGACACCTTGATATCACACAGCCCTTTAGATTTGGCACTGTTTGATGGTAGCAGGAGAACAAGAGTTCAACTGCTATCATTCTAGAGAGAGAGAGAGGCACCCCTATTGTCTAGCAAATGGACCTACCTTTCCTGCAATATTATGCTGTTTTCATGACCTCCCAGTGCTGCTATTAACCAAATGCGGCTCTAGCTGCATGACTAGTGGAACAGAATAAGAACATAAGAACAGCCCCACTGGATCAGGCCATAGGTCCATCTAGTCCAGTTTCCTGTATCTCACAGTGGCCCAGGAATCTGCACTTGGATGAACATTTCAGGGAAATATCCTCTTTCAGATGTACATCTGGATTCTCACCCAAAGGCAGTTGTCTATCAGAGTGCATAACTGATCCACACTCTGCCCCAACTAGTTGTTAAAGCACAACTGAACTGGCGTGAGGGAGCTGTGGCCCAGTTGCCCTAGCAAAGTTGCCAGTTTTCCCTTCCCATGACACCTGCCCTGTCCTGAACAGTTTTGTACCTTTTTGCAAAGGGGTGCAAAAATTCACCAAAAAGGATCACGCTTTCCAGCAGGGGCAACCCAAGCTGATTTGCTGACTAAAATGGCAGCAATTCCACCAATGACCCTGCCAGTGCATGCACACACAGGCCAATATCCCCTGCTGCACACCAGTGTAGCTCCCCCATGCTAGCCAACATATGCACATACCCTGTGCCAGCACATAACCTCATCCTCCACCACCCCTGTGACTCAAAAAGTGCCAGGCTGGGAGTTCCCTGGAGCTGAATGTCTTGGCTCCCAGGATCCTCTTCACCTGGCCACTTCACAAGAAGTGAGGGGGGGGGGGCTCACTCGTCCTGGATATTTACCCTCTGTGCCTCTGAAATACTACTGTGACATGACTGGTCTTACTTGTTACCCAGTGACCCGATGATAAGCGTTAGTTTTTGCTAACGCTTTTACATAGTTGTTCCACTATGTAATGTTAAAATTAATGTCTTTAATGCCTTCTTTGATTTTTTTACCTGCTGCAGTACTTTGTACTTGATTATAAAGCTTTGTTAGCCACTTTGGGCATTTGCTTTGGCA
This sequence comes from Tiliqua scincoides, assembly GCF_035046505.1. Classification (NCBI taxonomy): domain Eukaryota; kingdom Metazoa; phylum Chordata; class Lepidosauria; order Squamata; family Scincidae; genus Tiliqua; species Tiliqua scincoides. The sequence continues at coordinate 209,095,787 of NC_089823.1, read as the reverse complement.
TGGGAAAGGCAGGATATAAATCTCTTAAATAAATAAATAAATAAATTCCTCTCAGTGCCACTTTAAGGTGAAAATCATTGCTCTGAAGTGGCAATTTGCCTTTGAAGTAGAACTTGTCTCAAAAAGCAATATCAGGGAGGCAATTTTCACCTTGAAACATTACAGAGAGAAAGAGCAGGCCTCCCCCTCTCAGTGCAGCTGGATCCCAACCAGAGTTGGGCCTTCCTATCAGCCAGCTATACCAACAAAAGTTGGAGGAGAAAGTAATATGGAAAAATCTGCGTGCCTGCTGATGCAACTGTCTGCATGCCACCAACATTTATAACAGCTTTTCAATGTTACTGCTTTCTGTCTGTAGGCAACAGGATGCAGTCAGCAAGCACTAATCCTGCCACAGAATCATCACCACTAAGATTTTTCCCCATATGCTGCAGCATTCCTAACTTTATTTATCCTTAGATGCTATTATTTATAATTCATTATACATTAAGATTTCAAATTACTTAAGTATTTATATGCAGTGCGTTAATTACTGTACCTTTGAGGTTGTGTGCCATAAAGTAGATGTAGCACATATGAGATATTAGATGGAAACTTCTTGCAGATAAGGAACAAGGTTGCAGACCAGCATTTTGGTCTTGTTTTCCCCATTTTGCACTCTAAATTTAAATGGCTGAATACTGAAATGGTGGTTAGCAAATATATCTTATCTGCTCAGCATGGTTCTTTCACATCCTCAAAGCAAGATAAGGCTGAATGATTAGAGAAAGACAAGGCTTAGATCAGATTTTGTTTTGTAAGGACTCATGAACTGTGCCATTTCTCAGCCCTGCCTCCATTTCTTTTCCACTGAAAAGCTGCCTGATACAGGGCACTGATATAAATGCTTTAGAAGGCTCTTACTTTTAACTATGTCCAAGGTTTAAATGTTGCTGGTGAGTTATGAGATGCAGGTTAGCTTCAAATCAAAATACCTTTCAGCTGTTGCGATTGCCTCACACTGTGATCTCTGCATGCTGCTGAATTTAAAAAAAGCTTCCTTGAAAATAGATTCTTTCAGATAGTAAATAATAGGAAGTTCTGATGCCAAGTTTTGGTGTATTGGCCCATCACAAATTACAGAACATACAATTAAAATCTCAACTGTTAAGGATAAAATGATCCCACATTGAGTAATGAATCATTACATCCACAATTAGACAGAAGAAACAGAGTCCACCATCCTAAAACCTGCTATCGATGTATTTAATTACATATCATTGGATCACTAATTCTTTATTCAAAAGCTGGATCTTTATTTTAAAAAAATCCAGCTTGGTTTGATTGCAACTAAAGCTTACTTCTGAGTAAACATGCATAGACTTACCCTATAAGTCTCACTGGAACAATTGGATTTAAAATGGCTACTATAATTAATTTGCTTGTATATAACCTTTGCACAGAGTTGAAATCTCATGTAGATTTTCCATAAGTATTTACTGGAAATAAATCACAGCACTTGTTTGGTTCTGTGTTTTTAGCTTTCTTACCCACACCCACTCCCTCCCCCCCCCCAGTTAATGGTTAATATCACTCCCCCCAGTATTGCTAAAGTGGTTGGATCCTAAATCAAATATTTCTGAAGGAAGAGAGGCTGCTCTGGTAGAGGCTTTCATTGGGTGGCATCTGTGAAGCACACAGGAGGGAAGTGGGGAAGGGGGGGTAAGTGACTGCTTTTGGTCTCACCTCTTCCACTCTCACAACCCAAGTTACTGCTGGACCATGAGGACTTTTTCAGACAAGCATGTGGGAAAACAGAATACAACCTGTATTTGTCTGTACCACAGCTGTACCACAGGTCTGTATTTGTGTAGTACCACAGCTCTACCCCATTGTCTCCAGTGGGATTTTTCTTCCAGGAAGCGTGCACAGGACCGCAGACTACTTATTTTTGCAGTTCCAGCCAACGTGACATTATGCTTAGGAAGGAAAGATCATAGGAAGAGAGAGCCAAATAATTGCCCTGTGGCATTCTTCAGTATAGTGAAATGGTTCCACCTGAATGGGTGCTCAGATGTAAACCCTGTTGGCACCGAGATGGGTCATTAAGGGATACCTGGTTACCATAGCAACTCAGCCTGTGAACATGGGAAATAAGAGAGAACAGGCACTGTTATTTTTCACAGCCCAAATGCACATGCTGCACAGAGTGGAATAGAAGACCAAGTGTTTCCAGGTGCTTGAGATACAGACCGTTGCATTAGTTTCACAAATCATTAGCTGCCTATGCTTCATGCCTGTAATGGGGAGTTTTCCATTCTAAACCCTCCTACCCAATTTAAATCTCACACTGAGCAGGTAAGAAAGAACTTGCCCAAGTGATTATAGTCTCATCTAAACTGAATCACATCAGCTGCAGATGCATGACATGTCACAGATCTGTAGCTCAGGCGGGGACCACACTAGTATACTGCTGCTTCATGTACAGAAATCAGTTAGGACCATAGCCAGACAACTTGTGGTGAGGGAGCCTAAGGACAGAATGGTTGGGATTGGAAATGAGTACAGAATAGCTGAACTACTCATGATGTTTATGGCATTACAAGAATATCAGGAAACAAGTAAACACATGTACTAAGCCCCATTGAATACAGTGGGACTTACTGCTGTGAAAATATGTGCCTAGTGATTGTCTCTTACCCCAGCAACTTTGCAACTGTCGGCCAGAACACTGGAAGGCGGAATTGGGCTTCCCTCCACTGTAAACTGCCCATTCATTCTTGCTCTCTGTTTCCTGTTCTTCAACCAGTTACCAATCCATGAAAGGACTTGCCAAGTACTGTATATAAAAAAAGAAATAGATTTCCATCATTTGTTGCATGTGAATTCATCTTTTACACAGGCATTCATCTCTTGTTGGTGTGCAGACTGTGGCTTAAGTGTACTTCAGATTCTTTTACAAGTGCATTGAATATATTTCTCTCTAGGTTTCTTTCCTCCTGCCATGTTGTCCTCTTATCTCTTCCCCTTCTCTCACTTCTCCACCTTAAACTCCTTGAAGAAGAGATCTTCTTCAGGAAGGAGAACATAGACTGGAACATAAACTGTGGCAAAAGAAATGTAAGAAGGTGATACTGGAGGCCAAGCGAGACTATGAGGAATGCATGGCCAGCAACATTAAGGGGAATAATAAAAGCTTCTTCAAATATGTTAGAAGCAGGAAACCCGCCAGAGAAGCGGTTGGCCCTCTGGATGGTGAGGGAGGGAAAGGGGAGATAAAAGGAGACTTAGAGATGGCAGAGAAATTAAATGAGTTCTTTGCATCTGCCTTCACGGCAGAAGAACTCGGGCAGATACCGCTGCCTGAACGGCCCCTCCTGACCGAGGAGTTAAGTCAGATAGAGGTTAAAAGAGAAGATGTTTCAGACCTCATTGATAAATTAAAGATCAATAAGTCACCGGGCCCTGATGGCATCCACCCAAGAGTTATTAAGGAATTGAAGAATGAAGTTGCAAACCTCTTGACTAAGGTATGCAACTTGTCCCTCAAAACGGCCACGGTGCCAGAAGATTGGAGGATAGCAAATGTCACGCCTATTTTTAAAAAGGGAAAGAGGGGGGACCCGGGAAACTATAGGCCAGTCAGCCTAACATCTATACCGGGTAAGATGGTGGAATGCCTCATCAAAGATAGGATCTCAAAACACATTGACGAACAGGCCTTGCTGAGGGAGAGTCAGCATGGCTTCTGTAAGGGTAAGTCTTGCCTCACAAACCTTATAGAATTCTTTGAAAAGGTCAACAGGCATGTGGATGCGGGAGAACCCATGGACATTATATATCTGGACTTTCAGAAGGCGTTTGACACGGTCCCTCACCAAAGACTACTGAAAAAACTCCACAGTCAGGGAATTAGAGGACAGGTCCTCTCATGGATTGAGAACTGGTTGGAGGCTAGGAAGCAGAGTGTGGGTGTTAATGGGCAATTTTCACAATGGAGAGAGGTGAAAAGCGGTGTGCCCCAAGGATCTGTCCTGGGACCAGTGCTTTTCAACCTCTTCATAAATGACCCGGAGACAGGGTTGAGCAGTGAAGTGGCTAAGTTTGCAGACGACACCAAACTTTTCCAAGTGATGAAGACCAGAAGTGATTGTGAGGAGCTCCAGAAGGATCTCTCCAGACTGGCAGAATGGGCAGCAAAATGGCAGATGCGCTTCAATGTCAGTAAGTGTAAAGTCATGCACATTGGGGCAAAAAATCAAAACTTCACATATAGGCTGATGGGTTCTGAGCTGTGTGTGACAGATCAGGAGAGAGATCTTGGGGTGGTGGTGGACAGGTCGATGAAAGTGTCGACCCAATGTGCGGCGGCAGTGAAGAAGGCCAATTCTATGCTTGGGATCATTAGGAAGGGTATTGAGAACAAAATGGCTAGTATTATAATGCCATTGTACAAATCTATGGTAAGGCCACACCTGGAGTATTGTGTCCAGTTCTGGTCGCCGCATCTCAAAAAAGACATAGTGGAAATGGAAAAGGTGCAAAAGAGAGCGACTAAGATGATTACGGGGCTGGGGCACCTTCCTTATGAGGAAAGGCTATGGCGTTTGGGCCTCTTCAGCCTAGAAAAGAGACGCCTGAGGGGGGCCATGATTGTGACATACAAAATTATGCAGGGGATGGACAGAGTGGATAGGGAGATGCTCTTTGCACTCTCACATAATACCAGAACCGGGGACATCCACTAAAATTGAGTGTTGGGCGGGTTAGGACAGACAAAAGAAAATATTTCTTTACTGAGCGTGTGGTTGGTCTGTGGAACTCCTTGCCACAGGATGTGGTGCTGGCGTCTAGCCTAGACGCCTTTAAAAGGGGATTGGACAAGTTTCTGGAGGAAAAATCCATTATGGAGTACAAGCCATGATGTGTATGTGCAACCTCCTGATTTTAGAAATGGGTTATGTCAGAATGCCAGATGCAAGGCAGGGCACCAGGATGAGGTCTCTTCTTATCTGGTGTGCTCCCTGGGGCATTTGGTGGGCCGCTGTGAGATACAGGAAGCTGGACTAGATGGGCCTATGGCCTGATCCAGTGGGGCTGTTCTTATGTTCTTATGTTATCTGCAGAGGGGGTGGGGGGAAGCATAACTCAGTGGAAGAGTATTTACTCTGCATGCAGAAGGTCCCCAAAGGTCAATCCCTCACATCTCCAGGTTAGGCAGATACAAAATTCTGTTTGAAATTCTGGAGAGTTACTGTCAATAATACTGGATGAATGGTTCACTCGATATAGCTTCACTCCTATGTTAATTCTGACCACATATAATACGTGGTCCACATATAATTCGTAATAGAGTTCTGTTCTTTATTAAACAATGGCAGTTACTTATAGGAGTGCAGCTGAAAAGTGTGGAGTATGATGAAGGATCTCTCCAGAAAGCCACTTCAAACAATGAATTACAGACTATGAGCACTCCTTATTATGAGGAAGTGGCTGGAAAACTAGAGCCCATGAACATGAAGTGAGAAGGAATAGGACAGAACATCTTATTGGCCGACAGTTTGTTTTATTTAAAGCACAGTTTTTCAAGCAAAACAAGATTCCCAAAAAAGTGTTCATGACTGCACCAAATTTGTTATGGACCAAAAATTAGTTTGAGACAACAGGAAACTGAGGTGGAGGGGAAAGTCTCATCTGCTGCCAAGGTCATCAGAGTCACAAATGAAATTCTGGGAACTGTCTCCCCCATTGTAGCTGGTTTTAAAATTCCTTCCTTTTCCTTTAGCTTATTGTTATAATAGCCAGCTTTTTAGGCTGGGTTGTTCTGGAGCCCCAAGTCCCTTGGACTACAAGCAAGGTCCACATGTCTTACTGAAGGAGTAGAATAATTAAATTATTCTAGGTTGAATACAGAGTAAAATGCTGCAACTTTGTATACAGGTGAATTTTCCCCACACATGTTAATCTCATTTTCCAGTTCAATGTTTTTGCTTTCACCTAAACACCGTCCTCTTTCAAATTATTTCTCTTGGGCAGCATTAGGACCTTTGATGGAATGGAAGCTGGAGTGTCAGTGGGAGCTCCTTCTTGAAACAAAAGGTGAGTTTCTCTTGTTCAGGAACCCTTTTATTTATTTTATTTGAGAAATTTATATCCTGCCTTTCCCATGCTGAAGCAATTGCCCATGGTGGTTTACAAAGCTCCATAAAAAAGTACAAAGTATAACAGGTAAGAAGAAAAACAAACAATGCATTAAAAACATTAATTTTAACATTAAACAGTGAAACATAAAAACAAAGCACTACCCAACACATATCATTGAGCCATTGGGGAACAAATTCAATATTTTGCATGAATGCAGCTGGTCTTCCATTCACAGAAGGAGCTTTCACTGACACAACAATGCACCAAAGACTTTGATGCTGCTCGCTTGTAGTAAGGGTCCCATTATATCCACATTTGCTCCACTAACCTAAGATACATTGACTGATTCAGGGCACAATCCTAACCAGGTCTACTCAGAAGTAAGTTCTATTTTGTTCAATGTGGCTTATTCTCAGGGAAGTGTGGTTAGGATTCCAGCCTCACATACTCAAGCCATCTGGTTTGTTTAATGAATTATTTGTCAAGGTGCCTATGATATAACCTAGGCTTGCAAATCTCTACATCAGTGTTTCTCAAACTGTGGGTTGGGACCCACAAGGTGGGTCACCTGGCCATTTTAGGTAGGTTCCCGTTCAATATTTTATTTTTAATATATTAAACTTGATGCTACCATGGTATGTGACTGCATTTGGGGAAATGTTACAGATCTGTACTTTTAAGAGGCTACTATGTATATACTTTTAACAATGATAGTAAATGGGACTTGCTCCTGAGGTAGTGTGGATAGGATTGCAGCCTAGGATTGTCAGAACTCTTCCTGCTTGATGATGTCACTTCCAGTCACAACATCACTTCCGGTGGGTCCTGAAAGATTCTCATTCTAAAAAGTGGGTTCAGGTGCTAAATGTTTGAGAACCACTGCTCTACATACTTACCTGGGAATAAGTCCTAGTTAAATCAATGTAGTTTAGATCTGAATAGATATGCATAGGAATGTGATGTTAGTCTTGGGCATATGTACTTACATCCAAATGTAGACTGGACCTGAAAAAAAGGACTGCAACTAACGCTACAACTTGAAACTTACTTGGATCTAAACCAGTGTTACTTCTAAGTAAAAAAGTTTAGGAGCATCAATGCAAAAGGGAGAATTGTTTTTGTTTGCAAATCTCTACTGTACGGAATAGAGCCTGCCCACCAATTATTATATTATTTTCAATTTTGTGGCCAAGTACGTATCTTATTTTTGGTGTAATCACTGATTTTGTATTATGTCTCACCTATCCTTTTCTAGATATTGCTTTACAATACAGCAAAATAACACAAGACAGTGACAACATCTGAAACCTACAGAACTTCTGAAGGTGTTGGTAAAGTCTGATTATTACAATACCAGTCTAGACAGCCATTCTCATCCTTTTTTTGGCTACAGCCCCTTAGGAGCTCTTTGCAGGTTCCAGGGTCTTCCTTTCAAATAAGGATACAACATGAACAGATAATCATATGGTGGTACAACCATAAAATGCTGAGGCTGGGGGGGGCATATGGTTTTCATTGAGAATGGCTGCTCTAGAAGACGGCCTTGCTGAGATCATTGCAACCATCTTTCCTTTGCAGATGTGAAAGACTTACAGCCCAATCCTATGCATTCTACTCAAAAGTAAGTCCCATTATAGTCAATGGAGCTTATTCCCAGGAAAGTGTGGCTAGGATTGTAGCCTTAGTAGTCTGTCTGACAAGGTGAAATTACTACACAGCTTCAGTGGAGAGTACCTGCACACTTCCATCAAGGTTGGTCCTCTGCAAAGCTATGAACCCCTGACGGTTATTATTCTTTGGACAACAGAAAAAGGAAAGAGGCCCTCCAACTGCTATGATACCAAAGAAATGGTTTTGAGGGTTTTCTCAAAAAACAAAACCAAAAAAGACAAATTAGTCACATATTATAAGCTTTAAACATGCTGTCAATCAGTAGAAACTGACTAAAGCAGTGGTACTCAAACTTTTCCAGCCAGTGGCTCCCTTGACCCCGTGGCTGTTGGCCATGACTCCCCATCATGTTCCTGAAGGCTGGAAGTGACATCATTAAACAGGAAGTGGCCAGAAATATTAACTATATTAAATATATTAAATATATTATTATATTTATTATATAATATTAAATATTAAATCTATATTAACTATATTAATATTAATTATATTAATCATATCATTAATTAAATGCAGATCTTAAAAATATATTATTAATACACAGCAATATACATGCTTTATAAATGATCAGCTGCTGATCACTGTTGGAGACAGGATGCTGGAGTAGGTAGATTTTGTCTGGTCCAGGAGGGCTCATTTTATTTAATTTTGTAAGCATACCAATAGAATTGTTTAATCAAATGAACTTTGTGAACAGCCAGTCTGACCAACATTACACACACACACCCCTGTGGACCCCAATCCAACTAGTCATTTCTCCCATTCTCCTTGGATAGGATTGAACCCTTTATTAATTTAATGAAATTAAGTTTTTCCAGCAGCTGGTGGGGAAAACAAAAATAGACCATGAAAATATATCAGAGCTGATCAGGGTTTGGTGAGGAAGCTGATTTGTCTCCTATACTAGGAGATGCACAGCTCAAGCCTATGCATGCCTACTCAGAAGTAAGTCCCATTAGAGTCAATGGGGCTTACTCCCAGGAAAGTGTGGATAGGATTGGGCCAGCAATCACTTCATCAATGGCTGATAAGTATTCCCTTCAAATAGCAAGATTCATCACTTTAAAAATACAGCCTCTCCTCTTCAGTCAAACAACAAGATTAATAAATCACTTTAAAAACAGTACCCTTTTTCTGCTCCTGGCCAAGTAAAGTGTGTGCTTGTCTCTCCCCTCCCCCTTTGCCAACTCCATGGAAACAACTTTAAGAGCCCTGCTGACTGGTAAAATAGGAAGCGTTTTATTTGGGGAGGGGAGGAAAGTGGGAAGGTTTGGAGATTGAAAGGGGGAAGTGGGAGGGGTTGAAAAGAGAGATTTCACTTTGATGAGAATCGATCCCAGGCTGGGAACTAGGAACCAACCAGACAAGGATCAGTGAGGGTTAAGGACTGCAAGCTGAGCATGCTCAGAAGAGGACAGGGCGGCAGCAGCCACTCTCGCAGCTGAGCAACCCCCCTTTCTTCTGCTTTAAAAAAAAGCAAAGGCTCAAAGGCTCGTATTCTGCCCAGGGGTGTGACTGTATCACTGCCAGAGGACATCCCTCGCCTCCCCTTTGAGTTCCTGGCGCTGCCCTAAAGATCCGTGCCTCACAGTTTGAATAACACCGGACTAAAGCATTTTTTTTTATTTCAAGTGAAATATCTTGCTTCTTTTTTTTTTTGGAATAAAAACTAAAAACCTAACTCTGCCCCCTGGAAAAAAAAATGTAAGAGAATTAGGGCCCAATCCTATCCAACTTTCTAGCACTGGTGAAGCTGTGTCAATGGGGTTAGCGCTGCATCCTGCTCTGGAGAGGAACTGTCATGGAGGCCTCCTTAATGTCATGGAATGCTTTTTTTCCTTATCTCAGTGCTGCATTGCAACTGTATCAGCACTGGAAAGTTGGATAGGATTGGGCCCTCAGTAATTAACAGAACAGTTGCCACAGTCAACTGATAGTTTCCTTGCCAAATTGCTGCCTAAATAAATGTATGGTCTGGGGGGAAAAAAATCTGAATTTGAGGCCCTGGGCTTAGTTCAGCACTATGAGGAAAACTGCCACATTATTCACCAGCAGATGTCTCTGTTACTCTCACCTACCAGAAGGGATTGTGTAATGAAGGAGAAAGAGTTTGTGTTGCAGCCTTGCAGATGGATATCAGAAAGCCAATTTATTCACTGGGCCTTTGTTCTTCTATCTGAAACATTTCTGAAAAAGAGGAGGCGGGGGGCAGATGTAGGTGATGCCTTCTGAAATTCTGAGATATAAATTCTGCTGACATCAAAGGTACTATTTTTACATACACATGCGTGAAATCATTAATTTAAAACAAAAAGCAACTCATTTATAAAACATACCCAATGTGTGCAACTCTTATGATTGCGCATTGCAAAAGTGGAGAAACCATTCTTGACATTTGTAGATGCTAGGAAAAAAAATTATGTCTATTCATAAAATAGAGTCAACACTTGAAAAGTTTTCACAAACTGCCCAAGGGGAATCTCTCCTCCCCTTTACATCACCCCAAATAACATAGATTTCAAAAGAAAAACTCACAAAGCAGGTATTACATAGTAGGAATAAAATATTTAAACTTGACACATACCCACACCAACAAACATGCTAAAAAAATATTGGGGAGTGTCATATCTGGACCAGGGCCTCTGAGAGGAATTTTATTAGGGAGGGACAAAGTTTCTTTTGGGCCCCTTCCCAAAGGGGGAGGAGTGAAACAGAGTGGGAGGACAGCATCTAGGGTGGGCAGAACAGAGGTGAAGAGGGGGTGAAACAAGATCCAAGGGGGAAACAAGGGGGGGGAAAGGTGGCAACAGCCAGAATAGACTTGGAACCCAGGTCTACCTGCCCAAGTCACATTGATACTGTAATATGGAAAACCAAATGCACTCCTGTCTCTCTAAAATCTTTTAAATATAGAAAAACATTGCAGAAGATTAGCATCATTGTATTTTGACTCACACTACACTAGAATGGAAAGTGTCCTATTTGTACCAAAACTTACTTCTGCAGCAGCTGTAGTCCTGCAGCTGTATCCCTGAATTCCTATACAGGTCCTGCCTTGTTATCCACTGGGGTTCCGTTCTGGAAACCCCTGTGGATTAAAAAAAAAAATCAGTGGATAACAAATCAGTGGAAAAATAACTTTAAAGACCCACTTCCGGGTTTCTTGCTCCTCTATTGTTGCCCCAGAATGCATGGGTATAGACCAGTGTTTCTCAAACCGTGGATCAGGACCCACAAGGTGGGTCATGAGCCAATTTCAGGTGGGTCCCCATTCATTTAATATTTTATTTTTAATATATTAGACTTGATGCTACCATGGTATGTGACTGTGTTTGGGAAAATGTTACAGACCTGTACTTTTAACAAGCTAATATGTATATTCTTTTAACAATGATAGTCAATGGGACTTACTCCTGGGTAAGTGTGGGTAGGATTGCAGCCTAGGATTGTTAAAAATTTTCCTGTCACTTCTGGTCATGACAACACTTCCAGTGGGAACTGACAGATTTTCATTCTAAAAAGTGGGTCCCAGTGATAAAAGTATGCGAACCACTGGTATAGACACTATACCACATCCAGCCACTAGATGGGGTGAACAATGGCATCTAATGGAATGAAATTATAATTCTTTAACAGCCCAATCCTGATCTGCCTGGAGCTCCCAGGCTCAGCAGCTCCGTGCAGAGCTCCCGCTGGATCCTGCGCCTCCCTGCTACTGCGGGAGGCACCTCGGGAGAACGGGATGTTTGTCCCCTTCCCCCAAGTAAGGGAAGCAGCCCTGCAATGGAGCTACTAACTTTATCGGTGACCAAAAGGTCGGCGCTAAAGTAAAGGCACTCGTGTAGGGTGCGCAGCCCTTCATGAGTGCCTTGGATCCTGCGGAGCTCAGCTCCACGGATCTGCCTCTCCCCTCCCCCTGACACACCTCCCCTATGCCCCCGGTCACGCCTTCCATCCCTGGAACGTCTCCCCCACGCCCCCAGCCATGCCCCCACCTCCCGTTCTGCAGCCCGGCAGTCCGGGAGACCACTGAGCTGTGGAACCCGGGTGACTGCTGCGTGCTAGCCCAGCGCCAGCTAGTGCTGGGCTAGCTCTGGTGGGAGCCCAGCGGTGAGCTCTGCAGCGCAAAGCCATGCTGCAGACCTCAGGATTGGGCTCTAACAGAGCAAAGGTAGGAAATTGGATTTTGGTGCTATTTTCCCTGTCAAAAGGCATTTAAAAGTGGAACTCGGTATCAGTGGTGAGTCAAATCAGTGGATACCGAGGTCCCACCTATACTGTACACACTCCTTCCTGGTAAGCAGATTCATGAGACAAAGAGCTACTGTAGCAGGCCAGTTTCCTGCCAGACTTGACACTATGTTAAGGAGCATTAAGTATGCATTCTTTGGCCTGGCACATATGGCTTGCAGCGGTTGCCACCGCCTCACACCCACAGTAGCAACACCAGCATCCCATGCAGGCAGTGAGTTCGGGTGAAATTAAAAAAATGTAAGATTCCAGGAAATTTCTGGGCCCCCCCCCCAACTTTGGCTCCTGGGCCCCTTTTTTGACCCTGGGCCTGGGTACAAATTATCCCCTTTTCCATGAGGGGTCTCATGGGCCCTGATCTGGAGACTGGGACTATTGAGGCAGGACTGGGGAGTCAATGATTTAAAATCTGGCCACATTGAGAGAGGAAGATGAAGCATACATAGCACAAACCCTGCATTGCGGAGCTGTGGTCAGTCGTGCGAGAAATGCTTAGAATATGGAAGGATCTGGATCGGAGACCTTGTTGGGACAAGCGAGGCATGTTGTCACACATCCAGCTCATTGTCTGTTTCCTGTGATCATCCAAGTCAGTGGTGTAGCTAGAGGGGGTGAAAAGTACTAAGTTTTGCAGATGCCTGAGAGCCCAATCCTATGCATGTCTACTCAGAAGCAACTCCCACTATAATGAAACTTACTCCCAGGTAAGTGTGGATGGGATTGCAGCCTGAATGCACTGTGCAAGTGTCTCCTCCCCTTCCCCTTTAGAGTCATTTCAGAGGGAGCATAATGGAGGCCTCCAGAATGTAGGTGCATTGAGGCTGCAATCCTATCAATCTTTCCAACACTGATGCAACCATGGCAATAGGGCGTGCACTGCATCCTGCATTTTGGAGACAGTCACAGAGGTAGCCAGAGGGGGACCAGGGTGGGCATTGCCCTCCTCCCTGAGTCAGCAGTTTGCCCACCCTCGCATTTATGGCTCTTTGATGTTTCTCCAGACTTATCCTTTAATTTTGTACACCAGTATATATACCTGACATCATTGCCTACCCTGAAAAAATAGTCGCCCACTCACCTCTAAAATCCTGACTAGGGGACTTCTCAAAGTAAGGGAATGCCTTACACTGCACTACACTGCAGCTGCATCAGCACTAAGAAGTTGGCTAGGACTGGGCTCCCAGACGCCTGCAAAACCAAGTGTTTTGCACCCTCTCTAGCTACGCCACTGATCCAAGTGAATGTAGAGGAGGGGTGCTGGATGCATTTCATTGATGCTACACACTCCCAGGAGTTACCAAGTGTGAGTCCAATCTTATGCATGTCTACTCAGAAGTAAGTCCCGTTATAGTCAATGGGGCTTACTCTCAGGAAAGTGTGGACAGGACTGTAGCCTGTGTTGTGTGGGGACTGCTGTTTAAGGGAGAAGTTCAAACCCACCACCACCAGTGCAATCCTGCAGGGAAGCAACTGTTGAGATGAGACCCAGGGCTCCCTGATGGGCGTGAAGTCCCCAGTGGGGAGCTGTTGGCTGCCTCCGGGCTTGGCTTGCCAGGCAGGGGCAGCGTGCAGGTGGTGCGCAGCGTCACATGCAGCCCAGCTGCTGCTGCAGCAGCTTCTCCGGCTGCAATCCTATCCACACCTACCAGGGAGTAAGCCCCATTGACTATAGTGGGACTTACTTCTGAGTAGAGGTGCAGAGGATCGGGCTCTCCAGAGCGTCCAGCCCCGCCGGTCCTCACGGGAGGCAGCGGCAGAAGGATAGCGCTGCCCACTGGAGGGAGGGAGGGAGGCAGGCAGTGGGCGGCGCTGAACCAAAGGGGAGGGAGGTAGCCAGAGCCGGGCCGCCCTTGGTGCTGCTGCTGCTGCTCGGAGGGGCCTCCGGCGGGGACTGCCTGGCGCAATAGGACGGCGGAGCTCCCTGGCCGGCGCTGCGCTCCTGCCTGCCTGCCAAGCCCAGTGCGGTCCAGTTCAGTCCACCCGGGCGCTTCTCGGCGGCGCTGGCCCTTCGCCCCCTTGCCCGGCGCAGGCGGCTGTCCCCAGCCGGGCAGATGTGAGCGAGCCTGGCCAGAGCCCCGCCGCCGCGCAATCCCCTCGCCGCTCGCAAGAGCCCCGCCGCTCCTCCCCGCTCGCCCGCCTTCCAGGTCCCAGCGGGGGAAGAATGTGGCAGCCGGCCACGGAGAGGCTGCAGGTAAGGAGCAGCGGGTAGAGAGGGCGGGCTGGCGACGGCGAGGTTGCGGTCCAGCTGGGAAGGGGGCGGCCAGGCGAGGCGCCCCCCAGAGCGCGCCTGCAACTTTCCTCCTCCCGGGCGCCTTCCAGCGCGGGCTGGACGGGGATGCTGCCGCGACTCTTCCAGCCTCCAGATGCGCCCAAGCGCAAAGGCGCACACAGCGCGCCGCGCACCCCTCGGAGGGCGCACACTTGCCTCGCCTCCCCCCCGTTTGTATGAGATGATGGGGAATGGCTCACTCGGAGCCCCGGCCCACCCATGTCTACTCAGAAGTAGGTCCCATTGTGGTCAGTGGGGCTTACTCCCAGGTCAGTGTGGATAGGATTGCAGCCTTAGAGCCCAAGCCCATGCATGCCTAATCAGAAGTCCCATTATAGTCAATGGGGCTTACTCCCAGTTCAGTGTGGATATGATTGCAGCTTTGATCTCTCTCTCTCTCTCTGATCCTTGGGATGCTATTCTTATATGTGTAGTTTAGAAAAGGGGACAACTGGTGCTGGTCAAGGGACTGGAGACCTCGAGGGGTTCTGCAGTGTTTTAGTCATTGCCTGCTGCAAGCAGTGACTTCACTGGTTGGGTTTGGAATGGACTGTATAGTTGAGTGGACCCTGATGGCTCAAGCCCACATGCAGCCTGAGTTGGCCGAGTGCGTTGCTTTTGTACAACAGGAGTCGATGGAGACTTCATTGCGTTTTGTTAAGGCTCCCACGGGAGGGCAGGGTGTTCTTCTTGCAGGACTCTCCCTCGCCTCTAAAATATTCTCCAGATGGTCTCCAGAAAGAATGCCAGATAAGTTTACAGAATCCCACAGACAAACTTCTTGGCAGGCCCAAAGTTGCATTAAATCTCAGAGTAAACTCTGAAGAGCCTCGAAATGGCAAAAGAAAAGCAACCTTGGAGCAAGGAACGCAGAAAATACTAGACCCTGCTGCTGAAAGTAATGACATATTGGGCAGAGGGTCAGCAAGCATGTGCAGAACCCATATGCGGAGTGGGGAGGCTCCCTGCAATCAATTCTGGCAGCAAGCAATGGCCTGTGTTATGGTCCTGCTGTAAGATTGGAATATAGATATTGTAACCTTCATAATGCAGAGCTGACTGGGATTAGCCTGGGGGACTGTTTTGCCTTTACATTCTTATTGTGATTTAGAGCCCAATCCTGATCTCTTTAGAGATCAGGTGGTAGGAATGTACTGCCTGCACTGGGTGCCATGATACCCTGCACACCAAGTCAGCATCAGCACAGACCCAGCACCTGTCAGCGTCCAATCTCAGCTGGATGCCACCTACAGCTAAGTAAGGGCCCCAGGTAGCGGTGAGGACTTCAGGGGTTGGGGAGAGGTGTTTTGGGGTGGGGAGAGGGTGAGATGGGGGGAGGAACTGGGGCAGGACAGGGGTGGGACCAGCAGAGTTCTACTCTGCTGGATCCTGAACTCTGTGTTGGGCTAGAAGTAGTTTCTTAACTCTGCGCTGGCAAAATCGCCAGCACAGACTTGAGAAGCCCCATTGTGGGATTTGGAGCTTTCCCTGGGGGAAAGGGATGAAAGTCCTCTTCCCCCAAGGAGACCTCTGGTGGCTGATGCTAGACCAAAAAATGCAGCAGTAACTGCTTTGTTGCCACTGCACCAGGCCATGGCACCACCTTTAGGACTGGGCTGCCCAACAGCATGATGTACATTGATCTTTAGTTCTCAGTGATGTTACTTGGGAGTAAAGTCCTGTCAAGTGACTTAAAGGGCCTGTTATGTTTACTGTGTTTTGTGTGTGTGTTGTGGGTGGGGGGGGGAGTTAATCTTTCTGCTCCAAAATATTGTATGTTTTAAATTTGGTTGATGTTGTTCAGGCCCACCATGCTTTACTTCAAGTAGTGTGTGGGCTCCGAAGCATGTGAGTCTATGACAAGTATACTGTTCTGGCTTGTGTTCTGTCTTGTGCTGTGTCTCCAGTGGAAATAGCACATCAGCTTTTGTTCTGTGATTATTTGACTATAACAACATTGGCTCTCGCACTTTCTGCTGTGTATGTGTGCGTGTGCTGTCATTTTTAGCAGTGGTGTTTTTTGAAATCTGGCTGTTATGTAAAACTGCTGGCACACAAAAGCCATGAGCAAGAGTTGTGCAGCTTTTTGTAAAAGGGATTCATTTTCTCCTATTACGAAACAAGCTGTCAAATTGAAACTGTTACTTCAAGCTTTCCAGGTTAAAATCCTCCAACCATTTATTTCAGCATGAAATGATCTGGAGTAGGTAACTTGTAGATGTAGGCCTGCCACCAGGATCTTAAATGTGTGTAGGAGCCAGCAGAGTAGCTGTGTCACCCCTGTCCCTGAAGGAATTGGCAGTGACGTGATGAAATCACTGCCAATTACATCCAGGTTTTCGACTGATAAGAGTGGCGCTCAACTGCTCCATGAATGGCTGCAAGTGGGGTCAGGTTCTCCTGCTTCCCACACCCCTCAAAGCCATTCTCTGAACAGTTGATTGGCCACCCATTTCTTCCACTTTTCAAAGTGGAGGAATGGGGTTGCTGATAAGAGTGGGCTCCTGGGTGCAGTGCAGTGGTTGCAGTGCTCCTGGGTGCAGTGGCTCATGCAGTGCAGGCTGTGCAGTTGATCACCACAGGGCCAGCATTGCAGCCCCCTAACCATTGTCACCCAGGAGCTCTGCATACCATGGACCCCTCTAGCTAGGCAACTGGCTCAAGCACTTTAGTGGAGTTGTTACTAGGGAAAGTGGTCCCTAATTCAGTGCTGGGTCATATACCTTGTCTGCTGAAGGTCCCAGGTTCAATCCCTGGCATCTCCAGGTATAGCAGAGACAAATGCCTGTCTGAAACTGTGAAGAGCCACTGCCAGCCTGTGTAGATATGTACTGAGCTAGATGGACTAGCGGTCTAATGGTACAAACCGGTTTCCTTGTTCCTCGTGACCAACTTACTTCCTGTCAAAAATTGGCATTCTCTGGGATTTAAACTGGGATTCTGAGTGTATGCCCCTCAGATGTTCTTGAGGAATGTTTTCTGCAAACTATGAATTTCACCTTTGCTGCACAAGAGTAACAGAGAGAATATGCCATCCTAGTTGCTCCATTTCCTCATCTACTTAGGAACAAGGACACTTTGGATGTTTTAGCACCATCTGTTCCTATACCTTGGATAATCTCTTGCGTATGAATATAAGGGGTTATATCCTCAGTTTAGTTAGTCATAATTGACAAACCATACCCTGCACCCCAAAGTAACAACAAGTAGCTTCCCCCGTCTCAGAAAATGAAATAAATGTGTTTAGTGATTAGATGTATATTGTGAGGGGGTGCCCCAAACGGGGGGGGGGTCTCTGGGGGTTACCCTGCGGGGTGCTGAGGGTTGGCTGGATGGTCTCTTGGGACCCCTGGATGGGGTGTCCACCTCCCTGGGGTTCCTTGCAGGGGAAGCCTCAGACCAAGCCAGGGGGAGGGGGTTCACAACACCCTTGTACTCCTCCCTGGCAGCAGGACCTGAGGCCCTTGGTCTTCAAGCAGCAGCTCCAGCCTTTCCTCTCCAGAACTGCCTGTCATCACAGGCTTCCCTGCTTTTATCCTCCCCAGTCACACCCTCAGCACCTCCCCTTCCTGCCTCTCTAGGCTTGAAGGGGCCTGACCCTAGCCTGCTTCCCTCCTCTTGGTGGTTAATGATGACCCGCCCCTGCTCACTACTCTGGTCAGGTGAGCTCTGGGGGGGCAGTCTCTCCCACCCAGCTGCCCTTCGTCTTACCTGGTCAGCTGGAGAGGCGGTGGTGGCTCTGTGGCCAGGCAGTTCTGTCCCTGGCCTGCAACCAGGTAAGGCAGGGGTCGGATAAGGGCTCGACCCCTGACACATATCGGTTATGATATATGCCAGGGGTGCCCAAACCCCGGCCCGGGGGCCACTTGCGGCCCTCGAGGCCTCTCAGTGCGGCCCTCAGGGAGCCCCCAGTCTCCAATGAGCCTCTGGCCCTCTGGAGATTTGTTGAAGTCCGCACTGGCCCAACGCAACTTCTCTCAGCGTGAGGGCGACTGTTTGACCTCTCACGTGAGCTGTGGGATGAGAGCTCCCTCCACTGCTTGCTCTTTCACATCTGCGATGCAGCAGCGGCAGCAAAGGAAAGGCCAGCCTTGCTTTGTGCAAGGCCTTTTATAGGCCTTGAGCTATTGCAAGATCTTCATTCATTCATATAAGTTCATCTTTAATATATTCATTTATGTAAACTTATGTAAATTTATTCAAATTTTAAATGTAAATTAGTTCCCCCCCGGCCCCCGACACAGTGTCAGAGAGCTGATGTGGCCCTCCTGCCAAAAACTTTGGACACCCCTGATATATGCAATCAATATGGCTTTTATTTTATTGGTTGTTCTCTTGGATTACTATTAACTGAGTGCGTGTTTTTTAAAAAGGGTAATGAATGTGTTTTTATAGTTTTGGCCAAGCCATAAGCTTTATTTTTGTGATGTGGTTATATTTCTAGAATGGCTAATGCAGTGAGGCTGATGGTGATTTTGATGTTGTACAGGTGGAGCAATCTGCACATTATGTCATTACTATTAACTTTTTATCCAACCTCAATTTGGAATGGGCTGGATCTTTCCAAGACTTTTTGGATAAGTTTTATAAGTCGTGGGCGAGGAGAAGAAGGGAAATGGGCACCTGGCCAATGTTCCAGCTTCCTGCACTGAAGGCTTCTGAGCCTGCTTGGATCCTCCATTGCAGATGGGAATTCTGGAAACTGTCAGTTGGTTTGTTTTTAATTTGTCAATGTATTAGGAGAATTTAAAAATTATACTTCATAGTAGAAGTGTAGATCCGGCTTAGAAGAACCCTTTGGATGTTAATTTTCTACCCCCTCTTAATCAGAGTGTAGGAAAGGGGGAAGGAACTGGTTCAAAACCTCGGAGAGGAATTGGGCCCAGAGATTGACAAATTAGGGGAAGTTCATTTTTCAAATTATTTCTATCGCCACTGCTAAGGGAGGGTTCAAGTCACTGGTTTTTCCTTTCAGCATGACTTGTATCAGAGTGGCTCCTAACTTTTTCAGAGTGGCTCTATTTATCCAGTGCCAAGGTAGGGAATACAGCCAGATCGGAGAAGCAGAGATCTCAGCTGAGGGAGAACACTTGTTATTTTGTGCTACTGGAAAACTGAGGGAGAGCATCCTCCAGTGAGATTGGGGAAATGGACAGAAACAATTGGATAAGGGAAATGAAGATCTGGCAGTGCTGAGGGAATGCTGTGCTAGCAACTTTCTCCCCATGAACCAGTAGGCTTCCTCATGGGACCTCTGAGGAAGCCCAGTTAAGAATGGGAAGAGTGGGGTGAGGCAGTGAGGGTGAGAGTTTCTTAGGTGAGCAATTTGTGCTTCTTGGGTTGTGAGACTTCAGGGATTGGCTGGGTGGCCACTAGAGAGTCTGTGGGACCTCAGCCAGTGCCCAGTCTGGCTGAATTCTGACACTACTCTTAATGCAAACTATGGTCCACAGGTCATTCAGTATATAGAAAGATTATTGTGAACTGAAATGTCAGGTTTGATTGGAACTGGTAGATATGATCACTCATGTTAAAATTCACAAATTGCAAATCAACCTTGGCCAAATTCAATTGTTTCAGATCTATGGGCCTTCCCTGACCCAAAATATAGTAAAACATAGTGTGGTGAATTCTCCTCTTCAGAAGTAAAGACAAAGATTTATAGTAGTGGTTCCCAAACTTTTTAGCACTGGGACCCACTTTTTTAAATGACATTCTATCAGGACCCACCTAGCTTTACAAAACTAAGAAATCTTTACCAGCCACTCAAGCCTCTGTTTTTATCCTTTTTACTATGGAGGGGACAGCTTTTGGTACATTTGTTGAGCTTCACGTTCATCGAGTTAGGACCATTCTGGTGGCCTTGTGTTCCCTTTTGCCTGGCCTTTGATGAGAGCTGAGGCATGGTTGCCTACTCATGAGTAAACATGCACATGTGGCTCAACTTTGCTTTCCAAAGGGCTTGATACATTTTCCTTGTCTGCAGGGGTGGGGGCTTCCTTCTCAAGAGCATTTTTTGGCATCCATCAGATTGGGACCATTCTGCTAGTGTTCCCTTCCCTTCAAAGCAGACTGAGGCACTTTTGTATACTTACAAGTAAATGCACATGTGCAGTTCTCTTTTGGTTTCTCTAGGGCTCAGTACATTTTCCTTGTCAGCTTTCAGCTTGTCAGTTTTGCAACCCATCAAAAATCAGTTCATGACCCAGAGTTTGGGAACCACTGATTTAGAGGGTAAGAAGTGGACAAGAAATAATCTTGCAAGGGCAGTCCTCAACCACTGTCTTCGATTTTAAGTCTACTGTTCTGGTTTGGCAAGGGTCATTTTTTCTTTCTTGCACTTTATTCACATTTTAATATAAACAGATATGCATGGAAACATGAGACACCCAGCAAGTAAGGCAAAACAAAACTTGCTGTGCAGTTCCATATATCAACCTCATAACGTTCCCAAAGCAAATAGCTGAACAATATTAAACACAGGTATTGGTTTCTAGCAGATATTGCTTCTTAGAGGCTTTATTGTTTCTGCTGTTGGAACAGGAGGATTAATTTCAAGCAGGGGAGAAGAAAATTTGGAGGTTTGGACTTATTTCATTTAGCCAGGTTTGATTCTGTCCTTATGAGTTTTAATATCTTCAGTGGCTGATTACATCTGTCTAATTTTCTTTTTCAGTTTTAAAATAGCCTGTGGACCTCAGATGACACTGAAAAACACTAAACATGTCAACAAACCTGGGCCTGTCCCAATCAGGTGCAAAAAAGCGGGGAGTTGATTTTTAGATGAAAAGAGACAGGTGGGAGGTTGGAGCCCCTCCCCTCTACCACACTTCATAAGTGTCTTGTTTAAAATTGAGATTGTTGTCATCACATCTAATTTGGCATTTAGGTTTTATCTGTTTGCTGAATGGGTTGAACTTTGATAGCGTTATAAGTAGGTCTTCTAACTGAATAGTTCAGTGTTTCTCAAACTGTGGGTTGGGACCCAATTGGTGGGTCGCGAGCCAATTTCAGGTGGGTCCCCATTCCTTTCAGTATTTTATTTTTAATATAGACTGGAGGCTACCATGGTAGGTGACTGCATTTGGAGACATGTTACAGTTCTGTACTTTTAACAGGCTATTGTGTATATGCCTTTAACAATGATAGTCAATGGGGTTTACTCCTGGGTACGTGTAGGTAGCATTGCAGCCTAGGATTGTTAAAAATTTTCCTGCTCGTTGATGTCATTTCTGGTCATGACATCACTTCTGGTGCGTCCAGCATTCTAAAAGTGGGTCCTGGTGGTGAAAGTTTGAGAACCACTGGAATAGTTTATAAATTTAGGCAGAAAATTTAGTTTACTTGTCTTTATGTACTGCTCGCAATCTTATTGGAGTATGTAAAGATAATGGGCACAGTCTAGAAAAAGCTAGGTATATTTTATTCCATTGAAATAGATTGACTGGAAGACAGTTAACGGTATTTTAAATGTAACCGATTTAGTGGTTCTTACATGGACTCATGATTTCTTTTGATTAAGTCTTTCTCCTCCTGATGAAAGTATGCATGTGGTGAAATCTGTATGCTTAAAGCGTCTTTCCTGACATACATCCTTTACTGAGCATTGTGGGAAGTTTACTTTTTAATTCACCAGGTTAAGAAAGTCTACACGCATTGTGATGTGGGGTTTCCATGAGTTGGGATAGTCAGGAAGAAACCTCAGTGCACATTCAGAAGCCCTGTGTACTTGTAATTCAGCTGTGTATTAATGTTCAGGGTGAAGGCGTCTTTTCCCAAAGATGTATTTTCATAATAATGTAAAACTTCAGTTTTTAATATTTTCCCTAAAATGATGTGCAGGTGCCTATTGGATGTTGTTGGGTTTTTTTTTTTATTGAGCCCTGTGTTCTAGGAGAGGGGTGGGCAAACATTTAGGCAGGAGGGCCACATCATCTCTCTGACTCTGTGTTGGGAGCTGGGAAAAATTAATTTACATTTCAAATTTGAATAAATTTACATAAATGAATACATTAGAGATTAAACTTATATGAATGAATTTTACTGAGTTTATTTATAATACACATGAGAACAATAATAACAGGCATGTAGAACCATATGAGTTCAAACAACGAACAGTTTGCCACTCGTCTCTTGCACAGTGTAAACATATAGACCAAACTGGAAATACATGGAGACATAAGTTGTTCAGAGACAGTGGGAGGGAGGGTTGAATTAATGCCCAGGGAAAAGTAGTAAACACATGAAGACTATAAAAGGCCTTGCTCTAACTTGGCCCACAGCTTGTGTTTGGCGGTCATGACCAGCAGTCGCAGGCCAGTGCAGGTTTCAACAGTCTCTGATGGTCCAGAGGCTCATTGGAGACGGGGGCTCCCTGCGGGCCAGATTGGGGAACCCCGAGGGCCACAAATGGCCCCTAGGCTGTGGTTTGCCCACCCCTGTTCTAGAAGAAATAACTTTTACTCATTGTTTACTACAATCAAACAAGCATGCCTCTTCATTGTAGGGCAGAATACGATCAAGCTAAGACTAAAAGTATCGAGAGAGAAAAGTTTAAGGATGGAGTCTAGTTCCATCCCAAAATAGAAGATTCTAATGTTTAACTCTTTAATGACCATGTTACTACAATGTTATCACTGGTTGTTTTGAGAGAACACCCAAGATATTATGTAATGTGTCATATAAAGACACATGCTACATTTTTTTCCTTGAAGAGGAAAAAACTGCTCTGATTTGACCCTGATGCTTATAACTCAGAGAGCTGCTCTGAGATGTCCTTAACATTTTAAGAATGCAAGTGGGCTAACCAGACTTTCAACTGGCATTGAATTCAGGGGAATTTCTAGTATTCAGGCCCTTTATTTAAAACCATGTGCAAGAAGGTTCTGTAATATACAGTGGGCCCCCACTTTGCAATGGGTTCACCATGCAATCACATCACTTTATTATGATTTCTCCACAGTAACCTAAGGCTGATAAGTATGATAAGTAATTCACTTTATGATGGGCCAGCAGGACCTCATGAGTGAAAGATAAGCCAGAGATGCAAATGTGTTTGGTAGCTGCCAGTAGCAGTATTTTTAATTTTGTGGCTATATGTAAGCAAATGCAAGTCTTTTAAGTAGCGACTCAGGCGGTAACTGTGTTTTTAACATTGTGGCACTGTGTACAGAGAAGAGGATACAAGAAGCCTTGTAATTTGTGATTTATAAGTACAACGTTGTGTAAACTGATAACCATGACCCCTAAACAGCACAGTCGGCATCTTCTTAAATCAGTGGTTCTCACACATTTAGCACTGGACCCACTTTTTAGAATGAGAAACTGTCCAGACCCGCCGGAAGTGATGTCATGACCGGAAGTGACATCATCAAGCAGGGACATTTTTAACAATCCTAGGCACCAATCCTACCCACACATACCCAGGAGTAAGTCCCATTGACTATCATTGTTTAAATTATATACATAGTAGCTTGTTAAAAGTACAGGTCTGTAACATTTCCCCAAATGTAGTCACATACCATGAGCATCAAGTCTAATATATTAAAAATAAAATATTGAAATGAATGGGGACCCACCTGAAATTGGCTCACAACTCACAGTTTGAGAAACACTGTTCTAAATATTTGTTTAGAGAGGGAAATATCTTAGTTCTGTGGCGGAAACGTCAACTTTTGAGGTCTTGAAATGAATTGCCAAAAAACAGTGTAGAGTTGGGTTTATATTACAATATTTTCACAATACAATAGTGTCTCTGGAACCATCGTAAAGTGGAGGCCCGCTGTAATCTCAGGAGGTATCACAATAATGTACATAGAGAACTTTAATGAAAATGCATGAGACAAAGTTAAATTACATTAAATTGTTTTTGGAGCAGATGGCTTTGTGTTCAAAACTAGCAGATGTTGGAATTGTATCTGTTGCTATCATGACAGCTTAGCATTGAGATGTTAATGGACTTGCTGGAAAGTGCCATTTTTGTAGTATCATGGAATTTAGCTTTTCTTTTCAAATTGCACATTATACTTTCTCTGGGTCTTAGTTCTGCATTGCATTTGCCTATAAATGAAGTATATTTTATTAATCTTGGGTACAAAGGAACTTGGATGATGTGATCCTCTATTTACTGCAGAACACTCTAATTGGCTTCAAGGGGATTATTAAAGTGTCAGTTATCAAATCTACTCAACTGTGGCAAAACTGTCACCTGACATCAGTTAACTGTATACTGATGTTCAGATTTTAGTCATCCAAGGGAAATTCATCAGCATTATTCATTTGAGAAATGTATCAAGGCACATGTAAAACTGCTATCTGCATGTTTCTATGCATACACAATACATGTTGATATAGAATCCATTTAAAAAATGGATTAGGGTTTACATCCTTTAAAAAGTCCATTTGGACTCTAATTTTATTACATTTTTTGTCAAAAACCCACTGGTTAGCTTTTATAATTGTGGGGAAGAGAGAGTAGTCCATAATTTCTCTAGTATTCCAATTTCCAGTGTCGTCTGTTTTCTGAAATGGATTAAAAGTAAATGGAAGCAAACAAAGCATGCGTTTTCTTTTAACAAGAAAGTAACTTGCATCAGGTAGGAATACCGTATATTTTTTCATTCAACATTATAGGCTGCTGTTAAAAAATGATATCCATACTGATAAATGGAGTGGGTGGTTTGCATTTTCACCTGAGCATTGAAATTTCCTTTTCTTCTTGAGGTTCCTGACCCAACATTGGCTGGGTAAGGAAAAACAAAGCCCTGTGTCACCTCAGAACTTTATTGTGGCATGAGATTTTGCGCGCAACCAGCCCTCTGGTTGCAAATTAAAGGGGGATTTAACAGGTGCTGTTCCGTTACGATGGAGCAAAGGCTCTGGCAGGCATTCTGAGTTGCAGGGACTCCGCATGTGCCCTCCTTGCCACATCTATCTTTCCTTGCCATCTCGTTCCAGTGAGGCTATGGAAGTCCTGGACCACTGTCTAGAGGTGGTTGGGGTATGGATGAGGGCCAATAAGTTGGGATTGAATCTAGAAAAGACAGAGGTCCTCCTGGGCAGGAAATCCTTGATGCAGGTACTGAACCATCTGCCCACTCTGAACGGGATCATATTCCTCTGGGTGCACAGTTGGGGAGTGCTCCTGAACTCACAGTTTCCCTGGAAAGTCAAGTGGCAGTGACGGCCAGGAATGCTTTTGCCAGGCTACAACTCATGCGCCAGCTGCAGTCGTAGTTGAGTCTATCAGTTCTGACCTTGGTGGTCCATGCCTTAGTGACTTCCAAGACTGGATTACTGCAACATACCCTCATGGGGCTGCTCTTGAAGACAGTCAGAAGCTGCAATTGGTACAGAATGCAGCAGTCTGAATGGTTACTGGAGCTAGGTGGTTTAACTTTGTTGGACTTTCTGCAGTCACTGAGACTGCACTGGTTGCCCATTCATTTCCAGGCCCAATTCAAGTTGTTGGTATTGACCTTTAAAGCCCTTCATGGTTTGGGTCCAAGTTATCTAGGGACTGCCTTCTCCCATACATTCTGACCCACACTCTTAGGTAATTTGAAAGGGCTCTCCTTCAAGTGCTGCCTTTATCCCAAGTTAGAGGGCTAGTGGCAAGGGGGGTGAGCCTTCTCTGTAGTGGTGCCACAACTGTGGAATTCTCTAAGAGGGAACTAAGAACTTCGCCCTCCAGCATGGTCTTTCGGCGGCTCAGAATTTTTTTGTTCTGTCTTGCGCTTGTGTGATGTGTCATTTGCCTTCCCCTTGTGCCTCTGTAGCAGTCCTTTGGATATAAATAGTTGCCCTACTCCAATTGGTTGTATTCTTATTATGATTTGATTTATTGCTTTTATATATTGTATATTTTAATCTGAATTGTAGGATGCCTTGAGCATTTGCTTTGTCATATAAAAGGTGGAATATAAATCTTTTAAATAAATAAATTTGCAGTATACTAGCTTATGAAGTTACCAGTCCACCAAATGATTAAAATCAATTGTTTCCTTGAAAGTCAAAATTCTGAAGAATATATTGTCTAAAACTGCAATCCTCTTCATACTTCTCAGGAGTAATCCTGTTGAACATGGAGATTGCCTCAAGTAAATCCTGCTGCCAATGTGATTTAAGAAATTTCATGCTTTTATTCAATCTAATGGAAAATATTTTGAAGGGAAAAAAAAACTTGGTTGTGGCCTCCATCCTGTTATGTAGAATTGTCCTGGTACGTCATGCAGTTGAGTAGAGCAAATATTTCCAGAATTCTAGCTAGCCTGAGCCAAAAGTGCACAAAGGAACACTTTTGATTGCTTAGAAAACTGTGTCCTCTTGCAAAGTGTTTTTTTGGAGCGAGAGGGCAATGCCTGAAGAACTGTTCACCTTTAAATTGACCCTGCCCTTTTGTTCTGTCTCAATTGGTTTCATTTGCTTTCAGTGGTGTTGTCACGTATTTAAATTTAATTAATTATGTAGTGTTGCAGTTTCTTCTTCTGGCTGGGACAGTCCATGTGACAAAATACAGCAAAACAAAAACTTGAATCATGGTAGTACAACAGAAGTAAGGTGACCAGATGTCCTCTTTTTCCAGGACATGTCCTCTTTTTTTGGCCTCATGCCCTGGAAAAAAATGTCTTCCTTTTCCCTGTGGGAGGCTGTACATGGCCTTCTTGTAATCAATAAATTATATGTAAGATAGGCTTAAATTTAATAAGTAATCTAGTGTTTAATTAACTCCATGAAATCAATATACATGAATGTTTTTAGAGTGTTGTCTTGGATGTCCTACATTTTTCTTGGATGCCCTATATTTTGGCATGCCATGTCCTCTTTTTGCTGTTATGATAACTGGTCACCCTGAAGGCAGGAAAACTATAGCAGTGAATGATTTTCGGTTTGAGGTGTGCGCCTCCCCGCCCCCCATGTGAAATGTTTCTGTTGTCCCCGAAGTGCTATTTTCAGCCTCCAGATACAATGGAAGACTATCGATTATGCATTTAGTAATTGGTTTGAACAGAGACATCACTATGATTTTCATCACTTGATGTGAGAGCTCATTGCGTCACCCTCCAATGCATCACATTGATTGACCTCCTCCCGTACCAGACCTTACAGAATAAATTACAATATCTTATGCACAAACTAACTGCAGTGGTGTCGCTAGAGTTGGTGTAACCCCCATTAACTTTATTTCTTTTAATATATAACATTGTAGGTCACCCAACAAATCAGTAACCAACCAAAGACCAGTGGCCAATGTGATGGCACTCACACAACTGAATAAGAATTCTAGTATTGGCTCTGATACATGGAAATGAGAGCTGACTTATACTAACACCTTATTGGTTTCTTGCTGTGTCATAACAACACCTCATTGGCTCTCGGAACAGTCAGTTTCAAGTTAAGGAAATCCACTTTTTGTTACATAAGGCAGTTGTGATTTTCTTTTCTAGATTTTTGGCTATAACTTTTGATAGAATATAGATATTTCAATGTAGTTTGTTCATTGCATTCTGCATTAAATTATTCATCAAATGATATATAACATGATTGTATTATTCAAAAATACCAGGATTTTCACAATTTTGGCCAATAGTGGTGTCATCCCCCTTGAGTGTGTCACCCAGTATGGTCTGCACCCCATAGCGACGCCACTGGGTTTGAAACAAGGGACTGTTATTTGGCCTTTCAGTATGTGCATAAGAAATCTGAATATTCACTCAAGAGCATATGCTCATGCTTTAACAATTGTTTTATTGATTTTGTTACATATTCTGTTTTTATTTGTTGTGTGGCTTGGAGGCCTTATACTTAAGTATCTTTTAAACATGCTTTTAAACATTGCCTATTAAAAGCCAAGAGAGATCAATGATGTTGATTCTATCAACCAGCTATCTTTTGTTCTTCTAGTCCTGAAGTTTACTACAGCCTCCTTAAATCTCTTCTTTTCTTCCTCCAGATGTAAAAGATTCTATCTTACAATTGCTGTAAAACATGGTTCTATTCTGTTTGTATACTGGTGGAATATTGTTTTCCAACCAGATGTATTGTTAGTGTGGAGACCAATGACCTGAATTATGGATTGTTAACTTATTCTTGAAGGAAATGTTCTTCCATTTGGGGGGTACTCCTTGATCAGGCCTTGAACCTGTCAGGGGTCAGCTTTGACTAGAAGTGTTTTTTACCAGCTTTGGCTGGTTCATCCAGTTGCATTCTTTCCTGGATCCAACAGACCTGGCTACGGTTACCCTTGCATTGGTAATCTTGTTTGGACTATTTTAAAACACATAGGGCTGCCTCTGAAGACTACCTTGAAATTTCAACTAATACACAATGCAGGCTGGGTTAATGATAGGAGACAGGTTACATGACCACATCACACAGTGATTCATCCATCTTCACTGGCTGTCTGTACATTTCTGAGCACAATGCAAAGTTTTTGGACCACAATGCCTTTATAGTAAGGGGTTGACCAAGGAATCCAACTGCTGGCATTATAATTTGCCTGATGCACCATTTGACGCATGATGTGGTCTTATACAGTGATAACAATAGTTTTGGGAAGAAATAATTAGCTGTGTTAACTCTATATTACAACTAATATTGATATTTGTAGACACGTTTTTTTGAATTACCTGCAGCAAGCCTGCCCCTTTAACAGTGTGCATGGCTTGGAAGCCTCTGACCCAGTCACTTCCCCTCTGTTCAGTCTCTTATGT
This sequence comes from Tiliqua scincoides, assembly GCF_035046505.1. Taxonomy (NCBI): domain Eukaryota; kingdom Metazoa; phylum Chordata; class Lepidosauria; order Squamata; family Scincidae; genus Tiliqua; species Tiliqua scincoides. Next base: position 209,066,762 of record NC_089823.1, on the reverse strand, counting down.
TATCCTAAAGTGACAGAGACCTAGCTGAAGTTTAGGTTTGGCATTATAACATACAGTATGTCCCTTTCAAAGGGCAGAGTTGTGCTCATCTCACTGTCTGTCCCTCTCTCCACAACAGGGAAAAGGGTAATATGGAAGCAGGCACCACACTTTTTGAAAAGATTGCTGCCACAAATGGAGCTCTTGTCAGCATGTCCTCCAACACTTTATAAAATAAAAATAGATATGCCTGCTTTGCATTATAGCTGCTGAAATGGAGAGGGCAAGATAGACGAATAGGCAGCATGTGGAGTCTGATGGCACATAAAGAATTTTGGAAACCTGAATTTAAACCCAAACAGTAATATATAGAAATTATACGTATCCAAAATACCCAAAATCTTGTAGCTTTAAGAAAAGGGTCCTTTATAAATCTTGGACCTGGTCTGGTCCATTCATCTTCTTATGTAAGGTCTATGTATGTATAATTTCACTTGCAGATATTTATATTCTCATTACTTTCTACCCACATCCAAAGGGCATGTTATGCTAGTGTTAGGGGTTTGTGCTGTTGCAAACACAACACTGCCGGAGTGTGTAGCCTGGCTGCTACCAGAAGCAGATAGCAGCCATGTCCATGAAAGGACAGACCAAGGATGTCTGCCAGTGCAGATACGGAGTCAGAGGAGGGGAGGGGTGGAATGGGGAGGAGATGGAGGAGGGTGAGTCAGGAAGGGGGCAGGTTCAGTGTCCTAACCACCTTGCTGGGCCCAATCCTACCTTCATGGGTCAACATGGACTTGTGCCAGCGATATTGCTGGTGCAGGTTGGAGTTGACCCATGGCAGCAGCAGGGGCTTATCCTGGGGGAAGGGAAAGAATATTCCCTTCCCCCCGGGGAGACCTCAACATATCAAAACTCCCTTGTAGGGTGCAGTGGACACCATGTTGGCGCTTTTGCATCACCCTGCAGGGGGTTGCAGTGAATTGGGCTGTTTGTTTCTCTTACTTGTCAGATTTTGTGGGCAGGGACCTATTCTTCTTGCCTATGATACTTTGTGAAGCATTATGTACATTGAAGGCACTAGATGAGACACATGGCAGTACATCTGACTACCAGATGCTGTGGGTTGTGTCCTAAGCTATCTTCACCTCATGTTGGGGGACTTGTGCCTACAGAAGTGATAGCATAAGATTCTTATGTGCAGAAATCCAAATACAATTCTGATTTAGTTTTGAGCTTGCACAGCATGTTGTACAAGTGGTCACATACACCATTGTCAATCAGTACCTCATTGTTCAACTTCTAACACAAGCATATGTGCAACTTCATGTGAAACAGCCCAAAATGCCTCCTTATAAATGTGTAGTCCTTAGGATCCATCTCTGTCAATTTCAAAACCTGGGATATGTTATCAGGCTATTATTAGATGTAATATAAAAATAATAGTATGCAGCAAGTAATCTATCAGCCAGATATCAACTGCTAGTTGGTGAGCTCCAAAAATAGGGGCAATTTCATTTATGCTACTATAGACCCACAGAGAAATACATACATTTTGAAGGTGGGTATGTTTTGTATGCTTCCAGTTAATAAACAATTAAATAGTCCCAGATAGGAATAAATGAAATCTATCAGATATAGAATGCCTTTTGTGACTGTCAAATGCCTAACAGCTCGGCTAGGCAAATCTATTCAGAAGATCTTGTTGAATTCTTGTTGAATTCAGTGGAACTTACTGTCAAGTAAATGTGTATAGGATTGGAGTGTAAGGTTTAGGAATGGAATGATTGGAGAAACCCTCAGTGATATAATAGATGATGTTAGACATGGAAATCTCTAACTTCAAAGCATTGAAAGTTTACCTTATTGATCAGGGTAGGTTGACCTTTTGTTTCACTTGTATGGTTTGAGGCTGTTTGAAGTATGTGACTGTCCAAAACAAACTGAGTGACTGGTTTGGCACTCGTACATTCAACATAGCTGAATGTTGAATGGAACTAGAGCTTCAGAGGCAAGGGCTGACTGAATTAAAATATTATCAACTGCATTATTGATGTGGTTGTGGTCACTTGAGGATGAACTTGTGTGTGTGTGTGTGTGTGTGTGTGTGTGTGTGTGTGTATTAATGGTTCAAATGCTAATTTTGGTTATGCGAGAGTAAAATTAAGTAACCCCACTAAAGTACAGGTCCAGACTATTTATACATGGATTTTTTATACACAGATTTGACTCAACACGAATGGCCTTCAAATGAGAAGGATTCTGCTGATCCCTGGAGAAGGGGAAAAATGCACCCCTTTAAAATCGGTTTTAAAAACTGAACAGTCCTTTAACAATAGCCTCCTTAATGAGAGAGAGAGAAAGGGCAGCTGGCTGACAATCCATCAGTCCTTCTCTCTCCAACGACCCCTCCCCCTGAGCACATGAAAGAAAGGTGATCACTTTGCATTGGTGAAGGGAGGGACTGAGTGAAGCAGATTGATGAAACTGATTGATGGTCTTCTTAAAGACTCTTAGCAAGGCTAAAGTCAGCAAGGCTGTTTTTAAATCACCGGAGCAAAGAAACTTTGTTTTTTAAATGGATTTGCTATAGTGCTGTTTTTTACCATCCACATGAGTGCTTGGAACAGAACCCATGCAAATAATGAGGCTCAACCTATAAATGCAGTTGTTTGATCTAGCACAGTGTTCTCAAACGTTTTAGCTTCAGGACCCACCTAAAAACAGTTTCACTTTATTAGCCGCTCAAGTCTCTGTGGCTATAATGGTGATTGGGTGGCAGTGCCCCCCCCCCCGTAGCAGGTGGTTTAACCCTTTTTGCACATAGCCTCATCTACCCTGTCAGTTTTGTGACCCAACAAAAATTGGGTCGTGACCCACTGGTGGGCCATGGACCCACTACTCTTGCTCCCTACTCTTCTAGTGTTTGCATTTAATTGAGTTCCTGCTGGAGTTCCCACATGCCTACCAGCTGGGATATGCTGGAAGACACTGAACTGTATTCTTAACCTTTTTCTGTATACTTAACCTTTTTATATGTATACCTTCTGTATACTTAACTGTATACTTAACCTTTTTCACTCACTTCGAACTTGTCATTGCCGGTTTACTCCACATATTTTGGCCCAGTTCGTAGCTCATAGTTGCAGTGTTACATAATTTGCCCTTGCTGTTCCATTGGGAACACTTTTTCGGAAAGGGTGAGAGTGGAATAATTGCACTATGGAAAAGAAATAAACAGCCTCCTCATCATTAAAATTAGTAAGATTTCTGTCCTCTGCCATTTGTCAGTGGTGTTTGAATTTATATAAATCTATAAATGGGTCGTCATCCCCCCCACTTAGAATGTAGACAACTCCAGAAAAACTCCTATTCTTTGAAAGTAATAGATTGCAATTTGTTACATGGCCACTTGACTGTAATCCTGCAAATGCTTCTAAACCTAAAATGTATACAATAATAAACTTTACAAATAAAATAAACACTAGTAGCAATTATATTTTAAAATCTAAGTTGCCGCTCAAACACATGTGTAATTTTAAAAGTCTATCACTTGACATGACAGACTTAAAAAGCAATATTCCCAGGTAGGTAACATCTGAGTACTCTTGCTAAGCTGATCTCCTAAGGAATTTGACCTGAAGCAAGACCTCCCTATAATGTAAACACCCGGAAAAGCTATGTATTTTTTTTAGTATCTCTGATAACTACTTGCCTTGTGGGGTTTGTTTTTCCTTTTACTTGTTACCTGAAATACAGTATTAACTGGTGACACGACATCAACCGCTGTGCAGTTGTAATCAAAAACCTTTCGGTAACACATTTATTTGAAATACTGTATGTGCTCCCTGACTTTTGGAACATAGCAGGAGCTCTTACCTTGTTTTTAATGTATGAATTTTTCATCCAGAGGATGAAACCTACCTGCTTATTATAGTGCATTGGAAGAGAACCATATAATCAACAAATGAACATTGCCAAGGAACGCCTGCTGCCCTAGTGCTCTAGGACGGCTCTCTGTGTGTGTTTTGCTGTAGCATGTTCTATTTTCTTATAAAAATCAGTAATAGATACCACATGTCTGTAGGGAGGATTGAAGCAAAACAAGATCTGCCATTTAAGAAATACCTGCTTGCAAGAAATGTTAAGATGTGGTTTTTGCAGTTTCATGATGTGATGAATTGTGTCCAATAACACTCTCTCTTCAGAAATTTCTGAAGTGCAGTTTCATGGTGCATGAACCAAACAGCACTCATGAAAGTAATAAAATATGACAGGTTTGGGTTGAAGAAAGTTCCTGTACACTGTTAGTGGGTTATTGTAAAGATTTCTTTTAGCTTTTGGATAGCTTTTGCTCTGTCAGTGTGTTGCATCCTAGCGCCAGTTAAAATGATGCTGAACTCTCCTGACAGATTCCATGAATAGCAAACCCCTCACTGCATATACTCAGGGGCCCCATATCTGCTGATTCAGTTATCCACGGATTGGGTGCAGGACCCCCCAATGGACACACATCCGTCCCCAGCCTCTGCCAAGCTCAGACTAAGCTCTGTAGGTAAAAAAAATGCTATGTCTGGTTTCATGGAGAAACCGGAAGTCATGTTTTTAATGCCTTATAACAGTGGTTCTCACACTTTTAGCACCAGGACCCACTTTTTAGAATGAGAATCTGTCAGGACCCACCGGAAGTGATGTCATGACCGGAAGGCATGACAGAATTTTTAACAATCCTAGGCTACAATCCTACCCACACTCACCCAGGAGTAAGCCCCATTGACTGTCATTGTTTGAAGCATATACAGTAGCCTGCATAAGAGCAGCCTGTTAAAAGCACAGGTCTGTAACATTTCCCCAAATGCAGTCACAAACCATGGTAGCATCAAGCCTAATATATTAAAAATAAAATATTGAAATGAATAGGGACCCCCTTGAAATTGGCTCATGACCCACCTATTGGGTCCCAACCCACAGTTTGAGAAGCACTGCCTTATAAGGCATGAATGCCTCATGTGGGGGCCGCAGTGGGTTTCCTCTAGTCTGTGCTGGCTATTTTGCCAGTGCAGACTGGAGGAGCTCTGTGTCTGGCTTTTCAGCCTGACATGGAGCATAGGATCCAGCAGAGCCGCCAGTCCCACCCCCTCCCTGCTGGCCAGCACTGCTGGAGCACCAGCCAGCCCTTCACCCTGCTCTGAGGATCAGTGCCAAGGGGTGCTGGCCCTGCACCAGCAGCCCACACCCTCCAGGTTCCACAGACATGCCTTATGGCACATTTGGGACACCCAGCACTGGTGCTTAGGAAGTTTAGGATTGGGCCCAAAGTCCCCTAAGACTGGGGGACTTTTAACACCATGCTTGAAACCATCCCCAATAGCTCAGACAGGGTGGCAGTTAATCAGCAGGAGCAAGATGGGCAGTACACCAACAGAACTGCAATCCTGTCTCAACCCCCCCCCCCGCCCCCCAATGGGAATTCAGATCTAGAACCCTGCTGGAGCAGGCACCCGGCCAGAGAAAGAGGATCTCATGTTAGGCTCTACCTTTGTAGTTGTCTCTACCTCAGTAAGCAAGGCTGGTTTGGTATCCCAAAACCTGGCAGGCAGAGCTAGGAGAGAGCAATACCTTCCTTCTCACCAGCCAGGTCTTGGTAATGCATAGCAGATTGGTTTATTCATCTGGGATTAAATCCTGGATAATTAATGTATGTTAATTGCTATTATTGACAGATCTGGGATTAAGCAACAACACTTTTGACACACAGAAGCACCCCCCCAGCGACGCCACTGCACCCACAAAAAGACTCAGGTTAAAAAAGTGGGGATCAACCTTCCATATGAGGCCCCTCCCTGTGGGGCACAATTCAGTCACACAATTAAGTAACTTCCCTCCCACACTACCCAGTGGAGTCTATATATACTCTTTTTACAAAGGGAAGACATCCCAGGTACATACCTTAAAAGTTGTTTTTGCACATGCATTTTATTTGTGAGATTACCAGATTAGACTGTAAGAGATTCAATGCTGGTGGGGAGCCTGAGCCCTAGAGTGGGAAGATGACTAGCCCAGACATGCTAATGTCGGAAAGAATTCTGCCTGCCAACATTTGCGGATAACCTGAGATAATGCATGAAGTCTAGTTGAGGAATCTCTTTTCTTCCTATGAAAGGACAGTTTGTTAGTGCTGTTTATGGAATGTGTACCAGGTTTAATATCACGTAGCTTTATTAAGTACTAAAATGACATAATTGGAAAGGATCAGCAAATTGGCTGTTGCAGAAAGTCAGCCCTGAGTTATTTTTCAGAGATGGAAACTTTTCCATTATGTGTGTAGCAATGAATGTCCAAAAAGTTCAGGTAGTCATGAGTTGCCTGCACCTCTCTATGTAAAAACTTGGGAATCTATGGGAATCTTGAACAGGCGGTTCCTCCTTTTACCTCTCATAAAGTCTTCATTTATCTGCCTGAGCAGCCATTCACCTCCCCCAGCTCAGAACAGAGTCCTACACAAAGACCACCTGGAGTTGACCCTTTGTCTTTCAAATCCTGTGACAAGAATCCTGTCACCTTATTCCATGCCCCAACTTGGTTGTCATTCCCACACTGCTTAGGCCCTTCTATAGCAGTTATGACAATGAAAACAAGACCTGGTCAACCCAAATAAACCGTGAACTGGCATCGAATCAAAGTGATATAGGACCAGCTAGTGGATTGGAAGGAAGAACTAGGAATCAACCTGCCCCCCCCTTCTTCCCCAATTTGTTACAGAAGAACCAAAGTGTACAATGCTTTGGAAGCTCACTCCGTTTCTGTTTCGACACTGAAGGCCTCAACACATAATTGTGTTACTCTTCAAGTAAAAATCTAAAGTAGCATCAGGTAAATCTTGTGTCATCATGGCCAAATTGAACATTCCCTTGAGGAGTGAGAGTTGTGGCATAGAAGGCCTCCCCAAGGGTTGTATTACTTTAATTATAGGCTGCGTTACCCACAAACGGTGATGCTATCAATAGACAGAAGGTCAAATTGGCACATGGCACGGAATAAAAATTGTCATGGTTTACTCAAGGAGTGCAGGCTTTAGAAAGGCAGATCTTTCCAGCTTTTGTTGATGATACTGGAGGAGTTTTTGAAGGAGAGAGTATATTGAGCCACTGTCCTCTGAGACATGGAAAAAGAAATCTTTTATCTCTAGGAAGAATAGGGTGGTTTATATGGGAGTCCAGCCAGACTGCCATGGAACTGAGAAGCCATGCAACTTGTCCCTCAAAACGGCCATGGTGCCAGAAGATTGGAGGATAGCAAATGTCACGCCTATCTTTAAAAAGGGAAAGAGGGGGGACCCAGGAAACTATAGGCCGGTCAGCCTAACATCTATACCAGGTAGGATGGTGGAATGCCTCATCAAAGATAGAATCTCAAAACACATAGACGAACAGGCCTTGCTGAGGGAGAATCAGCATGGCTTCTGTAAGGGTAAGTCTTGCCTCATGAACCTTATAGAATTCTTTGAAAAGGTCAGCAGGCATGTGGATACGGGAGAACCCATAGACATTATATATCTGGACTTTCAGAAGGCGTTTGACATGGTCCCTCACCAAAGGCTACTAAAAAAACTCCACAGTCAGGGAATTAGAGGACAGGTCCTCTCCTGGATTGAGAACTATTTGAAGGCCAGGAAACAGAGAGTGGGTGTCAATGGGCAATTTTCACAATGGAGAGAAGTGAAAAGCTGTGTGCCCCAAGGATCTGTCCTGGGACCGGTGCTTTTCAACCTCCTCATAAATGACCTGGAGACAGGGTTGAGCAGTGAGGTGGCTAAGTTTTCAGACGACACCAGACGTTTCCGAGTGGTGAAGACCAGAAGTGATTGTGAGGAGCTCCAGAAGGATCTCTCCAGACTGGCAGAATGGCAGCAAAATGGCAGATGCGCTTCAATGTCAGTAAGTGTAAGGTCATGCACATTGGGGCAAAAAATCAAAACTTCACATATAGGCTGATGGGTTCTGAGCTGTGTGTGACAGATCAGGAGAGAGATCTTGGGGTGGTGGTGGACAGGTGGATGAAAGTGCGGCGGCAGTGAAGAAGGCCAATTCTATGCTTGGGATCATTAGGAAGGGTATTGAGAACAAAACGGCTAGTATTATAATGCCGTTGTACAAATCTATGGTAAGGCCACACCTGGAGTATTGTGTCCAGTTCTGGTCGCTGCATCTCAAAAAAGACATAGTGGAAATGGAAAAGGTGCAAAAGAGAGTGACTAAGATGATTACTGGGCTGGGGCACCTTCCTTATGAGGAAAGGCTACGGCGTTTGGGCCTCTTCAGCCTAGAAAAGAGACGCCTGAGGGGGGACATGATTGAGACATACAAAATTATGCAGGGGATGGACAGAGTGGATAGAGAGATGCTCTTGACACTCTCATATAACACCAGAACCAGGGGACATCCACTAAAATTGAGTGTTGGGAGAGTTAAAATAGACAAAAGAAAATATTTCTTTACTCAGCGTGTGGTTGGTCTGTGGAACTTCTTGCCACAGGATGTGGTGATGGCATCTGGCCTGGATGCCTTTAAAAGTGGATTGGGCAAGTTTCTGGAGGAAAAATCCATTATGGTTTACAAGCCATGATGGGTATTGTGCAACCTCCTGATTTTAGAAATGGGCTATGTCAGAATGTGCTATGTAAGGGAGGGCACCAGGATGAGGTCTCTTGTTATCTGGTGTGCGCCCTGGGGCATTTGGTGGGCTGCTGTGAGATAAAGGAAGCTGGACTAGATGGGCCTATGGCCTGATCTAGTGGGGCTGTTCTTATGTTCAGTTAAAAGATATTTGGCACAGCAAAAAAATGTTGGAAGAACCCATTGATTCTCTTCAGGATCAGTTAGCACTAGAGATGGTGCAAGATTTCAAAAGGGGGAAGTTTGAAATACAAACTCAGGGTGGGAATGGGGACAGTGGAGCAGGATTCTGTCACATCCTAACTTTATTTCCAGGCTGGAAAGCCCTACACCAGGCTACTCAGTTTTGCCACATCTAAATAAGCTGGTGCAGATCCGAGTAGTCCCATTGAGCAGGCTGGAGCACTATATGGGGTAAGGAACATTTGTTCCTTTATCTCAAGGAGACCTCCCACCTGCTGTAATCCAAAATGGGATACAGCGTGGGCAGGGCGGTCCTGCTGCACCAGCGTTGGGTAGTATTGGGCTTCAAGTATCCTGAATCTAATAAGACCGTGGAGCAGAGTCTGGTGAATGCTTTTGTAATTGAGAGGCTTGTATTGTTACTTGTGTCTTCTTTTTTTTTAAATGGAAGATGTTGAGGAAACTTTTGACTATAGAGAATGAGAGGGACAGAATAAAGATGGTAGAGGGATACAGGCATGCCCCCTTTATCCACGGAGGTTACGTTCTGGAATCTCTCATGGATACCTGAAACCACTGATACAGGTGAACGCCTTTTCTTACTATGGCAGAAAGTGAGCTAAGTATCCAGAATTTTTCTGAAGCAAGGACTGGTAATTATCAAAGAGTATTTTTCCATGACATGGAAAGTAAGTGTGTATGTTGTTTTCTTGACAAGGATATATATATGAAATGTGGACTGCTGTGTTATACTTGTCCCAAGAAATCAGATCTATCTTTTTCTGTGGTTAGTTAATGATCGATTCTGCAGCTGGTCAATAAAAGTTAGGTGCTGTTGCCTGCTTTTCATGGAGGTTCATGGTTTGTTACAAGGAAGCTTTCAGTCCTTCTGCCAAATTGTTGTGGTCACTGACTTGAGCAACTAAAGTAAATCTAAAGTTTTTTGTTTATATATTTCAGAAGAGAACTGTGGAAAGCCCTAATATATCAGTGGCTGCAGCTGTCATTTAATCTGTGAGAACTGTATGCAACTTCAGTAAAAAGGGTTTGCATTCAATCCAGTTTCTTAATCCATTTATCTTAAAGCATTTTTCAATATGATTCAGGAAACTGACTGTACTTATAGTGCAGTTCTGTACAGTTCTGGTAATTGAAGGCTGCAATCCTATGCATATATACTTGGGAATAAGTCCCTTTAAACTCAGTGGAATCTACTGAGTAGACAGTGAATACTATTGCATAGCAAGACTAGTCAACTTGGTTTTTAATTATTAACTGTATTTATATAGCACTTTTCAACAAAAGTAGCAATTTACCTTTATCTGAAACGTTAACCGTTCATATTTTGAAGACTGCCAAATCTATGTATTATTTTGCATGATTAGTAGTTTTCTTGTACAGATCTGGAACAGTTTTGAACTTATGAGCATGCAACATTTCAATGGAAAAAGTAAGCTTTTTTGCTTCCATTGTTGTAGAATCCATTCAATCTTCCATTTTCTATAAATGATACAGCCTAAATCTTTGGGAAGAAACAACTTCACATTTGTGTTTACTGATACTAGATAGCAAATATTTAATTGGATATCTCAGCAAGATATCTGCTTGAAAATTATCCAAGTTTTTCATCCCAAAACTAGAAAAAAAATCTGATATTAACCAAGCCAATCTTGGATGGCTTTGAGAAATTTTCTTCTCCCTTCCTAACAACCCTCCACTTTCTGCTGTCTCTTTCTTGCAAGGCAGCAGCAGACGTAGCAGGAACAGAAGAATGAGGAAGGGTTTTTACCTTCTTCCTTTCTCCGCTCTGCCTACCTCCATTGTTGGTGTGCTCCAGCAAGAGAAGAATGTCTGTTGGTAGGGGCTAAACTAAATGAAGCACCAAGAGAGAAGGGAGAGGGGAGGAAAGAAGGGGATCATCTTCATTTAGTTTATCACATTGATCATGTTCTTGTCCTGCTGAAGCACACCGCAATGAGGGTATTGAAAGGAAAAAGCCTTTCTTCTCCCCACATAGACACTCTTCTTTTGCTGCTGCAGAAATGGGTAAGGAAAAGGGAAGCGTTGGCAGGAAGAATGCTTCAAGTTCTTGGAGCTGAGATTTTGGACTCCAATAATTCATTTCCAAGCCTGGTGACATTCTCCAACATCATGCCCACTTGCCTTCACATGAGTTTTAAAAACGCACGTGACCTATACAGAACATTGTTGTATTAAATTGTAAGAATAGGTTTGTACTAGCCAAAATTTCCTTTTCAAATAAGGTATCTATTTTGCCTTGTCAAGAGGTCAGACTGCAAATTTGGAGAAATATGAATTCTTTATTCCCATTGTGAAGACCTCTTTCTGTGCATCAGACATAACAGAGTGCCTTGATTAGATATAGAATTGGCCTTCTCAGTTTTCTTGCTAGCTTCACTTACTGATTAGGACCATTGTAAAAGGAAGGTTAGGAGGTCTGATGCACTTGTCAAACTTTCCTATAGAAGAATGATTTTATATTATTTACTATACTTAAATGTGGAAACTGGGAAAAGTTCTCAAACGTTTTAGACTGGCAGCTTCCTTGACCTACTGGGCCATTGCCTGTGACTTCACATTAGGACCAGAATCATATACATAGGGTGGCGGGTCTTTTTTTGCAAGGATTCCTTTGCTCCCCTGGCTGTTTTCCTTGTCACCCCAAGGAGTCACGGCTCACAGTTTGGGAACCACTGCACTAAATGATTGAACCTGGGTGAGCTGCAGGTGCACCTGGCCCCTCTCTCCTTTTTGAGCACAAGGAGAAGAGAACAGAAGCGTTACTGTTTCATTTGAAGTAAGCTACCATTCCATGATATGTACAACCAGGTTTTAAACCTAACTGTGCTTTGAATAGAGTTTCTCTATAATATAGGACCATGTTTACTTCACATCAACAGCAAAGCCTTTCATTCTTACTCCTCTTTGTTGTGAGAGGAGAGGGGGAACATGTGAGCCTGTGACTCTTTCAGACTTGTTCACATTGTGGGAATTCCTATTTTTTCCCCTGTTAACTTGATTTATGTCGGAACCCAGCCTTTAACTGTCATGTGCACCTTGCGTGAAGTTGCTGCATTAGGTTAGAATGCTGTTTTCTGTTATGACTTTTATACTTGAATTTGTCACTTTGCTAAATAAATTTAAGTTTGTCTTGGTTTTATCGTGGGTTAACAAAGTCCTTGGCACACATAAGCCTTAACGCTTTATGCTTAACAAAAGCCGTGATGGGTATACGCAACCTCTTAGTTTTAGAAGTATGCCGTCTCTGCATGCCAAATGCAAGGAATGGCAATGGGATGTGGGTATGTTGTTGCCTTGAAAGCTTCCTGAGGCATCTGGTGGGTCGCTGTATGAAACTGGAATAGATGGGCCTTTGACCTGATCCAACAAGGCTCTTCTTAATGCAAGACTAATCTTGTGTTGTTTTTCATACATATAAAGAAGATGCCTGAGTGGTGCCGAAACATCATCCTGCGTTAAATAGGAAAGTGGAGTATAGACCAGTTCTACTCCTGTTTGTGAGAACTAGAAATTTCCACTTTTCTGGATAAAAATATGTGTTGGAGTGATGGCAGATATATGGAATGAGCATGCTTGTTTGAAAAATGTTACCGTATACTCCTGTTCTTGTGTGTGAAAAGTTGTGCTTGAGAATGATTTGGTGAAAGAGAAGTAACTGTGGATCATTCCGTATCTTCTTCATTACTAACACACTTTGTAGGTAAACTTATCCTAGAACACTCCTAGCTTCTTAATATGCGGAGTTTTAAGGACACACTTTAGAGTCTTAGTAAATGTGTCTCTTGTTAGTTCGTTCAGACTTCAGCAATTTGGTTCTGAGGAGAAGCCAAGTATGAACTGTACGTGTAATTTGACTAGCACATTTCTGTCTCTGTATAGACTCCAGATCCTGCATATTTTGAATCTACTCCAATTAGCTCTTATGTGATGCTTTCCCTACAGTATTGCAGTTCAAAAGTGGTATTCATGGCATAGCTAGATCTTTAAAACATTTGTCTGAAAGATTTGGGACTTCTTAATGATCTAGTCGAGCAGTTGTAGGCATTGGGGAATACATCACTTTCAGTATTTTTTGAAGGCAGTGAGTGTGGAATAGTGAAGCATTTGCTGGGTTCAAAACTGCCAGCTCTCATTATTTGAATGGGAGGGAAAGGACCCTTTGTGACATTAATAACTAATCTGGCTAAATCAGCAGACTTCTTATGTTCAGGATTTGTACAGTACTTTTGCATGTTCTAAGCACTTAAGAAGTATTATCTTGCTATTCTTCCAACAGCCCTGTAAGGTTGACAGGTATTTTCATACTGCAACTGAGGCTGAGAACTGAGTTTGCCTGAGGCCACTTTGTGAGTTCATGGCAGAGGTGAGATTTGAAATGGGGAAATCCTCATTTGTAATTCACAGCCCAATCCTATCCTGTGCTGGAGTAGCCAGGCCTCATGGCCTGCATTGTATCCAGTGCAGGTTACGACGTGGCTGGACCTCATACCTCAAATAATGCCCCAGTCTGCTCTTTGGGGCTGCTTGGACCTCTGCCAGTTCTTTAGCTGGCAGAAGTCTGAATAGTCCCGTGTAAGGCTGCCTGGCCCAGGGGGAGTAAAGGTTACAGTGGAGGAAACGTCTACTGATCCTGCCCCCTCCCAGGCCTGATCCACTCCCCATTCTGCCCTCCACTGTCCCGAAATGCTCCCTCCCCCCTCCATTCCACCCTTCTGCTGCTCCTCCACTGTCCAGTGCAACTCTCACCTCTGCCAGTAGTCCTGGCTCCAAACACAATGCTGATGCAGTTGACTCCTTATGGCATGTTTGGGACACTCTAGGCCAGGGGTGTCCAAACTTTTTGGCAGGAGGGCCACACCATCTCTCTGACACTGTGATGGGGGCCAGGAAAAAAACAAATTAATTTACATTTCAAATTTGAATAAATTTACATAAATGAATATATTAGAGATGGACCTTATATGAATGAATGAAGGTCTTGCAGTAGCTCAAGACCTATAAAAGGCCTTGCACAAAGCAAGGCTGGCCCTTCCACTGCTGCTGCAGCATCACAGACGTGAAACAGCAAGAAGTGGAAGGAGCCCTTGTCTCACAGCTCACTCAAGAAGTTGAATAGTCACCCTCACGCTGAGACCAGTTGTGTCAGGCCAGCATGGGTTCTAGCAATTCTCCAGAGGGCCAGAGACTCATTACAGACTGGGGGCTCCCTGTGGGCCGGGTTGGGAATCCTTGAGGTCTGCAAGTGGCCCCCGGGCTGGGTTTGGGCATCCCTGCTCTAGGCTGATGGAGCAGTAAGTTAGGATTGCACTCTCAGGGCCCAATCCTATCTATCTTTCCAGCACTGATACGTACAACCATACTAATGTGGCATGCACTGCGTCCTTTGGTGGGGGAGCACTCATGGAGGCCTCCTCATGGTGAAGGAATGTTTGTTCCCTTATCTTGAGGCTGCATTGCAGCTCCATCAGTGCTGGAAAGTTGAACAGGATTGGGCCTTCTGTCTCTTACACTACGCTCTGTCAGCTTTTGTGAATGAGAGCTATCACTATTAGAGAGAAGGTACGATAAGTGATAGCTCTTTCTCTCAGTAAATAATAGTTTGAGATATAGAACCCTGTGAATATGCAAATATCTTATTCTATATATCAGGAGTGAGATAAAGATTACTATCTCAGAATGTCAGGTGCAAGGGAGGGCACCAAGGTGCAGGACTCTTGTTGCACGCTCACTGAGGCATCTCATGGGCCGCTGTGTGATATAGGAAACTGGACTAGATGGGCCTTTGGCTTGATCCAACAGGGCTCTTCTTATGTTCTTACTGGTTTTAAAAAGTTAGTTCAGAGATATCAGGAGCATTTTATTTTAAATATTTATATCCCACGCTTTACCCTCCTATTCAGTATACAGAGGAGAATTGTTTCATTGCTGTTCTGAAGATTTACTTAGTGTCTGGCTTGGGCAACAATTTGTACTGGAAGGAGTTGGAAGGAACAAATGTGTGAGGATTGTCTGTCTATTATTAAATGAGCAGTTGGGGAAAAAAATGGATGCTGGATCCTAATAGTGCATACACTTGGACTTTTGAAAACCATTCTTTGGATGGAAAAGAGCCCTGATAAAAGTTTAATAAAAAGCAAACATCTAGACATCCCCCCTCACCCCCAATAATTGAAACATTATGTAGTATGTTAAACTTAGGCACGCTATTGTAATAACTTAACAGCAAGAAGTACATGTTTCTCTGATTATGCTATTTATTTGCTTTGAGGATGGCAGTGGCTTTAGGAATGCAGAAAGGCACCATAGAAGTCAATGAATAGAAGATGTGAAATTGGCTTCTGTTGAAGGAGGGTCTGGTGTGTCTAAAATTTAACTAAAACAGGCTCAATCTAATCAGGATCTCTGTCTTGATTTGGGTCTGCGTTTGTTCGTATCCTCCTGTCACAATATATCTGGGACAAAATGGGGAGAACTATGTAGCAAGAGCAGCATAATGATATCGGGACCTGGGCATTGTTATTCACTCCGTCTTTGGATTGGTCATGGGAGTAGTTGGACAAGATGTACTCCTTGCCCTGTAGTTATGGATCAGACTGCTAGAACTGCTAATAACATCATCAAGGAAGGTGGCAATTCCTTGCTTGTAGCACTGCACCAAGCTGTCATGGCCCTCCAGAGGCCAGGCAGGAGTAGGGCATGGGCCTCTTAGCTTATTCTAGGGCAGGGGTCTCCATCATATAGTTTTTGACCAGAGGGCTGCATCATATATCTGGTGCAGTGTTGAGGGCCGGGAAAAAAATTTAAATATAAAATTTAAATAAATAAATTAGAGATGGAACTTAGATGAGTGAATGAATGAACGAATGGGCTCATTCATTCAACCTCTCTGGCTCTCAGAATACCCTCCAGACACAACCAGAGCACAGCTCCAGTTGTGTTCAGTTGAGTGGGCCAGAGGCTCTCAGGGGACAAGAGGCTGACTGCGGGCCGAATAGAGGCTTGCCGCGGGTCGCAACTGGACCCCAGGCCAGGGTTTGGAGACCCCTGTTCTAGGGTGTAATATATTTGCATGTGGCAATTCACCCCTGCTGAAACAGAAGTCTGCTTTATTTGAATGTGATTTGTGAACTTCCTTGCAGATGTAAATAGTGGAGCAGTGGGATACAAGTGCTTTCTCTCCCCCCCCCCCACAATTATAGAACATACAGTTCTACAGGTAGACAAAAGCTTTGTATGTTCAGCTTCACTTTTGCATGTAGACTTCTTAGCAAGATCTGGAAGCAGACGGGCTTTGCTGTGCCTCTAGTAATTACAAGCCTGGAGAAAATTATACACTTTCATAATTTAATAGTACATTGTAGTTTGAAAGATCTCATAATGAATGTAGAGCATCAGATTTGTGACTCTAAATATAATGTATCCCAGTGTAAGCCAAAGGACTGATAGGCAAATGTGTTTCAGAATGAGGTGCAAGGGTTTATTTCTACAGACCATTTCCCCACAATTTAAGTTCACATTAAGGTGAATGAAGAGGTTCCACTGCCCATAGAATAGTCATAAAAAAGAAGCAGACACACATTTTCTAAAACCCTCCAGAAAATAAATCCATCAGAGTAGCAAGTTGCGGCTTATGCAGTTTACAGCACAAGCCTAAGAACGTCTACTCAGAAGTAAGCCCCGTTGAATTCAGTGGGACTTACTTCCAGATAAGTGCATAAGATGGAAGCTTTAAACTTTGTTTTGTTTTAAGGAAGTTTTCAAGGGAACAAACACATCAGCTCTGGCTTCTAGTATAGTTGAATACCCATCCAACAAATCTGGGATGCTTCTGATGCTGGGAGAACTGCCAACTTAGCCTGTGGTGGCTGTGAGTACCTTTTCCATAGGGCAAACCACAAGTTCAGAATACTAAACCACAGTAACTGCTCCAAATAAACCACATGTGTTTCATTTATTATAGTCATTCACAGTTGTATCTGGTACATCAAAATAACCAATACAATTTTGACATTTACTTGTAATGCAAGTTCAAGTTCATCATTGCACTGTGGGCGAACTGCACTAGATCACTTGACATGCCAACTATGTCTTCTTTTGAGTAGGTGTAGTTCTTAATTCATTGGTAAAGCACATGCATTGCATTCTGATCAGAAAGTCCCCGGTTCAGTCCCTTGAATCTCCATGTTGGGCTGGGAAAGTCCCTTGTCTGAAATCCTAAAGGCCTGCTGCCAATTAGCATAGATTATTCCAAACTAGATGAACTATTTATTTATTTATTTATTTATTTAGATTTGTATTCCGCCTTTCTCCCCAAAGGGCACCCAAGGCGGCTAATAATCAATTTAAAATACAAACAAACAAAGATACAAATAAACATTAAAAATACAAAACACTTAAAAACAAATAAAACAAGATAAAATACATAGCTAATTGTCTTGCTAGGTATAAGGTCCCAACCTATGTTTCTATATGTGTTTCTGTTCATGACACCCCTATGGCTTGGTGGGTGATGGTTCACTCTCCTACTTACCTTCATGCAAACTAATCTTTTTTCCTATTCTTCAGTGGTGAAGTCACCAAACTTCATAATTACATGGTTCAAAATATACATTTGCCACTCTCACAAAATACACACAGATATCGTAACCCTCTCCAGTGACTTTTCTCCAGCTTCTGTTGTAATCCAGGCTAGAGAATATTTTCCTCTTCCTGCCCATTGACTTCTTGAACAACTTAGAGCGCAATCCTGAGACTGGCCCCCTGCGCCAGCTCTCGAGTGTTGCATACGTTCTGTAAAGCACTTGGCAGCAGGCTTCTCCAGCAAGGATGTGCACCAGCCTGCTGGTGCCAAATCCTATCCCTGCACCAGCTGAGGCAGGTAGGTTTGCACTGGACGGTGCAGGGAATGAGAGAATGCTGGGAGGACATTCCAGGGGTGGGGGTGTTTCTGGGTGGGGGGTGGGAGGATTGGGGCAGGAGGAGGGTGGAATTGGCTGCAGCAGTGCACGCTGTATCCTAACCACCTGACGAACCAACACCTAACCACCTGGCATCCTAACCACCTGTCTCCAGTCCAGAGAGCCCTACACAGGCTGCTTGGATTGTGCCGGCTAAATAGGTGATGCAGATCTGGGTAGCCTCATAGGGCAGGCTGGGGTGTTACACAGAGTAAAGAGAAAATTATCCCCTTACCCTGAGATTATCTCCAGCTTGCTCCTAACCTGCATAGCATACAGCACAGCCATGGCGCCTGGCTGTTCCAGAGCAGATTAGGATTGGGGCTGTTAATTGTTTCCTATGCAAAGAGGCTCATTTTAAAGTGGTGGTCCTCTTACATTTAGTAGGGGAAGAGCCACTGTTCTTGTTCACCACAGTATAGTTTCTTTTTGTGGCTGTTTGCTGGCACTTCTTTTGTTAGATTGTAAGTCCAGTTGGAACAGGTAACCTTTATTTAACTGTGTAAACTGCTGTGTTGGACTTTTTGTTGTTGTTGAAAAGCAGCTTATCAATTTTCTGTAAATTACCATAGACAGTTCTTTTAAGGGTAGCATAAACAAATGAATAAAACTTGGCTTTCTTAAATCGGTGGTCTTCAGCCTCTTTTGAGCCATGGCCCCAATAAATAAAGAAAATAAATAAAATATGAGACTGGGGACCCACTGTCAATCCTGCCCCCACCCGGGACCCTGTCTGACCACCCCTGTCACCACCCACTCTCCTCCCTGTTGCACCTTCCCAGAATTGTTCACTGTAGCCAAATATTCTTGTTGGAGATGGCAGAAAAAGTTACCATAGGACTGGGACACAGTCCCCTGGTACCTGAAGTGGTACACCAGATGCCTTCCCCTTTAACTGGTGGTGCTCTAGTTCAGTGGTCTTCAACCTTTTTCATTCCAGTAAATTGCTATAACCCCACAACTGAGGCTTCGCAACCCCATTGTGGTTCCAATCCCAAGGTTGAAGAATACTGTCTTAAACCATGCATCCCCTAAATCTTTTGCATCTGCAGCAGATTTAAGTGGATTACAGAGAAAAGTCTCCTTTGTACTAAATAACCCAAGAAGATGGGGATGTGTACTTTCCTACTGTTTACAGTTACCATACAGGTGGGTGTTTACATTTAGGAATACCCACCTTCTAACAACAGCTTTCTAAATGCTTTGTGGTGCTATGTTGAGGCTGCTCAGTGGTATCAATAGTAAGGCTATTGAAATAGGAAGCTAGGTATCTGTGCCTTTGTAGGAAGAAGTCTGAACAGTATTTACTTTTCATCAGGCAAGTGATGGTTCATAGGATCCAAATAATCTATTTCTTACTGAATTGGTTTTGACCTTGCAACCTCTCCAGCAGACTCACTTTCTCATAACTAGTTCTCTGAACCATCCAGTCAGTTCATCAGACATATTTATTTTTCATTATAAAAGCAATGGTAAACAAATCTGTAGATGTTTTTTTTAATCTAATTGAGAAATGTTTTAAAAAAAAATAAACACTGAAACTTGGTTACTAAGACTGGTCGAGGATCATAGCCTCTGAAAGATTGTTTATTTTGTGGCTAAATGCAATCTCTTAACTAACATTTTTAGTAACACTTTCTCAGAGTGCACTGTTTTGTAAAACAGGTGGTCATTTATTCAGTTCTGAGCTTGATAGCTATTGCTAAAATATATTTGTCACTAACTGTTTAACAGATTACTGACTAGTAATCATATTTTCCCCGCCACAACATCTCTAGGAAGTGGAAAGGTAAAAGTATCTAAGCACATGCAGTTTTCCCTTGTAGCAAAAGAGAGAATTAAAATAGTCTGCATTCTTTGTTTAATCAAGAACATACCTGCGTACTGAAGGTTTAGAAAGAAAATACTACAGTGTGTACTTTGAATTTTTCTAACTGAACAGCAGGTTTCCCAGTGTACAAATCGGGGGTGCTATCCACTTACATGACCCCATTTGAAATGAATGAGAGCTGAGCGACAGCATGGAAAGCGGTGGTTTGTGTTAGAAGAACTTCCCAGTGGATTGTACTCTTGATAATGAAGCTGTTGTCTGTGTGCAGGCCCTTCACACTGCTCACTTCCTCACAATGTGTAATTTGTGGTCTTGTTGTATGAAGATAGTTTATATGAAACAAAACTGCCATTCATGACGAGCTAGGCAAATGTAATAAAACGTGATCACAGATCGGATTTGCGGCAAACTATAGATTTAAGTCAAGAATGTTAATGATTTGTTTATGGATAACTGAGCCCATAGTATTGTGAAAGAATCTCTGGCAGAATTGCTGAATGGACAGTTTGCACTGAGACCATTTCTGAACAAAATAAGCTGTATTAGTTGTGTTGGGTTTTTTTTTTTTTAAAGAACTCATTGCAAGTAAGTTTATGATTTTAATAAACAGCAGTCCTTACTCAGTCTATCCAAATTAAGTCCTTGCTACTCGCATATAAAACATGGATTTTCTGTCTTTATTTCTCTCTACACCCACAAGGGCTAATTATGAACATCTACTCTAACATAACACAGATGATAAAAATTGCGTAAGACATTAGATGTTAAGAATCCTAAAATATTTAAAGCCCAGTATAGATCCTGCTAATAAAATGGCGCTCCAAAATTATCATGAAGGTATCTGCTTTGAAGTTTATTAACCATAAATGATCATAAACTTTTAAAATGATTATGAACTGCAAATCTCATTAAAGCAGCTTGGAAGTCTTCCAGAACAGAGTGATTCCATTCTACACCAGGGAGCCATGGTTATGCGAGCCAATGAGCGATGGGGGCAGCGCATTCCAGGAAATTGGTAATTTCAGCTATGTATGCAGAAAACCCTTTATGCGGTTGGCATAATCATGAAACTCTGTTGCAGTTGTAACTCTATATGTAAAGCCTCACTCATTGAGGGTGTACTGGGGTCTTTCAGAGGGAGTTTTCCTGCTCTTAGCAGTAAATGGTTACATCAGATACATGTTTTACTTTTGGACTGAATCGAACAGTTATGTGCAAATATGAAATTAAAGAACAACTTGCTTTTTTATACAGCTGTCCTCTAAATATTCTGCTTCCACATTCACTGTGTTGATGGTTCCTGGAATACATCCATGTCTGAATGGCTTTCAAATATGTATAACTTTGGCATACCATCTAGACACCATTTCCGCAGCCTAAATGAGGACAGGGGGTAAGCATATTAGATTCACAGGCAGTACTCTGAAGTAAATGGTGAACTGTGAAATACGCTCTTCTTTCAGTGCCAAAGACGAGACATTCCGGAGCCGATTTTAATACTTCCACTATATTTGAGCAGACCAGCATCCAGAGGCATCAGACTGTCCCTTCCAGTCTAGGTTCTACTCACAGTATTGAGAGCTTAATTTATAATATGCTGAAGTGAATGGAAGTCTGTCTATTGACTTTTTTGCTGATCCCAGTTAATAGTGCTTATGGACGAAAAAGTAATATGTGGTGGTTTATAGCCTCAGCAGCTTCTATAGGTGGTGAGATTAATTCCTGCCACTGCCAGAAATTATTGTGATAATCAAGGCTCATAAAAGAATACAAGAATCACTCTGTTGGATCGGAGTAAAGGTCCATTTAGGCTAGCATACGGAGTCCAACAAGTAGCCAGCCAGATTGCTCTGGGAAACTTAGAAGCTGATCATAGAATTGGAAGGGGCCTACCAGATCAAGTTCAATTACAGGCTGTCCACAGCTACAACATCCTTCATAAATGGCTACCCAGCCTCTGCTTAAAAATCTCCAAAGACAGACTGTTCCAGTGCCCAGCAGTTATTGCTGGGAAGTTATTCCTAATGTTTGTTTAATCAAAATGGCCCTTGTAATTTATACCCATTTGTCCAGCTCATACCCTCTAGAGCAGGGATGTCCAAAGTTTTTGGTAGGAGGGCCACATCATCTCTCTGACACTGTGTCAGGGACCGGGGGAAAAAAAGAATCAATTTACATTTAAAATTTGAATAAATTTGCATAAGTTTACATAAATGAATATATTAAAAATGAACTTATATGAATGAATGAAGGTCTTGCAATAGCTCAAGGCCTATAAAAGGCCTTGCACAAAGCAAGGCTGGCCTTTCCTTTGCTGCCGCTACTGCATCACAGATGTGAAACAGCAAGCAGTGGAGGGAGCCCTCATTCCACAGCTCACGCGAGAGGTCAAACAGTTGCCCTCATGCTGAGAGCAGTTGCGTCAGACCAGTGTGGGCGCCAGCAAGTCTACGGAGGGCCAGAGGCTCATTGGAGACTGGTGGCTCCCTGAGGGCCGCATTGCGAGTCCTCGAGGGCCACAAGTAGCCCCAGGGCCGGGGTTTGGGCACCCCTGCTCTAGAGCAATCAAGAACAAATCTGCTCCATCTTCCACATGACAGCCCCTCACATTTATATATAATTATCGTGTCCCCTTTTAACTGTTTTCCAAACCAAACCTGTTCAACTTTACAGGATATGGTCTCTAGCCCCCTAACATTCCCAGTCACCCTTCTTTGGATGTGCTCCAATTTGTCAATATCCCTCTTAAACTGTGATGCCCAGGACTGGTGTTGATATTCCAGGTGGGCTCTGACTAAAGCAGAATATAGTGGAAAGTTTCCTTCTCTCAGTCTTGATACCATGCTTCTGTTGATGCAGCCTAGAATCACATCTGTTTCCTTTGCTGAAGCAGCACACTGCCAGCTCATGCTTAGCTTGTTCCTAATTTAAAACACCTAGATCTTAATCACACATAGTATTGTTCAGGCAAGTATCTCCAATCTACATACAGGTACAACCTATTTATCCACGGGTTTTTTATCTGCAGATTTGTCTCAACTTGAATCAGGTTGCACACACATTTGCCCTTCGTCTTGCTCTGTTTCAAGGCAGCCCAAAACACTGCAAAAAGGCTCCAACTGGCACAGGCAGGGAAATAGCCCTGGAAGAGGTTCCCCTTGCAAAGGAACAGTAACACTCCTGGAGCCCCTGAGGCAGCAAAGAGGCTGAAGAATGGAAGGGGGGACCTCTGTAGCCAGAACACATGCAGCAAGGTGGAGTGCTCTCTCTCTCTCTCTCTCTCTCTCTCTCTCTCTCTCTCTCTCTCTCACACACACACACACACACACACACACACACACACACACACACGGGCAGGTGCGGTAGTAACAGAGGGGATTGCTTTAAAAAACCCAGGGAGTGTTTGCCCAATTCCCCCCCCCCTTCAGACTGAGATGGTGCACAAACAAAACAGCCCAGCAAGCAAGTCTTCCCAGCAAGCAAAGCATGAAATTTAGGCTACAATCCGATCCACACTTTCCTGGAAGTAAGTCCCATTGACTAGAATGGCAACAGGGAGGGCTGAGTACGGAGCGGAGGAGGGGGAGGCGATTGAGAACCTCTGCCTTAGTTTCCTTCCATCCCCAAGTGTGAGACTGCAGCGTATTTGCGTAACTCTATGCAATTTAGCGCAACACGTTTTTTCTTAATAGTGGCAGGTCAGGGAATGGAACTCATGTGCATAAATAGGCTCCACCTGTATTCTGTTCTTGCCTACAAGCAATTGTGCAGTTTGTTGTAAAGAGATACCAGTAAAAAGATGGGTTAAAAGACTGTTGTTTTCATCATAGAGCATATCAGAAGGACTCAACTATGAATGGCTGCTGCTATAATAAAAATAATAATGATAATACCAATGAAAAAGAACTAGAAAAAATAACAAAATACTGAGACCTGAGCATTGAAATCACGCGACTATGGAGAAGACATACCAAAGTGGTCCCCATTGTCATTGGAGTACTTGGGACAATCTTGAAAAGTTTTGCGAATTATTTTAAACGACCATTTAAAAAAGGCGATTTTGGGAACATCGTAAATACTGCCAATACCTAGTTGATACTTACGTCTCAGGTTGAGACTTGTATCAATTGCTCAAACACCAGTTTAAAATTGTGATTATGTAATTTTGATTCTTAATAATAATAATAATAATAATAATAATAATATACATCTGTAGCTGTGATTTGTGATTTTGTGTTCCTTCAAAGTTGCATCACAATTTAAAAATAAATAAATAGAAAAAACCAAAATTCATTCTCTTTCCAACTTACACACTGAATTTTGTGATTCCAGAATAGCCAGGGTACTTTTAATTTTTTATAAAATGTAGTTTTAAAAATCATGTATGTCGTAGTAGGCAGGCTGCTGAAACCATTTGGTAGGCCAAGACCAACTTTTTTGAATGACCCATCACAACCCAAAATATAACAATAGGAATACAGTGTTAGGAATACAGTGTTTTAAAGGATTTATATAGAATATATCTGATATTCTATATAACTCTGTTTTTCCAGACTGGAAAATGTTATAATGTTTATATTATGATGATTGGCAAGTTCTAAGAAGTAGTTAAAATCAAAACTCACTTCTTTGACTTATATTTCTAGCATAATAGTAACTTTCAACCAGGGACTGAGTTCTTGGCTAAACACCCCACTCCACCCCCATCATTTTGATTTCCAGAACAGTGGGTCGTATGTTTGTATTGTGAAAGATCTGATTTGATAATGTTTGCATGTGATTGCTGAGAGGGTTCACAGAAAAAACAAACATGCAATTTGAAACCAAATACAGAGGATTGGATTTTTCTTGGCAATTTTTCACTTTCATATTCTTTGAATTTGACAGAATTATGGTTATTGTTAATGAGCAATATGATGCATTTATACCTTACAGCAGATGCTGGATTCTTGTTATCATAGCCATAATATACAGAAAAGGAATATAGTATTAGGGACATGTTATCATCAGCCACCTGATCATAATCTTGCACTCTTGTGGTAATCTTGAAAATTAAAAGCAAAATTGGCAGTAGAAGTAGCAAATAGCGCTACTAGCTAACTTCGAATTTGGTCTTATAATGCTCAACTCAGTGACAACAATTCTAAATACAGCACAATAAATTATTGTACCTTGGACCAGTTAGTCACCGAATCAGCAAAAGGAGTGATCCTTAGCAAAGATACTAAAGATGTACTACTGGCATACATAAGCATTTTGAGGAATGAAGTTCTTAGCGGAGGAAGGTTTGGGAGACTTGAACCCTTGTGAGTGAACATGGTTGTTCAAGGTTAGTTTAAAAGGTAAGTGATAATGGAGTACTGAGAAGTATGGGAGGAAATAATGGAGTACTAATGGGAAATAGCTGAGGCTATTTTCCATTAAATTGTGCAGTGCAGTGTTGTTGAAAAGCAGGTTCAGCTGTGTTACTCTCCACATTGCCACACTTGGACAGTGCATTACATCACACGTAGATGTTTTTCAAGAAAAAAATGGGCAGGACTACACTGCTTGGCCAGTTCTGAAAACCTTCAACTAGGTTGGAGGAGTAAACATAGGTGAACATAGAGTACTTATTACATAGAACAAAAGTACACAAAATGTTTGCTGTGAGTGAACTGGTAATGTGAGTAAAAAGAGAGTTCTTCCTTAGTATTTACAATATACTGTATAATATTCCACCACTGAATTGGAGAATACTTTATAATGGTCAATAGAAACAAATACATGACTTAAGCAAAGGACTTTTAAAAAAAAAAAGCATCTAAACCTTATTGGGCTTCTCACCTTTTAATAAATAGAAAAGAAATTAGACCTGGCAATGAGTTTCGTCATATAGCAGTGGTACTCTGCAAACCAAACTATTTCATTCACTCCGTTGTTATCTAATCCCTGTAAGGTTGACACAGTTTCTTAAAGCAGCTAATGCCTGTTATATGTGCCATGTAATGAGTACAGGTGTCGTGTGTGTGTGTGTGTGTGTGTGTGTGTCATGGCAATGTGAAGTGCATTAGAAAGAAACTTGTTTAATTATTAGATATTTGGAAGATTTTGTATTAAGTGTACAATTTATTCAGTTAAATAATGTAAAAGGCCCATGTCAGGAAGAAATATAAAGGTTCTTGGCAATTCATTAATGTTGGACAGAACGACGCTTGCAAACTATCGGAACAAGCTTGGAGGAAGAATTAATAATTAAAGGAAAGTTGGCAACCATTTTTTAGTTTATTGGAGCTAGATTATTCCATCTGAATCCACTTGCATTTAATTTCTGGCTTTAGTTTTTTTTAAAAAATTGATATAGTGGAAACACTTATTTTTCTTTTTTTTGTACTTTATATAGATTTATAATGGCCTCTGTTCTTTTGCACGCGCTCTCTCTCCCTCTCTCTCCCTTTGTAATTTTAAAACAAAAGGCACAGATTTCAGACCTCAATGCCTATCCTATTTAGTTGAACTTCTGTATTTGTTTTTAGTTTATTCCTTTTCCAAAGCAGTTTTCATTCCTTCCAGCAATGTTTCCGTGTCACTGAACAGATCACTAAAATAAGTCAGTTAGAAATATTGACCTTCGTGTTGTTGGCTTCAGTTCAAGCATTTAAGTCTTGCAAAACAAACAGAAATCTTTTTTTTCCCCTTTTTAATCCTTTAGCACTTTCAGACCATGTTGAAGACTAAGCTAAATGTCTTAACCCTTCGGAAGGAACCTCTTCCCACTGTGATCTTCCATGAGCCAGAAGCCATTGAACTATGCACCACAACACCGTTAATGAAGACTCGAGCACATGCTGGATGCAAGGTGTGTATTAGTTCAAAACCAAAATGTTACATTGTCTGTCAGAATGGCCCATTCTATTGAAGAGCAAATTGAAAGTGGCGTTGGGTAAGAATCCAAGCAATTTATCCAGTCTTGTTTGGACTCTCAAAGTTTTGTTTAATTTTAACAGTGTTTATTACCTTTGTAGAGTATATTACATATATCCAGTCCCACAGGTTTTATTTTTGTCATCCCTAGCTAGTATCCTTTAGGCAGCCCAGCTGCAAAAGAACTCTACTTGAGGAGTGAATACAGATATGTATAGAAAGCACTGTACTGTACTGACCCTTTGTCAGATTTCATATATGACTATTTCTTGCGGTAATTTGTATCTCCTCCTACGAATACACAGTTGCCCTGTTAAATAAAACCACCATCCTTAGAAACAACAACATTAATCCTTGTTTTAATGTATACATGCTTTTCCCCCTCTCAAATACAGTGGGCCTTCGCTATCCACAAGGGGTGGATAATTAAATCTGGGGGGCTGCAGCTGGTGCAGTAGCTTACATGGGAGCTCTCTGGAGGTTACGCACAGCTTCCTGGCCTCCTCAGAAGGCCTCCTGGAAACGACTGGAAATGGCCATGTGAACCAGAAGTGATTCTTGGTTTCATCCAGGAGGCATTCTGAGACCCTTTAGCCATGGGCTTGTTCATCAGCAGATGCTCAAATCCACGGCTTCTGAGCCTGCTGATAAGGAGGGCCTAATGCAGTAATTTTAAAAGCCCACGCATGAATGGGCAGTATCATTTGTGTGTTTTACACAACCTTTTCTTTTCAATACAGCTCATCTCTCTAAAGACCGTGGACCAATGGAAGAAAAACAGGATTTGATTAGAGCTTATAGTTTCTCAGTTGCATCTTAAAAGAAATTGCAGTCACCTGAATAAGTGAAAACCTCTACCTAAAGAGAGACACAGATGTCATTTGGTAGAGACTGAAGGTGCCTGCCATAGGGAGATGCATAGCGATTTTTGGCTTATAGTGCAGGAATATATTATCGTGTTTTCTGAGGGGAAGAGCCAAGTGAGGAACTACATTTTGCTGTATTGTCTGTTGGTGAACTAAATTTCTCATTCTTATTAAAGTCTATATCTTAGAGGTTCAGTCGCTTTCTGCTTATATCTGTATACGTGTTGGTTTTAATTGCTGGAGTGTTTGAAAACTGTTTTGCCTCTCAGATTCTTCAGAGTATTTTTGCTTTCCTTTTGAATCTTAAATCCAGAAATATTTTTGGTGATAGCTCTTAAACTTAAGTTTGTGTGTAAGTGTATGCTTTCTCTCTGCCAAATCTAGTGTTGCGAACTGATAAAGGGAATATTGTGCGAACTTCTATGGAGGGGATTTCATATAGCTCAAAATGCATTCTGCGTTTGCAGATGGGCTATACTGCTTACTTTTGGCTACATATTATTTGATGAAGTGATTTGAATTCTAAGACCAAGAGCTTAATTGTTCTCTGTTTTGGCTCTTGGCGGTAGATTTCCCTTTTCATTATGCAACTAAGTTAACAGACTTGGCCCTCTGTTTAGTCTGCAGTTTCAAGCTCTGTTTGTGAATACTAATGGAAGAATGACATAGGTTGCTATGAAAATGGATAGTCCTGAGCAAAATATGAAGATTCATCGTGCACAGTGGTGTAGCTAGGAGGTGTAGCTAGGTTGTTACATTATGGGTTACAAGACATGATGTGTATGTGCAACCTCCTGATTTTAGAAATGGGCTATATCAGATGCAAGGAAGGGCACCTGGATGCAGGTCTCTTGTTATCTGGTGTGCTCCCTGGGGCATTTGGTGGGCCGCTGTGAGATACAGGAAGCTGGACTAGCTGGGCCTATGACCTGATCCAGCAGGGCTGTTCTTATGTTCTTATACCCAGGACCCATACATTTTTAACACCCATCCCTTCTATTCAACAAAATTATTTTCAGCAAGCAACCAGCATCACTTTATATTTGGGCCCAAACAGTAGCCACTATGCTGCTCTGGCCCAGGCTGTTGTAATATATAGAGGGTTGGAATTTTACAGAGAGATCCTGTCTTCTAATCCTAACTCAGCTTTGATATTCATTTGGTAGCCTCACATGGGTAGCCTCTCATGGGTCACTCACTCTCAGTCTAACCCAGTTGTACTTAAACTGGTGGGTTATGACCCATAAGTTTGTGCGAAGGTTCCCTCTTTCCTTTAAGGGGAGGTGGAGGGGCGAGGGCAGTGATGCAATCCCCAGGGTTGCATCACTAAGGCGACCGAGTGGGGATGCTTGTACTTAGGGCTCCAGTAGGCTCCAGGCCATGCGGGGAGCCCTGTGCAGCCCTCTGCAGGGCTCCCTGAAGTTTGGAATGTGAAAAAATAACCAGGAAGTGGTTTGTGCTCACTTTTTTCATATTCCAAGCCTTGAGGAGCCCTGCAGAGGGCTGCACTGGGCTCCCCATACCTCCTGGAGCCTGCTGCAGCCCTGAGTAAGTACAAGCACCCCCTCTCGCCCCCTTCAGTGACATGATTTTAGGGATTGTGTTGCTGCCCTTGCCCCTCCCCCACAAAGACTCACCGAAGGCACTCGCCTATAAGTTGATCTCACAGATAAGACGAGGGCAGGTTTTGAGCTAAAAAAAAATCATGGAATTTGCTATGACCCTCGGATAAGTCGGGGGGGGGGGTTTAACTTAGCGAGGTGTCTGACTATAATTTTGTCTGATTTTGCCCAAGGCCAGATCCTGAAAAATAACCTCCCAGTAATTGTTACCTAAGAACTCTACAGTCACTAATTTATTAAAAATACAATATATATACATAGTATGTATACATCTATTTTTTTGTATTGGCAACCTTCAGTCTTGAAAGACTATGGTATCGCGCTCTGAAAGGTGGTTCTGGCACAGCGTCTAGTGTGGCTGAAAAGGCCAATCCGGGAGTGACAATCCCTTCCACACCGGGAGCAAGTGCAGTCTGTCCCTGGTCTGTCTCCCTGGCTATGGGCCTTCCTTCTTTGCCTCTTAGCCTCAGACTGTTGGCAAAGTGTCTCTTCAAACTGGGAAAGGCCATGCTGCATAGCCTGCCTCCAAGCGGGCCGCTCAGAGGCCAGGGTTTCCCACTTGTTGAGGTCCATCCCTAAGGCCTTCAGATCCCTCTTGCAGATGTCCTTGTATCGCAGCTGTGGTCTACCTGTAGGGCGCTTTCCTTGCACGAGTTCTCCATAGAGGAGATCCTTTGGGATCCGGCCATCATCCATTCTCACAACATGACCAAGCCAACGCAGGCGTCTCTGTTTCAGCAGTGAATACATGCTAGGGATTCCAGCACGTTCCAGGACTGTGTTGTTTGGAACTTTGTCCTGCCAGGTGATGCCGAGGATGCATCGGAGGCAGCGCATGTGGAAAGCGCTCAGTTTCCTCTCCTGTTGTGAGCGAAGAGTCCATGACTCGCTGCAGTACAGAAGTGTACTCAGGATGCAAGCTCTGTAGACCTGGATCTTGGTATGTTCCGTCAGCTTCTTGTTGGGCCAGACATCTATACATACATGTATACAGTGCTTTTTTGTAAAAAAAAAAAAAAAAAAAAAGGTGCAGAAACTTACAACTTGTTAATCTTTTATTTATTTATTTATTTGTTTGTTTGTTTATTTATTTATTTACTTATTTATAAACTGAACTTTGAGGAGTTTTGCAGGCTCAACTGGCCCCCCTTTTGGCAACTGGCAACCAACCTTTACATTTTGCAGCCATGGAGCACCTCCCCTCCTTAAAAAAAAAAAAAAAATTCTTCCTCATAGGGATTTGAACCCCACAGACCAGCACTTTAACACTTGAGCCATAGGAACTCTTAGACTCAAAGTGTTTGGAACTAATACCTGAGGTGCTGATGGCCACCAGCTGGGCTCAAGACCTTATATATTAGTTCTGAGCACTTTGACTACAGGCTTTCCAATAGCCCAATGGAGAGAGTGCTGGACTGTGGAGCATGAGGTCAGAGGTTCATATCCCTCCCTCAGTGAAAGGGAATAAAAAAGGTGCCGGAACGCCCTGCATGTATACATACATAGTATGTATATATATAGTATAGCAAAAACAGTATTAAAAATAGTCTCTAATTTATTAAAAACTATGATCTATCTCATAGATCATAAGATACATTTTTTATTCACTAATTTTTTAAATTGTTCTCTCAACAACCATTTGTAAACACTGTCAGAGTAAGACCACAATCCCATCCACACTTTCCTGGGAGCTTCATTGACTTTAATGGAAAGTGTGACACTAAGTGTGACATTAGGCTTTAGGAAAGTGTGACACTAGCCTCATTGACTTTAATGGAACTTACTTCTGAGTAGACAAGCCTAGGATTGGGCTCTAAGTACACTGGAAACAGCATACCAGTAGAACCATTAATGAAATCCTTCTTTAAAGTGCCTGGTGCCTTAAGCCAAAGGCTCTATGTAGAACACACAACTGGGAGTGTGCAATACAGTTCACAGTAGAGACAAGCAATAAGGAGAGACAAGCAACAAGCATAGTTGCACCTGATTTACTTGGAAGTAGACCCTCTGTGGAGGAAGGGCAGCAGCGCCTCTGGGCCTCATGTGGAGGTCCTGGCAGGGGGATACTGGAGAAGCAAACATGCTCTTCTAAAAGCTTACTACATAAGCAGCTGTTGCAAGTGCTTCTTAGCTCCTGCCAGCATGCAGCTAAGATCTCTGGCTAAAATACATGTTGCTGCAGAATAATTCTACTTTAAATTCTACTCTCTGCATTTCCTGTGTTTTACATCTTTGCAAGGTCTCCAGGACTCTTCCAGTGAAAAGGACACACACAGAGGGAGATTTCTTCTCTCTCACACACAGATGCTCCCCCCCCCCCACATACTCAAATGCAGGGACTTTTCCCCTCCAGTCCAACTTCATTGGTGAGGATAGGAGGAAATGAGGTTAGCAAGGAGGTTTGCAAAAAGTTTTGCAAAGGAGAGACTGAAGTGTGACTGTATACAGTAAGGGGAGAGGTGGAGAGGCAAGCAAGAGGAGGGAATAGACTGGGAGCCCAATCCTAGGCATGCCTACTCAGAAGCAAGTCCCTTAATAGTCAGTGGGGCTTACTCCCATGAAAGTGAGGCTAGGATTGTAGTCTTAACTGTTTTAAGTGCTCTCTCTCTCACACACAAACTTTTCCTTTTATAAAAGTTAACTCTTCCTCTCCCCCCCCCCCAGTACAACTTCATCAGTAGTGAATGAATATGGGGAGAGGGGCTAGCAAGACTCAGCTTCACAACAGAGAGTTTAAAGTTTGGATTCAATAAGGGGGAGGAGGCAAAAACAAGAAGGAAAGAGGAGATGGACTTAACCCTTTCAATGGCTTGAGAAACAAAGGTACAGCCTTCTGCAGTCTGCCTCTCTCTCTCTTTAAAAAGATCACTCTCCCCCCTTCCCCACCCTGTCCAACTTCATCTGTGCAGAGATGGGAAGGGGGTTAGCAAGTTGGGCTTTCCAATGGAGTGCTTGAAGTTTAAATACAGTAGGAAGGGGGGAAGGGGGAACAAGAAGGAAAGAGGAGATGGACTCAGCTGTTTCAAATGACTGCTTCTCCCTCGCTCAGACGCCCCCTCCCACACACAGCTCATTGTCTCCTGCTCTGTCTTGGGTGCCACTCCAGAGATGCCTCTTTGGGCGCTGGTGCTGAGCGAGGGAGGCTGCTGACGGCTGCGGTGGCAATTTCCCTGCCCTGCACTGCACTTGGAGCTTCTGCAGCTGGGCAACAGCCTGAAGGAGCACGCGGAGAACACGTGCACCACACCCACAGGCAGCTGCGGAAGCTCAGCAGCAGCCCCAGCCTGCACAGCCTCCTTTCAGCAGAAGATCACTTGCTCCCTCCCTCTCACAATAGTGATTGGCTGGCTCACTCGCCTCCCCAGAACCCTCGCTGCTTGCCTGCCCCGGAGATAAGGCGGGGCAATGATTCAGGCTGCTTTTCTGGGAAGAAATTTTTCGCCTTATAGGCGAGTATCTACGGTATTCCAAAAAGTTTGAGAACCACTGATCTAACTTACATCGTTGGGTGGCTTTATGGCTGATACTGTGCAGCCTCACATGTGCTACCCTGAACAACTTGAAGGAAGCATGGTATACAAACATGGCACATTCTGCCATTTTTCATAGCATTACAATTTTTATACAAACTTCAAGGCATCTTGTTGTTTCGCCTACCCCATATATGAAGGTGTTGCCAAAGAAATGTTATTAACATTTCTACTGTGAGAATCACTCGCCAGCGTAATGCAAAAAGACAAAGGTTAAAAGTTTTCCTGTAACTTGTGGAGCTGTTAACACTTCTACACAATAGTCCTGCTACACAGTAAGTGACCAGAGTCAGCTCTTGTTTCCATCAGATGTGAAGTTGTCCTTTTCGCCAAGCAAATGTTGTTTGCCTTGTTTCCACCATACTGGCTGACATGTTTATTGCATTGGGTTGGCACTTGTGTTGATTTTCAGCAGCACAAGCAAAGAATGTTTTTGATTATTCAAAAGATGCTTATGGCGTTTCACAAGTAGACAACTTGTCCTAAATGTGTGTCTTTGCATAACGGCTTTCGTCAGTGTATGTGTTGCTCTTAATTTGGAAGGTTGCTTCATTCAAGTTTTTAGTTGATCTCAAGTGGGCATGAAACGTTGGCTATTTATAGAAAGTACTTATTTTAGCATTATGGCCTTGAGCTTGTTTTTTCAATGCAACATTGGGTTTAGTGGGTTGTTTTTTTTGGGGGGGGGGGTAAACTGGTGTTAAATGCTAAAAAGCAATCAAACATCATTTTTGTTGCTAAAATAAAAATGCCACCCTCCCAAAGCTAAAAGTATATCAAAAGAATTAGGTTTTATTCTGTGTCCAGAATCTTTTTTCTGGCAACTTCTATGACCTCTGATTTGAAACAGTAAAAGTTAGTGAAATTTTAGTTGTACTTACTTGCCCATATAGTCACCTGTAGTGAGAATTAAAGAAAATGCCCTTCTGTTTTGGATGTATAGTGTCAGGAGCATAGCATGACTGCAGTTTCTGTAAGTTTAAAAAAATGGGGGAAACCAGAAATAGACATGTCTATATATACATATGTGACTCATCCAATTCCAGTTTCCTTCCTGGAAACTGTGTATGTGTAATAGGGCCAATCCAAGTGTACATTCATACCTGCATAGCCCTCTGATCCCACATGATTTTCTGCATGCTGTGTTATGCGTGCTTGATATGAGACTTTGGCCTGCATCTCACTGCATGTACAAAATTGTCCCATTGGGTTGTTAAGTACACAAATAAATTGCTGTACCTTGAACAATTGCTTTTCTCTTGGGCCTGATTTCCCAGAAACGGCCCATAATTTTGCTGTGAACTCAGTCCATATTTATTAAAAAGTAAGCACATGCCCAGTAATGCATTAACATCTGAAATCCTTGCCAGTCTAGTACTTTAATCACACATCTTTATATGGCTTAAACTGCACTTAACATTTATAGTTGATTTTGCAATCGTGTGCAGTTTCAGGTTACTTTTGTAAAAGAGGCTGTGTAAAAAAAGTACCTAGCAAGTTGTTTACCATGTTGTTTGATTAGCACTTAACTACAACCCACTCCTCCTTAATGAAGGCAGGTTCCCAATGAGTGCCAGGGCAGACATATACGTAGTTTGGAGGTCTTGCTGATGCTCAGCAGATCTTGGTCAGGTCTGTGCCTGCATGAGAGGCCATCTGGGAATTCTGCATATGCTGCCTTTAGTTCTACTGAAGAAAAGCAGAATGTGAACAAAATGTCTGGGACTAGTGTACTGTTGTTTCCATTTGCCACGCAATGTAACTAGAGGCAGAGTGCCTTTTCTCTTTGGGCTTCGTTGAGGAATCTTATCTCTTGCTGTTAAATGTTGCTCATTTTATATTGCAAATTGATAATGTTTCTTAAATTCATTCTGCTTGTTGTTGTCTTCATGTATTGGCTAAAAGAAGGATGTGCGCAGAACTTCATATCTCCAAAATGCCTGCAAGTTAGGTTCATCAAAGAGATGAACACCCAGAAGAAAGTGTTTTGAAACTGCGCAAAGCAATCTTTGCTTTTGTCTTTGCCTTGAACTGTATAGGGCAGTGTTTCGTTCTTAAGATTTTAGAAGAGAAGCCATTGCAAAAGCTACAAAATTCATAATATTGCAAAAAACAAAAGCTTTTACACAGTAGCATCTCACAGCAGTTCAGGAATAAGGATATAAATCCTGAAGGGTGCTGATCACAATACAGTTTTCAAAGAAGGCAAATGGAATACAGATTATTACTACTTCTTAGACTCCCCCCCCCAATCCAGGGTTCTCCAAACCCCGGCCCGCAGTCCAGATCCTGGCTTTGGAAAAAGTCCTCTCTCTATGAGTGGTGCTTACTATTCTGCATCCCTGTGCCCAGATCAGCTTGAAAGAAAGGCAGTACCATGGCAGAACAGTAAGTACCGCTTGGGATGGGGATGGCTTTTTCAGGACACAATGGTTTCCAGTTTGGAGACCACTGCTGTAATCAATATATCTTATAAGAGAGAGATTGTAAAGATTGTAAAATCTTAGTGAGGAGATGTACGACTATACAGTGTTAACAGAAGCTTGGTTGAGCCAGCTGGAAACAGTCACTGTGGATTGTCTTCTTACCTTACAGTAAGGAAACCACGGTATCTGCCCTGAACTCTGGAATACAAATGCACACAGAAGTGTTCTCTCAGCAAGTCATTAATGTTGGTTTGATCAACTGAAGAACAACAAAAGGGCTAGAGAAAGCTATAGCCTCTGGATCTCATGAATTGGAGAGATTAGGCCAAAGAGTTCGGCTGTATCATAGGTATTGGGATAGAGTGAGTACTGTGTACTGTACTGTGATCATGTCGTAAGGTGGCATAAGTGTTTTTGAGAAATGAAGAAATTCTTTTCATTCTGTGTTAGGGAGCAGAAGATTTACAGGTGTAACCTAATTATCTACAGACTTTTCACCTGCAGTTTTATCTCAACATGATGAAAAGATGCACCCTTTAAATTAAAGGAAAAAACATCCTTTAACAATAGCCTCACTTACCATTGTAACAGTGGCAATCAATCAACCAGTCTCTCTCTCTCCAGGTGCTTAGAACAGTTTCACTCCAAGGCAAGTCACCCTGCCCTTCCCCCAAACACATGAAAGAATGCAAAGTTGATGTGATTAACATCACCTCTTTGCATTCTTTCCCTGCGCTGCCTTGGAGTGAAGCCTTTCTAAGTGTCTGGAGAGAGGCTGATTGTCTGCCTGATGTATATCTCCTTCATTACAAAGGTCAGCAAGGCTGTTTTTCAATCACTGAGCAAAGGGACATTGTTTTTTTAAATGGATTTCCTTTAACATGATTTTTGGCATCCATGTGGGTTCTGGGAACGGAACCCTCGTGGATACTGAGACTCAACCCATATGCTCTTTGCCAATGTACCTTTAGAAAAGCCAGTTCGTTCCCAAAGTTACGATGTACAATGTCACTATGATGGTCCAGAAATGAAGCTGAATCATGAGAGAGAGAGAGAGAGAGAGACGCTATGCAGTACTTGGCATGGAAGCTAGTCCAGATTTTAGAGAGAGATGTATCACGGTGCTCATTGATGCAGTTCATGCTTGGAATGATCACTGTAGCCCAATGGGAGTTTGTTTTTATGATTGACTTCTAAATTAGATATGGGCAGTAAGAATGGAGAAAGCTTGATTAGATTAGAAGGTCACTGACTCTATCTCCAGCTTTCAGGGAATAAATTACAGCTTTTTATTATTTAACTAAAACAACCAAGAAAAAGCTTGGTTGAGCCAGCTGCAAGCAGGGTCAATGTGCTGGGATTCCTAGTAATTCTCTGCTTCTGCCTCTTAGCTGCTTGTGCCACAGTACCTCCTGTAAAGGGGTGTGTCGTACCATGCTATTGGAGTGTCTTTCTATAGTTGGTGGTAACTGTCACTGTTTTGCTGATTCTTAGGGGGAGGGTGTGGCATCACTCCAGTGGTGGCCACTCATTGGCCCTGCACCTACCCCCACACCCAAGCAGTTTATCCCTGCAGTATTTCTCTGGGGGTGTTACTTGGGAGGCTGCACCAGCGTGGCATTACCTTGATGGGCTTTGGATACAGTGGTCAGTATGCTGTTTCCATGCGCTATCGGTCCAGTGTCCAAACAAAATTG
This sequence comes from Tiliqua scincoides, assembly GCF_035046505.1. Lineage (NCBI taxonomy): Eukaryota > Metazoa > Chordata > Lepidosauria > Squamata > Scincidae > Tiliqua > Tiliqua scincoides. The sequence goes on along the minus strand of NC_089823.1, from coordinate 209,030,048 downwards.
GACTATTAAGATGGAAATAGAGAAGTGGCTTAAGAGGTGGAAGTGACTTGAACACAGCATGTTTGTGTTTCTGCTGACCTTCTTGATAAATTCTGTATTGAGTTGTATTAACCTTTGATTGCACTCCTGTTGTTAATGGCTTCTTAAGATTTCATAATTGTTTCCCATAACTTTTTGGTTTAATCCCAAGAGCTTTATGAGACTGAGAAATAGTGTGTAAGTGTTGAAATTAACTAAAATATTATGATACCCATGTCTGACTTCGGGGAATCTTACTTTTTATTTGAGAAAAAAAATGAAAATTTTTGAAAATGTGAAATATTGACTTTTGTAATAAATTAAAACACAAGAAATGTTTTCATTAAAATCACAGCAACCCAATACTGTGTTCCTTGTTTTCTGCATGCTGGCACCTATGCCATATTATATGCTGTGGGTAGGGCTTAGTCACAACTAGCTAAATTTAGGATTAAATTCAGTAGATTTGCCTGTGTAACGAGTTGAATCGTTTATGTGAAAATTAGTGTCAGTACTTACTTTTCATGCCTACTATGCTAATTTGTTACTAATGTATCAAACTCAGGCCAAGATAGTCTGGTTCTTGGGATGTTCAGATACACAATGTATTATTTTTCGAAAGTTGTGCATTTTCAAAACAGAACTCTGTAACTTTGTACCAGACCAGTGGTTCCCAAACTGTGGGTCGGGATAAACTGGTTGGTCATGAAATGCTTTTTGGTTGGTCTCCAAAGGGTAATGGAAATATCAGATAACTATTTGCCTGAGACTGTACAAAAATCAGATACTGCAGTTGGTAATTATCTTGCAAAGAAGAGCTCAGCTCCTACAGTTTGCAAGCATGTGTCACTGTAGGGAGATAAATGTCTGAGGGTCTTTTTTCTGGTTATTACTTAAATAAATAAATACTTCTTTCTCGATCTCCTTTCTTTAAAGTCTGGTAAACATAGGTGGGTCCCAATAGAGTGTCATTTAGAAAAGTGGGTCCTGGTGCTAAAACGTTTGGGAACCACTGTACTAGACTGCATATTTGTTGATCTCATTAAAGCCTTGCTAAATGAGTTATTCACAGCACATTCCAATGCATGTCTATTCAAAATAGATTCCATTGCGTTTAGTGAGGCTTACTCCCAGGAAAGTGTGTATAGGACTGCAGTCTCAGGCAACAATCCCATGCACGCTTCCCTGGGAATAAATCCCATTGAAATCAATGGGTCTTACTTTTGAGTAGACTTGCATAGGATTGGCCTGTCAGTTTCCCAGTGTGAAGAGTTTTTAAAAACTAAAACAATAAACTGGTCTGAAATGAAGTGAGGACCATTTGGAGCCTAACAAATCAATGTTGACTAATCAGCAATTTGTAGGTGTGCGTGAGTGTTGTGGTGTTTATAATAATGTTCTGCAGATTAGCTTCCTGGGTTGTGAACTTGTGGTTATGACAGATGTCTCTTTTGACTGATAGAGCTGTTTCTGTTTCCTAATTTCATCAAAATATATGAAATGGAAAGCTATTGTTCTATAGCAGTGGTTCTCAAACTTTTAGCACCAGGAGCCACTTTTTAGATTGAAAATCTGTCAGGACTCACGGAAAGGGATGTCATGACCGGAAGCGGCATAATCAAGTAGAAAATTTTTTGACTGTTTGAGACTGTAATCCTACCCACACTTAGCCAAGAGTAAGTCCCATTTACTATCATTGTTAAAAGTATATACATAGTAACCTGTTAAAAGTACAGATCTGTAACATTTCCCCAAATGCAGTGACATACCATAGTAGCATCAAGTCTAATATATTAAAAATAAAATATTGAAATGAATGGGAACCCACCTGAAATTGGCTCGTGACCCACCTAGTGGATCCCAACCCACAGTTTGAGAAACAATGCAATCATTATCCAAGACAGCCCTTGTTAAAGTCCCTACTTGAGCTTTGGAAATGACAGAAGAAACTGATTCACATTTTAAGACCTCAGGAAAAGAAACAGGGCTGTCTGAACCTAGTGTGAATTGATTATTGTCATTAAGGCTCAGAGTGGGAAAGCTTTCAAGACAGAAAACCATGCTGAAAATATGTACTCCCCTGGAGAGGCTTGGCTAATGTGCATCTTTAATGTCCATAATGTATATATTATGCATATTTTAACCAGCATTTGTCTCTATTGCATGCATTTGGTGTTATTACTTTAGGCCAGGGGTCTCCAAACTTTTTGGCCAGAGGGCCGCATCAAATATCTGACATGGTGCTGGGGGCTGGAAAAAAAATTTAAATGTAAAATTTATATAAATAAATTAGAGATGAAACTTAGATGAATGAATAAATGAATGAATGGGATCATTCATTCAACCTCTCTGGCCCTTAGAACACCCTCCAGACACAACCAGAGCACAGCTCCAGTCATGTTCGACCAAGTGGGCCAGAGGCTTTCGGGGGACAAGAGGCTGGCCGCGAGCCGGATAGAGGCTTGCCTCAGGCCGCATCTGGCTCCTGGGCTGGGGTTTGGAGACCTCTGCTTTAGGCTTTTAACACCAAGCATGGACAACCTAGATTTCATTTAATTACTTAAATTATGAAATGGGAAGATGGCTCATGGATGCCAATGCATACTTCTTCCTTAGAGTTTTTTCTTTGGGCAGGGAGATTTTATTTCCCCTAGCACAGGAGCTATCAAACTTAATCTTACCTGAAGTCCTAAGTGATACAGTTCAGCAAAATTTGCACCATGTAGTTCTGCTATGTGTGTTATTATCACTTGATAAAACTGCAACAAGTGTGCATGGGGAGTGCAGATTGCTGCAATGGAAAAAAATATTGACCGTGCCTTTTTGCCGAATTAGTTAACCTAACTGATGATATGTTAGACACATAACTGTTTTTCCTGTGATTGTTTAGAAATAGCAGCCCAAGGTTGGGAGGGGTTTGCTGATCCGTTCTACAGCACATAGGAGGTTAACTCTTTCCCACTAAAAGCCACCCCCTCCCCAAAGTTACTTTTAGCCTCAAATGTGCCATCTTCTGCAGTGACACCATTTGGGGAAATATCAGCTTCAGCGATAAGTGATTTTCGGTAAGAAAACAACACAAGGAAAGTAAAAGCCTTAATCCTGATCTGGAGTCTTCACCCCTTCTCCCTGCCCCAGCAGTGGCTATTTCTAACCAAAAAGGCAAGCATGGGGGTGACAGTCACACATTATACATATCATATATTTTAACCCTTTAAATTCATCCAGTGTTTTGAAAGCAACTGCCATTAGTTTTATCTGCTTTCCAGTGTAAACTTAGTATCGGATTTTACTTTCTTTCACTACCTTATTATGGTTTGCATACTATCGGAAGTGCAGCAGTTTAAAAAGCAACTAAATCAACACTGTCTCTCTTACTATCACACACTCCACTTTGCCAACCATGAACATTGCTTTTCTACCAGCTACTTTGTAAGTGAAATCACTACTTCCCTTTTCTCAGAGGGACTGTTAAGAGTCTCACAGCTTTGAGGACTCATGTGAGACTCTTCACCTGACATATGATGCACCATTTCTCAGCTTTTCAGTCTCTGTGTGCAACACATTCTGGGCTCGCTTATTACAGGAGATAACAAAGGCTATATATAATTAAAAAAAACAAAAACAGGGTTCAAATCTGTCCCACTGAATAACTGTTGACACCAGATGATAAAGCAAAATTGAAATGTATTGTGGTGGTTACTCTGAGCAGATTCTGCTGTCATTGCCAATTGGCTTGCTATGAATTGTCCTTGAAAAATGTTCTCACCTTTGTGTGACCACTTCTGCTGCAGGATGAAACCACTGGAAATGTCTTTGATGTAATTTGTGTGAGTGATATCTGGGCTGGGTTGCCATGGTTACTGGCAGCAGTATCCAGCAGTCAGTTGGCTCTTTGTGATGATTCATGCAGACATTGCATCTTTGCCTTGAATTGGCTCCACTAGATGGACCATCCTTTATTTTGAACACTTGAAATTCATCTAAAAATGTTACGATGGGTGTGCTTTGTACTCCAAAGATCTTTCAGAACATTGATCCCTTGTGAAATAAATATGAGGCATTATCTGTCCTTGCTGTAGCTTTTAAGCAGTGTTGTCTTTAGGTGTATCGCATGCAATGGACAACTTCACTTATTCAACAGAAGTATATGATGTGTTTGTAGATCATTTGGAGCAGGACAGATCTAAGTGACTAACAGCATCTGGAAGTGGTCTCAGTGTCTCATACTGAAACTGAAATGGAATCCAAGCTGCCTCAGTCTCGATAATTGCTTCTGACTGGCAAAGTCTACATTTTTTGTTTGTTTTTGCTGGTGGCTGCCTTTTTTTGTCCTGGGAATGACTTGAAAGGCAAGTGGAGTAAGAAAGATTTACAGGTTTCCAAGTGTTTCTGAACCAGAACTCAGCAGAGGGTCAATTTGGATACAGCATTCCCTTTTGCAGCTGGAGAGGTGTGTGCAAAAGCCTACGTGTGCATCTGTGTTCTCTCCCTGCCCAGACATACCTGACATGCCATTGCACCCTATGTGCTCTTCTGGGGCACAGAGCATTCAAACCAGCCTTTGCTGCGTGATTTAAATATTACTTTAAATCTCAGCGTGAGAGAGAGTTTAGATCAGGGCTTTTCAAACTGGGGTGTCGCAACGCCCCAGCCTGCGGGCCCTGGCCCCTGCCCCCTTAAGGGGCAGGGGCAGCCTGGAGGCGGGGAGGAGGCAGCAGTGCGATCCCCAGGATCACACCACTCGGGGGGCTCCAGCCTCCCTGGGGTGTGGGAGCCCAGCGCGACCTGCAGCGGGGCTCCCCGCAGCAGTGAAAGTAGATATGGAGCAATCGCGCTCCACCTCCGCTAAAGCCTTCCCCCGCCCCTGCTGCCTCAACCCCTGTGGCCCGGGCACCTCCCCCTCTCACTGCCTAGGACCCCCACCAGAAATGAGTGAAGTGACTTCATGGCCATCCAAGGGACTCGCTCCTTGCCTTTTAGCCCCTGGTTCAGGCTACAGAGAACCATGAATTTAACCATAGCCTTTTGTTGCAATCTCAACTGCAGGGCCCCGTTTCCCTTCTTTTTTCCCCACTTCCAGCTTTCCTATTTTTCCTCTTCTTCCCAATTTTTCCTGATTTTCTAGCCCTGGGTAACCTATATAATTTCCCTACATCTTTTTTTCTCCCTCTTCTGCTCCCTTTGTGTTCGCACCATTATGTGCTCCTTTCTCTTTTAAATTTCCTCTTCTTCTTCTTCTCTCTATACATAGCAACCACTTACATTTAGGACCTAGCCATAGTAATAGCTTATACATTTAACTGCATCATTTTGATTCCCTTCCTTATTACATTATCCCCACAGTAAACATTTATTTGCTCTTTCACCACTGTCTTCCTTTTCCATTCTTCTTTTTCCTTAGAAGAGCTTTATCAAAATAGGTGGCCAATGGATGAGTTGCCAAGTGGCAGCAGCATAAGGTTGAATGGGCTTTGGGGAGAGTACCTTTGGAAAGAGAGAAATTTTCATGGACCCTGCATTTGTCTAGTTCTGAACTGGCCAGTGATTTAACAACCAATCCTGAGCTGCCCAGTGTGCAGGGCTGCTGTGGAGCCAAAATGGCTGCCGCGGCATCCTTGGCACACTTGGCAGCTGGCAGCTGGCAGCTGGCAGCGGCTCCTCAGGAGAAGGAGACATTTGTCCCCATCCCCTAAATAAGGCAAGCAGCCCTGCAGTGGGGCTTCTCACCTCTGTGCCGGCTGTTACTTTGAATATCTGATGTGGCATTAACAAGAACTGCATTACTTGAACGATGAAAAAAGTGCATAGCTGCTGAAACAGATAAAATGTCATCAGGATGTTGTCAGAACTAATATATAAGGTCTTAAGCCCAGCTGATGGCCATCAGCACCTCAAGTATTAGTTCCAAACACTTTGTCGTTCCCTTGCCTTCAGCAACATTTATGCCTGTTTATGGCAGTAGCAAATGTGTGCCAAAGAATTGTATGGGAAACTTCTGTATAACCAGAGAGGTTTCTGGGGGTCTGTCTTATCACAGCTGCCTCCCTGATGCTTTTCCTCGCCTGTCTGCTTCCACTCCTCAGGTAGATTTCAAGAGTGACTTCAGATGTACCATGAGCAACTTCTGGGGTGGGGGGAAAGCTCTAATGAACACCCAGGGGGCTTTTTAAGTTTTCAGTCCACAGTATTTGAAGAAAGTGTCCTAAGATTGCTTGACAGGTTTCTGTGTGTATGGGGGAAGTGTGAGTAGGCTGATGTATTGAGAAAGTGTGAACAGACTACAATAACTGGGGTACTAAATCTGACAACAGGCTTGCTTAATTATCCTCATTTTTTCCACCTACAGAACTTTGATATCATAGAATCATATAATCACATACTGGCTGCTGTGCATGGGCAGTGGCTGATGTTATGCTGCTCTTGAGTCTTGCAGGGAGTGCCATGTGAGCAGCATTTATTTAGTAAAGTTCTGGTAGTTTGGGGTGTGAGTAATGAACAGATTAAGACCAGCAAAACATTTCCTAAGCAAGTGTTGAAAGGAGGCAAAAAGGGGGAGAACTCTACAGAATTCAAGAAAGAATAAATAAAACTGTGTTCCTGACAGATTCAATTGTCATACATCCATGTTGCTAAGACATATTCAGTGAATAATTGTATATCTGTCTTCTCAGATCAGAAGCTATCCATTTTTATTTAAATCTTTGTTTTGTGCAGAGTTGTTCAGCTGACTAGCTAGATTCCCTTGTTTATGAAGAGCACAAAAGAAAGAGGCAGGTGTGATTAGATAGCAACTGGGTGCCATTATTATTTTGAGAATGTCATATTACAGTAGACTACATCCTATGTAAGAATGGAGAGAGCTGCATCTCCTGGTAGATTTGATGTCATAGATGTAAAATGTTTGACAAATTATTTGGTTGATTGCCTTGGGTCTGTGATTGAGTAACAAAAAATGGGCAAGCTAATAATTTTTGTACTCCAGAATCAATGAGCTATGGGAAAATTATTGGTGTATTATTATTAGTGTATGGGAAAATTATGGGTCAGTAGCAGTGTTTGTTGGAGGACCACACAAGGGTGTGTGGGGGGGGGGGAAGGAAGGGGTTTTTTTTGTATGTCTGGATTCCAACCTAAGAGTAATATCTCATTAAGCTCATTTGGGAACTGCCATGATAGACTGCCTATGGTGGAGATGTTCCATATGATCAATGTTAAATTTACGTAATTGATTTATATCCCACTTTTCTTCACCCATTGGAAGCATCCAAGGCAACCTGCATCCCTAAATTTAAAAAAAAATTATAAAAGCATGAAATACAATAACCAGACCTAGCAAAACATAGGGGGAAAAGTGGAGGGGGGAAACAACAACATCATTCAAAAACCATAAAGCAAAACCCACAGACAAAAAAGGAGGGCTCATCCTAACTAGGAGAAAATGAAATGGAACAAAAATGAAACAAAAAAGGGTTTCAAGTGCTGCTGAATACCTGCAGAGGTGGCCAACTTAGGTTTTAAGGAAGAGGGAGTTCCATATCTAGGGTATTGCCATCAATAGAACGTCTGATAATGGTGGCCACTGCAGGAAGGCTCCTTCACCTGACCCTAAGGGAAAGGCCATTTCGTACAAAGGGAGATAGTCCTTCAGATAACCTGGTCCCAAGCCATATAGCCCTTCAAAGGTAACTGCCAGTGCCTTAAATTGTACCTGGAAATTTTCCTTTGCAATAGATTTTTATAGCTCAGCTTGACAGAGAAGTGAAGAGCAGAGGATCTGCCTTTCTTCTCTCCACCACCAGCTTTGATTTCAGTACTTTTTCAAGTCCTAAAAAAAGGAAAAAAAGACTTTGATTTCAGTCCCAGGCAGACATCAGTGTATACATAATTTAACAGAATTTGGCACAATTCACATTCCTCATTTAGAAGATGCCCAGGAGTGCGCTAACGCAGCATCTTCTGTTAGTGACAACTTTTGACAACTTCTAGCAATCTCCTCTTTGAATGTTTTACTTGTTGTATATTGTATTGTAAGTAATTTGTATATTCTGTCACTTATATGCATTAAGGGTGATTGCATGTCTTAATTAAGAACACAATGACGTCACAGTTGCTGCAGTTTACTATTCTACATTTAGGAAGAAAAAAATGACATTGCCTTAAATGGCACTCTTGCCTTAAATCAGAGGTGCCCAAACCCCCGCCTGGGGGCCACTTATGACCCTCAGGGACTCCTAATCTGGCCTGCGGGGAGCCCCCAGTCTCCAATGAGCCTCTGGCTCTCCAGAGTCTTGCTGGAGCCTGTGCTGGCGTGACACAACTGCTCTCAGCGTGAGGGCAACTGTTCGACTTCTTGTGTGAGCTGTGGGACGAGGGCTCCCTTCACTGCTTGCTGTTTCATGTCTGTGATGCAGCAGCTGCGAAAGAAAGGCCGGCCTTGCTTTGTGGAAGGTCTTTTATAGGCCTGGAGTTATTGCAAGACCTTCATTCATTCATTTAAGTTCCATCTCTAATATATTCATTTATGTAAATTTATTCAAATTTGAAATGTAAATTCTTTTTTCCCAGCCCCTGACACAATATCAGAGAGATGGTGTGGCCCTCCTGCCAAAAAGTTTGGACACCCCTGCCTTAAATGACACTCTGATCTTCTCACTCTTTGATAAGACCTAAAGAAGTTGGTTCCCCATCTTTGTATGTCTTATGAAAGTGATAATCATAGTGATGCTACCCAAGGTTTTTCTCTCTTCTGTTGCTTTTTATTATTATTTGGCTAGTTTTATTATTATTTGGAGAACTATTATTTGGCTAGTTATGAGGGCATAGCAAGGGTAGCTCCTGTTTCTGAAAAAGGAACAGAGAGGGAGAGAGATTCAAAATGTGACCCATCCTAGAGTAGCATAAAGCTGGGAAGTTGTAGGAGTCTGCTAGTGAAAAGGGTTGCATCTTGGGGGACTGTTAGAAAGTGCCATCCTTGCTGAGGATTTGGTGTAGGTGTCTCCATCTGAGCAAAATAGCATGCTTCCTTAGAAGAACATGCTTAAACTAGTCCATTTGGTGTGGTGTTTTCTCCTACTCTTCCCAGCCGGCCTCCTTATCAAGAGCTGGTGCATAACAATTCAGGACTGTAGTCAGTTTTAAAATTTAATAGTGGGCTGGTGTTCTGCAGTTCTCTTTCCACACTGGCTAAATACATGTTTGCCCGATTCATTCAGCTCTTAGCACATCATGATAGTTAGTAAGAAAGAGGAAATTTTAAAACCGCAACACTTGCTGTTCCCCAAATTTATTGCTTGGTTTGGCATAAAGCAGGAACATGATCTGTGGGCAATTTTCCCCATTTTATTGAATTTTGATTAAATCAGCATTTTTGCAACTCTTCCTAGATATTACTTTCTTTAATAAGAACTTAGGCTGGTGGCTTTGGCTTCTGCTTCCCTTACCTCTCTTGTACATAGTAAATATAGAAAACAGTTTTGGCTTCTCTGATCCAGGACAGATACCTAACAGACTGAGATCATGCACCGTAAACACTGGGAAATCTTTGAAGCTTCTGATAATCTCTTCCTAGTAGCTAACACTTAAGCTAACACTTAAGCTAACACTTAAAACACTTAAGCTAACACTTAAAAAAATTTATCTGCTGTGTAAGATAGCAATGTTTTAAATTGGTCTTCTTCCGCCATCAGAATTGTCAGCACTTAGGAATAGTCTCAGAAAATAGTTTTCCAGAATACTTTCCAAAATGCAGAATTGGGTAATAAGATCTGGTCCTAAGGGGACCAGAACTGATCTGTTATCTGTGTTTTGTGGTCAGAAGGACAACTCTAGTTCACTCCAACTAGTGGCACCAGTAGGGTTTGCATCACCTCGTGTGGGACGCCAGTGTGTCACCCCCATGGTGAGCCTCCTTCCATGCAGTAGGTGGGCAATGCTCTGGGCGGTGGATGTGGTGATGCACTATTGCCGTGCCCCCTGCTGGTTTCTTTGGCTATAATTTTTAATAGAATAAAGATATGTCAACGCAGTTTGTTTCTTTGCATTCTGCGTGAAAATATACATCAAATGGTATATAACATGATGGTATTATTAAAAAATAAGATTTAAAAATTTTGACCAGTCATGGTGTCATCCTCCTCGTGTGCATCACACACAGTGCGGCCCACACCTTCCTTGCAACACCACTGGGTCCAACTTTTGTTGCTTAGGGGGCAGCAATACCCTGGTGCCAGTCCCTCTGATTTATGCCTGAGGGTGTAAATGCGGAAGTAATTGGTGGTGACATGACAAGGCTTTCCGGGTTCTGAGCCACGCAGGAGGAGATGGCAGGAGAAATAGCTGAAGGAGGCAGTGGGTGTGGCAGGGCTTCCTGAGGGCTGCCAAAGAGGCCTCATGGGTGACTTGTGACCCGTGGGTCGCATGTTGGACCACCCTGCTCTAGTTTATTGGGGAAACGAGGACTTGTAGCTTATTCTGCCGTGAGATATACAGATAACCTTCTTTTTCTCTTAGTAGGTTTTTTTTTCCTCCCTTGAAATATTTTGGAAAATTTTCAAGAAATGTACAGCTGATATGCATTCGACTACTAGTAGCTGTGCAGCAGTTGTCCTTTCCTAGGAGGATGGTAAAATATATCAAACGCACTATTGCTCTGTTAATATATCTGAGGATAGTTTCAACAGGCCCCCGGCTCCATTCTCTTTGCAGATATTTTAGCAGAAGTGGAATGGAATGGTTGGCAACCTTCAGTCTCGAAAGACTATGGTATAAGCCTACAGCACCCAGTATTCCCAGGCGGTCTCCCATCCAAGTACTAACCAGGCCTGACCCTGCTTAGCTTCCAAGATCAGACAAGATTGGGCATGTGTAGGGTAACAGCAGAAGAAACTTGAGTGAATTTCAATCCTCCCTATTGCCTTTGCAAAACAGAGTCTGCAGAAAGGTTGGAAATTCAGAATTTGAGGCATCTCTGTACTTCCCTTGTGATGTCTTATGGAAAGCAATTAAGTGTATCCACATGACTGCTAAATACCTCACAAATGCTTGGAAGCAGTCATGCCAGCTTGGGGTTTCTGGGATGTTACAAATCAATGGAAAGAAATGTTATCATTGCTTTCAGTGAAATAGGATATTGAAGTTATAGTCAAGACCATTCTGTCCATTCTCTAAATTGCTTGAGGACCATTACTTCTCAGCCAAGCCTCCTGTTAGGGAGACAGACTGGACAATTACCATGTAAGAAATTGTGTGAACTGTAAAATACTGGGGTCGGGTTTATAAGTTTCTAAATGTTTCCTGATGTACTTGGAAAAAAATTGGTAATCATTCTTTCAGCCACATAGTGGATTACTACAGGGTATTCAAGCATCGTGGTCATTCTTAGTGAGATTCTGGGTTGCTACAGAGATAGGAGTCATTCAGACATAACACTTCCAAACCGTGGTTTGGACTTGTGAGAGCAAGCAGGCATAAGCCTGGGAGTCTTGGGCTCCCTTGTCGGCTGCCTATGGCAATTAGAAACTACTGATTCTTGTTTATAGCAAACAATAGTTTGCTGCTTTGACCAAACAGCTAAACTACGATTTTTCCTTGCCTGAAAATTATAGCTTATCTGGACAAAACAGCAAACTATGCTACAAACAAGAGTCAGGATTTAATGGTCACACACAGCAGCAAAAGGAGAAGGAAGCATAGGAGTCCAACGGCTGAGTCCATGATTGCTCTCATAAGGCCAGACCATGGTTTGATGTTGCAGTATAGCTCCACTATGCTACTTCATTTCTTAACCATAGATAAGAGGCTGAAATTTGAGAAGTGGAATCAGAAGTGGAATCAGAAGGATAAAGTGTATATAGAGATGCTCTTTACACACTCACATAACACCAGAACCAGGGGACATCCACTAAAATTGAGTGTTGGGCCAGTTAGGACAGACAAAAGAAAATATTTCTTTATTCAGCGTGTGGTTGGTCTGTGGAACTCCTTACCACAGGATGTAGTGATGGCATCTGGCCTGGATGCCTTTAAAAGGGGATTGGACAAGTTTCTGGAGGAAAAATCCATTACGGGTTACAAGCCATGATGCGTATGTGCAACCTCCTGATTTTAGAAATGGGCTATGTATCACCAGGTAGATGGGACTCGTCAGCCTGGGAAGGCAGCTCATCTGAGAGGAGGAAAATTCTGATCCTAAACCTCCACTGCCTTGTGGCTACATCCAGTTATGGAAAAGGCTTCAGGAGTCAACCTCGAGGCAAAATTCGGAGCTGGAGTCCCTGAGGCAGTTCATGGCTGAACACAGTCACGTTCTGGCAACTCCTGCGACGCTGCTGGAACCAACCGTATTGGCCTCTGCCTTTCCATTGGACCATTTTAGCGACGTGGAGAGGGGGGATTTGCTGCATGGGTAACAGTCTATCCACCATATCTACTTTACCCAGGCATCGCGCACTGGAGAGAACACTCTGTTCCAGAACCACTATTCAGAGAGCCATACCATAGTCTTTCGAGACTGAAGGATGCCAACACATATGCATCAGAATGCCAGATGCAAGGGAGGGCACCAGGATGCAGGTCTCTTGTTATCTGGTGTGCTCCCTGGGGCATTTGGTGGGCCGCTGTGAGATAAAGGAAGCTGGACTAGATGGGCCTATGGCCTGATCCAGTGAGGCTGTTCTTATGTTCTTAAGCAGAGCTGGGGGGAGCATGGTAAGTACAGCACACTCTGCAATGTGCTGTGTAAGCGGCCCCTCAGCATTGGACCCATTCAGGGTGGCAATGGCAACGTTCCATCCTGCCCTGGATAGCTGACACCGGGGGGGGGGGGGAAGGGTTGCTTACACTGCGTGTTGTGCAGCATGCCATACTGACTAATCTTCCCCCTTCTAGCTCAACCAGTGGAATTACTTCCATCCTGCTTAAGAAGTAACTTTTCATTTTAGCCACATATAATGTTTAACGTGTTTTAAAGGAGATGGAGATTTTATGCTGGGGATAGATTTTGTGTGTCCGTGTCCACTCCCTCTCTCTTAGTCATGATTGACAGATTGCCCAATATTATGTATGTATAAGCCTTGTTAAAACTGACCTAAATTTATCAGGAGGGAAAGAAAGGGACCAAGATATAAAGATGAAGTAATTTGAATTCTTGTAAGAACATGACAGGTTATAGGTCTGCATATGCTCTGAGGTTGTAGCATCTATCAGCATAGCCGTCTGCAAACATTTTAGTTGCCTGGATAACGATAGACGTGAGGCAAGGAATATTTGAAAGAGTGTACTAAAAAGTCCCAGACATGCTTTAGTTTTCTTCAAGTTGCTTTTTTTTTCTAGACTGTCTGACTTTTGTTTCTCAATATGCAACCTTCCCAAACGTTTTACTGACTGGGATGCCTGTTAACTATTTTGGAGATGTTTTGGTATGAACTGTCTTGCAGGATGCTGATCTGAGCATCTGTTAAGCAGATGGAAGTGAAATGCTTCCAGCTTCTAATGGCAAACACAAGCAAGTGGAAATATTCCAAGCCTTGAGCAACTTGTTGGATCCTTATGTTCTTGAGTATCCTAAGTGGGCAAGTTTTGAACCTCCACAGCTGAGTGGCTTCAGGAAAAGCATTTGCAGAAAACTAGTTTAAACTGTACATTCTAAACATTTTTTGTTAACACTGGTGCTGGCGTCTAGCCTAGATGCCTTTAAAAGGGGATTGGACAAGTTTCTGGAGGAAAAATCCATTATGGGGTACAAGCCATGATGTGTATGCACAACCTCCTGATTTTAGAAATGGATTATGTCAGAATGCCAGATGCAAGGGAGGGCACCAGGATGAGGTCTCTTGTTATCTGGTGTGCTCCCTGGGGCATTTGGTGGGCCGCTGTGAGATACAGGAAGCTGGACTAGATGGGCCTATGGCCTGATCCAGTGGGGCTGTTCTTATGTTCTTATGAAGTTAGGCCAGTCTCAGCAGGCCAGAACTCTGTCCTACTTAAAGGTCCGAACAAGTTGTTTATGGCTATAGCTTTAAGAAAAGTGTAGCACAAAGTGAAAGAATTGATCAGGCAACACCATTTCTGTGTCCATGCAGTTATTGCATAGGTTTGCTTCCTATGCATGTCAACTCAAGTCCTTTTATAGTCAATGGGACTTACTCCCAGGTAAGTGCAAATAGGATTGCAGCCTTACTGTATTTATTTTTGACTGCAGAAATTATACTACTTCAAGAATAAGGTGCAGTGTGTGCAAAGACTTACATATGGTAAAATTTGAACCAGCTATTTATTTATTTATCCTGCCTTTCCCAAAGGTGAATTTTATCCTTCTTTTCCCAAAGGCGGGATTTTTATTCTGCTTTTCCTGAAGAGAGCCTAGGCAACTTACAAAAAAAAAAAAACTGCAAAAGGGCAACCCGTCAAACAATTTAAAATATCTTAAAAAACATTAGAACACTATTATACAAAACATGAAAGCAACACCACCTTGTAAAACAGGACAAAGTCTGTAAAAGCGAGATGCAGTTAAAAAGGCCAAGAGCTCAGCTGCTGAGTCAAGTCATTGGTTCATCTGTGTCACCATTATATACACCAGCAGTCCAACTTTGGGCAGCCAGGGGTTGCCACTGGGCTGATATGGGCCAACACAGATGCATTTGGTGGCAATATGATGACATCACTGCCAATTACTTCTGCGTTCTGAGCCTGCCAAAGTCATTCAGCAGGCTCAGAACACGAGGAAAGGAAGCGGAGGTGGGTGTGGCAGGGCTTTTCTAACTCCCTGCCAAGCTGTTCCAGCTTCTTCTTTGGAGATTGAAAAGCCACTGCCACGTGTTGGACCACAGTGATTTACACAGACTGGCAGCTGTTTTCCAGAGTTTCATTTTCACCATGGAGTTGTTGCATTCTATGCATGCGGCCTACCACTGAGCTATGATTAGTCATTGGGTGTGAAGTTCTGAAAAGCAAAAGCATGAAGTTCTGAAAGAGGAACGGTGTAAGGAGGTGTTCTGTTTATTGCAGCAAGCTTTTGCTGCAAACTTCATTCTCTCTTTTAACACAATCTTTTTGACTCAGATTTATGGTTGCAGCCTGTGTCTGTTTTCAGACAAGTACTTACATTAGTCTGTTGCAGCAAAAACAGAGTCCTATGACACCTTTAAAGGCTAACCACTTTGAGGCAATGTGAAATTTCATAGACAGGAATCCACTTGATGTTTTGCATACATATCTCTTTCATGATGATGTGTGGCTGTATTGATAAAAATGAAAGTAGTAATATGGCTTAAAGGGTACAGTCTGATACTAAGGGGTTCTCTTGGTTGCTGGTGCTAAGAAAATGTATGGCTGGATTTAAAAGGGTTTAAATCCCAAAATGAAGTACCACAGCTTACTGTTTATGTCTCTAGGTCTTAATACTGAACCAGGGTTGCTTTACAATTTAAATCTCTCAGCTAATCTCTGGAATCTGAGAAGTGGGATAGTTGAGGAGATGTACGCTGTTTACAAGAATATCAAGGAAGAACTATATTTTGGTTGCCACATAGAGCAACATAAAGTACCCTTAAAATTGGTTAATAACTGCATCATTTTCAGACTTAAAATGATAGAACTTGCCTTTTTTTCCTTTGTAAATTTAATTCATGTTACAGTAAGTAAAAAGCATGCTCATCAGTTTCACATGCACAAGTTCTTTTTTTCTGAAAGTCTGTTTCAGACAGGAGTTTTTCACTGTCCTACCTAGAAATGTGAACCTGGGACCGTTTGCATGCAAAAGCATGTGTTCTGCCGCTGAACTATAGCTCAATATGATTTCGCATTATGGTTACTGTTATGTCTGCCTGAACCTCAGTCTGCCCTTAAACTGGTTTGTTTGGGCCAAACCATGGTTTCATATCCTGGTTTGTAAACCAGTTTGCACTTTAACCCATGATATTTTCTGACTGTGTGTTTGGAAGTTTGAACCATGACATTTGTTTATTCATTTATTTAATACATTTTTAACTCACTGTAGTGTGCATCCAAAACAGCTTACATAAAATCAAATAGTGTTTTATTATAAAATAATGCAACAATGAAGCAACAAAAAGCCAAGGCAGCTGAACACAAAAATCATAAAAGCATTAGCAGTAGATAGTACAAGTATAGGAGCATAAACATGTAGCAGCACAGAATAAGAACAGCAATAAATGATGTTAATAAATGGTACGGGTTCTAACCTATGGCTAGAACAAACCATGATTTCATATTGTTTGAACCCAGTTTGATGTCATTGGTTTCCTGGTGTAAGTTGCTGTGTGTGTGAGAGTGTGATGAAGATCTATGTCTGCTCTGTATTTTTGAGTATCTGGATAGATACTCCATAAATAGAAATTGATACTCCACAAAATTGGAACCTTGAATTGCCTTTTAATTTTGATTTCCCTTCCTTATTATTTTTAAATTATCCCAATAAAAGTGGATATTTGCACCTTTCGTTCTCACTGCTTTCTTCATTTCCCACTGAACCACTGAGCTGTGCCATTGGTCACTATGCAAGGTCCCAGCACAGGAGATAGATTTCTTCCATGTGTAATGTTAACATGTGTTTTTAAATGCACACCTAGCAACAACATGACTCAGAACTTCCCATGTGTGTGCAGGTTATGTACATTTGACAGTAGCTGTCTAGCATTTTGGTGATGGAGTCAATCTCAGACTAGTTTTGGAAATGTCTCAAAATGTCTCAGTGAAATGAAAATGCTTTTTCTACTTTTGGGAATATTTGAATGATTGACAACAGTCACTCTTACTTTTTGTAAATTCAAAACACTGGCCTGGGATTAATAGTCACCAGAATGCACATGATTTCTGTGTGTTTCTGTGCAAATGAGCAGTGGCATTTGGTAATGTACAGGTCAAACTGTTCTTTTCTATTGGACCAAATAAGTTAGTGAGTTGGAGAATATCACTTGAGAAAAATGTTCAAATCAAAGAAGAAATTAAGATTGGTGAAGGGCATAAGGACTGTTAATATAAGTAACTGCTGCATTGAACTAACTACAGATACCAGCATTTAGGAGTTGCTTCCAGAATATACTTGTGGGAACAAATGGTGAAATATTGTTGTTTTAAACATTTAAATAATGAAAGTTATTATTCAAAAGCTGACAATTAGAATCTCCAAGTTGCCCACATCCACGCTATATCTACCACCCTTGTGGCTTTAGCTAAAAAAATGAATATCTTTCATAGCTGAACTTCAAAGTATCTCAAGGTTTTGGATGTCAGGGTATTTCAGAGTTGTGCCCTACTTTTATATTGATTACAAGTTGTAAAACAGGCATGCCAAAATTCAGTTACCCTGTCAAAAGTGTTAACCTTTAGATTTAAAAGGAGTTTTATAGCAAAATACTTTCAAAAGGCAGGCCAGGTATTGGTCACCCTAATAGTTTAGACCAGGGGTATCAAAACATTTTGGCAGGAGGGCCACATCATCTCTCTGATACTGTGTCGGGGGCCAGGAAAAAAAAGAATTAACTTACATTTCAAATTTGAATAAATTTACATAAATGTAATTATTAGAGATGTATGAATGAATGAAGGTCTTGCAGGAGCTCAAGGCTTATAAAAGGTCTTGCACAAAGCACGACCAGCCTTTCGTTCACTGCCACTGCTGCATAACAGACATGAAACAGCAAGTAGTGGAGGGAACCCTCATCCCAGAGATCAGGTGAGACGTTGAACAGTTGTCTTCATGCTGAGAGCAGTTGCATCGGGCCAGCACGGGCTCCAGCAAGTCTCTGGAGGGCCAGAGGCTCATTGGAGACTAGGCGCTCCCCGCGGGGCTGATTGAGAGCCCCTGGGGGCCGCAAGTGGCTCCCGGACCAGGGTTTGGACACCCCTGGTTTCGACTGACGTGTGACTCAGTGGATAGGATTTGTATTTTTGTCAAATGAGGCTTTGTCAGTGAGGTAGACATTGACTAGTACCTTGTCCTTGAGTTTAACAGGACTCATTTCATAAACTTTTTAAACTACTATGGACAGCATTCTCTTTTTGGTGAGTGTCCTCCTGGGTGGGGGGAGGGGAAAAGACAAGATATAAATATCTTAAATTAATTTGTTGGAGGGGCTCAAAAGTGGACAAATGTTCACATGGTGAGTCTTAATTAGTGTGCCGGATTGATGTTTCCTCTCCTGTAGTGCAGCATGATTGACTTGCCAACAGGGACATCTACTTTAGCCAAAAAATTAATGAGGGAAAAATAGACTATGACAGTTTTTCAGAGATGTAACTACATAAGGCTCATATGGCATTTTTGAGGAAAAGAGGGAAAACCACATTTTTGGAAAAGTTTTGCCTTTTCTGAAACAAGATCTATTTACCAACCAGTACCTTAAAGTTCAAAAGGTCAAAATCCTTATAAAAACAAAACATACAAATGGTCACAATAAAATGCTGAAGACTGTAACTTTTTAAAAATAGGGTGGCTCTATTACTGTGTTTTTTATATTCACTAACAATGGAATGTTATCATTTGTTGTTGTTCAGTCGTTGTGTGACTCTTCATGACACCATGGACCACAGCATGCCAGGCCCCTTGTCTATTACTAACTTCCAGAGTTCGTCCAAATTCATGTTCATTGCCTCCATGACACTATCTAACCATCTCATCCTCTGTTGTCCCCTTCTTCTTTGCCTGCAATTTTTCCCAGCGTCAGGGTCTTTTCTAAAGAGTCCTCCCTTCTCATGAGATGACCAAAGTACAGTGGTACCTCGCATAACGAATACCCCGCGCAGCGAAAAACCCGCAGAACGAAAGCGGTGTGCGAAGTTTGGTAACTCGCATAACAAATTTTTATGACTTATGCTTCGCATAACAAATTTTTTTTTAAATTGTCCTGGTTTGTCTTAAGGGGGGGGGATCTTCATGTCCCTTTATGATCCCGTTCACCCTAGTAAGGGGCGGATCTTCATGTCCCTTTATGATCCCGTCCACCCTGGTAAGGGGCGGATCTTCATGTCCCTTTATGATCCCGTCCACCCTAGTAAGGGGCAGATCTTCATGTCCCTTTATGATCCCGTCCACCCTAGTAAGGGGGGGATCTTCATGTCACTTTATGATCCCGTCCACCCTAGTAAGGGGAGGATCTTCATGTCAGCTTGCTCCCAGGAAAGTGTGCACAGGATTACAGCCTTCAAACACCCCACTCAGCATCCCCCCATCACTCATTCACCCTCTCACTGCCCCATTTCCTTCATGTTTCCCCCCATGATCACGGCAAAAGCAAGCAATTGAGTGCAGCTGCTGTGTCCTCCCCAGCTTAGAGCACAATCCTGTGCGTGTCTCCTCAGATTAAGTCCCATTGTGCTTACTCCCAGGAAAGTGTGCACAGGATTACAGCCTTCAAGCTCCCCACTCAGCATCCCCCCCGTTTTTGAAATCCTCTGTACAGTATGTATGCCTTTAAAGAGCACTTAATAAACACTTTGTAAACCAAATTTGACTTTGTTCGGACTTTTCTTGCCCATAGGAACGCATTAATTAAATTTCAATGCATTCCTATGGGAAAACGCGCTTCGCAAAACAAAAAACTCGCATAACGAAAGGACTCGCGGAACGGATTAATTTCGTTATGCGAGGCACCACTGTATTTAAGCTTCAGCTTTGGAATGTTATCATATTACACAGCTAATTAAGTTAGTACTGGTATGAGGTGGTTATTGCCAGCTGTTAATTGTATCATGTTTATCTTAGATGCTTGTAGTAAGACTAGACCTTTTCATTTCCCACTGTCTGACCCATTGGTTTCAGTGTTTCTCTCTAAGGGTATGCAATACAGACACTCCCTACCTACTGAGGGTTACACTTCAAGTGTCTGAAGTGGACTGTATTCCACAAAAGCTTATGTATATACATGTATGATCTTAATAAGCCATTTAGTTATTTGATTTTTCTCTGTAAACCGCTTTGTGAACTTTTAGTTGAAAAGCAGTATATAAATACTGTTAATAATACTGTTAATTAATGAACGCATTGGGGGAGGAGTAAATCTTGGTTTTCTGAAACCTTCCACTTTCATTTCCCTGAACAGCAGCCTTCCATAATATTCTTTTTCTTCATACACTAAAATGCTTGTGAAAGTTGGAAACCACTGTTTCTACAGAATTTTGATATGCTCAAACCTACTACAGTGATTATGTGAACATGTAGGACAGAAATTACCTCAAACTACTACTTTTTAATAAAAACCATTTTTCAATCTAAAATTTTGTTTTAAAAGCCTTTTTTAAGTATTCTTTTTTCTGACATGTTAATTGTGCTAGTGGGTCTCAAAAATTAACAGATCCCGTACCTCTGTCATTATCAAAAAAAGTAAAAAAGTCCTTTCAGATGTTTTGGCCATGGTTTATGTTAGTTGTCATTTTGTGTTTTGAGTATTTTGACCAAAATGTAGCACGCAAACAGAGTTAATTTCAGCATACCTGAAATTAAATAACATGGGGGAAAGTGGTTTGCGCACTTTATCTTAAAATATTATATATATTCAGATTTTCTGAAAATTGCCCTAGTCTAAAAACACTACCACAGCTTCTACCCATTGGCGTCGCTAGCAGGGTGCGGGAGTGCGGACCGCACTGGGTGACGCACACTTGGGGGGTAACGCGCACTGGGGGGTGAAACACTAAAATCGCGGCGGTTAGGAGTAATACCATCATGTTATATACCGTTGGATGCGGAATTTCAAGAGGAATGCAATGCAAAAAAACCTGAGTGAAATATCTCCTTTCTATCAAAAGTTATGGCAAAAAAACCGGAGAACAAAAAATGCATGGATCCCTATGGAAAGTGAAAGTGAGCTGTATTGTGCGTTTACTCACGAGTAGGCAAACCTGCCTTAGTCTTTCGGAAAGGGCAGGCTGAGAGGAATCCAACAACACCAGAATGGTCCTGATCCAAAGAATGCAGCCCCCAAAAACACCTGAGAAGCAAGTCCCTCCCTCCCAGCAGATGAATGTATTGAGCCCTATGGAAAGCGAAACTAAGCCTCACGATCAAGTTTACCCGCAAGTAAGCAAACGTGCCTTCGCTGTTGTGGTAGATCAGGTGAAGGAGAATGTAAGGCTACCAGAATGGTCCTGATCTTATGTACCTGGAGCTAAACAAGTGCTCCAGAGGGCAGCCTCCCCCCCCCCCAACAAAAAAGGATCAAAACAGAGGCTGCAGCTGATAAGGTGAACATTTTTGAGACTTTCAAAGCCAGGTGGATTCTGACAGTGATCTGGTTTAAACAGAAGTTCTTAAATTGAACTGGGCAGTGGGTAGGGCTGAAAACCTTACTGGTTTTGAAGGGGGAGTGTTATTGCAGGCAGGCTGCAGAGGAAATTCACTTGGTGGAACAGGCCTGGCTTCTGCTTATTTAATTATTTGTTTTACTTTAATTATTTATACTTATTTATTTTAATTTGCTTGATGATGTCACTTCCACCATGACATCACTTCTGGTTGGTCTTGGACAGATTGTCATTCTAAAAAGTGGGTCCCAGTGCTAAAAGTTTGAGAACTGCTGCAATAAGGTGTTATTAAGTTGACACCCTTGGGGGGGTGACACCACTAGTGACCAAAATCACTAAAATCATAATTTGGAAGAATAATACCATCATGTTATATATCAGTCAATGTGTAATTTCATGCAGAATGTGTTCTATCAAAAGGTACAACCAAAAAACCAGTGGGGGCGGAGCGATGGTACATCACCATGCCCACTACCTGGGGTATTCCCCGCCCACTGCATGGGGGTGATGCGCTGGCATCCCGCACCGGGTGACACAAACCCTAGTGACGCCACTGCTTCTACCTGCAAGGATATTAACCCCAAAGTCAAATGTGTTTGGCTGCATTGTACTGTGATGTCACTGCATGCATTATGTGATGCTTGATTAACTAGGATCACTTGAGGAGGAAGGAAAGGGCCTAATGGAGGAAAAAAGTTATCTAAACAGCACTGGAGATTGAAATAAAATGTAAATCACTGCAAAAAGCTATAGCAGGGATGTCCAAAGTTTTTGGCAAGAGGGCCACACCATCTCTCTGACACTGTGTTGGGGGTCAGAGGAAAAAAAATTAATTTACATTTAAAATTTGAATAAATTTACATAAGTTTACATAAATATATTAAAGAAGAACTTATATGAATGAATGAAGGTCTTGCAATAGCTCAAGGCCTATAAAAGGCCTTGCACAAAGCAAGGCTAACCTTTCCTTTGCTGCTGCTGCTACTACATCACAGACGTGAAACAGCAAGCAGTGGAGAGAGCCCTCATCCCACAGCTCATGCAAGAGGTCAAACAGTTGCCCGCACGCTGAGAGCAGTTGCGTCGGGCCAGTGTGGGCTCCCACAAATCTCCGGAGGGCCTGAGGTTCATTGGAAACTGGGGGCTCCCTGAGGGCTGGATTGAGAGGCCTCGAGGGCCGTAAGTGGCCACAGGGCCGGGGTTTGGGCACCCCTAAGCTATAGTGGAGAAAGAGGCTAAGCCAGGCACTTTTGGGCGAGGGGGGAAGGGGATATTTCACATCTCATTCACACTGAAAATATTTGCAACTGAAAACTTGGTAGAGCACTAGTTAGTATACTGGATCCAAATATTTGGTCTATTTGGTCAATATTTGGCATCCAGTAATGACCATGGTGGATATCCTGCTCAAAACAGAGACACTTAAAAGGGTTGGTTGATAGAGTGTCTGAAAATCGTTTAACTTGTGTGTGGTGGGGAGAGGAGTACTTGAGGACAGGGTATTCATTCATGAACTCAGCTGGTGATCATATGAATCTTTTCATCCTTGTAGGTATGGGATTTCTTTTTTTCTCCATTCTACTCACATAACTGTAAATGCAGTTAATACCAATTAAATGATCTAATCCTTTAATTCCAAGCAGAAATACAGTCAGGCAAGGGTAACAAAGGTACTGGTCAAATGAAAACAGGTTCCCAATAATTTCCTCTGCAAGTATTTGGGACAAACCTATCCTTTAAAATAACTACCAGAATTTGTGCACACAGAGTGAGGGTAGAATGCTATTTCAGGGTATATGTTGGTATTTGGCTTGAAAAATGCTGTTTTACCTGAAAGGTATAAGGAACTGCTTCTTATTCTATTTTTAACACAGAAGATGACTACAGATCAATCCCATCCCTATGTCTGGATGAATGCACAAGTTCCTGAATAAATAATGCACACCACCTTTCCCAAGCTTGACCTACGGTGCTCTTGCAACAGCATTTGACATAACACATGTTTTAGGAAGCCAGTTTTGTGTTCCTTGGTCAAATGTATTATCTAATCAATAGGCAAGCATGTGAGCAGTTTGTGGCTGATGGTTTTTTTAGATTACTCTTGTCCTTCAGTTCCATGTTAAACCCATTTTTGCCTGGCCCACAGGTATACACATGTGGTCCCTGTTGCGTATATGCAAAGTTGGGCAGCAATGGCTTTAATTGAAAGATAGAATGTGAAGAGAAGCTAGAGGCGAAGGAAGAGAATAGTATGCATTTAACCGCTTGGCTTGGAGCCACTAATCCTTTTTAATATTCATTAGACCCTTTTCCTGCTTGATAAATGGAACTTTAAAGAAGATCGTTTGCTTATGTGATAAAGGAGAATACAATGTAAATGAAGACCAGAGTTTTAGGAAAGATAAGCATTTTTTTTTTAAATCTAGAAAGGAATCTCCTTTGAGTTCACAAACATAATGATTGCTCATGCAGCAGTAATAAAAGAAAATGGCACAAGGCAGATAGTGTAAATAAGCTGTTTGCTCAAATGTTAGGTATTCCTGTTGGTAAGAGTTGTGGGCTCTTTCTCTTTCTCTCTCTGAGAGGATGCTCTAACTCCTTGTCTAGGTCTGTTTTTTTCCCTAATCCTCAGTCTCTCTCTGTCTGTTTCCCCCTGTCATTATTCTTTTGAGTCCAGACAGTGAACCTGTTTTTAATTTTAATCTGTCATGTCTTTCTCATAAAACATTCTCTGTATCATATGACTGTTGTGCAGTGTTCAAATGGATATCTCATCATAGGAAAGGCTTGTAGAGTTGCCTTGAAATAAAAACGAAAAGAGATAAAAATAGTCTTCAGGTTACAGTTGCAGACTGACTGGAAAATGACAGGCCAGGCTGGCTTGGGGACATTTCACCCATTTTGTGAAAGCTCTATTTATACAGCATAGTGCAACTTTGGCTAAATTGGCTCACTGTGTTGAGTGATTTGTTCTGCATATATATGTGTTGAGTTCTGGATGCACCTAGTTGTGCTTGAGACTTCCATTCAGTCTTACTATAAAATAGGTAAATATTTTGTATAATGCCTTCTAAAGTCTTCATTCCTGAATACATCCTGTTTTACCCTCTAAGCAGAAGCTGGCAAGGCTGATCAAAGTTGAAGAACTTTGGAGAGCTCCAAGTTAGCCACAGGGTGTTTACAAGGCCAGTGGAGAAATGCTATTCTAAATACCTCCTGGCCTAGACAACCCCTCCCAATAATAATAATATATAATATACAGTATTTATATACCGCCTTTCTTGGTCTTTATTCAAGACTTTATTCAAGGCGGTTTACATAGGCAGGCTTATTAAATCCACACAGGGATTTTTACAAATTGAAAGAAGGTTCTTTCTTTCAAGAACCACTACATTCAAGGTGTTACACTCCGATCTGGTTTAACATTCTGGCCTCCATCCTCCCACGCTCCGACCAGATGGAACAGCTCAGCTGCAGCTTGCCAGCTGCTTCAAGGTTGCACGGTGCCGGTGGCCTCGAACTGGTGACCTTGTGGATGTTAATCTTCAGGCAAATGGAGGCTCTACCCTCTAGACCAGACCTCCTGCCCTCTAGACCAGACCTCCCAAGGTCCACCCTCTTTCCTGGAGAGCAGGGAGACTTGAAGAAGCAGCCCTCTGTCCCAGAGTCTTACATGCTTTCAGCACCCCATTGCATTTTTCCTGTTTGTCAGTGCCAAAGTACAGGCTTAGGAGAAGCATGAGGTTCTGGACGTGGGAGAGTTTGTTTTCTCAAAGTGCTCAGGCTCTGTGGGTGCTGCCTCCAGAACATCCAGTTATGGGGGGAAGTTTCTGGCTCTAATATCTGTAGTCTTAGGGGGGGATACAGTTTCTTTGAGGGGTGAGCTCCAATCCAGGCTCCAGTGCTGATACTTATGACCTGATTCCCCGTGCATCTAGAGACAAACTCCAAGCTCAGTGCAACAGTTATGACATGATACACAGCCCAATCCTAAGTAAATCCCCCACCAGTGCAGCTGCACTAATAGAGCATTCACTGGATCCTGTTGGAGGTCAGTCCTGGAGGCCTACTCAAAGTGCTTTGCTGCCTTACCCTGGGGAAAACCTCCACTACCCCAGTGGGTGGTCTAGAATCTGCTTCAGCCATTTTGCTAGCCCAGAATCAAAAGGAGAAGAAAAGGGGGATAGGATCCTAGGGCCTCCAGGGTAATTGAAGGAGCCCAATTATCTCACTAGGAGAGCCAATTATAAAGGGGCTGGATAAATTGCTTCCATGGGGTTCATTCGGCCTGCAGGCCTTATGTTTGACACCTCTGTCCTAGATTAATGGAATGTCTTCCATGAGCCCCACCCTGCCTAAATGCCTGCCTAGCTACCAGTACTTTGGCTGTTACGGGTTTCCAGCCATGCCTGACATGGCTGAAATCGCTCATTAAACCAAAAATGAAAGTTTGTGTTGTTTTTTAAAGGATACCTTTTGTAATGGTTTAGGTAGTTCTTACTATTACTCTTGTTTCTTTCAGTATCCCAAATGCGAGAAACTGTAAGGCTAGTTAGTTTATAATTGAACCTCCTATTTGTTTTTGATTTTGTTTTGCCATATCATCTGTGCCTTGTATTCCAGTCTCTATACTGCATACTCTATACCAGTACTCTGTGTACACACACACACAATATACATCTGATGAATGTTCCCTTGTGCATGACATCTCCCTTCCTGTGATATACACAGTGCCTTATAAGGTTCTCTTTTTATGTTTGATCAGAGGAGCAGCAAAGGAATACAGACATGGAACTACTCCCTCCATTGATGTGCAAAACATGTGCTCAGAATCTTTGTATTCACAGAACTCCAGATTGGGGTATCATCATTAAAGTGTATTTGCCCATGATGGAAATGTAAGGAGTTGGGCATCTTCTTGGCACCTTCTGTATGATTCTGTATGATGTACCTTCTGTATGATATGCTGGCGTTTTACACATGCCAGCCTGACTTGTATCCAGGCTGCAACTATATAATGCTGTCACAAATGTTAATCTTTGAGATTTATTTTTCCACTGCTGCTTTATGCTAGTTTAGTGTCCAGTGCCAAGATGATGATCATGGTTGTCTGTTAAGATTATATTAAAAGGATTTGATTTCAAAGGTTTTGTTCTTAAGCCTTGTGTTATAAGCCTAAATTTATTTGTCTGTTACACCTGTACAGATGAGAAACTTACAGTGTATTCATTGAGTGTATTCATTGTAAGTAAGGTTCTTTATGCAATTTCAGGTTGTCATATACAGAGGCACTTGGTTGAGTGTTTATTTGCTTCAGTGAGTGAAAGTGATTGTGAATACTGTTAGATGGAATGTACAATTAATAGTGAAATTTTGGGGGGAGAGTAGGATGTAAAATGGCGAAAATTGGTATGTGGTTTAGTTCAGTGTTATGTAATCGAGGAAGAGTTAAAGTGCATAGGAGGGTATGGAAGATGAGAAAAAGGCAATTAAACACAAGGAAAGTTGGCTTGTAATATGACCACTTTTGAAGTGTGTATATATAGAAAGAAGAGTTCCTGTGTCGTGTCTTTCCTTTTGTTAGGCAAGTAGGTTGCATAAGGTATTAATTGAATGAGATGCTGTCTGAACAGACCATTATGGATTTGAGAATTGCTTAAAATATCCACCAACATTTTAAAAAGCATATTTAAAAACTGTGAATAAGAGGGAAAATCCACTAATGTGGCAAGGTGATGGGAGATGAGCTACCGTGAGTGTCAGAAAAAGAGCCAGAGGTCAACTGAAGGGATCAGTGCTCACTTTCACTGAGTCAGCAGTTGAAGGGATGGGAGGATTGGTAGATCTATCTGCTACCTCCATTCTTTTCTCATTTCTCCTTTCTTCTCTCCCTGCTGTTTCCTCCCTGCCCCCCCCCCCGAGAATGCAGTGAAATCTAGAGGTATTGCCAAAGTAAACAGTGTTAGGAAAGGAAGGGGGGTGATGAAAAAATGCTGTTAGAAATGTATGATATTCTAGCAGCACAGTATGAAAATTTGCCAAGAAAAGTAATCTTTTGAACCTCCCATGCATGTGGTTAGGTGAAGGGTGGTGTTAAAAAACCAAGGAAGGAAAAGAAAATAGATTTTTTTAAAAGCCTAGTATTTACGTGAATGATCAAAAGAAGCAAAAGGTTTTGCAAGTAATAAGATGATTGATGATAGGAAACAACGAATGGAGATGTCAGTATACTTTTTGTACTGCTTTGTGTTTTTTTTTAATTTAATGGCTAGCATGCTGCCTAGCAGAGCAATTTGTGGGCAACTCTGATAATGTAAGATATTCAGTAGCGAGCCATTAGTTAGTGTTGAAATGTTGAACACACATATATATTTTTTCATTTGCTGCTGATTCTTTTTTCAAAGAATAAACAAGTAGAATTTTATCATGCATGACCTACAGTTTATTGAGTGCTGATCTCTACTGTGGAAATAATGGAACATACTGAGAAGTTGTGTAATAAAGACATTAGTAACCGCAGACTAGAGTCCTAACAGTGTTATTTGCATTCAACTGGTTTTATTATTTTGTCAGCCAATATTGACATTTCCATGGTATATATTGAATGGAGGAAAAATAAAATTTAGCTTACTAACAATCTACCTATTGAAAGAAGTCAGAAGTTCTTCTTACAATGCTACATCCTCACTGAGAAGATGAACTTTAGAAAATTGGTCTTTGGAGCACCATATTAACCCATTTTTGCCTGGCTCACAGGCGTACACATTTGGCCCCTGTTGCATATATGCAACATTGTGCAGAAATGGCTTAAGATTGTTTCGTGTGTTCATACAGAGGCAAAAGTGGGTGTGCAATGAATAGTACGCTCAACAGGGAGCTGCAGCCAGTTGACTTTCTGAGGAATATACGCGATGCCAGATGCAAGGGAGTGGCAACAGGATGCAGTTATTTTGTTGTGTTCTCCCTGAGGCATCTGGTGGGCCACTATGAGATACAGGAAGCTGGCCTAGTTGGGCCTTTGGCCTGATCCAGTGGGGCTCTTCTTATGTTCTTATGACTGCCATATCCTAAACCTCCCAGGTAATTCCATGCTGGTGAAGTTCTCAATAACACTGACAACATCAATGGAAGCCCCGACATAGCCTAATTTTTGTGAAATGGCGTCCTGATATCATTGATCCAACATCTGAGAAGCCAATCACCAAGTCCACCCAGCCCCATCACCAGTGGCTCAAGAAGCATGTGGACAAACACTGCCAGAACTCAAAGATAAGATTGGGCTGTTAAACTAGTGCTTGTCAAAGTTGTCATGAACTTGGTGACTTTTGTGCAACTGCGAAATTCTTGGTGTAGCATTTAGATGTGAGAGGGTCTGATCCAGAATGAAAGAGCATTCTGATCACACAGCAGCTCTTTAGGTGAGCGGAAGGAGCCTTGCATCCTTCTGATCATTGAGAGAGCCTGTATTCCCATAGTGTGCTTCTGTTAACAGAAGCATTCTCTGTTTGCCAACCATTATTACCAACAGTAACTGTCAACCTGCACAATTTTAGGTATGTCTACAGAACACACAAATGAATAATTTTCCTTTAATTTTCTCTCCATTTTCTTCAACTTCTAACCCATGTCATACTTGAGAAGTGGACTGGATAGGGTTAATAGAGACATGGGCAGTGTATTCTCTACATCACTACCAGTATGCCTTTGAAGTGTGTTAACTGTTTTTTTCTTTCATAAGTTAGGCTTTGTTGAGGAACTAGAATTGGCTTAAAGATCCATTTGGTGCCACGATCTGGAGTTCCTTGTGGGTAGCTTGTTTGCACCTTTTAAAAAATATTTTTGGTATGGTACTCCTCTTGTAATTTGTAGGCTATAAAAAGGTCCTTTTGGAGACATCTGTATATCAGACTGGAAATTCCTTTTGTTCTCCTGGTTGGAGAGTGGAAAGGGGAGAGTGCAGATGCAGCTAGGGAATGATATCTCGGGTCAGGTAAAAGGATGAAACTATGTGGATTCTGGGTGATTAATCAGTGGACCAGGCAGGGACTACATGACAGAGGTGCTGTTACTAGCTGCCATGAATCAGCATAATTGACATTTTGATTGGACCCTCCGGGTATAAATAATGGTTTCTCAGAGCTATTCTTTACCCTGACATTGACCAGAGGAGGACATGCTGTCGATGTGTCTTTTAGTTCACCAACTTCTGTCTGTGCTTGGGCAATGATGCTGAAATGAATTGTTTTAGATTTAGTTAGTCTGTCTTATTTTCTTATGCTTTTTGGGAAATTTGTCTGACTTTATACTCGCCCTCTTATGGGAATTTGAAATACCCTCTAACATTTTAATGCTTATCTTTTAAAATAAAGTGTTTTTTTTTTTTAAAAAGAGTTCCAGCTATGTGATAGTTTGAAGGTGGGAAACTGCTGCTCAGCTCCGTTCAGCCTTTGTTCCAGTGACCCTATCGGTTTGGGATGTGTTGAGAAAGGGCAGGGGTGCAGTAGTGTTGTGTAACTTCCTCTCAGCTGCATCATGCAGAGCTCAAAGGAGCCTCAGGAAGGGATTCCTAGCTGTTGTTGAGAGAGTGGCAGCTGACTATCGTTTTAAGCCAGGGGTGTCCAGACTTTCTGGCAACGGCCACATCATCTCTCTGACACTGTGTCAGGGGCCAGGAAAAAAAGGAATTAATTTACATTTAAAATTTGAATAAATTTACATAAATGAATATATTAGAGATGGAACTTTTGTGAATGAATGAAGGTCTTGCAATAGCTCAAGGTCTATAAAAGGCCTTGCACAAAGCAAGGCCGGCCTTTCCTTTGCTGCTGCATCACAGATGTGAAACAGCAAACAGTGGAGGGAGCCCTTGTCCCACAGCTCATGCGAGAGGCCAAACAGTTGTCCTCACACTGACAGCCATTGCATCAGGCCAGCATGGACTCCAACAAGTCTGAGGAGTCCAGAGGCTCATTGGATACTGGGGGCTACCCATGGGCTGCCCTCAAGGGCCGCAAGTGGCCTCAGGGCTGGGGTTTGGGCACCCCTGTTTTAAGCAGATGCTGAGGTGATATTCCCTTTTGGGGTGAGGGGCATATTCTCCACCATGCTGCAGCTTTCCAAATTAGAAGAGAGGTGCAGGGCATGGAGGGTGCAGGGTTGATGTGTTCATACTCCTAGCCTAATAGTATTGTCCTGATAGCCCCCCCCCCCCACCCCATACACACAAATGAAGTGAGACCAATGTCTTTGGAAGAACAAGCCACTTTATTGATTGGCATCAGTTATTAAGCAGTGGGGGCACCTGCCTTGGAGAAGATAGGAATCCTGTCATTTTCTCCTTGGACTTTAGCATCCCAGTTCTGGGGAAAGGAAGGGGGGCATTCCTGATTCTTGGGGGAAGCCATTCCCATTTTCCCAGACCAGCTTTGCCTCTGCTGGGGCAGGAAGCGAATGCTCTGAGCTCTGTAGCCCATTGTTTTTCTGTACATTTTTCTTCTTTTCTGCCCTACCTTCCCAGTCAGGGCTTGGCCCTCACTCAGGCAAAGGAAGGGGTTTCTTCTTCCCCATGCCACTGCAGGAGGGACGCCTGAGACCTACAAGCTGACTTGGGCCTAGCATGGTTTAATATGGGCTGCTGCATGAAGGAAGTCTGAGGGCTGCATGCCAACCTAGGCCTAGCAGAGTTTTTTCTTGTGCTACTGCACAAGGGAGGCTGAGGCTGACAAGCTGATTTGGGCCCATCATATTTTGCCTCATGCAGAATGCAGGCTTGCTTCTGCATGAGGCAAGCCTGAGGCCTACATGCCAACCCAGGCCTAGCAGACATTCCCTGTGCACTGCACTAGGGAAGCTCTTCTACTTAACACAGTTTTACTATTGTTGTCTGTTGTCTTTCACAGTTTTAGAAATGTTGTCTTTCGAGCTGTGTTAAGCGAACTTATGGTAAATTAAAAGATGCAAGATGTTCTCTTGTAGCTAATCTGTGCTATTTTATTCTGCCCAGAGAGCCGTGACTTTTTCAACTATTTCTGCAAACTCTTTTTGCCCTTGCATGTAAATGTTCATTTTGATCCAGGTTCTGGAAAAGATGGAGGGGTGTTGTGTTTTGGAAGGCCCGCGAAATGGGGATTGAACTGGGTAAAAAATGTGTTCCAGTTACAGAATGTTGAAGACATTTCCGTTTTAAAGAAGAGACTAGAAATCTCATGACAGCTTGCATTCGTAAATCAATGTTGTCGGGATCCCAACCTGAAAGGAACGGGGTCCCTTCCCCTCTGTCCTGAAAGAAAAGAACATGCATCAGGCATGTTTTGAAGCGATAGTCTGTTATTAAACCATTCTGCACACCACACAAATAGATCAATATCTGAGGCACTGCAGAAAACATGTGTCCTGTGGCAAGTTCATGCGCACCCATTTGAAAAACAGATGCTCCTGCTTGGCAAAATTTGTCTGCCAACATGTTTCAGTTAAACGGTCCTTTTGAGTTCCGTGCGTGGTAAGAAAGCTTGAGCTGTTTCCTCATTGAACTCCCAGGATAATCGCGATGTAAATTGTTGTCCCAGATTTAAATATCATTTTCAAAAGACAGCAAGTTTTAGCAGGTTGGAGTAGAAGATCACATTGATATTTTGTTGAGGAGAGCTTCTCCTTATCAGGGAAATAACTTCACACGACTTTCCACAACCACCAACGACCCATTCTGACATAGCCCATTTCTAAAACCAGCCAGCTCACTTTACATTGCTTTTAACTAACACTCTTTTCCTGGTTTTGGCTGCTTTAAGACCTGATGTGTCTGAGGCTCATATGAAATATGACAAACATTTACTCCTCCATCATTAAAACACTGGGGTGGTATCGCCTTGGGAGCCCTCTGGGATCTCCTCAGAGCTGACTTCCTGCAAATCGGGAAATAACTACCCTTTTACTCCTGTCAGAAAACCTATAAGTTTTTGAACCTGATTCATACCCCAAAAAGTCAACATCTGCACCTTGGGCTGGTTTTTGTGTCTTTTTGACCTGGGAATATGTACCCACACATTAGAATCAAATACCTTTAAGTGAGCTAAGAAGGATGGCTTACCATATAGTACCTGGTATGGGATTTTGTTGATTGTTGATGTCCACAGGTGATTGACCAGGTAATTAGCCGTCAATATAGCCTCTCCTATGGTTTGTAACCACAAATTCATTTTCCATGGGTGAATACTGATTTGTGCTCCTGTGTTTTATCCCGGTTACCTTAAGCCAAGCCTGAAATTTGGCATTCACAAATTCTGACCTACGGTCAGTGTGGAGCTGGGCCACCTTTTGCCCAAACCTATGCTCCACAAATTGTACCCACTGGTATAATTGCTCAAAGCTTTCATCCTTTCCCTTTAATAGATGACAGAACCCGAATCTGAATAGTCATCAACTATCACCATCAAAAATCTTGCCCTTCCATAAGACTTATGCATGGGGCCAATTAGGTTGACATAGACCAGTTCAAAGGAATGGTTTGCCTGTCTAGTACTCTTTTTACTCACTGGATACACTTTTGACTTTGCCAACTTGCAAGTTCGCAATCCAAGAATGTTTTACATTCATTTAGATTAGGAGTCTCCAAACTTTTTGATCAGAGGGCCGCATCAAATGTGTGGCATGGTTTTGAGGGCCAGAAATTTTTTTTTTTTTGCAATGCTTTATTTATTTATTACAGATACAGGTAAGGAACATTGGATAGACTTAGGGCTGGGACTACATAGGTTACACATGAAGGCATTGGCCATCAATTACAACATACACTTGTCCAAACAAAATTATTCATCAGTACCAAAAATTATCATATTTATTAATCTACTGATTAATAGTTTAACTAAACAATCAATATTTTTTCTCTAAACTTATCTATCCAATCATAAAAAGGCTTCAAATTTTTACTTATACGAGGGCTGGAAAAAATTTAAATATAAAATTTATGTAAATAAATTAGATGGAACTTAGATGTGTGAATAAATGAATGAATGGGCTCATTCATTCAACCTCTCTTGCCCTTAGAACACCCTCCAGATGCAACTAGAGTACAGTTCCAGTCATGTTTGGCAAAGTGGGCCAAAGGCTTTCAGGGGACAAGAGGCTGGCCATGGGCCGGATAGAGGCTTGCAGCAGGCCACATCTGGCTCCTGGGCCGGGGTTTGGAGACCACTGATTTAGATGAAGGCCTTGAGCTCACTCTACTGTTTTTTGCAGCACTTTATAGCTGACATGCCCCGGCCGCCTAAGCAATAAATGAATGCAGTTATCGTACTGTGGCTTGTTTAAGAAAGTAGACTGGGCTAAAACATTACTGGCTACCACCGCTAACATATCAATTGTTGAGCATGTTGCCCTGTGCACAGATTTATCCATTTATAGTGCACACACCCCTGCAAAATTGTTGGTCAAGGCAAAAAACTCTAAGGAAATTATGCTGAAGGGCAGGAACACAAAACACCCCTGTCAAAGACTTACCCAAACAGGGTACACAGCACCCTGTACAGAGCAGCAAACCCCACTTGTCAAGTTCACGTGTCCTTTGGCTGTGGGTTCCAGCAAAGTAAAGAAGGTTGGATTGTTTGCAGTATGTTGGCTGGCACCGCTATCAACAAGTCTCAAGCATTGTCTGCTGTCTTCACCACGGCGACCTGTGTGCCACATGTTCTTTTCTGTGAGGTGACGCTCTTCCTCTCTGGGGCCTTGGCTTTCCTTGCCTTGGAGGAGATCACTGATATAGATCAGTGGTTATCAAACTTTTCCAGCCCGCGGTTCCCCTGATCTTTGGCTCCCCATTACATCGCTTCACCTCAGTTACCCCCAAAATGGGGATGAAGGTGTTATATTCTTATTTTGAAATTATTGTATAATCTGGTTTACAAACTGTAGTTTTATGCCCAAAAATTATTTCTGAACAACCTTTAACAACACACATTTGATTACATACAAGAAGTCCTAATGAGATGGATGTGCCTGTTTTTCTTTGCACAACTCATCAAATCGTGGTGTTATTTTCAAAATTGCCACACGCATTTCCCTTTCAATGTTCACTTTTGTTCTGTATTTTGTTTTAATGACAGCAACAGAAGAAACAGCTTCACAGAGATAAGTAGTGGCAAATGGGATTAAAATATGCAGGGCTCTCATACTTATCTCTGGGTACTCCTCCTTGGTTTGGCACCAAAACTCAGGCAGTGACTGAGCCTGGAACCTCATTTTCAGTGTCTTGTCCGTTGATATGTCAATGAGTTGTTCCACTTCCTGGTTTGTGAAATGTGGAGGTGTCTCAGCATTGAAGGGTCTTCAGTGAGCCATTGCATTGGCTCAACTTAGTTATCAGGAAAATACTTTTGGAGGTAAATATGCAGTTGGGTCAAATACTGCAAAATAACAGTCCTTGGATCCTCCTTCAATACCATCTCATTTTCTTGCAGTAACTGATCCAAAGATGGGAAACATGTACAGTTGCTGTCACTTATGCTAGTTTTCCCAGTGACTCAGTTTCTTCTTCAATCCATCAACTTTATCTGAAAGCTGCAAAATGTTGGTATTGCAGCCTTGTAAGGACTTAATATATGTAGTTTTTCAAAAAGATCACAGCCAATTGTGCTATAAAATCTGGGTTAATAAACTTGTCAGCCAAACAGTGTTCCTCCTCATGCAGATATGAGTAGATTTTGTTCCTCAGCTCATACACTCTATGCAGGGACAGCCAGTGAGAACTGCTGTAAAACAAGAGGCATGAGTGTTCGGCATTCATGTCTTCACACATCGTTGCAAAAAATCTTGCTTTCGCTGGTCTTGTTTTAACAAAATTTACAACTTTCATGATGGTTTTCGCAATATCATGCAGTTCTCCACGGAGGCTTTCTGCTGTCAGTGCTTCCCTGTGTATTATGCAGTGTGTCAACACCTCATGCAGTGCTTTGAATCTTATTCAAGCCTGAAGTCCTTGGTAGCATCCTGCCATTGAACGGCCCCCATCTGTACAAATGGCAACACATTTCTCCCAGTCAATCTGATTCTGCACCATAGAATTGTCCACAACCTCAAACAAGTCACTGCACCGGTAGTTCCTCCTTTCATTTCTTTACAGAGCAGCAAGTCCTCCACAAATTGTTTTTCATTAACAAACCTGGCATAAGAAATAAGATGGGTGTCTTTGTTGTTGTCTGTAGCTTCATCCAACTGGAGAGCCAACCCTTGCCTTTCAAAGTACAGATGAGCTGGTCATTAATGAGTACTACCACGGACCTTGAAGCAGGTGGTGGATCGCCCCCTCCTGAAGAAACCGTCCTTGGATCCTATTAACTTGAACATCTTCCGACCATTCTCTAATATGCCATTTTTGGGCAAGGTGATCGAGCAGGTGGTGGCGTCCCAGCACCAGAGGGTCTAGGATGAAGCTGATTATCTGGATCCTTTTCAGTCTGGTTTCAGGCCGGGGTTTGGGGCAGAGACTGCCTTGGTGGATGACCTGCACCGGGGAATGGACAAGGGGAGTGCGTTCCTGTTAGTCCTGCTGGACCTCTCAGCAGCCTTCGACATTATTGACCATGGTGTCCTTCTGGGTCGGTTGGCTGAGTTGGGGCTTGGAGGCACTGTCCTGCAGTGGTTCTGCTCCTTCCTGGCTGACAGATCCCAGAAGGTGGTGCTGGGGGATGCTTGTTTGGCATCCTAGCCTCTTAGGTTTAGGGTGCCACAAGGCTCCATTCTGTCCCCCATGCTATTTAACTTCTACATGAAGCCACTGGGAGAGGTCATCCGGAGGCTTGGGGTAGGGTGCCATCAATATGCTGATGACACCCAGCTCTTTCTCTCTTCTCCTGATTCCAAGGAGGCAGTCAAAGTTCTGGACTGCTGTCTAGAGGCTGTTGGGAGCTGGATGTGGGTGAACAAGCTGAAATTGAATCCTGATAAGACAGAGGTTCTCCTGGTCCAGAAGTCTAAGACTCGGCTGTGGCCAGGGGAGCCTTTGCTCGGTTTCAGCTGATTCGCCAGCTGCAACCATACCTGAGTCGTTCAGACCTGGCCACGGTGACCCATGCCCCAGTGACATCCAGATTAGACTACTGCAACGTGCTCTACGTGGGGCTGCCTCTGAAGACGGTCCGGAAACAATAATTAGTGGAGAATGCGGCTGCATGTATGGTTGCTGGGGCTTGTCCGTTTGACTCAGTCGGGCAGCTGCTTCAGCTACACTGGCTGCCAGTTCGTTTCGAGGCTGAATTCAAAGTTTTAGTTTTAACTTTTAAAGCCCTATACAGCTCAAAGATAAAGATCTAGATAAAGTAAGAAGATATTGGAAGCCGTTTTATGATTGGATAGATAGTATTGAATAAATATTATAGAATGAGTAGATTAAGCTAAGTATTTTAATGTTGTATGTGGTGATGACTTATATGGATGAGTTTGTGTTTAGTTTCAATTTGATATATAAATTTTTGTTTTAAAACGCATTTTGTGACCCAGTGGTCAATGCCCTGTTGTGTTATGTTACCTGTGTAATGCTATACCTAAGTTTATCCTATACTCCTACCCCATATCTGTGATAAATAAATAAAAAAAATTTAAAAATAAAGCCCTATACGGCTCAGGACCAGGGTATTTGAGGGACCGCCTCTTTCCATACAATCCAACCCATCCTCTCAGGTCATCAGAGGGGGGCCCTTTGACTGTGCCGCCACCAGTGGAGGTGAGGGGGATGGCAGCAAAAAAGAGGGCCTTCTCGGTAGTGGCTCCCTGTCTGTGCAACTCCCTCCCCCTGGAACTGAGAACAGCTCCAGTCCTTTCAGCGGGGGCTTAAGATCTTTTTATTTAAAGAAGACTTTTAATGCTGACACAAGGGGGCATGGTTTTTTTTATTTATTTTAATTTTGGGTACAAGTTTTATTGTGTTTTATTTTTAAATGTTTTATTTTTATACGTATTTATATATTTTATGTTTTTATATGATATCTTTTGTAAGCCGCCTTAAGTACCCTTTACTGGAACAGAAAGGCGGGATAAAAATTCTATAAATAAATAATAATAATAGTCTTCAGCCATATCCTCTATCCTCCGGCTTATTGTTCTGTCAGATAGAGGCACTTTGAGCAACTGTTTAGCTGCATCTTCACCAACCATGTTTGTAACCAATGTCCACAGCAGCAGGCAAAACCAGCTCCTCTACAATAGTGTGGGGTTTCTTGCACTGAGCAACGTGGTCAGCCACTTTATAGGAAGACAAGAGTGCATCAACATTAATTTTGACTTTTTTTGTGAAAGTGGACTGTTTGGTTTCCTTACAAAAAAAAAGTCCCTTGGCTTTCCAACCACACTTGGGTGCAGATTTTCAATCTGACGCTTCAGTTTGTTTGGAAGCATTGATTCTGCAGCCAAAGTTTTTAGACAGATCACACATTGAGGCTGTTCCTTATTCTGAACCTGCACACGTGAAACCATAATCTTGATAGCTATCATTGTACTTCTTGCTCTTGGCTTTTCGTTTTCCGCCTACTTTTTCCTCAGAAGAACTTTAGACTTCAGTTTGCCGAGTTGGAAGTTGTACTTGATGTTACAAACCTCGTCGTCATGTATGTGGAGATTGTAGGAGCTTATATGCACTTGTTAAATGTTCTGGAGAGATCCAAACGCTGGTCCACACGGCTTTGATCTCTCAAAAAAGAAATACAAAAGTTGAATTAGATTTAAAAGTAGTGTCTGTGCTAAGGAGAAGCAACACAGAAAGGCTGCTGCCTCTGTTATCTGTAAGCTTGTCTTTTCTTAGAAAACTGGATGAGATTGAATTTTTGGCCAAATACGATACTTATGAACCACCCTGGTTAACAACTTGACAACCTCTACTGGTCTCACACTGAAATGTTCTGTTTGCATTTCTCATGAAAACAGGAGCATTTGAGATGGATGTTTTGCAGGGACTGCAAAAACTGTTGTCCTTTTTTGGTATTATATTATAATCTTTTTCAAGGTGTCTCATGGTTCCAGAATCTAGAACCATGTTACTGTTGGGGTGCTTTTGTATTGTGTATTTTCTGCCAGATTTTGTGGCAGCACCAAAACATGAAGGAAAAGATTATCCCAATAAAATCCATCCAGTTCTCCAACAGGCAGCTAAGATATGAAAACTTAGCTTCAGGGTGTTCTATTAATCTCTGTAATTCACTGTCATCAATATGTTTTCCTGTTTCATTATTGTATAGATGATGTGTTGATATAAAAGCTATCGTGTCATATCGTACTGGAATGTACCATTTCATTCGCCAAGTGCGGAGAGCTCAAACTACATTTCTTTGTTCTACTATAAAATCATACCAAATATTAACTATCAAATCTTAAACAGTCTACTACTTATTAAAAAGTACATTTTCAACACAAAAAGAAAAATTTAATAAAAATTAAATCCCCTATCTACTCATCAAAGTAGATTATTTGGCCCATTTTCCCCTCAATGCGCAGGAAGTCCTTGAATGGTTTCCAATTGTCCATAAAAGATTTTACTTCTTTAAGAAGAATTGTAAGTTTGTCCATTTCTGCCAAATCCAATACCTTTCACATCCATATGCGACTACTGAAAAGACGAAGCTGCTGCAGTACTGTTGGCAACTACAGCAGAGGGGGCTTAGGAATGGCCAGCTGCTGATTCTGGGGCCCTGGGATGGAGGTGCTTGCGGTGGACATCTGGTCCCACTTCCCTTCGCTGGTATGGCCAGCAGCACTCATGGTGTTCATCTGGTCAAGCCACTGCTTCTTTGGTCTTCCTTGCGGACAGTGTCTGGTTGGAGATAGCTGATATACCGTTTCTGCCATGCTTACCTCATCACTCCGAATAACATGACCATACCAGTGGAATCTTGTTGGCAATTAACATAACCCCCATTTGTCGTCGTATGTCCTCGTTCATGACTCAGTCCCACCATGTGAGACCGAGGGACCAATGGAACATCTTCATTTCCATAACGTGGAGGACCTGTTCGTGTTTGGTAGATGCTGGTCAACACTCAGAGCTGTACAGGGCAATTGGACAGGCGACAGTTTCGTAGATCTTCCCCTTGAGTTGTGTGGGCATTTGCCAATTGCAGAGGACACCAGAAACTTGTCTCCACTTGAGCCATGAGCCTGGGCTCGCACCCGGGCGTCAGGGAGGGAGTCACCATTGCTGCAAAGGACTGTGCCGAGTTACTTGAATTCAGTGACCTTGTTCAGATGATCGAGCCGTCCATTTTGGGGGGTCCACCTCCATATATTCAGTCTTTGTGATGTTCAGTCACATCCTGTGTGTAGTTGTCCCACTCCTAGTCGTCCCATTCTTGCATTTGGTCTTGGAGGTCTTGGTGGGCTTCGGCCACAAGGCACACGTATAGGAGCGTCCAAGGCTGTGGGTGTTGGATAACACTGGTGACTGTGTCCATGCAGAGAATTAAAAGGGGTGATGACAGGGTGGATCCTTGGTGTGCTCTGACAGTGATTGGGAATGGATCGGAGAGTCTGGCCAGACATTGAACAACACTGGTGGTGTTGGTGTTGAGGAACTTGATCCAGTGCATGTATTCTTCGGGCACATGGTGAGATTGAAGTGCATGCCAGATGAGATTGTGTGGGACGCGGTCGAAGGCCTTCTCCAGGTTGAGGAATTCCTGGTGGATGGGCCAGTTCTTCTCTCGATGTCCTGCCAGGAGGAGGCGGGTGGCATGGATGGCATCGGTCGTCCCACTCCTTTTCATGAATTCGCACTGCTTGGGGGTGATGTTGATGATTTCTTGCAGTCTTGTGTCGATCACTCGCTTGAATATCTTCATAGACTGGCACAATAGACGAATTGGTCGATAGTTGCTGCACTTGCTGACGTCACCTTTGCCCTTTCATGCTGGTCCGGGTCGATGGCAAAGGCATCCAGAGTGGCGGTCATGCGGTCCTTCTCAGCCATCCACCACCACTTGATCTTTTTGGACACCGTTGTGCGCGGCTGAGGTTGGAGTCCCAGGCTGAGTATGACATCTATGACAAGTAACCAATGTTGAGGGGCAGTTTGGTTGGACGAGATTACCTTGGCATCCATTACCGGTTTCAGGTCTTGCTGGCGGAGCAACCAGTAATCTGTATGGGTCAAGTGGCGACCACTGATGTAGGTGACCAGGTGGGACGCACACATCTTCAGCGCAGTCAAGAATGTGTTTCCCTTCCTTGTTCTGGTCTCCATAGCCTTGACCTCCGTGGACTCGTTCGTAGCCATCTCGTACGTCCCCGAATGTGGCCATTGAGGTTGCCACCAATAAATAGCCATTTTTCAGGATCAATCGAGTGGAAGTGTACATTGATGCTTTACCAGAATCCGTCTTTTTCGTCATCGGCACATCTGATCTTGGGGGCGTAGCATGATACTACCCATAGGATTATCGATCCCATGTTGATCTTGGTTGACATTAGGTGTTAGAGATGCGTAGAACTTTGACGATGTGTTCACGGAACTTCTTGTTGATGCCGGCACCGTTCTGCGTGTTCATCCGGCCGTTATAGTAGAGCTCGTATCCTTCACCGATGTCTCTTGCTTTTGACCACTCCACATTGTCTCTTGGATACAGGTGATGTCGACTCTGACTCTTTAGAGTGTCAGTGAGTTCTCGGCTTCTTTCAGTGAGCATCCCAATGTTGATGGTCGCTAAGCACAGCCACTGTTTTAGTCGTTGAACTAGCTTCTTTAGCGTACTCCATTCTTGAGTAGGTAGCCCTTGCCCACTTTTCACGCCATTTGGACGAGGATGGCGTGCGTCACCTGCAGGGTATGCCCTAGCTTTCATATCCAGATGGTTTGGCTTTGCTTGCTGATGTGACCGAAGGAATTTTGGTCAGCCAACACATCACATCATCTGTCGCTGACCGCCTTCACTGTTGGCTCAATCGAATTTGATCTTTGTTCCCAGCCAGCACTGCGAGGAGGTGGTGATGGGATTTTGCCGACCTGATGATGGTCTTATTGTGCGGGCAATGGAAAGGGAATTTGCTAGTTGCCTTTGTGCGGTCCTTCGTTGATTGCAGTCTGTCGATTGTGGGTAAAGTGGAAGAAGTGTGTTTTCTGGACTGCAAAGATTGAGTTTTTAGGTTATCTTATTGATGCGTATAGTATACATCCTTACCCCGAAAAGGTTTGCGCTATTGTGAATTCACCGCCCCCGACATCTAAGCAGGAATTACAAGCAATTTTAGGACTTTTAAATGTTTATCATTTATTTTTGCTTCATAAGGCAGAGGTGGCGGGGTCACTTCATCTCCTTTTGGACAAAAAGACTCCTTGGGCTTGTCATCAGGATCTGTTATGGCCCTACGTAGGATTTTTGCTACTCGTGGGTTGTGTGACACAGTTGTGTCAAATAATGTTGCCCAGTTTAAGTCAGGTGACTTTAAGAAGTTCATTGAATTTAAGTTTATCAATAGGTATTTGATTTGTCATGTTACACCGGCCCCTTTCCATCTGGCCACCAATGGATAGGCAGAGGTTATGGTGAGGATGACAAAGGAAGCCCTTACTCAAATTGTATGGGGTGAATGGGATCATTGACTGGTAGCCTTTTTGTTTGGCCAGCGGGTTACCCTCTGTACAGTTACAGGGCGGAGTCCAGCAGAACTCCTTATGTGGTGCAGCTTGACTATATGGCTGGATCATTTGCATCCAGATAGGTTTTTGGAGAGATCATCGATTCCTGAGGCGGTTCATGAGTTTAGTCCTGAAGACCCTGTGTATGTTAGGGATTACGCGAGTGGTCCTGCGTGGATTCCTGCAACAGTTGTTCAAGTTATGCTCTTAGGAGGTTACCATCTCAGATGGGAGGGTTTTCCGTCATCATGTGGACCAACCGTGTCGCCATTTGGCTGATCAGGCTCCGATGACGGTCACTCCCAGTTCTGGGAAATCGTGGCCAGAATTGCCTCGGCCGAGTGAGGTGTTACCCCTGAGCTGGTACAGCCAGAATCGGGTGCTTCCCCTGAGCACTTTTTGAACTGAACTGGCAGAGGGGGGTGGAGTTGCAGAGAATCCTAGGGAGAGTGAAATACCGGCTTTGGAGCAGGTGAAGGACTTTGATCCCCCGGCGTCAGTGCCTCGCTGTTCATCACGGGAACGTGTGAGGCCTCGATATTTAGAAGATTATGTGTGTGATCTGGATTGTGCTGGGGGAAGGGGGTGTTGTGTATGAAAGGGGGAGGGTTTGTAGAACAGCTGAGGAATTAAGAATGATCCCAGTCCTCAGGAGTCTCGGACAGGTGGAAATGATTATAAGGGAATTGGGGGGTGGAGTATAGGGATATTTAAGTGGGGGCTATTACCCATGTATTTTGACCTTTTTACTGATGCAATAAATGGATTTTATGGACATCATCTGGTCAGCGTTTATTTGGTGTTGAACCCACGATATAACAAATTAAAAACACTGTAAATTAAATGAAGACTTTCACAGAAATCACCTGACAATTGCATGTCCTTAATCATGCATGTAGAAATCTTCATTGATGGTTATGGAGTAACCTGCAGTGCTTCTAATTTGGGGTCTAATTTGGGAGGGGTCTAATTTGAGGGGTCTAATTTGGGAGTACTTTGTCTGAGTTTAAATGGCATTTAAGACATGGACTGTAATCTGATGTATCCTTCCTACATATGATGGTATTGTTACTAATCCAGGCCAAAGGAGTGACAGACAAGTCGCCCTCCAATCAATCAGTGTTATAAAATGAGCCACTTATTTATCAAAAGAAAGCAGCTATGTGCTGAAGTCCTTCACTTCAACCACCCTTTTCATTTCATTGATGTAAACCAGTGGTTCCTAACCTTTAGGAGACCACTGAAGCAAAAATTGTAATTGTTGTGGACCACATGCAAATCCCCCACCCCCGCGCACAAAAAATACATTTAAATTTGTAGTACAGGCAGCCCTCATTATCCAAGGAGATTCCATTCCTGGAACCTCCATGGATAAGGAAAACCGCAGGTATTAGAAAATCTGCTGTTTTCACCCCCACCAGTCTGGAGCTAAGCTCTGGGTGATCCAGAAGCTCTTCTGAAGCCTGCAGAGGCCACAGGCAGATACACACAGCCACTGCAGGCTTCAGAAGAGCCTCCTGAGGTGAGAGGAGCACAGCTTCCCTCACCTCTGGCGGCTCCAGGTTGACCCACACCACAGGTTTGGGGACAGTTGAAAAAATCCACGGGTACTAAACCTGAGGAGAACGTGGGCTGCCTGTAATTAGAAAAGATTTACTAGAGATTTATTATTAATAGAGAAGATTTGTGGTTTCCTGCGTTTGCAGCCAGCTGCAGGCAGTCTGCTCTCTGGTGATCTGTGGGGGACTGCTTGCTCAGAGAGACACTGGAAGCAATAAAAAGTGATTTTTTTTCCTGAGACCTCGCAGACCAGAGACTTCTCGGAGTCTTGCAGACCACCAGGTTGGGAACCAGTGATGTCAACAAAAGCTCTGCTGTTATTC
This sequence comes from Tiliqua scincoides, assembly GCF_035046505.1. Taxonomy (NCBI): domain Eukaryota; kingdom Metazoa; phylum Chordata; class Lepidosauria; order Squamata; family Scincidae; genus Tiliqua; species Tiliqua scincoides. The sequence continues at coordinate 208,986,275 of NC_089823.1, read as the reverse complement.
AAGTGAGTGTAGCAGTGCGTAAAGCAGTTGGTTCCTTACGAGCCCCAACAATGCCCCCCCCTGCATTCAATCACAACTCCCGATTCCGCCCTCAGAAGGAGCACCGAGCAGCAAGATGCCATCACTACTTCCTGTGGCAAGGGGACTAATTACTTGCTGGGCAAATAAATATTTTCTTTTGTCTGTCCTAACTCTCCGAACACTCAATTTTAATGGATGTCCCTTGGTTTTGGTGTTATATGAGAGGGAAAATAACATTCCCCTGTCCACTCGATCTATCCCATGCATAATCTTGTACGTCTCAATCATGTCTCCCCTCAGGTGCCTCTTTTCTAGACTGAAAAGCTTCAAACACTGTAGCCTTTCCTCATAAAGGAGGTGCACCAGTCCAGTAATCACTTTGGTTGCTCTCTCCTGCACCTTTTCCATTTCCACTATATCCTTTTTGAGATGTGGCAACCAGAACTGGACACAATACTCCAGGTGTGGCCTGACCATTGATTTGTACAGTGGTATTATAATATTGTCTTATTCTCAATACCTTTTCTAATGATCCCAAGCATAGAATTGGCCTTCTTCACTGCTGCACACTTTCATCAAGCTGACCACCATCACCCCAAGTTCTCTCTCCTGATCTGTCACAGACAGCTCGGAGCCCATTGGCCTATATGTAAAGTTTTGATTCTTTGCCCCATTGTGCATGACTTTACATTTATTAATATTGAAACGCATCTGCCATTTTGCTACAACGTGTCCCAGTTTGGAGAGATCCTTCTGGAGCTCTTCACAATTTCTTCTGGTCTTCACCACTCGGAAAAGTTGGGTGAATGGAACTCACCTGACTTCCCCATCCCACCCTTTCACCTCACTGGACAAGTTTGGTTGTCTAATGGCAGATTCTTGTCAATCCTGGAGGAGGAGCAGTTGTTCCAGACAAGAAAGATCCCAAACCACATCCAGCACATGGCTATCTGAGAATAGTATTTTTCAAAGAGAGAACAAGGATGGATTGCCAGCAACTTTTTAGGCTACTGAACGTGCACAGGAGCTTCAGGGGAGTTTAGGTGTCCAAAAATATAGAAAAATGGGCAAAAACAGAGTTGGCTGGGCCAGATACATTTACGATCTATGAAAGAGGAAACCATTCAAAATATAAGCAGCACATTGAAGGAAGACTTGACTTTTTTGAATTGAGAGATTATTATTGCCCAATGTATGATTACGGTCAATCTAATACTTATAATCATACCTTTTCAGTGTTTTTATTACAGACCAGCTCTTTTGGTAAATGGTAAGAATCTGGCATGAATACACCTCTGTGCTTTACTTTTTAACTCTTCCAAAATATCACGTATCCTCGACTGTATTATTTTTTTACTTGCTCTCAGACACACTGGAGACATTTTTGTGGCTCATTCAAGTAACTGTTTTCACCTTTGAAGTTGTGTAGCTTTACAGAGTGTTTCATATATGCTTTATCCACATAATATCCTCATGTATTTATTCATAACGTATCTGTAAAGAACAACACATCTTTCATTTCAAAACTGACATCATGCTCTACTTAGAGTTGAAGATCTGGAACTATTTCAGTAAACCATGTGCTTGCCTCTTCCACTTAGTGAAAGTGTGCAAACCTTTTACTCAACCCGAGGAAGGAGAAGGTCTTCATTTCACATATCAAGAGGCAGAATACTGCTTTCTTTCTTCTTGCAAAGTGTCTTACCATTATTTAAAATGTATGTATTGATTTAAAAGAAAAAAACACTTCATAACCTACATTTTTTTGAGGGTTCAGAGCAAGCAGTGTGTTCCTTAATAATAGAAAGATATGGAGTGCTACTCAAAAGTAAATTCAGACAAGTTTAATGACAGTATCTGCCAGCAAAAATAAAACTTATTTGCATCACTTCCGGAAGAATAAATTCTGTTATATTTGGTGGATAGATACAAGGCTAAGAAGTAATCTGAAGATCATAGGTGCATTCCTTTGGGAATTTTGTACAAATTATAATTTAGCACCCAAATCATGATGAATGCCTGCTCATAAGAATGCTACTGTGTGACTTGTTAGCCATAGTGGCTTAATTGAACATCCTATTCAAAGGCAACATGCCACCCAATATCAGCTGCCAGGTCTTCATACCCTCCTTGTGGCCTTCCTGGAGACATCCTTGCTGACCATTATGAGAAACAGGATCCTGGACTATATAAACCTTTAGCCTAATTCAGAAGGGATTTTCTCCCTGTTTCACAATACTAAAACCATTGGGTCATCCAATGAAACTGATTAGTGGGAGATTTAGGGTGAACCAAAGGACATGCTACTTCACATAGCACAAAATTACTCTGTAGAATTCGTTGTTGCAAGATATGGTGGTGGCCACTAGTTTTGAATGCCTTTAAAAGATGATTGGATGAATTCATGAATGGCAGATCTATCAAGTCCTGATGGCGCTATCTGAGTTCATCAGCAGGAATACACATCTGAATACCAGTTGCAGGGGACCAATGACTGGCAGGATGGCTTTCTCTTCTACTGGCCTAGAGGCGCATATGGCCTGATTCATCAAGGTTTTTCTTACGGTCATATTATGTTGTGTTCAAACATGTGCACCAAATTGCTCCCCTCTGCATCATGCATTAGGGGTACTGCAATTTTGATTTCTAGTTTAAACCATTGGTTTTATTGACATGCAGGAATTGTTTCATATTTGCACTGACTGAGTTCTGGAAATATACACAATTGTACTGTTCTTTCATTTTGAGCCATGGATGTGTTGGGGATTTCTGTTTACTGTACTTTGTAGTTATGTACTTTTTATTGACGGCTAGTTAATTAACAGCAAACCACATGGATTGTTAGAATTTAGTTTGTTTGGATTATGTCCAGTAATTCTAAATATATATTCAAGAAAGGAAGGGAAACTCCCTTTTACTTTATCCTGACAGCTACTATAAAATATGGACCTAGGTATTTTAGGTCTAGCTCAGCATAAGGCATTGTCATATGGGCATTGGAGACTAAGGCTGTTCCAATGGTTCCATTCAAGAATTTCTGCTAGCTGAGGAAGTATAGATCTAAACTTGGCAAAATATAACAAGACTTCTGATCTCCTCTGAAAATGCAAATTTCATTCCTTTTCAAAGGCAAAATATTTGTAAGTGCATTTAATTACTGAAACGCAGGCACTTCCCCTTTTTTGTGCAGCAATTATGAATAATGATGATTAAAAAGTCCTTTGTAGCTGCTATTCACATTTTACCTTGTTGCTATATTGATGGAGGTGGGGGGACAAATACAGATGGGATTATTTATAAATGAGTGGCAAAGTCCTTATAGGTGAAGTATGAGTGAGTAAATCTTTTATCTAAAGTTTGGCCAGGGAATGACAGAAAATTAACGCATTGTGTGGGGGCACTATAGGGAGCTTGGTTGGAGCAGTCACTGCACCAAAGCCTTGTTATATGTCCACTAGCACACTGTAAATATTTTAAAATCCCTCTGAAGGCTGAGCTGTTTCAAGAGCCTTCTGTTTGTAATCATTCATTAAAGTAAATGTTTCTTACTATACAAGGAGCCGTGGTAGGTTCCTCCACTTAAAAGCATGGCTGAAGTTATGTGAAAAGTGTAATCATGGAAAGTTGAAGTCTTCTATTTTTTCTTGCCTTCTATCTGCTATCCATCTACAGAATGTCTTTTAGAGCACAATCCAAAGCGCTTGGTGGGCAAATCCCTTGACCAGGCCTGGGACTGTAACAAACGTGCCGTAAGGCATGTCTGTGACAACTCAGGAGTTGGGGAGGCCAGCATGAGGATGTGTCCTGGCCTTCCCATGCCAGATCTAGGTCGACGATTGATGCGTATGTGTCCACCTGGAGAGGCTGGCACAGGGGTTGGGGAAGGGGGCAGAACAAAGGCATTTGGGGGGGGGGAGAATGGGCTAGGGCTGGAAGGGGTGTGGAACTGGCCTCCAGCATTTCGGATGATCCTAACACCCCTTCCCCTGAGCAGCCTGGTGTTACACTGGGTTGCTCAGATCTATGCCAGTGATTGAGGTGGCTGCCATGCTACACGGGGTAAGAGGAACTAAATCTTACTCTGAGTTGCACTGAATCCACCTCCTACCCTGTAGTGGATACAGTGCAGGCCAGTTGGTCTGCCTGTTTCAGCATAGGATAGGATTGGGCTATTCATTTCTATACCAGCAGATTATGTCATACAGTGTTTCATCTGAGCTTAGCTCTCCATACCCAAAATGTCTGTCCTTTCCCCCTTGGTGTTAGCCTGGATTTTTGTGACACCTGGATGCTTCTGAGCAACTTTGTCTGACACAGGAAATTTAGGGCCCAATCCTATCCACCTTTCAGTTATGGAGGCCTCCCCAAAGTTGGATAGGACTGGACCCTTAATTAAGAAGGTTGTGGAAAGGAAGTATGAACAAGCAGACTACCAAGAAAGGGAGGTGTGGAGAAAAATGGAGAAGCAAAGCTGGGAAAGATGGAGGACAGAGGAGATGTTGGTGCCTTGAGGGAGGAGGTAGGAGAGTTGAAACAATGGATAGAGACAAAGCAACCAATGGAAGGAAGGACTTGGAAAAAGTAGATAAACAGGGGAGATTGGGGGAAGCTAAGGAAAGAGGAGTAAAGACCACTGGAAAAAGGGAAGTTGTGGCTGAGGACTAGTTTTTCCTAAGGACACTCTTGTGTTGCTGTTGATTATCTCAACGTAATCTGAAATGGCTAGAATAGATGCTCCACTTCAACTGTTTTGACTTTAGAGCTATTTGATGATGGGTCATGGTGGAATATTCCTACTGCTCAGGAAACTGACAGCCTAATCCTATCCACACTTTCCTGGGAGTAAGCCCCATTGACTGTCATGGGACTTGCTTCTGAGTAGACATGTATAGGATTGGGCTGTGAATTGTCTATTATTACAAAGTATAATGGAACCGAGTAACTTTCAAATTAGATTTTTTTTCTTTTAAGTTGCAGGGACCATTGGTGTGGCAGTTTCTATCTCTCTCTCTCCACACACACACACACACACACACACACACACACACACACACACAGACACACACACACACAGAGAGAGAGAGAGAATGGCATTATTTTTCATATAGTGGGCCACAGAGGTCAGTCCCTGCCCAAGACTTCCTGGTGCCTAAGGCAGTGTGTCGAATGCAACCAGCCCTTGCTCAGTGATGGACCAGCTGCCACTACTCCTCTTCATCCTGCGCCTTGGATTCAGAAAGGAAGAAGGGAATGGAGTGGAAGAGGAAGTGTGGAGGAGACTGGTGGGTTATATTTTCCTGTACAGGGAGCAGGATGAAGAGGAGCAGTGAAGGCAGGCGCCTCTCCTCCATTAACTGCCTGAAGGGACTGCTTGAATGAGTTTCATGAACATGGCCAGACTTGACAGGAATGGAACAATAATCAGTCTGATTATGATAATGTTACAAGGATTAAGGAATACAGTCATATTTATTTGAGTTGTTTCACGGATGTTGCTATCTGTTGAGTTATCAGGAGAAAACTGTTTTTGCGGAGGTCAGAAAATCATGGAACTGGAACCCTAGCCAGCAGTTGGAGACATTTTGTTATAAAAACAAATACAGATAATTTGTAGTAATTTCTACAATGTTGTTGTGGCAAACCTGCCAAAATATTGCTTCTGACACTGTGCCCAGATTCTCTTTCAGACAGTTTCTTCTTTAGATCAGTTCTACATAGTAGAACAGCATGGTAGCTGTTTTTAATTTTCTCATCTAGTTCCAAAGGAATTTGAAATAAAATGGACACCGTGCCTAGCAAACTTATGGAATTTGCTACCACAGTGTGTGGTGATGTCCACTGGCTCAGATGGCTTTTAAAAAGTCGCAACACAAATTCCTGGAAGATAAACCTATCAGTTGCTTTGGTCACTGAATGTAACCTGCCATTCAGGGACAGTATGCCTCAAGTACTAGTTGCAGACTGTAGGGGAGAATATCTGCCTGCTTGCAAGCTTTAAGAAGCATTTGTCTGGTCCCAGTTGAACATAAAATCATGAACTGGATGGGCCTCTTGGTCTGGATCCAGAAGGGTTCTTGTTATGCCTTGGCTCATGGCCAATGGGCACAACATACAGGGGAAACAACACACATGAGCAGGCCTCCATATCTCCAGATCCCGTATCCGCAGATTCACTTAACCTCCAGGGCTTCCTTGGGCCTCCCAATGCCTGATAAGGCATTAAAATAATCACTTCCGGTTTCTCTGTGAAACCAGAATTTATGGGGGTTTTTTCACCTCAAAACTCAGTTTGAGCTTGGCAGAGGCCGGGAACGGACATCCCCAGCCTCTGCTGAGCTCAGAGGCCCCTCTGGAGGCAAGGGGAGCAAAGTTGCCTTCGCCTCTGGGGTGGGACAGCCTCCTGGAACTGTGGGCCAGGTGTTTGCCTGTATCCACAGTTTCAGCTATCTGCTGGGGTTTCCAAAATGGAATTTCCACGGATAAGGGGACATGCCTGTATAAAAAATCAGAACATATTGGCCTAGACTCATTCTTCAATGAATGCATATTTAAATCCTGCTTCATTATGACACTTAAAGGGTCACGTATCCTGAGCAAAGCTGCCACTTAACTGGAGTAGTGATCATTTTCTGTTGCATTACTGTACATTAAATGATAAGATATAATAAGAAATAGATTAATCAGCAGTTAAATTGAGTGCATTTAGACACAAGTTTGCAGTGTCTCTGTGCTCACCACCCACAGTTTGACAAGCTTCTCCCTAGGAAACAAGGAGAATATGCCATCTGGCATAATTTATCAGAAAGAAGCATGTTATTGGTTGTGATCTGTGCAGCTAAGATTAGTTGAAAGTCAAGGATCTAATCCAAAATTTGCTGTAGAATGATTTGCTACATCTGAGATTTTTCTCTACTATCACATGCAATTAACTTTGCTGATGAATACAAAACATTTTACTGATTCACAAAAATATTTATGTTGCCTAGATGTCCTTGGGTGTCTCACCAGGGGTGGGGCTGACCAGACAGGAACTGCTGACCTTGGACATAAAATTATATGGGACATGAGCAACTCATCTTTCTCTTGATGATTCTGCATCATTCTGAATCCAAAATGCATGGGAAGAATGTGACTTTCCCCGTGGTAGGATTCTCTGGTCTTAACAGAAGTGGGGTGAGAGGAAGCATGAGTTGTTTTTCTGCTTGACTTACTCCTGAAGCCACCCTAGAGGAGGATTTTTTCAACCCAAGAGAATGGCTCACTGTGAGCTCACTCCTAATGCCCCATGTGATAGCCCTGCCCTCCATGTGAACAGCTGGACCCTAAGCACAGGGTGGACAAGCCTAAATAGGGCTTTTCTCTTTTCTCTCTCAGAAAGATGTGACACTGATTAGTGGCTTATCCTATGTGCCATTGTTCATGGCAATCCTATGTGCCAGTATTTTAAAGGCAGGGTTCTGTGATAATTCATAGAGTAACTAGTTCAACTCCTGCTAGGAAAGATCTATTGTAAGGTCTTTTGGAGCAAAGGCAGCCTTTAGAACATGATCTAAAGAAACCCCTTGTGGATAGGGCATGTGCTAAATCTCAAGCAAGGAAAGCATAGCTTCTTGGCTGTAAAAGACTTGCAAGCCATTGGTTAATAAGCACAATGCATAATTCATACAAATGAGTGAGTTGCATATTTGTAAGACCAGTTCGAATACTGGTCAAGCCCTCCTCTCAAACTTCACTCATAATGTGCAAGGCAGTGAAATTCTCCTTGCTTTGTTTTGAGAGGCATGTTGCTATTTGGATTTTTAAAATGTCTTCATTCCAGCCCTGGAAAAGGTCATTTAACAGACACTGACTGGGCTGCTCTTACTATGTAACCCTTTTATAGATTTGAAAGGTCAGTACATTAAGCATATGGCATACAGAGTCCTACAGTGACATGCCCCAGTGTTGTTTTTGTTTTTTAAGTTGCATCTCTGTGGAGATCCACTGCATGTTGATAACTCCTGGGTTAGACACACAGGAAGCATTCCTCCTCCTTTTACCATCCTTGAAAAATATGTAACTTTCTGACCTTTTAAATGAAAGTTATCTGGCTGATCTGAACAAAGAGATGCTTCCTTTCTCTGATCAACAGTTTTCTTAACTAGCTTCTGTCACGGCAGAGTGCTTCAGAAGCACACTGAATGAAATTTTGGCCTCTTCCCCTTTTCATCTTATAGCATAATGCAGCTGTTACAGCTGAGCTTCATCTTTGTTGATGACAAGTAAAAGTATTTATCTTGGCTGAATGTGTTCTTCATCGTGTGACACCACAGCCTCATTCCCATCTATTGCATGAAAGAAAAAGACATCCACGAAGCTCCGTGTTTCAGGCCACGACTCTGGATACAGTGTTTTGGTACATACAAATGGAGGATCATGCACATGGCAACATTTTCCAGTTTCAGTTTTCTGGGTTTACTATGCACACAGTTTTGTGAGCTTCCTGATGCACTTTATAGATTTCATTTCAGAATGTTCTTAAATTTCAGTATGTTCATTTCAGTATGTGGCCAGTGTTGCCACAGCTGTAGCAGAAGATGAAGGAGCTGGGTTAAAAAAGATTTAGTCATTAAAAGTTGCAGGGGGTAACTTCAAATGACATGCATCACTGTATAATGGACTGACCTGGATGCTTTTAGTCTGGCTTTTGTTTTCAGTATCAGAGGTTAAAATGGTAATTGGTTTCCTTCACATTTTGCTTGGTTGCAGTTAGTGACCTACTGCAAAAACGTATTTGAATCTCAGTTTACAGGATGCCCTCTTGCCAATGATTCAGTGCAAATGTAACTTAACAAAGAGCTAGACAGAATCTTAAATATTTTAAATGTAGCCTGAGATGCACCCTACATATTGTTATCACAGAAATGCAGCTGTGTGCTTTGTAAAAATATAATTTTTACATACAGTAGTTATTTAAAAGATATAAAATTAACATGGATTGAGTTTTACATTTTTCCTATGCCATCTTACTATTTTAATTTGCAACTTGTAAAAAAGCCACTGGATTCCATCTTGAGTAACACTTTCATTCATAAAAATGCACACATTAAGCTGGAAGCCGCCTTTGCTTGGGCCCTTTGGGCCAGGAGAATGCTCTGTTCGTTCTCTGGGGGAACTTCCATTCATGCAGTTTTCTTCTGTGAGCAGAAGTGTACTTGGGATACTGCCCAATAGGTTCCGGTATTCCAGTTTGTGCATTTCAGTAACCAGTCTGTGTGCCTTAGAAATTAGAAGACGACTTTTATTTTACTAACTTGTGGATTTGCCAACTTTTGGGGTTTTTTGCCCAAACACGAAATTTTCTTGCTGTCTGTCTGAGGGGAAAAACCCCACACTTAAAGACTGATTAATTTCATTTTTTTTAATTACACAGATATTGTCAGGATTTGTGAGAATATATAGGAACCACTTTGTACAATTGACATGAATTATATTAATGCTATGTATCTTCATTACATAAATACGCTTCCTTGCCCTGAACTGGAAACTGATCAAGCCCTTCTATCATACCCATGAGTATGTATCTGTTTACCCGGAAATGTACTGGGTTAATTAGTGGGTAACTTGGTAATGTCCTGAATGCAATATTAAAGAGCCACTATAATTTTCTGCTGATATGTAGTTAAAAAGAGATCCTGTGTTATCAAAGGCACTTTAATTGATATGTGTGATCACAAGCACACAAGACCTGAGGAGGATAATTTAAAGATGTGGGTGGTAGCTTTTAATCATACACTGAATTGTCCATTCTGTAGATCTTGGCCTTTTGGTTAGTGTCCTAAGTAAATTACAGTCCAGTCCTAACCTGTTCTGTAGGCAGGCTGGCTGACCTGAGCTGCATTCAGAGCAGGGTTGGGGCTGGTTGCAGCTTAGCCAGGGGCAAGGGGAATTCATTCCCCTTATCCCATGTATTGCTGCAGCAACCTCAATGGGGCTACTCAGATCTGCACCACCTAAAGAGCTAGTGCAGATCTGAGCAGCCCGGAGTGGCTGCGGGCTGCCCAAACCAGGGTTAGGATCTGGTACAAGTGTAGGCCTCCATTTTACTCCTCCTGTCTGGAATGGCTCCAAAGGGAGGGGCCGCTTGCATGCCATGGGGAGGCTCCCTGCAAGACTTAATGCTTTGCAGTCCCTCTAGCTATGCAATGAGAGCTTATTTGGGTATGAAAGGAGTGCTAGAAACATGCTGCAGGGGTAGACGGAACATTAACTGAATCTGAGTGGCAAGTGCCCACATTTATATTATGGGAATGTGACTATAACAGATTACCTGGATATGTAGAATTACAGCTGTGATGTGTATTGTTTGGAACAGACATCTTGAGGGCCTGTGTGCTGCCATAGTCATCTGTTCCATATAAGAACATAAGAACAGCCCCACTGGATCAGGCCATAGGCCCATCTAGTCCAGCTTCCTGTATCTCACAGCGGCCCACCAAATGCCCCAGGGAGCACACCAGATAACAAGAGACCTCATCCTGGTGCCCTCCCTTGCATCTGGCATTCTGACATAACCCATTTCTAAAATCAGGAGGTTGCGCATACACATCATGGCTTGTACGCCATAATGGATTTTTCCTCCAGAAACTTGTTCAATCCCCTTTTAAAGGCATCTAGGCTAGACGCCAGCACCACATCCTGTGGCAAGGAGTTCCGCAGACCGACCACACGCTGAGTAAAGAAATATTTTCTTTTGTCTGTCCTAACCCGCCCAACACTCAATTTTAGTGGATGTCCCCTGGTTCTGGTATTATGTGAGAGTGTAAAGAGCATCTCCCTATCCACTCTGTCCATTCCCTGCATAATTTTGTATGTCTCAATCATGTCCCCCCTCAGGCGTCTCTTTTCTAGGCTGAAGAGGCCCAAACGCCGTAGCCTTTCCTCATAAGGAAGGTGCCCCAGCCCCGTAATCATCTTAGTCGCTCTCTTTTGCTCTCTTTTGCACCTGATCTTATATATCTATCTATATCTATATCTATCTATATCTATATCTATATCTATCTATCTATCTATATATCTATATATATATCTTATAAATATGTATATATAAACATATATCTTATATATGTTTATAACAGACCCTTGCCTTTTAAAATGTTTGTGTGAGTTGTGCTTGGGTTAGTGACAAGGGACAAGAAGCCTTTTTTGGGGGGACGCTATGTTCTGGGAACCTATGGATTGCTGCCCACATGACTGTGTCTTCCACTGTTTATGCTCAGAGCTGTACCAACACAGCCTCTTCAGTTTTTACAATGTCTCCCTCATTTCTATCTATTCCATCCTGAACTGCTCCTAAAATCTTCTGAAGGAAGGAGATTCCTTCTGGCCCGGGGCCTTCATTCTGGCCTGGGAGCTGCTAAAGTGGCTACAGTGGTGAACTGAGACTGGACAAACCCACTTTGAAAAGACGTGACCTTAGGCCAGTTGTGCTTCATCTCAGCCTAATCTGTCTCTTTAAGTGGCAGACAGAGAAGCAAGTGGTGGTAGTCCTTTCTGACCACTTCCTTGCCAGCTGAAGTTGGCTTTCACAAGCATAGTCCAAAGGTGGTTTTTTCTGCATAATGCAGTACTACTGCTTCTATGCAGAACTCACTGATGGTTCAGTGATCAAACTGCATTCCTAGGATGGATTTAAGCACAGCGATCATGATGCGAAGTGCAATGACTTAACTTTGACATGTGAAACAGGACAGACATGTCTGCATATGGGAAGTTCAAGAGAGTGTCACAGGGATGGTGTACACCCAGCTTCTTGCCTAAGGTTTATTCCCAATATTATTTCTGACAGCACTTTGCAGAGTGAAAACATTTTATGCATATGCTCATCCTCTTGACGCCTTTCTGTATGCTGAGCACCAAGAGGATGTTGTAAATGTCACGACAAGACTCGTTTCAATACTGTGAGAGCAGCAACCCTTTGTTTTGACTCAGACGTTAAGACAAATTTGGCAACAGAGACAAAAGGAGACTACCTGCGGAATTACAGAGGTGTCATTTTTATAAAATGCCTTTGTCTCCAGAGTCACACTCTAATGCCTTGCAAATAAATCACTTCAGGCTTCGTCACTGACAGCCACGATATCTCCAGTCTTCACACTTCAGGAGCCTGGTTGACATGGCAAATTATGTGCTGGTGCCGCTTGATAAGAGTGAAATGAAGGGGGAGGAGGGGAAGTTTCTTATTCGCTCGTACATCAGTGCACAACAAAAGAAAAGAAGAAAGGTCAGTGCAAAGTTGTGATGTGTATATGAGATTCAGAGCTGCTGTTTGAACAGCTCATTGTCATGGGTAGTATACACTGGAAATAGGAGGTCTTGGATCAGGAGAAACACTCCTAGCCACATGATTCATTGCCCTCCATTTTTCCACCTTCTTGAAAGGCCATATGCATCCCTGCAAAATTGGAGTGTTTCACCTTGCTCTCTCTTTCTCTCATCTGCTGCAAAACTTGTAAATTGACTTTGACCTTCCTTACAAATCCAGGTACTGACATGCATATAAAAGAGTTGATCTCTGACAATGTACTTATCTACTGTCGAAGGAGCATAGCTGGCACTTGCAATGGATGCACCTGCTTATATTCCTTCCCTAGAATTCTTTTGTCTGGCCTAGATGCCTTTGAAACAAATTTGGGATTGGATTGGACAAATTTCTGGAGGAAAAATCCTTCACAGGTTACAAGTCATGATGTGTACTGTGTTTCCCCAAAAATAAGACTGTCTTATTTTTTTTTTTTTTTTTTTGGCCCAGAAAAACACACTAGGTCTTATTTTCAGGGTAGGTCTTATTTTTTTCAGAAGTTAGTCCCTTTATAGTTAATGGGACTTACACCTTGGAAGGTGTGGAGAGGGTGTCCCTTCAGCGTCCAGGAGGATGCCTGTCTACTCAGAAGTCAGTTCCTTTATAGTTAATGGGACTTACTCCCTGGAAAGTGTGGAGAGCCTCAGAGCCTGGTAGGCAGGGTTGCCTCACTTGCTCCTTCCCACCTCAGTGTCCTCTGCCCAAGGTAGCACAGCAGGCGCTTTCTAGGTGGCGCGCACAGGAGTGCAGCGTTCCTGGTCATGTTGTCCACCCACCCCCACCCAAGGACCCCTTCCGCCCTGTCCCATCCTATCCTGGCCCTGATCACAACTAGGTCTTGTTTTCAGGGTAGGTCTTATTTTCGGGGACACAGGGTATGTGCAACCTCCTGATTTTAAAAATGGGCTATGTCAGAATGCCAGATGCAAGGGAGGGCACCAGGATGCAGGTCTCTTGTTGTCTTGTGTGCTCTCTGGGGCATTTGGGGGCCACTGTGAGATACAGGAAGTTGGACTAGATGGGCCTAAGGCCTGATCCAGCAGGTCTGTTCTTATATCTATGCTGCACAAGTACCTGTCCAAATACCTCCTTGCTCACTATACCTGCTTCGTCTTTATATAGAAATGATCTTTTTTTCCCCTTAACTTTTTGGAATTTGTTGGGAAAGATGCAATTGCATGAATTGTATTTGTAGCCCCTGGCTCTTTAATTGAGTGATCCAGTAGCCATAAATCACTGTAAATACAAGCAGGTGTAATAGCTTTTTGCTTCCAGTTTGTAGGAAACTGTGCTGAGAATGCAAGAAGTAAGCATTAGTTTCTGGGTGGAGATGTAACAAACAGAGTCCTCTCTAAGAATTAGGGCTGCTGCATGGAGCCCTCCCATGTTGTGCAATGATGTGGTGGTTTCTTCCCAGCAGTCAGCAATTATGTCATCACGTCATCTCTGATCTCTGGGTCAGCCGAGCTGTGCAAAGCTTGGTTGAGAGATGCACAGCCGCATGCTGTAGGGCAGGGTTTCTCAAACTGTGGGTCGGGACCCACTAGGTGGGTCCCCATTCATTTCAATATTTTATTTTTAATATATTAGACTTGATGCTACCAGGGTATGTGACTACATTTGGGGAAATGTTACAGATCTGTACTTTTAACAGACTAATATGTATATACTTTTAACTATGATAGTACAGGTGCAGCCTATTTATCCACAGATTTTTTTATCTGAGGATTTGTCTCAACATAAATGCGTCGGGGGAACCAAAAGTCACACACACCTTTGCCTCCTTTGCCCTGCGCTGGTGTCTCACTCCCTTTCCAGGCAGCCCAAAACACTGCTAAAAGGCTCTGCCTCACTCAGGCAGGGAAATAGCCCTGGAGCCCTGGAAGAGGTGTGGTAGCAACAGAGGGGGTTGCTTTAAAAAAACCCAAGGAGAGTTTGCCAAATTCCACCCCCCATTGAGATGGTGCAGGCAATCACCAACACAAGCAAGCCTTCCCACCAAGCAAAGCATGAGATATAGCCTACAATCCTCTCCACACTTTCCTGGGAGTAAGCCCCATTGACTGGAATGGGGCTTACTTCTGAGTAGAAACACATAGGGCTGGACTCTTAAAAGATCAGCATTTCAACTGTGAAAGAAGCCGGGCAGCTGGCAATGGGGAGGGCTGAGTACGGAGAGGAGGGGACTGATAACAGCTGCCTTAGTTTCCTTTCATCCGGAAGTCAGGCTGCAGTGTATTTGTGTAACTCTGTGGAATTTAGCACAACACGTTCTTTGTTAATCACGCCGAGTCACGGAACAGAACTGATGCGGATAAATAGGCTCCACCTGTAAATGGGACTTACTCCTTGGTAAGTGTGAGTAGGATTGCAGCCTAGGATAGCTAAAAATTTTCCTGCTTGATGATGTCACTTCTGGTCATGACATCACTTCCAGTGGGTTCCAACAGATTCTCATTCTAAAAAGTGGGTCCCGGTGCTAAATGTGGGGGAACCACTGCTATAGGGGGAATGCTGGTAATGACATTTTTGGGGCTATTGAACATGAAATTAAATGTGACTCTCCTCTCTCAGCTTACAAAAATCCTAGTACTCTTTTCATAACACAATCCGTATGTTGAGTGAATTTGGTTGGTTGGCTACTGCGTTTGTGTCCTACAGCTTTTTAAGGAGCTCAGGACATTATATGTTCCCCATTTTATCCTTATAACAATGCCTAGTGTATGGTGATTGGTCCAAGGCCATTCAATCATCTTCATGCATAAGCAAGATTTGAGCTGTTTGGGCATCTATTGCAAATAGGGCTGGGCTCGGCCTGCCACCATGATGTTACCTGTCCATATATGTGTCTGCTTAGTGTATCTAAAATCTTTTGCCTGTTGTGCATACATACCATGTATATGTGGACCTTGAATCCTGCTTCTGCCATTGCAGGATTTGGAACCACATGGGGTGGTCCCAACACACATAAAATAGTGTGCAATAGAGTTACTCCAGGCCATGTGAATATGCATAGATCAGGAGCAAGCTTTGCCTCCCCCATCTTATACATGCTGCTTCCACACACAGTATGTACGGTATTTGAAAATGGCTTTATGGAACCCAGTTTAAAGTTCAACAGTGTAATCAGTACAGCCTGCTTGCTCTTGTAGACTTTTTTTGCTTATGAGCTAATATGGCATATACAGATGTGCCCCGGTATCCACTGGGATTCTGTTCCAGACTCCCCCATTGATACCTGAGACCGTGGATTCTGGGGGTGCATTTTAAATGCTAGAGGAAATTTTAAAAAATCTTGGTAAAACAATGATCCATTTGCTTGATGCCTAGTCTTACAATTAGAAGTCTGGGGGAAAATAGTAAGAATATTTATTCTTTTCAACAAGAAATAATAGTTTTCTGTTTCTTTTCAACAAGAAATAATAGTTCACAAAGTGCTTTATAGCTTAACAAATATCAAGCTGTATTTATAGCTAAATAAATATCAAGCCCTTGGGCAGTTTAAACTTGTCCAAATATTTGTGCCATAATAATGACTGATATGGGAGAAGTAAGTTAAAGTAACAAAAGGAGTTTTTTGTTTTGTTTTTAATCTCCTGAGCTGTATTTCCACATTGCAGTATTGGCCACATGCAGGGCTCTATTGCTTTCATACTTTTTGTTCATAAAATAGTTGGTTTGGTAACAAATGTCCTACTTCTTGATATCATTCTTCACTATTTCTGTGCCATATATTGTCACATAGCATATTGCTCCCATTAATGCCATCATTTTTGAAACTTCTAGATGTTGATGAACAGCCTGAGCTAGCAAGTTAGAATCTTCAAGAGGCTTCATTGGTTTATGTAACCTATCTGTACTTTTCTGGAGAGGTGCATGGTCTTAGTCTTGCATGGTCTATTTTTTTTTTTAAATGGAATCCTTGTGGTTCACTGATGCGTATTCAATTTACCAAGTCCATGTTCTCAGGCTCATGCCTGAGGTTCTCAAGGCATAGCTAATATATGTTGCGTGGTTTTGATCAACACCCAGTTGGGTGCCTTGATGGATCAGATCCACCTAGTCCAGAAGTCTTTGGAAAAATCCCATAACCAGCAGACACTAAGGGCTGAATCCTATCCAATTTTCCAGCCACAGTGCAGCCCCAAGGTCAGATGTTCCCTTAACTTGAGGAAGCTTCCATGACTGCCCCCCCCATACAGCGCACATCCCACGGGAACAGCTGCATTGGTGCTGGAGAGTTGGATAGGATTGTACCCTAAGTGGTTTATCAGAAGTGGGCTAGCAGAAGCTGGCAGGGTGAAATAAAAATGAAACAAATCAAATGTTATTTAGCAATGTAAATACAATTTAGCCAGAGTGTAAAAAATACTCTTTCATATAGTATTATGCATGTTTGACTTTAAGCTTTCTCTCTGGCATTGCACAGCATACTAATGTTCAGTGCATGTCAGTAGGAAGGCTACTGCCAGACAAACAACTTAGGTGGAGAACTTGTTTGTTTGTGGTAGACAAAAGCATAATGGGAGGCAGACCTCTTTATGAGAGGCTTACATCATGTATAGGTTACTTTTCTACAATGAATACTTACAGAGTAAACAGAAGTCTTTGACACAAATAACTGATCACTTTGAAATGTCCTTTTAAGCAGGCAAAAGATGGGATGTCTCCCCAACTCAGATTGTTTTTTTAAAAGGCATTCTAAGCACTGAATACTTCAGCTCTCATTGAACAATGAAGGAGGTGTTCATAATTGTTTGCTAGATGGAACCTTCTCTCCTTGGAAATCCACTTTCCATGGCATTGACATCTTTGAAGGCAGGCCATTTTGCTTTGTTTTGGTTCATTTTTGACTTGCATTAAAAGCAGCTTTGAAAATACTGTGTGGTTCCTGACATTCTAGAAACCTTGTTAAGGTTGACTTTGTCTGAAGCATACTATCTTTTGGGAACACAACATTAAAATAGCTAGTATCAAGTAGGAATGAGGCAAGTTCACCAACATTTGGGGTAGAGCGTTTATGGATCTGCTGAGGACTTTCTGCTTTCTGTCAGTTTCTGGAAGCTTTCTGGGAATACATGTGAGATGTATGTAGTATTCATCATCTCAGGTTGGCAGATCTCATTTCAGTATATTTGTGATTTTGAGGGTCTGGGGCAAATGCTCTTGTGCCATGTAGTAATTATGTGTATTAGCAATTGCTAGCTGTGTACTCTTCTTAATCTAAGGTGAACAGTATTTTTCCTCCTGGCAGTTGAGCTAATTAGTCTCCAACGGCACCCAACATTTAGAGTGATAGAATGAATAAGAGAGTTTGCCTAAATAAACTATATAGCTTGCTTCAGAGTCAGTTGGAGCCTGGCAGAGACTGTGGGCAGTCAAGCATGGCGTCTGCTGGGCTCAGAAGACCCTGTGGGGGGGGGGTGTTCCCTGGTATCTGCAATTTCACATAATCGCGAGGTTATGGAATGAAACTGTTTTTTTGGAACTGGTTTTGGAATGGAACTGTTGAGGATACAGGGACACACATGAATGCACAAAAATGTGTGTAGAAATAAACAGAAAAGCCCTAGCGAGCGGGGGACCTTTTAGGTATAGCTTGACATAACAGAAGATCCATGACTGAGGGTGCAATCCTAACCAACTTTCCAGCACTGACAGAGCTGTGCCAATGTGTGCACTGCATCCAGCAGTGGGGAGGCAGTCAAGGTAAGGGCATGTTTGTTACCTTACCTTGGGTCTGCATTGCAGCTAGGTCAGTGCTGGAAAATTGGTTAGGATTGCGCCCTGAATCTTGTACTGGTTTTTATTCTTATTTTTATATTAAATGGCTTTTGAGTGCATGCCCACTTGTTTTTTGGGATCCACTTTGCATAGCCAAATAGTGACTGTTTTAAAAGTCCTCCATGTTTTAAAAGAGCTTTTTCATACAAATCACTTAGGAGAACAATGTTATTAAATGGTGTAAAAACATAAATACAACAGGGAAGGACTCAGCATGAAAATAATTCTCAGTGTTTCTTCAAGTTGTAAGATATGTTGAAGACACACACAGAAACTCAAATGAGGCTATAATTAAAGAATAAGCTTACAAAGCATCATTGGAAATCCACTCTGGTTTATTGTGCCTGCCAGTAAACAAGAACAATAAAATGTCAAAGTGAAAAGCCTTAGCAGTCTCCTGTAAATATTCACGGTGTGCTCTGGGAGCATTTTAACCCTCTTAAAGTGAATACCACCTTGTATTTTGGTAAACAGTGAGAATCGAAATAGCTAATGCTGTTAATAAAGGTTTATATCACATCACTGTACCACAGAGATTAACCTCTTTACAGCCTTATACTGAAAACTTACAGAGAAGAGTGCGAACAGTTCTTGAGGGATTCTGAAACTTATGTATGCTCTTCCTCCATGCCCCTTCCAGACCCTCTCATGGGTCCATTGCCTGTGGCTCTCCAAGTAAGAGAAATGTGAATACCACCACATATATAAACTTCAACATTTTCAGTTGAAAATTTCCATATTTTCTGAAAAGGTATTTTCAGAATTCAGTATGGATTTTCAGAATTCAGTAAATTCTGAATTTTTATTTCAGTAAAATATGGAAAATTATGGAAAGGTATGGTATTTCAGTACCACATGAAATATAGCTACAGAGCTATACTAATATTTGTCACACATTCCTAGTGATTTATCAGAATGAACAGCACACTAGCAGATATTTCAGGACTTAGTTGAAATCAGTGGAAATTCAAAACAAAACACAGTGGAAACCCTGTTGACCAGAACATGGAGGAGTCCGTCTTAAGGGGTTTTCTACACTTTTGCAAACATTTGCAACTGAAAGAGCTGCAGATTATTTCAAGAAGACAACTGACTGATCCTAAAAGCATCTGACATTGTCAGAAGTCCCATTGGGGGAAAAATGCTTTGATTAACATCAATGCCACTCTTGTAGAGGAAATGTGCCCATAGTGTAGATCAATGTGTTCATACTCCCAGCAAACTAACACACACACACACACACACTCTCTCTCTCTCTCAATTCAAGGATTCTATGAAAAAGAATAAAAGCTTTTAGAATTGCCTGAAAAGACAAGTTAGTGTCCTTGTGTAAAATTTCATTCTACTATCACTAACCCCACAAGCTTTAAAACTGCACTATTATCCAGCATGATATTCAATGGGGAATAAAGAAGGTACCATGGCAGAGAAAGCAATTAACGTATATTACTATTAGTACAACTTAGTGCACTTTGAGCATTCCAAGCATTTTATGTACATTCTTAAACTTTACAATAGTCCTATGAGGTGATGTTGCCCCAATACGAGCCTGAGAGAGCAACTTGCATAAGGCTTCCTGTTGCAGGCGTTTTCGGTCCCAGACTACATCATGAAGTGGGGCCTTTTCTCTCGTTAGTTGCTTTTCTCCTCTGTGTTTTCTCTTCATCCCTCTTTTTTGTTTGGCTTACATTTTTAAAGGAGGAAAAAGGTGGTGCGGGTGGTGCTTCTGCTGCATCCAACATCAGGGTGAGGTGTGACCCAATTGTGGGTCGCAGTGCAC
Organism: Tiliqua scincoides; assembly: GCF_035046505.1. Lineage (NCBI taxonomy): Eukaryota > Metazoa > Chordata > Lepidosauria > Squamata > Scincidae > Tiliqua > Tiliqua scincoides. The sequence goes on along the minus strand of NC_089823.1, from coordinate 208,966,350 downwards.
CAGTTCAATACAGCTGGCATTGTCAGAACATGGTCAAGAAGAGATTTTCACCAAGGAATACCTGACACTGAGGCTCTAAACTATAGAAACAGTATTAGCGAGGGTTTTTAAAAATCCAATCAAGTTACAATAATTAAATCTTTCACTTAAATTGCAGTAATGCAGTGTAGTAAGTTTTATAAATGGTCTAAAGGTGTTTCAGAGACACTCACATTGGAAGTACTTAAGTGCGGAAATTGGCTCAGTGATTGAAGTTGAGATTAAACAACTTCTATCTTCTGCCATTTTTCATATGGTTATAAAAAGTGTTTTCGTCTGCATTTATGAGGAAAACGTTTTCTTTAGTTATTTTCTAATCAGCAGAACCTATTTCATCATTGTAATTGTCAGGGAACCATCACAGAATAACTGTGGGGTTCCAGTGTTTGTGGAAATTAAATGTGGAACAAAAGTCATCAATCCATCATTGCCTGAAATTGCTTCTCTTTAGGCTGAGTTTAAAATATTTATACACAATATTTGCTTCTGATAATTTTATTCCTAACTAGTAACTTGCAGAGTTGAGAACCAACCTGTTTGCAAGGAAATAGTTCCAGTTTTCTTTCTTCCATTGCTTCTTAAAGACATTTAGCTTTTGCAGCTCTTAGGAATTTCAGTACATTTCAGATAGCCACTGAAAGGCACAAATCACCAAAAAAAATGATACTTAGATGTTCTAGCTAGCATACACAATATCAAATAGTACCAATACAGTTATGGTCCAATCCTATCGCCTGCCAGTCCATAGCATATGCCAACATAGCATATGCCACACACTACATGCTATGGTGGGAACGACAGACAGTAGACTAGTAAATTTTTTACTTCCTGGTAGATCACCTAGTGACCTACAGGTCTCCTTGGCCCTATGTCAGCTCTTTTGCAGGCATAAGTCCAAGGGCAAGCAGAGGGCATGGCAGGCAGTGAAAAAGGGACAGCATCCCAGTGCATCTTGCTGCCACTGGTATCTACCTCCAAACCACCCCGTACCCTTTCACTTACGTGCCCTGAACTGCCCATGAATAATCCACACTGCCAAATTAGCTGTTAATTTGGCAGTGTGGATTATTCATGGGCAGTTCAGGGCACGTAAGTGAAAGGGTACGGGGTGGTTTGGAGGTAGATACCAGTGGCAGCAAGATGCACTGGGATGCTGGGATGTTCTGGTACAGCATCTGGGGGGATCTGGCACATTCACAGGACCCCAAACATTTGTGCCGGTGGTCCCGCAGTGTATGATAGCAACACACCACTTCCTGTGCCACTTACAGTGGTGGAACAGGAGTTCAACCACCATAAACGACCCATAGGCTTTGGCCCTCAGTAAGATAAATTCTGCCAGTAAAAACTATATAGGTATGTCAGAAGAATTGTTCAAAGTGTATGATATCAATTAACCAAACATACATACAAAAGTTCATTCTGAACAGTAGTCATCTTATTAGTACCTGCACAAGGCAATCCAGTTATGTCCATATTTTAGTGAATAGAGAAGCCAGGATTGCTTCATAAATCTTCTTGTAGGATAAACTTTAGTTCAAGTGTTAGCCAATCCTAGTTTCATGCAGGTTGAACAGTCAGATCTCTCCCTAAAGTAAGTGAGCATCTGAGATTGAATTATTATGTTAGCTCTTGGTTCACTTGGCAACCTTCAGTCTCGAGAGACTATGGTATCGCGCTCTGAATGGTGGTTCTGGAACAGCGTCTAGTGTAGCTGAAAAGTCCAATTCGGGAGTGACAATCCCTTCCACACCGGGAGCAAGTGCAGTCTGTCCCTGGTCTGTCTCCCTGGCTATGGGCCTTCCTTCTTTGCCTCTTTGCCTCAGTCTGTTGGCCAAGTGTCTCTTCAAACTGGGAAAGGCCATGCTGCACAGCCTGCCTCCAAGCGGGCCGCTCAGAGGCCAGGGTTTCCCACTTGTTGAGGTACACTCCTAAGGCCTTCAGATCCCTCTTGCAGATGTCCTTGTATCGCAGCTGTGGTCTACCTGTAGGGCACTTTCCTTGCACGAGTTCTCCATAGAGGAGATCCTTTGGGATCCGGCCATCATCCATTCTCACGACATGACCAAGCCAACGCAGGCGTCTCTGTTTCAGCAGTGCATACATGCTAGGGATTCCAGTACATTCCAGGACTGTGTTGTTTGGAACTTTGTCCTGCCAGATAATGCCGAGAATGCGTCAGAGGCAGCACATGTGGAAAGCGTTCAGTTTCCTCTCCAGTTGTGAGCGAAGAGTCCATGACTCGCTGCAGTACAGAAGTGTACTCAGGATGCAAGCTCTGTAGACCTGGATCTTGCTATGTTCCGTCAGCTTCTTGTTGGACCAGACTCTTCTTTGTGAGTCTGGAAAACGTGGTAGCTGCATTACCGATGCGTTTGTTTAGCTCAGTATTGAGAGAAAGAGTGTCGGAGATCGTTGAGCCAAGGTACACAAAGTCATTCATTGAAGCCCTTCATTAAATGCACATGCCTGATCTTGTCTGATCTTGGAAGTTAAGCAGGGTCAAGCCTGGTTAATACTTGGATGGGAGATCGCTTGGGAATACCGGGTGCTGTAGGCTTATACCATAGTCTTTCGAGACTGAAGGTTGCCAACCTTCATTATTCACTTGATATGCTTCATATTAAATAGGTAACAGGAAATAATATAAGCACATGTTATTAAATCTTAGAAATATAAAGGGCCTTTTATAGCCTTGTTATTCTCCAGATATAGAAATATATCCCTCTTACTGCGTAGTAGCTTGGGGTCTCCAGACCATTTTTCAAAGGGTTGTAGAAGATGGTGCCCCACACAACTTTCCTGGCATACCCAAGTTCTCTCTCTTCTTTGTGTCCAAGCCCTTACCTCACTAGCAAGTTCCTGCAATGATGTCAAGCACAGCTGCAGTTTTGACAATTAATAGTGATTAGGCGCATGTGAACAAGTCTACAGGACTGTTGTAAGGATCACAACTTAAGCCATTTCTGCCCAACAGTAGTGAGGTCACCCCTATATTGCACTTTAGGAGCTGAGGCTGAGAGAATAGTAATTTTCCTAACACTAACTTGTGAGATGCTAGACGTAAGATTTGAATTGGGGACTTCCTGATTCATAGCTTAGACTGTTTGCTACACTAGCTCATGTGTAATTAACTTGGTTTAATCAAAGACTGGATATTTTCAGAATGGCCTACTTCAACAAGGTTAAAAAAAAAATGAGGCCATTAACTTGTAAGACCAGGGTGGGTGTTATCTGACAAACTCCTAGATGTGGAAGTAGTCAACGAAGGTAGATAGAAATAGGTTCAACCTTGAAAATGTATAGTCTAGTCCAGTGGTTCTCAAACTTTAGAATGACAATCTGACAGGACCCACCAGAAGTGATGTCATTAACCTGGAAGTGATGTCATGGCCAGAAGTGACATCATCAAGCAGGAAAATTTTTAACACCCCATATAACAAAATCAAACTAAGTAAATTTAAAATGTATGTTTATAGTTATAATTTTTATAAGTTTAAAAATTTATTTGAAATAAAGAACCATTCCAACCCTCCCAAGTGGTTGCTAATCTGTTTAAACAAAAATTCCCCAAACATCCCAGAGGCTGAAACCCTATCCACACTTACCTGGGAGTAAGTCCCACTGACTATCATTGTTAAAAGCATATACATAGTAGCCTGTTAAAAGTACAGATCTGTACATTTCCCCAAATACAGTCAACATATCATGGCAGCATCAAGTCTAATATATTAAAAATAAAATACACATTGAAATGAATGGGGACCCACCTGAAATTCGCTTGCTATCCACCTAGTGGGTCCCAACCCACAGTTTGAGAAACACTGGTCTAGTCTCTTGGCAATGCCCATTACTGATTCTTTTATTCCTAAATGGCCTGTACGCAAGTCAAATGAGAGAGACCATTTGCAAACAAAACTATAATATGAGTTAATGGGGTGTGCTCTATTGCTTAGTGTTCATCATTTTAGTAGAGTTACTGTGTGATAATATTTGGCCCCTTGGATGCACAGGAATCTGAAAGAATAAGTGCACTAATTCAATGACAGCTGGGCTTTGACAATCCCAAGTTAAAAATAGCCTGATGGGAAGGAAGTCCTACAGGAGTTTTCAGATGATGAGGATAATGTTCTGCTGAAAGATCACAGTACGTTAAAAAATGAATACTAAAAAGTTCTATTGTACTGACAAACGTGTTTTTTCCCCTCCTCTTTTTTCAGGTTACATATCTGGGTAAAGTTTCCACAACAGGAATGCAGTTTTTGTCAGGGTGCACAGAGAAACCAGTCATTGAACTGTGGAAGAAGCACACACTTGCCAGAGAGGACGTCTTCCCAGCAAATGCCCTCCTGGAAATCCGCCCCTTCCAAGTTTGGCTTCATCACCTGGACCTCAAAGGAGAGGCCACTGTCCACATGGATACCTTTCAGGTTGCACGTATTGCTTACTGCACTGCTGACCACAATGTCAGCCCAAATATTTTTGCTTGGGTGTATCGGGAAATCAATGATGATTTGTCCTACCAGATGGACTGCCATGCCGTTGAGTGCGAGAGCAAGCTAGAGGCCAAGAAGTTGGCTCATGCCATGATGGAGGCCTTTAAGAAGACTTTCCACAGCATGAAGAGTGATGGCCGGATCCACAGGAATAGCTCCTCGGAGGAAATGTCTCAAGAATTGGAATCAGATGATGGCTGACTTGAACTCATTAGTCGTTAAGCAAAAGCGGAAATGGCCCTGGGAATAGAAGCATATAGATGAATAAGCAACAGTTCATTCGGGAAGCGAGAAGACTTTCCAAGACTGATTAGCTTTTCAAAATAAAGAATAAAGAGAAATTCAGTACATCCCCTAAAATACATGCATCTTTATAACAACTGCATCACATTGGAAATCTGTTGCTGTTTTAAAATGTGAGGAAAAGTGTTTTCTTTGTCCATTTTACTTCTGTCCACCTCTCGCCCCCCTCCTGACCTTTATAGTTCAAGTTCAATTCTTAAAGATGATAAATTATTTTTATTTGCCTATTCAAGCAATTCTAGTGATAAGATCCTCTAGGATTTGTTGCTAAGGTCTAATGCTAATGCATAGTAGCAATGCATCTATTACTAGAGAGCATATAATCTGGCAGTCTACTGCTAAATCCTGTTGGCCACCTCCCAGGCTGAAATAGCTACCTGCAGGCTTTTAGATTTAAAAGCCTGAGTGCCTACATTTAATTCACATTTCACAGTTTGAATATTCAGAGATGCTTATATTTACACATTATAATCATATGCTATATTTTATTTTATTCATTTTTACTTTTTTTAATGTACCTGCAGCCACTCATCATCCACTTAGCATCATAGTTCTTAAATACAAACTGCAGGGATGTCAAAAGGCAGGAGTGGGAGTGGGGAATCTGATTGTAAACTCGCTTTCTGTGCACCCCTGGTTCAATAAATCGAACCACTGCTGAAGGCTGAGAGAGAGAGAGAGATTGTAAAGATTCTGGACTGTTATCAGTTGGATTATGACCCATGGTCAGCCCCAAGCCTGGCATGGTATGAGAGAATATCTTAGTGTCACAGAAGCCAGTCACCAACCATGTCCATATTAGTTTGTTTACCTGGTTGTGTTGCTTTCAAGGGCCAGGTTTGAGCGACCATAATGATCACAGGGTGTCTTACAATGGAACTTCAAGGTTCCTTTGGGGCAAGTTTTGAAAGCAGATGGCTTTTGCTGATTCAAAACCTCATACTAATATTTCCTGATCTCTGGTCACAGATGAAAGGGTCCATAACTTAAATTTGTTGTTTTAAAAAAAAAAAAAAAAAAAAGATTTAAGGCCAAGTGCTGATTGATAGTTTGCAGGTAATGCTGCTCCTTTATACAGTCTTGTTCATAAATCATGGTAATGTTAGGGGCACTAGGGCACCTTACAGAAGCCTTAAAAGAAAGCTAATCAAAGGAGATAGCTATAGAGGTCTGTTCCATTGTGTGTGAATATGTATATTCTGTATGTCTGTGTGTGCGCGTGTATGTATGTATGTGTGTGATCAGTGTTACAGCATGTAGATTGATTGTGTGAACACACTGAGGAGGACTTTACGCCTCTTGAAAATTATGCTTATTGCTTTCTAATGTATGTAAACTGTTCTGCAACATAAAGGCATTCATACTTTAATAAAAAAAAGTTTGAAGTAAAGGTCAATTTTCAGCTTCATCATTTATAAATTCCTGTTTTATTGCTTTTAAAAAATGAGCATAAACTTTTATTTTGATATGTTTGGATACCAGTTTATAGTTTTGCTTTAGCTGAATATATTTTTAGTTTCTCAGGCTATTTAGTTGGCGTTCAGAGATCTATGAATCAGAGGGAGTAGTTCACTGAAAATTCTTATAAACAACCAAATGGTAGAGATTCATGAACAGAATCGTCTTCAGTAGTCTCCTATAAGAATTTGGGTGTGTTCACACTATTACAGTTCATACTGGGAGAAAGACAGATACAGTTTCTTAGAATTACCTTTGGGCATGTCTGGATACGTTCTGGTCCTACCATGTGCGCATGCATGGATGCGTATCTGTAAACAGCAGTATAGGAATAACTTGTACTGTAAGTGTCCTCCTGGAGAAGGGGGGGAGGCTCCAGTTATTCCTCATAAGTGTAGCCACTTGCCCACAGTTCTTTCTCTACTGGTAAAAATGTAACAGTGAAGGCAGCTACATCAAAGGCAAGCTACTGTCCTTCCTCAGAACTGAATGGGTGCAGGATAGAGTAACAGTGACTGTTCCCTGCCTCCCCTACCCACCTCACACATCACTACTTAAGAACGGCAGCTGGACTTTGATACAGCCCCCTTCTTTCCCAAATAATCTGCTGATAGGAAAGGGGGAAGTTTCTCAAGATGTTTTCTTAGACATTGAACAAGATTGCATACAAATATAATCTCAAATGAGAAATTGGCTTTTTCAGCAACCAGTTGGTTCCCCCCTTTATTGGCAAATGGTCTGAGGAACCAATAAATTCCTTGTCTGCAGTTATTTCTCTACCTAGCCATAGCTTTCAGGAATACAGAATGCCTTGGACCAATTGTGAAGGTTCTGCTGAATTGATTTGTTCTCTTCTGAGCCAGGAAAGAAGTTTGAAATTGCTCTATGTTGCCAAAGTGCAAAGTAGTATATCTAACATTTCTTGTGAGGAAATGCCTCGGTTCTGACCATTTATTGAATGTTTTCAATCTGTCTCCGTGGCTTAGAATACTGTACAGTATAAAGAAGGGTAAATTGCTGAATCAGAACAAATATCTAATTACACCAGCACCTCCACCTATACAAGTTGCCATCCAGATTCCCCTAGAAAGAGTGTGATGAGATCACTGCTGGTATTACACACTGCTGGTGTAATACACACTGCTGGTATTCATTTGCATCTTTTTAGATTGTGAGCCCTTTTGGGACAGGGAGCCATTTAGTTATTTGATTTTTCTCTGTAAACCGCTTTGTGAACTTTTAGTTGAAAAGCGGTATATAAATACTGTTGGTTGGTTGATTGATTGATTGATTGATCACTGTCTGGTTTTCATCTTTTGGGTGATTAAATGTATTTGTTTCTGAATGAGAGTTTTCCAATATTTTAAACATTTATTTCACATCCTTTCTTGTCATGTAAGGGAAGCTCAAAGGTGGTTCATAATTAATTAAAATTCAATAAAACAAAATGAAATCTGTATTAACACGAATGAACTAATTAACCAAAATAAAATGCCAGTTGGATTTTTAATACAGATAGAACCAGCAACAGCCTTGTTGACTGTTCTTTTTGGATGATCATAGACCCCTGGTCCTTCTAACCCAGCACTACTTGTCTGGAAGGCTGCCACTCTCTGGACTCTCAAGCAGTTGTCTTTCCCAGCCCTAGAGCAGGGGTGTCAAACTCATTTTATACAGCAGCCTGAATAGCATTCTGGCTGAGGGTCAGATGTCATTAAGCAGGTGATGACCAAAAATAAGCACATTTTTCTCACTTAGGAACTCTAGCTGCAAATGGCAGAAGATAAAATATGCAAATCTTAATCATATTTTCAAGGTATGCGAGAGCCAATTATCACTTGGGCCACCCTTTCAGCAGTGCTGATTCTGCTGAGGTGTCTCTTTGCAGCTCAGCAGCTGAGAGGTAGCCTGCAAAGTGATGCCTCACAAGAAGCAGCACTGCTGAAAGGGCAGCTCACATGATCATTCCTCCCCGTGCCTCAGTAGCTTCTCCCTTTCTCACCCCTCTTGGTCTGCCTCTTTGCCTGTACCATCCCTTGCTTTCTGAGGCCTCCTGTCTCTCCTCCCAGTGCCTTGGCAGAAGTGGCACTGCTGAAAGGGTGGTGCTGGGAGAGCCAAATTATCTCAGAGGCTGCCCTTTCAGCAGTGACACCTCAGCAGAAGCAATGCTGCTGAAAGAGTGGACAGCATGATAATTGGACTCTGCTAGCGCTGCCCCTTTCCAGCTGTGCCGTTTCTGCCATTATGTCACTTCACCGTTCAGTGGCTGATGATGGTACTGGAAGAGCCCAATTATCATGGGTGCTGGATAAAGGGTTTATGTGGGTCGTATCCAGCTAATAGGCCTTATTTTTGACACCCCTGACCTAAAGGTTCCATTGACTGAATGTGGGACCTTAGGTAGGACCTTAACCACAGCTGCTTAAGTACCTTGTGATTAATTCCTATTTAAGGTCCCAAGTTCAATCTATGGAAGCAGCTGTCACTTTAAAAGTGAGCACTGCAGCCTAAAAGCAGCATTGTAATTTACATGTGGGCAAGCTCTTATGTGATAAAAAGGAGTGCATTATCTTTGGATGCAACCCTAAACACATTTATTTATTTATACAGGTATTTATATACCGCCTTTCTTTGGTCATCAGATTTCTCCTCAGACTTTAATCCAAGGCAGTTTACATAGGCAGGCTGTTCTAAACCCCCATAGGGATTTTTACAATTGAATAGTTCTAGTCTTTCATAGAACACCTCCTTCCAGCTGGATTCCTTCCTGGTCTGGCCTCTCTCTGGCCCTTTGCCTCCCACGCTCTACTTGAAGGCAACTCCTCTCTGCCACTGAGGGTCAGCTCATCAGTATATCAGCGTGTTGTCAGTTCTCGGGTACTTCCGGTTGTTTCGAACTGGCAGCCTCAGATCTTCAGGCATACAAGGCGGCAGCTCTACCAACTGAGCCAGACCTCCTGCCAACTTACCAGGGAGTAAGCCCTACTGAACTCAAAAGGACTTGCATTTATTTGTGCAGTGTCATAACTGCAGAGGATATAAATGCCTAAATGTAATGTTTACACAATGACACTGCATATATAAACAGAAATGTGAAAATGGTAATATTTCAAAAAGTCTGCTTCCAAAAACAAGCAAAAGTTGCTTCCCAGGTTTGAGACCTGTTTTCAATTAGACTGTTTTTCACGCTTCAGTTCCAATTGAATATGGGAGTGGGTGGGGAGGTCCTGAAATTATCACTTTCATGATCCTTTCCAAGGAAAACAGCAGACTAGCAACCCCAAAAATCTATCATAACATCACTGTCTGCCTGCCCAAAGTTCAGCAAAACAGCCAAGTCCTCAACATCTGGAGTATAGCAGTCAAATGTGCTTCTGAGAGGAAAGTATTCCAAAAGATTGGTGCCACCGCTGAAAATGCCCTGCTGTTATGACCATAATACACAAAGACACATGGTGGGTGAAGACAGTCCTCAAGGTAACCTGGTTCCAAACCATTTAGAGCTTGAATTGAGCTCCCTTAACCCAGGGGTTTCAAACTCAGTTCATATAGTGGGCCTAATAGTTTTCAGGACGCCTGCTGAGGGTTGAAAGTTATGTCATTAGGCTGGAAATAATGTCATTAAACAGGTCATGACCAGAATTAAGCACCCTTTTTTCATTTAGGAACATTAGTTGCAAATGACAGACGAGAAAATACGCAAATCTTGATCATATTTCAAGATATGAGAGAGCCCAATTATCATGCGGGCCACCCTTTCAGCAGAGACTGCTCAGCACAGCTCAGCAGCTGAGGGCCCAAGGGCCAAACGAAAAGCTTCCAAGGGCCACATCCGGTCCCCAGGCCTTACGTTTGATGCCCCTGCCTTAACCCAGTACCTTGAAATGAGCTTGAAAAGAAATAGGTCATCAGTGCTAAATCTGGGGCCTTGCTGAAAATCTGGCAGTTGCATTTTATAGCAGATAGCCTTTGTGTACAGGTGTGACCTAATTATCCACAGATTTTTCACCCGGCTCTTTAGGAACGGTCCTTTAAATTAAAGAAAAAACATTATTTAACAATAGCCTCATTGATGCAGAATACAGAAGCCAGCAGACAATCCATCAATCATTCTCTCTCCGGGTGCTTAGAACAGCTTCCAAGACAGCAAACCTGATTCTATAAGGGAAGTAAACACCACTTCCCAGATCAGTTGCACCAATCAGCAATTCCGGCTCCATCTTCTCTGGATTATGTTAGCTTGTTCTGTCTCATTTGGTTGACAAATACTGAATCAGAATCTCTGCATCCTCCCTAGCATCCAATTAATAAAAGGAAGGGGAGGAGCTATGCATATTGCCCTGAGCAACTTGGAGGAAGGCTGTAAATAAATGCAAATAACATAAACATGTGAGAGAGAGAGTGAAGTGTTATCCATTTATGTCCCAGCTATCCCTCTGCCATCCTCCTGCTCATCTTCTTGCTCTGCTAATCAAAAGAGGGTTCGATGCAGTTTTCTAACTTGCAGTACAATCCAGTGTATATTTACTCAGAAAGAAGTCCCAATGATTTGAATGAGATTTACTCTCCTGTAAGTGTGTGGGGAACAGCAGCCTTAAAATAGGAAGACAGTGAGCGGTAAATGATTCGAGTGGGTAGGCAAGGTTTAAAGAGAAGGGAAGTCCTGTGACCATAGGGGTCTTTAATTTGGCATAAAAAGAGGCCTGTTTTCAGCTCACAAACACGTCTGCAACCACATTTGCCGAGTTCAAAAGTGAGACTATAATTGGTAATGATATTTGAATGCCTTTGAGATGACCCCAGAAATCCAATTCTAATGGGGCTTAATGTTAACAGCAGTCAAGATAATGAAATATTACCACCTTGGTCGTTCTTGGCTTTTTGTAATACATACCTTTTCTGGGTCATTTAGTTTCCTGTTGAACATTTTAGTTAAAAAAATAAAAATCTGAATCACAAATCATACTCCACAGCATGTATTCTGCCCAAATCCTGGGCTGGTGAAGAAATAAGACAAGGTGGTAATTGTGCATATTATTAATGTATTATTATCAACATATTATAATGAACTTATATACAAAAGGAAGTAGAACTGAGGGCTACACTTGGCCTGGTATTCAGCTGGTATTTGAGACATCAGAGCGAGATTAACCTTCATTTATTATGTTCTCCTGAGCCCAGAATGACACTATATTGGCTTGGTCATCACATATTTTCCTTAAAACTCTGCACTTGCACTTTGAAATGAAATATAATACTGCAATGGGGTTCTATGGGGCTGCAAAAACTGTCCCGATTAGTAATGGGTGAGTGCCTTCCAGCTTACCTCTTAAGTAGCTCGCCTTTACTGAGCTTTCTTGGAAACCCCCCCCCCCCCAAAATGCTTCTTCAAGAAAACTCCAAATGTTGTTATTCCTTACCAGACCCACAGTTTTCCTGGACTGCCTTATGAAGCTTTATATCATCAATAGCAAGAGTGGGCTGGTGATGGCAAACAGTTCATACGCCTCATCCTAAAGGCCTGCATACCTCTGAATATGCTTGAAAACAGCCATAACCACAGGGATGTATGTGACTTGTAGTTTACCTTTGCTTGGTGGTTCACTATACAGAACCGAGAGGCGGTGCAGACTATAATACCATGCATCCAAGTGATGATGTTTATAAGAGCTCTACCAGGTAGTTCCCCACTAGTACTGCCTTACAAGGGGAATTGGCAGGATCTGGATGGCAGTTAGCCCACTTCAAACTGGACCCAGTGGAACTGTAGTTTGGTTGGCAAGGGGCTTAGAAGGGTTAATCCCCCCCACCTTTCCAAACTTTATATATGTACAGAAACAGGCCCTCTGATCAGCTTTAAAGGACGGAGAGCAGGGAGCTGCATTCAGTCCTTCTCTTTCCTACCAAATGGGGAGTGGGCTCAATTTTAACTTCTTCCAAAGGGCTAGTAACTCTTTGGCCAAAGCCCGATCCATGAAAGCTCTTTTGAAATGCAAACAAATTCTGAATTAAGAGATGTTAAAACACCAGTTTTCACCTTGAGAAAGGAAGCAGGCAATCAAATTCCAATTTTTTTAAAACTTTCTTTCTAACAAAGATGAAACAAGCACTATAATCAGTTCTGTGTCTAATTTCTCTCTCCCCCACCCTTTCATAATTTCAAGATTTATCAAAAAACGAATTTAAGCTATGACCCTGAATCCCCATAAACTTGGGGCTGGGCCATAGCTGCTTTTCATTTCATGCATAAATTCAAAAGGTTTCTCAAGTGCATCTTTTTTCATTTAGCAGAATTATGACTACACGTCCCTGTGTATTCAGATAAGAGCATACCCCTACGGCTGGGAAGCTGAGCTGATAACAACAAAAATTTACTAATGAAATGTTCCACACAGTCATAATTCACTTTGTTTTCTTAAAGGTCACTTTTCCTACAAAGTTAATTAAAAGGTATTTCTTTCTCCTGGGATGTACTGTTTACCATTATTTCCCAATTTTACATATCCGTTAATCATTTTACACCCATTCCAAAAACTGATACCAAAGGCTTTCCCCTCCCCAGTTTTAATAAAGTTTCTTTTATAAAGTCACCTAGATATGTGCTTGTGAGGAACAATGTCCAATTTTGCAAATAAAATAATTTTCTGGGCTCTTTTCAATACTGTAATGGCTGATTTGGGCCATCTATAATGTGTATTTTGAGTACAGCCATTAGGATGCCTCACCTGTAATGATCTGTCATTTTCAGGCTGCCTAGGAAGTAACACAGGTATAGATAATTGTGCATTCTTGACAATTGCCCAAACAAGAAGCCCAGCCTACAGCTTGCTTGGCTTATGTCTTCTTTTAGCAGTCATCCTCAAATGCCTGCAAATCAAGGAAAAAGCAAAAGAAGAAAGGATTTGTATCCACTCACATCTGGAAAAGTTTTTTCCTGTTGCGCTGAAGGGGTGACATGATGTAGCAGCCTATTACTTAACAGTGTAATAAAAGGCCCTTACCGACTTTGAATTAGTGGATGTGAACAAGTACACAAGCAAGTCAAATCAAAGGAACATGTTATATTTAGATGAACACTTCTCAAAATTCTTCTTCCAATGCTTGTGGGAAAAAGAAGCCATCATTAGGAAAGATGATAGGCCTTTGCCAAGGTCTGAGCAGGAAGCAAGATCAATTCAGCATGGATTTCAATTTTTTAATACCATTAAATGTTTGTGAATTTAAAATAAGAAATTTGCTGAAGGTGCAATTGATTTTATGGATACTTAAACCTAGGAAAAATAATTGATCTATGAGGAATAATAATAGTTCTCTTAATTAAAAGCAGTGTAATTTTACTTTTTTGAGAATGTGAGATGTCCCAAGTTCTCCCATTAAGAATACGTCAGTCTTTAAAAAATCAATGATATACAACACAGAAATGCAAACTTCCTGTTGGCACCAGATCCAGAAGGATTGCATGCCAGAGTACTTAAGGGCTGCTCTGAGAAGTGCAGGGGTGGAGGAATGGCACAACATTCCATGTTGCTGTTCATTGTATTTTTGTGCAGCATAGACCCTTGCTTTCCTTCTTGATAGCATCAGCACCTGAGGTTCCTACTAGATTTGCCCCAGCAGCATCATAAAATCCAGAGCTACTTGCTACGGTCCTTGCTGTTCCCCATTCACTCATTGGATTCCTTCTGGTCTGAGGGTCTCACCATTAGGCACCATTTTGAAATCATTTGAGAGCCTCTCCATGGAATTTTGGCAAAATTTTTACAAGGTAGGTTGCCAGGTCTTCCTTCCCCATTTATCCAGGCTTGGGATTCAGTGTACTGAATAAACAGGTGCACACCACAGGAAATTTTACAGCTATGTAAATTTTAAAAATTTTTAACAAAAAATGGCATGCTAGTGATACTTTAATGAGCTGTAAATCCAGACACCAGCCAAGATTCTTTTGTTTATAGTTACAGACAAGTATGATCCAATTTTGAGATTTCCCCCCCCCCAAATTTTAAAAATGTCCAGAAAACCAATATTAACATTTTAAATTAAATTTAAAATATTATTGAACTCATTGTGTTGTATATCATATGAAAGCACATTAAAGGGGCATTAAAATGAAACAATTCCCAGCTCTATGTCACTATGTCTAGTGTCTGATTTACAGATATTGAAATTTTGAATATTTAGACTGAAATATAATTTCTCAGTGAGTTTAAAAGTTTAAAAAATGCTTTTCTTCAGTAACTACACAGGATCATTAAGTATGACAAGTTTAATCAAAAGCCAAGAACATGAGGTAGAAAATTATTAAGTGTGATAATTTGAATGGAATGACCCACTTAAGTATGTTCTGTTTGGCAGCTTCTTAAATACTATCGGATGTTTTAGCACCAAGAGACATGGAATTTTTTTGCCAGCTTTGTTCTGTTTGCCTGTTAATATTATTCAGTCATATCCCCTAGGTTCTGTTCTGTTGATTGTCATGCTCACGGATACACTAATGTTTTTTGTTGAACGGATTGCTTCTGGCAACATGATAGCGTATTATCAAAGCCCTATATAATTCATGCAAAAAGAGTACAAGAATTGTCATCTTCCCAGAAACTGTTTTGACTCATGTAATGGTTAGCTCATTGGGCTGGTTTCTATGACCTTTTTGATAATAGGAGCTCTTAAGCGTGGGGCCGCCTGGCACCACTAACAATAAAAATTAGGCTTGATAGGTGTATTGTGATGAAGTAGTAAGGCATCAGTTGGACAGGTTCAAAAGACCTTCTTCTTCAAGATTTCCAAAATGATTGGCAACTGTCAGCTGGCCCCAAGAAAAATAATGGGATTTGGCTTATAGTTCCTAAGTTTCAGATATATTCAGGAGATCAAGGACCTGTCATTCAGAACAGAGAAACAAAAAGTACTTCTTCAAACAGTACACAATTAATGGAATTCACTACCACAAACTTTTCTGACAGTTACTAACTTTAAAAAGGCGATTAAACAACATCACACAGAAAACATATCAATGGTTATTAGCCACAATGGTTATATGATCTCTTCAGAGTGTGGCAACAGTGCTAGAAGACCATTGCCATATGAGCCTGTGGTTGGTTTCCCAGGGACATCTGATTTGCATCCTGCCATGACCAGACTCGACGAACCTTTGGTTTATCAGCAGAATTCTTATGTATTTATGACTTCTTTTACAATGGTCTCATGTAAAAATTACTGGTGGTTTTTCTGGTTTCTCTATTGTTGCTTACCCATAGTTTATAAACAAGTTGTTATAGCTGAAGCACTACCCTTGTGTGGGATAAGCACACTTCGGCCATTTTTAATATTTCCACTAGTGTCATTAGTTTGGTTTACACTCATTGACTCTACATTGATGGTAGACTCTATAGTACTTCAAACAAAAATATGTTTACAACCCTGGGGATACAATAATCTGGGGAAAACATCAAAGTTCTTTTGAAAAGCTGAACTGATTCACTGCTGTCTATTTTTACAATCATCAAAGATGTGAAACCGGTTCAAGTGTATACACTAGTGAAACCTGATAACTATAGCACAGTAGATCTCAATTAGTATACCAAGAATGCTACTTACTGAATAAAATATTAATGAGACACAGTAAAACTTTGGACCAAAGAAGAGTGAAGCAGTTTCAAACGCAACTTGGCCTTGATTTATGCTAACAGGTTATACAAATGGGAGGAGAATAACTAATTTATATGTTTGGTGTATCTATTTTGAGACTCTTGATATTCCCTTCTCATTAATTTGAAGCTGAAATATTCACAGGTAGCTGTTGCATAATCATTCTTGCTTAGGCACTTCCGCAAATGCCCCGCAGACATGAATCATGATCTGTTTGGATTCTGGTTCTCAGTGGAGAGGAGGGTTCACCATTTCAAATAACTGTTGCCTCTGTTGGCTGGAGATGAGAAGATGTTTCCAAATCACTGTAGTATTGGCAATAAAGCCCTGTCTCTTTCTCTGCCTTATTTTATCTGTTAGAGACATTTGACAGACTAAACATCCAGATGTACAGTGCTAATTCTTGTGTGCATCCCTGCCCCACAAAAGCACACAAAACTGTATGGGTAATGCAGCCAAAAGCATTACATTATCCGTACATTATCTGTGGGAAGGCAGAGCAGGACAGGTGACTTCTTGGTTCCTATGGAGTTGGTTGGAAAAAATTCTCCTCACCCTGGGGAGAGCTGCAGCAGCCCTAATGGGTCTACTTGGATCTGCACCACCTGATGAGGTGGCTTAGATCCAAGCAGAACAATCAAGAGTCATTCTGCACTGCCTGGAATGGGCCTAGGATCTGGCATAACTGCCAGATCCTAGCCTACCTCCTACTCCCTGCCCACCTGCCTATGGGGCCACCTGCCCTCCCCCACCCCAAAATGCCTCCTCCCCACCCTCCCCCCAGACCCTAACGCCAGATGAGCTCAGCCAGCACGGACCTACCTCTTTTTGGCACAGCGGAGGCTGAATGCAGCCTCTGTGGGCTGATGCACCTCTGTATGATGGTGCAGCTTACTCCCACGGAGGGGCAAACATGATTTATGGTATGTTTGCAACCCTTCCGGGCCAGCATAAGGGACTTGCACCAGCCCAGGGTGCATATAGGATTGCGCCCTGAGAGCGCAATTCAGAGAGCTTGCTGGGCCAGTGCAAGTCCCTTCACTGGCAAAGAACCGAGTAGCCCTACTGAGGTAGCTGTCACACAACTCAGGGTAAGGGGAAATAAA
The DNA here is from genome assembly GCF_035046505.1 of Tiliqua scincoides. Classification (NCBI taxonomy): domain Eukaryota; kingdom Metazoa; phylum Chordata; class Lepidosauria; order Squamata; family Scincidae; genus Tiliqua; species Tiliqua scincoides. The sequence goes on along the minus strand of NC_089823.1, from coordinate 208,949,303 downwards.
TTTCCTTACTCTGAGTTGCATGGAATTTAACCCCTACTCTGCTCTGGATACAGTGTAGGCCAGCTAGGCTGCCTGCTCCAGCGCAGGGTAGGATTGAGCTGCCTGGAAATAATGAATTTTTTCTGTTCTATTCAAAAACTCATCACGTATGTTCTACAAATACATGTCTCCATGGATATATATGCATTCAGATTTAATGGACTTTCAGCATTAACAGACACTCCTTGCCTCATTAGTCCATTAAATCTAGGGTTCAAAGTAAGTTCTCTGCTACGGGGAAACTTATCTATACCTCAAAAGGTGCTCTTTTATAGCTTTCTTAGTTGAAGTCACTGCAATGGCTAAAGGGGTGTGTGTGTGTATTCCCTTTGTGTAATATTAGGATGCCTTTTTTTATCTGTGCATTTTCATAATCCTTTTGTCAGTAGCATGGCCGGGGTAATTGGAACTCTAGCAGTTGAATGCATCTTGGCAAGAAAAGGAAATAAGTTTGGTCAGTGCAATGAAGTTAATTAGGCAAGATAGGTAATTAACTCTAATCCAGTAGACAAGTGATGTTGGAATACCCTGGATGTTAGAAACTTTAATTCCAGTGGAAATCAAAACTGACTAAGCTGCCACAGTATTAAGGTTAAATGAGATCTAATTAGAGAATCCCTAACAAACTCTTAAGTATTAGCACAGAAGTATAGGGCTTGCATAAGGAAAGGCCCATTCACCCAGCATTTTTTTTCACCAGATTGAAGAACATCCTTATACTGACTTCATTGCACAGTTAGATTATACAGATGTGGTAAAGCAAAATTACACTCCTACTTGCACATCCTGCATGTGAAATAGGTTTTAACCCAATATGATCAAGAAGACCAGCAGATAAGAAACTGCTTCACTGTAAGTAAGTAGTTTATTTAACGGTCTCAGACCAGCATAAAAGTAGAAATACAGCTTTACGGACATATCGTAACATAACAGTCATAACCAATCTCAAGGGCAATTTAAAAAGAAAAAATTGATTAGATATATCATCAGAATACACTTAAAAATGAACTAAGACTTGCTATTGGTTAGTAAAACATTGTAATGCTAAATTAATAAACTAAAACTATAAACATTTTAAGACATTCATCCCATTTATCAAATCTGATAGTTAGAAAATTCTCACAAGCTAATAACTCCTGGGCTAAGTAAGGGAGGCATCATTCTTAACCATCGTTCTACGGATATTTATTGCTGCCATGAGGAATTTTGCAACCATGTATGTAGTGGTTTGATTGGTCTCCGATAGAAGCAAAGAGGTATAGTATTGACTCGTGCGGCCTGGTAATCTGTTCAATAGTGGGGAGATAAGCTCAGCGCTGATGTCTTTATAAAAGGAGCATCTCAATAAGACATGGTTGCTAGTCTCTATTTGTTCTGCACATGGGCAGAATCGCTCAGAATATGGAATTTTCTTATAGCGGCCCTCCAGTACCACTGAGGGTAACCCCTGACAGCGAGCTAATGTAAAACCCCATCTGTATTTTGGTATTTCTAATGATGTAAGATAGGATGCTGGAATAGCTACGTACCTGAGGTTCTCAGAAATATAAAATCCTGTTACCCTAGTGTAATGTCCATGGCGGGAGGAGGCCCGGCCCATGGGGTAGCTACCGAGAGCAGGGGGGCTTACCCGGTCGATGTGTAGTGGTCGGCAGTGGAATGAAGGATGGGAGGTAGATACAGTTGTTCTACACAGACAGTTTACTAGAGTCAGCCGTTTTACATTCATGGGGCCTGTTACTTCACAGGCCACCACACATTACGTAGACTTGTGCTGTCGTCATTTGATAGAATCTAGTCCTGACCCTTCCAGCCCCCTTCCGGTCCCTGGCCGAGTTCTCAGACTGTTGTATCTTGGCCAGGGGTTGGGTCTCACGAGGGCTGATGCACTCTCGGTCAGAGTCAGACTGACCGGCCTTGGGGCAACTCCCAGTACCTCTGTGCTTGCCTTCCCATCAGCTGGCCACCATTGGGTGTAGTCAGCTGCAAATCCCCATCTCAGTAGCCCCAGCTCACCTGGAGTCACTCCCAGTTTCCAGGCAGGTCGCAGGTCAGGGAGCTCTCTTCTCTGGTCCCTCTCTCCAGTGCTCAAGCAAACCCAATCCTTCTGGGGGCCTTGAGCTTCCCCCTTGTCTTACTCCACTCTGGAGAAGAGCTACCTCCCTCTTGCCCTCCCCGGCTCCTTATGAGGCCAGCCTTAGGTTTGTCCAGCCCCACCCCTTCTGGCCAAGTGCCTGCTTGTTGCTCCCAGCTGGTACTTGGCCCTACTCCCAGGCAGGTGTTCTGCCTGGAACCCCAGTCCTGATAATACTTGGGGCTTACCCCCCCAGGAGGCCCCTACCCTTGAGGAGACCACTGTTCCTAAGGAACTCCTGGCCACCAGGGCTGGGTCCAGGTGACACCTAGTCAGGTCACTTTGGCTTTCATTATCTATAACCCTTTGACTAATAATTCTTTTGGCTTGCACCATTCCCTGGCTAAGTAAGGACATCTGAGAAAGTCCCAAGGAGGTCAGTTTTGACTCAATTAATTGGATCCATTTAGATTGAAAACTATCCTGGAGAATTAGTTGGGCAAGTCCATTGGATATCGAACGAAGCCTTAACCAGTATGAAAAGATTGTTATCCATACTCTGGCCTCTATCTTAATTTGTCCTGTCTCAAGTTGCAACACAGAGTTAGAGATACCCCTAGGCATTCCCAACGCAATCCAAAGAAACTTGGATTGAACACATTCTAGGGTTCTAATATTAGGTAGAGGCCCCAATTGCGCACCATATAGTAACTGGGATAACACTTTAGATTGAAAAAGCTTGAGGGCTGCAGGAAAATATTGTCCTCCTTTGGTATACATGAATTGTAGAATTGCTGAGGAACTTCTCTGTGCACTTAATGCTACCTGTTCCCCATGAGCTCTCCTCAAGCCGTTCGACTGAAATGTTACACCCAAATATTTGAAATGAGTTACTCTATTTTGTGTTTATTAATCCACCAAGAGTGGATCTTTGGTCTTTTAGAAAAGGCCATAATTTTGGTTTTATGGAAATTATCAGAGCATTCTCTTTACAATATAAAGCCAAGGCCCTCAGAGCTCCTCTGACACCAATTGGGGTTCTAGAGAGTAGTGCAGCATCATCGGCATATAGCAAAGTAGCTATATGCCTCCCTGCCATTTTAGGGGAATGAAAGTTGCTGTTATTTAGATAGCTCACCATAGAGTTGATGTAATAATTAAATAACAGTGGAGCCAAGATACACCCCTGTTTAACTTCCTTCTGCGTAAGTATACTCTTTGTAAGGTGACCCTGCAGACTACATCTGACCTTTAGAGAAGTGCCTCCAAAAAGAGCCTGAATAAGAAATAACAGGCGCCGATCTATATTGGAATTTCCAAGCTTCTCCCACAGTTTCTTGCGTGAAATGGAATCAAATGCTGTTTTAAGGTCTATAAAGGCAGCATATAAGGAGCTTGTCTTCTGTGTGGTGTATTTCTCAATAAGGTGTTGAAGGATTGAACATTGATCAATGGTAGACCTTCCTTCCCTAAAACCTGCTTGTTCTTCAGCCAATACATTACCTTCCTCAAGCCAGTCTTTAAGTTTTCCATAGAGATGTCTTGCATACAACTGACTGATGATGTTGAGAAGGCTAATGGGCCTATAATTAAAAGGCTCATCTCTCTTGCCTTTTTTAAAAATAGGGATAACAATTGCCAATCCCTAATCGGCAGGAATATGACCAGTTCTATCAATATAGGAGAATAACAATGCCAAAATTGGGGCCCACCATTCTAAATTATTATTAATTGCCTCAGGTGGGGTCATATCTTCTCCTGGGGCTTTGCCCAGCTTCAGTTGAGCCACAAGTGCATGAACTTCGGAAACAGATACAGGTGGCCATTGCGGGGTATGTCCTAATTTAACTCTGATACTGCTATCAGCCTCCTCTTCATCTTTGTACAAATCATAGAAATGCTTCTCCCATATCTCAGAATGGATGTGGCAAACAGGGAGAGAAGGTCCACATTTTGGAGAGCTCTTTATAAGCTGCCAATAGCAGCTTGTGTCCTTTAACCCACAGGTGCCCAAACCCCGGCCGGGGGCCACTTGCAGCCCTCAGGGACTCCCAATCTGGCCTGCGGGGAGCCCCCAGTCTCCAATGAGCCTCTGGCCCTCCAGAGATTTGCTGGAGCCCATCTGGTCCAATGCAACTGCTCTCAGTGTGAGGATGGCTGTTTGACCTCTCATGTGAGCTGTGCGACAAGGGCTGCTTGCTGTTTGACATATGTGATGCAGTAGCAGCAGTGAAGGAAACACCTGCCTTGTTTTGTGCAAGGTCTTTTATAGGCCTTGAGCTATTGCAAGACCTTCATTCATTCATGTAAGTTCCATCTCTAATATATTCATTTATGTAAATTTATTCAAATTTTTATTCCTGGCCCCCACTACAGTGTCAGAGAGATGATGTCGCCCTCCTGCCAAAAAGTTTGGACAGCCCTGCTTTTAACCGCTTCACTGAAAAGCTTGCTAAAACGACAATGTTTCTGCCTTCCTCCTCAACGGCTGCAGTCGGGGACTTAGGACTGTCTGAAAGAAACCCTGAACTTGCAGGGTCATCACAAGGCCAATTTCTCAGAGAACTAGCTGATTTCAGTAGCTGGTCTCACATGGGTAACTTTATTAATGCTGGGCACAGGCTTTGCAAGTAATAATTAAGACTTTGAATTATATAATGTGGACAGCCACAGACATATTCACTGACCTTATTTGAATGCAGCCAGCCTTCACAGTAAGGTCCTCCAGGGGAATATTGTCAAAAACTGTACATGAGGTTCTGTAATAGGGAACATTTTGAAATTAACAGGTAGAATGTGAGATTTGGGAGATTCACTCTGTCATGTGAGTGAGTGAGATTCACTCTGGTCATGTCTTAGCAACTCTGTGAGCCAAAACTCAAATTGCTCTTCTTGCAAAAGCACTGTTACAGTGCAATCAGATGCCTGTTTACACAGAAGTAAGTGTACTGAGTTCAATGGGACTTACACACCAGTAAATGCAGCGTTACTCAAATCTAAACTTGGCTTACTATCCAATTCAGTGGCTTTGCAGAAATGAGTGTATCTGCCCACATTTCTAGTCTCTGTAACTTTCTGATTGCGTTACAAAACAGAATAGATACTGAATGGTGTGTGTTGGCAACCTTCAGTCTCGAAAGACTATGGTATCGCGCTCTGAATGGTGGTTCTGGAACAGCGTCTAGTGTGGCTAAAAAGGCCAATTCGGGAGTGACAATCCCTTCCACACCGGGAGCAAGTACAGTCTGTCCCTGGTCTGTCTCCCTGGCTATGGGCCTTCCTTCTTTGCCTCTTAGCCTCAGACTGTTGGCCAAGTGTCTCTTCAGACTGGGATAGGCCATGCTGCACAGCCTGCCTCCAAGCGGGCCGCTCAGAGGCCAGGGTTTCCCACCTGTTGAGGTCCACTCCTAAGGCCTTCAGATCCCTCTTGCAGATGTCCTTGTATCGCAGCTGTGGTCTACCTGTAGGGCGCTTTCCTTGCACGAGTTCTCCATAGAGGAGATCCATAGAGGAGATCCTTTGGGATCCGGCCATCATCCATTCTCACAACATGATCGAGCCAACGCAGGCATCTCTGTTTCAGCAGTGCATACATGCTAGGGATTCCAGCTCGTTCCAGGACTGTGTTGTTTGGAACTTTGTCCTGCCAGGTAATGCCAAGGATGCGTCGGAGGCAGCGCATGTGGAAAGCGTTCAATTTCCTCTCCTGTTGTGAGCGAAGAGTCCATGACTCGGTGCAGTACAGAAGTGTACTCAGGACGCAAGCTCCTGAATGGAATACTGAATGGTATTGATCAATAATATAGATTCATTTCTGGCATTCAAACCATCATTGCAAAGAGAGTTGGGCCATGTATGTTACAACTGTCTGTTTACTCAGAAGTTTCAATGACTTCATTGATGTTTACTCTTAGTAAGTGTACTGAGGAGTGCACATTTCATTTTCTTTGTACTTGAGAAATCCCAAAGCTACTTCTCTGAGGCAACTGCCACTGAATCACCACTTTATTTATGGCTGCACTGATTGTTCAAGCAGCGGCCTAGGCTCTTTTTGGCCAGGCATCTCTGTAAATGAGAGCTCACCACTCTTCTTTCTTCTCTATTCCCTGACATGTTTGTTTTAATTTTTATTTCACGTAAAACATTTTTAAGAGGCTACAGGGATAGCAAGGTGCAAGAATCGTTTTAAGTTTTATACCCAAACAGAAAGTTCTGTTCCAAAGGATCACAATTAAATTACTGCTTCCTTCGTGTAATGGCCATGGAATTGGCCACATGGGCTCAACATAATGGGGAACACAAGGAACATGTTGCATTTCACTGCACAAATGGAGGCAAAATTTACTGCAGCACAGAGAGTTTAAAATAAAGCCCTTTGCTAGTTCTATGCTGTTAAAAACCCTTCTGAAAAACTTAATTTCGCTGTCTATATAAAAAGCTAGTTCCTAACATACCACTCTTTCAACATTGTGTTATATTTTAATGCAGGGGTGGCCAAACTTTCTTAATCTAAGAGCCACGTGCAAGGGCAGCCCAATCCTAACCTGCGCTGGAACAGACAGCTGGCCTGCACTATATCCGGTGTACAATTCAGAGTAAGGGAACTTATGCCCCCTTACCCCAAGTATTGCCCCAACCACCTCAGTGGGGCTACTCAGATCTGCACCAGCTAAATTACTGGTGCAGATCCAAGCAGCCCAGTGTAAGGCCAGGCTGCTGGGGGTGGGGGGGTTAGGATCTGACCTAAATGCTGGAGGCCAGTCCCACCCCTTTTCTGGGCCCAGCCCATACACTGTCCTTGCACCAGCCTCCCCAACTCGAAAGGAGGCACAGACATGCCTTATGGCACATTTGTGACACTCCTCAGGTGCAAGGGACTTGCGACAGCCAATTGAGCACTCAGGATTGCAAGCTACATTTCAGAAGCTTGAGAGCCGCAAGAGATATGTTTGAGAGCCACAATATTTAAGCAGCATTTAAATCCTCAAATATATTTATTCTTTAAACTTATGTTTTTATCCAGTTGACTCTCAGTTTATACCTGGTAAATAATTATAAAGCGTGAGACAGTAATATAGATGAAATGGGCCCCTTTTATTATTGGGAGGTAAGGACATGCAGCAAGCAGGGAATTGTTGTGAACAGCTCTGTAGTGCTGGAAGTTGATTTATGGAGAAGGCAGCTGATTGCTTCATTCTCCAGGCTGGATGTTTCCACTCTAACTCCAAGCTGTGCTCCATGAAGGCAATGCACACGCTTCACCATCAATCCTGGAAGAGACAGAGACAGTTTGAAATGCACAAGTTTGCCCCTGGCTAGGAAGCCATTAAGGTGGCCTCTGCAATCCAGGCCAGAGGGAAAAGGATGGGAAGCAGCCTTTGCGTGGCAACACAATGCCAGCTAACCTCCACCCCTTCTCTTTATGACATCCAAAGGGGGCCAGCCCCCCTCCCAAGTATCATGCAATGTGGCAGGCTGGGCAAGAGCAATCCATGAGTGACAGGCACAGTGTGGATTGAGATTGTTCATTATCGAGGGCCCCAAAGGCTGGGAACAGGTTTAACCCTTATACAAGGAATCCCCTTACTTGTGTAAGTGAACGGCTGTCACCCATTCCTATGGTGAAAAGTATAGTGTTGCCCTTGGGATAACACAGCGGTTCTCAAACTCTCAGGGAACCAAGGTAAGTTGTTGTGGGGGAAGCGGGAAGGCAGCAATGCAATCTCCAGGATCCCAATGCTGTCAGGGACAAGGGTTTCTACTTACCTACAACCAGCTCCAGCCTTCTAGAGGTTCTAGAGAACCTGTAGACCCCTTTTTAGCATTGCCCAAGCCTCCAAACCTCAGTAAAAAGTAAAAAGAAACCCACTTCCTGTTTTTGTAGCAAAACTGAAGTTTGTTTTTTTAAAAACTTTTTATAAGTTAAAAGCAAAGAGGTCCTCAGGTTCACCGTACCCTCCAGGAGACTAGAGCTGGCCTGGGGATCCTCCCTTCCCTGTCACTTAAGGGGCCGGAGGAAGGGAAATCACAACACCCCAATTTGAGAACCTTTGGATGACATACTGATAAGAAGTGTTCCTGAAATGAACAAGAAATGTTCCATTGTTCCTGAAATGTGATGTACTTCTTACTAGGTGATTCAGCTTTCACTGCAGAGTACAGGCATGTTGCAAGGCCAGCAGGGATCCTTGCAGTAGAGACATCTTTGCTCATCTATCATAATGGTGGGCACTTGGCTTGTATGGAGGAATGGTAACTAGGTAGAATGGACATGAAGTAGAGTTATATCAGTGTTCTCTTATATACGATTTTCTCACAACTCCAAGGTGAGAAATGTATCCATGGAGCATACATATTAGATTATCATTAGTTTTAAAATATATATATATGTGGATAATAATAATAATAATAATAATAATAATAATAATAATAATAATAATAATGGGTATTTATATACTGCCTTTCTGGTCATCGAATTACTCCTCTGACTTTATTCAAGGCGGTTTACATAGGCAGGCTGTTTCACAATCACAGAAAGGTTCTGTCTTTGAAGAAACACACAACATTTCAGATGGATCTTTCACAGTCTGGTCTCACTTCTGGCCTCCAGTTGCTCCCACACAGGCTGACAAGCAGCTCCCTCATCTCTCACTTGAAGGGCAGCCAAGACGCTTCTTCGCTCACACCAAAGAGCAGGTGGAATAACTCAGCTTGACTTGTCAGCTGCTTCAAGGTCTCGCCATTCAAGGATCTGCCGGTGGCTTCGAACTGGCGACCTTCAGATATTATCTTTGGGCTAACGGAGGCTCTACCCTCTAGACCAGACCCCCTGCCCTTCAAAAGTGGGCATTCCATTCAAAAGTGGTTGCAAGCATCTCAGCTGCCTATGTGGGGGCTCAAACTCCCCCATCCACTTTACCTTCAGTAAGAAGATGACCCAATTTGGGCAAGTCTTAGGAAAATGATGCATTCCCATAGCTATGAGCCATTCTTTTCAAGTCATAACAGGATGCTGTTGCTCACCCACCTATGCCTATATCCATCACCAGACTTAGAAGACCTCTCATGCATTCTCTTACCTTTGTATACTATCTGACTTGTCACTGAACCCCTTGAGCACCTGGCCCTCCATTGTCCTTTCTTGCTACAATTCTGGAGCAGAAAAAACCAAAGCAGTAATTGGAAATGAAAGTCTTTCCACTGCAGCACTAATTCTGTCCTTCAAAAAAGTCTTGCTCTAGACACTTCATCCAGACCACCAAACGGCAGATCTGTCCTTTGTTCAAACTATAATGTTATCATGTAAATGCAAAAAAATGGATGCAAAGGAACCTCAAATTATTTGTTCTGGTCATGTCTTAGAAATCCGATTGGGTACATAACTGTTGGAGGTTGAAAACTGATTTCTAGGAATCAGGATTTCTTTGATATGAACAACTTGCTTGCGAGTGGACAGTAGCATCCTAAAAATGCAATTTTTGGTTAAGTTTGTGTAAAGGCAATCTTTTGTCTGTCCAGAGGTACTTATTTATGATGAGTTCTTACCAGTAATGCTAGTTTCATAGAATAAACTTATATAGAATTATCTGGTTGGCAACCTTCAGTCTCAAAAGACTATGGTATAAGCCTACAGCACCCGGTATTCCCAAGCGGTCTCCCATCCAAGTACTAACCAGGCCTGACCCTGTTTAGCTTCCAAGATCAGATGAGATCGGGCATGTGCAGGGTAACATAGATCTACAATACAACATTCTGGGCATTTAGTTCTTCATTTAGTGCAGATGTTAGAGTTGTCTTGGATTAACTTTTATTAAAAACATAATTAAGTGGCAGCTTCTCTGGCATCTTAAAATATAGAAAACCACATAAAATTGCTTTCACAGTTGAGTAAATGCCAAAAGATAGTTATAGAAGTCAATTACCTCCAGAGCCATTTAGTAGAAAACTACAAGGTTGCAGTAATGGGCAGAAATTCTGTATCTCTTTGGAAAGCAATGATGTACAATAAGTCTTGCATATAGTGGGGACAGATACGGGCACAGAGATATCATTATCTGTTCTTCTCCTACTTACTCGTTCCTCCTTGCCTCCTGTCTTCCTTCTACAGCCACCTTTGCTATCTTTTCTCTGATCCCCTCCTGGCTCTTGGTGCTGCTGCTATGTCCTGCTCCCTCATCTCTTGCCCTTGTCTCATCTCCTTCATCTCTTTTCTCTCTTCACTTCCTTTGACTTTTGCACCATCACCTCCATCTTGTTCTTTGCCTCCTACTTCACCTTCAGTCTCTCTCTTCCTCCCCCTTTTCCATGCTCACTTCCCACTGTGTCCATCCTCCATGCTTTTATCTCTGTTTCCAGCTCTGTCTTCATCCCATTCTCTCTCTTCTTTCTTGCCTTTCCTCTCTTTCCTTCTGCTCACCCTGACACTTTATACTTCCTGCCTTCCCTTCCCTGCCCCCCCCCCATTATCCAAGTCAGTTGGGTCATCAGCTCACTCTTGCAAGGCCTTGGAACCTCACGAGCTTGGGCAAGGCACTCAAAAGCCCATTGCCCCAAGTCGCTGTGTCCGACAACTACCACCATTCACAGTAACACAATAAACAAGGCTGGTCTGGACAATACTGTCTGACTGGCCCTGCTCCCAGATGATTTGGAGTGTGAATGTGCTGTAAGCATGCGTGTCATATCTCCTTCATCCCAAGGCACCAATACCTAATCTCATGGGGTGGAGGTCATCCACAACTGTCCCTCCACTTGCTTAATACTACTTTAAAATAATTTTTAAAATTCCACATAAAATCTTGGTGTCATTGATATTAATAACAGTTCTTACAGTGCAATATTATGCATTTCAACTCTGAAGTAGGGCTTACTAACTTTAATGGGATTTACTCCTAGGTAAGTCTGTATACGACTGAAGCCTAGGCTGCAGTTCTATACACAAGGTTTATATTTAAATTTATTTCTAAGTAGATATACATAAGATTGCACTCGAAGGGCGCAATCCTAACCCCTTATGTCAGTGCTTTCCAGCACTGGCATAGCAATACCAATGGGACATGTGCTGCATCCTGCAGTTGGGTGTCACTCACAGAGGACTCCTCCAAGAAAGAGAATGTTTGTTCCCTTACCTTGGAACTTCATTGCCCTTATGTCAGTGCTCGAAAGCACTGACATAAGGGGTTAGGATTGCGTCCCTAGACACTTACTATGGAGCCACAAGTTCTTATGTGTAGTATTTATGCATACATTTACACTCATAGTTCATTTTTTGCACTGAACAATGGCTCAGATATTTATGAATGAGAGGTGTATAGAACTACATGCCAAAGAGGTCCTGTGTACCCTTTATATACCACACTTCGCCACATCAGAGGAAATGATACATCAGAAGTGTTTCAGAGAGCTTCAACCATTTTATTGGCTCTGTGTTTTTGTAGTCTCCTATTGCCTGTAAATCCAGGTCTTTTATTAGTACCTTGAACACTATAGATGACTTCAAGGGCATGGAAAATTAGCCCTAATAAAACAATTGCAATCTCCCAAAGATATCTGAAGATTTAATAGGTTCTCTCTGTAAGTACCGTGCCCGAGATGTCAGAACTGTTAATCGCCACTGAAAAGCTGAGAACAGCCTTTCCCCCTATAATGAACATTTCTTTCCCTAGGTGGTTCATGAAGTAGCAACACTAAGCTACTGAACTGACACATCAGGCCACAAGTTAATTGGAAGAGCCTAGCTTTCTGTACCATGAAGGCATTAAGGAAGCAAGAGGCTCCATCTAATCATGTGCATTTGGCAACTCTCCGGGATGCTCTTTCAGTTATGTGCCACAAGTTCAGTTGGCTCCTTCAAAATCTGATTCCTGTCAGCAAGAAATGCATTGTTGCTGCAAGGCTCTAAAGCAGTGGTTCCCAAATGTTTTAGCACCGGGACTCACTTTTAAAAATGGTACCCTACAGCAGCGGTTCTCAAACTGGTGGGTCACAACCCGTCCCTTTAAGGTGAAGGGGAAGGCGGGGTTGAGGGGGTGCTTTTACTCACACATGGCTGCAGCAGGCACGGGGAGCCCTGCACAGCCCTCCGCAGGGCTCCTTGAGGCTTGGAATGTTCCAAAAAAGCTAGCGCAAAGCACTTCCGGTCTCCAAGAGGTGCTTTGCGATCACTTGTTTTGAACATTCCAAACCTCGGAGAGCCCTGTGGAGGGCTGTGTGGGACTCCTCACACCTCCTGCAACGTCCCGCAGCCCTCTGTGAGTAAAAGCACCCCCCCTTGTCCACCCTTAGCAACATGATCCTGGGGATCATGTCACTGTCCTCGCCCCTCCACCGCAAAAACTTATTTATACAAGTATTTATATACCGCCTTTCTTTGGTCGTCAGATCTCTCCTCAGACTTTAATCCAAGGCGGTTTACATAGGCAGGCTGTTCTAAACCCCCGTAGGGATTTTTACAATTGAATAGTTCTAATCTTTCATAGAACTCCCCGTTGATTTCTTCCTGGTCTGGCCTCTCTCTGGCCCTTCGCCTCCCATGCTCCACTTGATGGCAACTCCTCTCTGCCACCGAGGGTCAGCTCATCAGTATATTAGCGTGTCGTCAGTTCTCGGGTACTTCCAGTTGTTTCAAACTGGCAGCCTCAGATCTTCAGGCATACAAGGTGGCAGCTCTACCAACTGAGCCAGACCTCCTGCCTTACTTGCTTAGGGAGTAAAACTTAGGGAGTAAATTTCCCTAAAAGTTTGAGAAACAATGCTCATAGGGATCCAGCTAGGTTTATGAGACTTTAAAAAAGATCTAGAAAAATAATAATTTATTTACAAGCAATAATATTTTCATTCATTTATTCAGGGAGCTGAGCTCTTTGCAGGGCAAATAGCAGCTATATGATTTTTGAATAGTCACTGAGTTTGAGGCAATTAGTTATCTGATCCTTCCATCACCAGTGTTTTCAGGTTCTGCTTAGCACTATGCAACCCACCAAAAATCAGGTCACAATGCACCAGTGGGTCCTGACCTAAAGTTTGGGAACTGCTAAAGCTCTAAAGTTAAGAAACTTGTATTGCAAATTCATGATCCCTGAATAAAATAGTCTTGCTAAAAGCAAGTGACCAGGTATTTTCTATTATTTAAATCTCTGTATAAAGCATTCAACATGCTCAGAAATATGAAGCCAAGGTGAATTTGCCCTCAAACCTTCTAGCCCCCCCCCCCTTTACAACTTCATTTTGCAGTTCTCCAAGTCTTGTAATTCAGTGAATTGGACCAGGAGACATGCATACTACCAAAAAAATACTCAAGGAAAGGTCCACAAAGCCTCTCCTGTTCCAAGCAAGCCTGTTCCTCAGCTGTTTCTCTCCCTTATGCAGAAACGTGCTAGCAAAAAGAGGGAAATTGATACAGAGGACTGGCTAGTTGTAGCAGCAGTGAACCTATTATTATTCATACCTAAACCTTGGAGGAAGTATGCATGAAATGGGTCAGGGAGGGTTCATATTCTGCAACCCCCTTTTTGAAATTTGCCAGTCACTAGGTGCTGATCTTGTATATGGGTGGATCTCACACATTTAGCACCAGGACCCACTTTTTAGAATGAAAATCTGTCAGGACCCACTGGAAGTAATGTCATGACCAGAAGTGATATCATCAACCAGGACAATTTTAACAATCCTAGGCTGCAATCCTACCCACACTTACCCAGAAGTAAGTCCCATTCATTATCATTGCTAAAAGATTATACATAGTAGCTTGTTAAAAGTACAGGTCTATAACATTTCCCCAATGCAGTCATGTACCATGGTAGCATCAAGTCTAATATATAGAAAATAAAATATTGAAATGAATGGGGACCCACCTGAAATTGACTCACGACCCACCTGGTGGGTCCTGACCCACAGTTTGAGAAGCAATGCTGTATGTGAATGTTGGCAGAAGAAATTATATAGGCTGAAGATGCATGGGAACACTAGAATACTGTTCAGAAAGATCTACTCCAGCTCCATTATAATGCATTAATTCTGGACACTATGGTTGAAATCATGATAGTGAAACACAAAGATGACAACTTTCTTGAAGCTGGGATGCTTCTAGTAGGACACAGTGCGCTCAGGCTATTGTGCATGCTTGATAGGTTTTCTGGCAGAGGTAGTTAGAGAGCATCTTTGTCACCCAAAACCCCTTTTAGCCTGCACAGAATCTTGGCAAGGTCTCTTCACTCACACAAAGCACATAAAAGGATAACTAGCCAAGCAAACATTTGCACACAGTAGAACCAAAAGGAGGGGGGGGGGGATATCACACAAGGGAATAGTGTATTCATGATTTAGCAATACCGTCTTGGATGTTTTGTGAGTCAACCTGGTACATTCCTGAGGATTTGTCCTCAAATTTCTTACCCGCCTGAGTCAGCCATGCGAAACAAGGAGCAAAACCATGACATCTTTAAGAATCAGCTCAAAGGCGCTGAACCGCTGCCATTATCATAAATAACGTATTAACAATAAAACCACTGGGCGACTGGTGCGAGAAGCCTTGAGGCAGCAGCTTGCCTAAACTGTTTTATCAGTTAGCCACAGCTTCAGTGCTCAATGTTTTCTCTTTGATTGCTGCCAGACAAGGATTTTCCTATTGTTTCTAATTCCAGCAAAATCTCAAACCCAAAGCAAATGGTTCAGGTCTACACACATGAGGGGAATATGCCAACATGTCAAAAATGCCTTCATGTCAAAAATGGCCCCCAAAAGAGAAAATACTGCAGTTTTACACATTTCTTTAGGGAAATGATTCTACAAGAACAAGGAAATGTTGTCTGAATAGCATAAGCACAAGCAAGCTCGTAAAAAGCTCTTCAGGGCACTAATGCACACGTTGAGCTCCCACCACTAGCAGTGTTTTTGCCCCATGTGTTTCAGCATAGCTCCATGGATGCCGGTGGGATGTAGCTGCACATGAACTGGCCGTGAAGACTGCAGTGAACATAAGGTGAACATCGGTTCCGAGTTCTCTGTACTGGTTATTAATTTTATAGGGTAAATCTACATGCAGGCTAATAATCTCTTGATGACTATTAAATCAAGTGATAAATATGCAAAACAGCCATCACAAAGAGTTCATAGCACCCCAGATATATGCCTTAATGCAGTGGTTCTCAAATGGTTTTGCCAGATTCCCAGTCTAAGCTTCACTTAAAGAACTTGTGCCCACCTTAAGCTAATTAGCTCCCCTTCATCCCCAACAATGGCCCTAGTTCTGCACTGCAGCACCTCACCACTAGGGTAGTTCATCTGTTCAACTTACAGGGGTCCTCCTTCCTCCCTTCTCCTGCCAGCAGCTTCTCCAGCCACCCTAGCAACACCTTGGTCCTCAGCAGGTCTTGACAGCAGCCACATACCAGTTCCCAGTAGTCTCTGTTCCAGCAGTCTCCAGCAGTTCTCATTCCAGCAATGTTCAGAAGTCCCTTTGCCTGTCTCTCCATTAGTCAGTTAGTCCATGGGTCAGTCAGCAGGTCCAGTAGTCTGTTAGTCAATCTATTAGTTCCTCAGGCCATTAAGCCATCAGTTTAGTTCTCTTTCTTCCTCCTTCGACTACCCACACCCCTTTCCTTCCCGTAGATGCTGCTTTTAACCCTTTGAGCCTTTTTGGCTCCAAGTGGCTGCAGCAGTACAGCACACTCACAGCCATCTGAGGCCCTGGTGTTAACCCTATGCTTGCCTGCCAGAGCAAGGGGCCACTGTTAACACCACACATCTCAAGGAATCATGCACATTTCTATTACAGGGATCCACCAGTGGGTCGTGACCCAATTATTGGCAGATTGTGAAACTGACAAGCTGATAGCTGACAATGAAAATGTATTGATCCCTATGGAAACCCAAAACAGAGCAGCACGCATGTTCACTCATGAGTAGGAAAATGTGCCTTGGTTCCTTTTAAAGGCCAGGCAAGACCACCAGAATGGGTCTGATCCAATTATCGTGAAACTCAACAAGCACTCCAGAAAGCAGTTCCCCCATCATTGGAAAAAGGATAAAAACAAAGATTTGAGTGGCTGGTAAAGTAAAACTTCTTTTTTAAAAAAGGCTCATAAAACTAGGTGGGTCTCAACAGAGTGTCATTTTTAAAAGTGGGTTCTGGTATTAAAGAGTTTAGGAGCCACAGCCTTAATGTATGTCACTGTTAGTGTTTTACAGGTGACCAGTGACCAGAATAGGACACAGATGATATACTGTAATATTTCTCAGTGGGCAGTTTGTATCTTCAGCTGTAAGATATCACCTTGTTGTTCACTTGCAAATCAAGAAGGTGGCATTTTATATAAGCAATCATGATATCCTTTTGGAATGCCTAGCTGGGATGGGTTTTGGGGGCACTGCTTTGCACTGACTCCAGTCCTTCCTGGCCTTCCTAGAAGAGAGGATCCAGAAGATATCCTGTGGGGGCTATTGCTCTATGTCATGGCCTTTGATGGTGGCATGGAAAAGACATACAAAATTATGCATGGGAAGGACAGAGTGGATAGGGAGATGCTCTTTTCCCTCTCACACAACACCAGAACCAGGGGACATCCACTAAAATTGAGTGTTGGGAGAGTTAGGACAGATAAAAGAAAACATTTCTTTACTCAGTGTGTAGTTGGTCTGTTGCCTGCCAGAGAGGGAGGGATTGCAGAGGGCGAGCAGGCAAAGGGAAGTGTGCAGAGGGGGAGGGATTGTAGAGGGTGAGCAGGGAGCAGGCAAAGGGAAGTATTGCTCTCCCTCTGCAATACTGGGTAGATGGGACCCGTCAGCCTAGGAAGGCAGCTCATCTAAGAGAAGGAAACTCTGACCTCAAACCTCCACTGCCTTGTGGCTATATCCAGTTGTGGAAAAGGCTTCAGGAGTCAACCTCGAGGCAAAATCAGGAGCTGGAGTCCCTGAGGCAGTTCATGGCTGAACACAGTCACGTTCTGGCAACTCCTGCGACGCTGCTGGAACCAACCTTATTGGCTTCTGCCTTTCCATTGGATCATTCCAGCGACGTGGAGAGGGGGGATTTGCTGCATGGGTAACAGCCTATCCTCCATACCTTCTTTACCCAGGCTTCGCGCTTCAGAGCGTGATACCATAGTCTTTTGAGACTGAAGGTTGCCAACATGAGTTGGTCTGTGGAACTCCTTGCCACAGGATGTGGTGATGGCATCGGGCCTAGATGTCTTTAAAAGAGGATTGAACAAATTTCTGGAGGAAAAATCCATCATGGGTTACAAGCCATGATGTGTATGTGTAACCTCCTGATTTTAAAAATGGGCTATGTCAGAATGCCAGATGCAAGGGAGGGCACCAGGATGCAGGTCTCTTGCTGTCTTGTGTGCTCCCTGGGGCATTTGGTGAGCCACTGTGAGATACAGGAAGGTGGACTAGATGGGCCTTTGGCCTGATCCAGCGGGGCTCTTCTTATGTTCTTATGGCATTCTACAGGGCTTAGTTTTGTTACTTGTGCTGTTAACATCTACACATCAAACCGCTGGAGATCATTCAATGGTTTGGTATGAGGAGTCACCAGTATGCTGATGATACCCAGTTATACATCACTTTGCCACACCCAGCTGTAGAAGCTGTTCATACCTGAACAAGTGCCTTGACTCAATGAGGAACTGGCTGTGGGCAAACAAGCTGAAATTTAATTGAAAAAAAGACAGAGGCGTTCCTGGTCCCAAGATCTTCTAATTCAGTGGTGGTCTGTGTATTCTGAAGGGAGCTGCATTTCCCCTGATTTGCAGTCTGGGGGTTCTTCTGGATCCAGCTTTGCACCCAGATGTTCAGGGTGTTGGCTGTAGCTTGGGAAGTTTTTGCCCGGCTTCAGCTGGTGCACTGGCAATGACTATTCCCGACTCAGAGCTGGCTTTGGTAGGTTATGCCTTAGTCATCTCTGGTTTGGATTACAGCAACGCACTATATATGAGGCTGTCTCTGAAGACTATCTGGAAGCTATGATTGGTGCAAAATGCAGCTATGGGAACCTTAACTAGAGCAAGATGATATGCTTATATTACACCCCTGTTCCAGTTGAGACTGGCTTCCAGTTCAGTTAAAGGTGCTGGTTGTGATCTTTTAGCCTAGAATGGTTGAAAGACTACCAGCCCAATCCTATCCATACTTTCCTGGGAGTAAGCCCCATTGACTCTGATGGAACTTACTTCTGAGTAGACATGCAAAGGATGGGCTGTTCCTCCCCTCCATGAATTTACCCATACCCTGAAGTCTTCTGGGGAGGCCCCTTTGCACATCTTTTGCCTCTCGGTGGTGTGGTCAGAAGGGCACATGAGACAGCCTTCCTCATGGTGGTCCCCTCCTTTTTCTCCTTTAGATGGCAGTTAAAGGCCCATTTGCTTCATCAAGACATCCTTAATTTTGTTACATTATGTTAATGTTTAAGGGCCCAATCCTATCCAACTTTCCAGCACTGGTGTAACCACAATGCAGCCCTGTGGTAAGGGAACACATGTTCCCATTCCTTGAGAAGGCCCGATCCACCACAGGATGCAGAGCACAGCCCACTGACACAACTGCACCAGCACTGGAAAATTGTATAGGATTGGGCCTTAAATCTTTTCAGAACAACAACACACTGTCTTGGCTTTCTCTGTTTTTTTAAGATTATGCTGTTAGCCACATTGGCTCCTTCAGGAAAAAGAAGCAATACAAATATTTTAAAATAAATATTGATCCGCCTTGCATCCACTTACTGTGCTTCTCTATGCACACCTCATACAGCTTATTAAGTCTGGCTTTTAAATCAAGGATAAATACATGAAGAATGCTGGTTGGGGTCTGGGACTGTCTCCAGCGAGACCATTGCCTTCTCCAAGGTGTCAAGGTATGTTGTTAAAAATTCATCCACTCTAAAGAATAGCAGTCTTTTGTTCTAACACTGGCAGACAAACACTTAATCTGAAGTATATTATTTTCCACTTGGTTTGGCACTTGTCCTTTTTTTTAAAAGAAAACTTTTTGGCCTCTTTTAGAATCTATATATCTGTGGAGCACAGAGGATAAATGCTTTGAGCTACTGCATCTTACAAAATGTTTTTCCTCCCTCAATACTGCATTCTTAAGTAGAAATTCTGGATTTAAGATGAACCAAATTGCCAGAAACAATCTGGGGATATAATTTTGTGATGAAAAGGAAATATTACAGGGGAGAGTGCATTCTCTGCTTTTTGTGCTTCTGTTTCAACCTAGAATCTACTCAATGGAGTGAAACTAAGTACCGTGCTTGCAAAATGGTACAAATAAAGAGGAATCTGTCTTAGTTGCCTAGGAGTAGGAGTCTCAGTGAGGATATATCCTGGGTTTATCTGGACAACAAAGCTAGTGTGGTATAGTGGTTAGAGAGTTGGACTAGGCAGCCATGAAAACTCAGTAGATGACCATGGGCTAGTCACATTGTCTCAGCCTATTCTCTCACCTATTCTCACAGAATTGTGGTGAGAACAAAATGCGGCTTGAGAGGAGATCCTTGCATACTAGCTTGAGCTCCTTGGAAGAACAGAGGGGGATAGGGTGGTTTTATCTTGGGAAGGATTTTAGGCTAAAACTGTAAGAGATCTTGGAGGGCATCTTGTCCAGCCCCCTACTTAATGCAGGCAATGAGTACAGCATCCCTGACAGATGGATGTCCAGCCTTGTTTGAAAGCCTTCAATGAAGAGCCAAGTTGGTGGGTCCAGTTGAGGTTTTCCAGGTATTTGTTGGTCCTGTTATTTGGGATTCTTTTCAGTGTGTACAGCCAAAGCATGTGGACACAATCCTTTGCGGTGTGAGGCCAGATAAGTGCCTCCTCAACCCTTGTCAAGCTTAGCTTGGTACAGATGTTGGGGAGAGGGGGCTGGCCAAGGTGACAAGGAGGGTCATTAATTCATCTCTGACAGAGGGAGTGTTGCCAGCAGCATTAAAGCTGACAGTGGTTCACCTCCTCCTGAAGAAACTTTTCCTGGATTTCACCATGATGGATAATTACTGGCTAGTCACAGACTTCCCATTCCTGGGCAAGGTGATAGCATCTCATCCAATACCCCCTGGAACTATCTGGATGATCTTTGCCAAGGATGTGACAAGTGGAGTACATCCCTGTTGGTCCTGCAGGATTTCACAGCAGCTTGTGGTACCATCTGCCACAGTGTCCCTCTAGGTCAGTTGGCCGGGTTGGGGCTTGATGACATCATTCTGCAGTGGTTCAAGTTTTTCCTGGCTGCAGATTCCAGAAGGTGTTAGAGGGGAACACTGTTTCAGCACCCTGGCATTTGACACAAGAGATGCCACAGAATTTTATCCTGTTCCTTATGTTGTTCTTAACACCAACATGAAACAGCTGGAAGATAATCCAGAATTTGAGTGGAGTGTGATCAGTATGCGGATGACACACAGCTCTCTCTCTCTCTCTCTCTCTCCCCCCCCCCCCCACACACACACACTCTGCTAATCCCAGGGTGGCTTTAGAAAGGCTAGAGAGCTGCCTGGAGGCAGTTGGGGACTGGATGAGGGTAAACAAACTGAAATTTAATCCAGGCAAAACAGAGTTCCTCTTGGTTCAGAAACTGACAATGCAGGCATTGAACATCAAACTACTCTGCATAGGGTTACACTCCCTCAGTGGGAGCAAATCTGCAGCTGGAGGGGGGGGTCCTCATGGATTGATTACTCTTAGTAGATTGCCAGGTTGCAGCAGTGGCAGGGAGGAGATCTTTGCCCAGCTAAAACAGTTGCACCAGCTGCAGCCATGCTTCAGTCAGTTGGACCTAACCGCAGTTATCTATGCCTTGGAAACTTCAGGACTCAACTGGAACATACTTTGTGTGGGGCTGCCCCTGAATACTGTCCAGGAGCAGCAGTTGGTGCACATTGTGGTAGCCAGGGCCAAATATATTCTGCTGAGCCACTGCTTCAGTGTCTGCACTGGCTACCAGTTTGTTTCTCAGAACAATTCAAGGTGCTGATTTGGACCTTTAAAGCTCTTCATGGCTTTGAGGCAAGGTACTTAAAGAACCATCTTCTTTATCAACCTGTTTGCTCTTTAAGGTCAACAGAAGGGTACAGCTGTGTGTGCTGCCCTTGATGAGGCCAGGCTGACAGCCACAAGGGATAGGGCCTCCTCAGTAGTAGCATCTCAGTATTGGAACTTCATTCTTTCTCAGTTAGGATCAGCACCTTCTGTGTGACAGCCCTTCACATAATTGAACACAGCTATCTATTTCCCCTTAGTCTTCTCTTTTCCAGGCTAAACACAGCAAACCCTTTTAACCATTCCTCATAGGATATGGTTTCTAGACCCCTCACTATCTTAGGGCCCAATCCTGAACCTTCCCAGCACTGGTGCTGAGCTCTAGCACCAGGTGCTGTAAAGCAGATTTACTGGACCCAGTGCCATTAGGAGGAGGACGCACTGCCACTCACAAGGGTAAGTGAGACCGCTGGGTGGTGGTGCAGCCTCTGGGGAACAAGCAGAGGGCGGAGTGAGGGAGGAACAAGGGTTGGGACTGGCAGAGCCTGCTCCACTGGATCCCTGAACACCATTTTGGGCCAAAAGGCCCAACATGGAACCTCTCGTATCTGCACCGGCAAAATAGCCAGTGCAGATGCAAGGAGTCCAATTGCTGGGGCCGAGATTTTCCTTGGGGGGAAGGGATGAAAGTCCCCTAGTCTCCTTCCCCCAAGGAGATTCTTGACGGCTTCCCGGTGCCCACTGGAAAGCCGCTTTGGTGCTGCTACTCCAGCAGGTGCCAGGAAGCATAGGATTGGGCTGTTAGTTGCCCTCCTCTGAACCTGCTTCACTCTATCAATCTGTTTCTTTAAATACGGCTCCCAGGACTGTAGTGGATAGAATAGAATGAAAGGTGTTTCTTTCCCCAGCGTTATCTTGGTTCTTACTGCACCCTCAATCAGTGCTTGTACTAAATATAGGATGGTATGATTAACTGACACCCTATATTCAGTGGGGCAGATGGCAATACACAAGGTATTTGAGAGCCAGCATGGTGAAATGCTGGGGAACAGCATGCATAGCATGTCAGTCAGAGAGGAATAAGATAAAAATGTAATAAAAATAAATACTATTCTCTTACATTCCTCCAGTAAGGAAAGTCCAAGCCCTGAGTGGTTCAAGAGCTCCCAAGAGTGGCCCTTGCAAATGTCACAAAATCTATCCAGACCTATCCAGAATGAATGTAGAAAGCAGGTTTTCAGAACCTTGCGGCCAAAGGCTCAAAGGATAGGCATGAAAAGGATGAAAACTCCTAATCCTTAAATGAAATGTATAATTCTTGACAAATCACTGGTTTTACCCCTCCAGGAATTCATTTGGCCTATTTTCACTCCTCAGCCAAGGGAGGGGGAGAAAAAAAGTTGGATGAAGAAAACAACATGCATTAGAATTAATCTAGGTGCCATATGTAATTTGTTGCTGTTGTAGATTTGGGTCAGGAATGTTCACTAGTCACAGATTTGTTGCTCAGAAATCATTTTATTTATTTGCGAACAATAAATCACTGATATCCAGGAGAAAAGCTGCCTGGAATGTGCAAGTTATTTGGCACCATTCACTTCAAAGCAGGAAACGGCATTCAGTTCAGCGCATGGATGAGGTAATGTCAGCTCTCGGCAGTCTGAGGACTCCGGTTTAATGGATATCATATGGCTCAGAAATGTGCTTTCAAGCTGGCCTCATTTGCTGGGTTGCTTAATAACTAAGAATGCTTAGTGACCATCCAAGATACGTATACAAAATACCCATCTAGACTGCCCAGATTTTTACTGCTTGAAGATTTTCAAACCCCTTGATGGGAGGCACTAGTAGCAAGTGGACACACATTTTCTTAGCATCTGTACTTAGAGAAGTAGGAACATAAGACTGGGAGCCAAGGGATTACTTAGTTAAATACAAAGGGGTTGTGTTAGGCCAGCAGAATTTCTGGCTATTTTTCTTTGGCAAGCTGACCCTGTGCTGCATCAAAAATCGAAATTCACTGTATCATGAATCCTGAATAGCATTCATACCTGTTGGAAATAGTAGGATGCTGCTCACAAAAATAGGGTCTAAAACTCCCTTGGGCTCACAGAATCAGTTTCAAAGTTCTTTGGACAGTGACCCATGATTGTTGGTGGTTTCTGGTCTCATAAACTGCAGCTGAGGTGGCAAACCTATATATTGGGAACAAGCTTAAACCATTTCTGTCCAGCATTATATATACACATCATCATCATTGGTATCTTTCAGTCTTGGAAGACTGTCTGAATGGTGGTTCTGGAACAGCGTTTAGTGTGACTGAAAAGGCCGATTCAGGAGTGACAATCCCTTCCACACCGGGAGCAAATGTAGTCTGTCCCTGGTCTGTCTCCCTGACTATGGGTTTCCTTCTTTGCCTCTTTGCCTCAGTCTGTTGGGCAAGCGTCTCTTCAAACTGGAAGAGGCCATGCTGCACAGCCTGCCTCCAAGCAGGACACTCAGAAGTCAAGCGTCTGGTGAGAATCAGGTCGAGCTGGTGCCAGTGCTTTGATCTTGGGTGTCTCCAAGGGACTATGTTGGGGCTTTGTGTTGAAGAACATGTTGCTGATGCAGAGACCTTGATGACAGCAAAACTCTAGCAGGTGTTGGCCATTTTCATTCATCTTCCCAGTGCCGAACTAACCTAAGCAAATGGGACACAAACTGTGACCAGCACCAACTCTAGCATTGAAATTGCTAAGGATGAACAATGACTCTTTGTCGGGAACTTTCTTGATAGTGGTGGCCAAGTCGTTGTAGAATTTGTCTTTATCTTCTGCTGGAGACGACAGTGTTGGTGCATATGCACTGATAAGAGTAACCAGTCCTGCTGATGAGTGGAGCTGCAGGGACAAAATTCTTTCACTTCCGGCAGTCGGTGGGATGATGAATCCCAGCAGGGTATTTCTGACTGCAAAGCCAACGCCATGTTTCCTGGTCTTGTTTGGTGGTTTTCCCTGCCAGAAAAATGAGAAATTTCTCTCCTTGACTGATCCTGAATCTGCCAAACTCATCTCTTGAAGGGCAACGATGTCCATCTGCAGTCTGCTCAGTTCCATGTCGATGACAGCTGTCTTGCGTGCATCGTCAATTTCTTGCAGGTCATCAGAAAAGGGACCAAATGTGTACAGCTGGGGGTTAGGCAGAAATGGGTTAACAGCCCAATTCTAACAATAGTGCCATGCTGCAATACAGTGGGACCAGTGTATTCTCCACTACATCCAGTGCAGGAATAGAGGCTGCTGGAGGTTCCCTTACCCTGGGTAAAACCGCAGTATCCATAGGGTTACGCAGATCTGTAACCTGGGCCATGATATTACTGGCAGAAATCTGAGTTGCCCCATGTTGGGCTATCAGATCCAGAGTGGGGATAGGATGACACAGTAGCAATCCCTGCCCCCTCCTGGGCCTGAAATGCCCCCTCCTGCCCCACAGTGCCTCCACACACCTGCTCCACCCTCCCCCATTGCCCAACAGGGCCTCTGAGAGGAAATTTATCAGGGAGTACAAAGTTTTTTTTGGACCCCTTTGCAAAGGGGGAAGGGTGAAACAGAGTGGGAGGGGGTGATGACAGGCGAGAAGAATAGGGACAGGGAGGGTCAAAACAGGGTGAGGGAAGGGTAGAGACAGCTGGAAAAGTCTGTGGAGCCCAGGTCTACCCACCCATGTGGCATCAGTAGTGTCCCCAGCATCCTGGTCCTGCAACAAGTCTGAGAGGATAGGAAAATGTCCGATCCCAGGAAATTTCTGGGCCCCCTCCTTTGGCTGGGCCTGGGTACAAATTACCCCCCTCTCCTAGGCTCTGCTGCCCAGCTAAAAGTTTACCTTCTCCAGTGGGTGCAGGCTTCCAAGTGGTAGGCAGGTGCAGGACTTGCCACTGGTACCAAGGGCCTTCATGCTACTGCAGTGTGCCTTATGGCATATTTGCGACAGCACGCATGCCTATTCCACTGGTGCTAGCTGGTATAGGATTGGGTCACAAGTCTGTAACTTAGGCTGGTAGGCTCCATTTTTACTAAATAAGCAGCAGCTGAAGTCCCTCTTCCCTGACTTAGATCTAGATCATGATGCAGAGGGAGAGAGGTTTTAAGCCTTTGACCCTGCCATGGCCAGAATTTAATTTCCTTCCTCTATAGGTGCTGTTTGCCCCATAGGAAAGGACCCCTAGACAGCACCATTTGAAGCTACAAGTGGAGACTCACATGATAGAGTCTTCATTGCCATGCAAAAAAAATATTCCTAAGATTAGCATCTTAGGGAGAAGGCAAGGCTAGAATTCTTCATAATATCTAGGCTTCTATGTGTAAGAGTGATGTGTGTTCGGGTAATGGTGGAGCTAATATTCATTCACATGAGTTCCAGCCTGCAGCCTGCAATGCAGTGTTCCAGATGTGGTTTACTACTTCATCTGCCATTTGTGATGGCAACGCCTGTTGGCCTATAAATGAACAGGAAATATCCTACTACTGCACTATCGAATCTGAGACGAGGCAGTGTCCAAATTGAAAGTAGCATGATTATTTTGAGTATCTCAGTTACCATCTTGGATCCTTCTGAACATGTGTCACACAGCTGCTGCAGACGGGGAAAAGAATCCAAGATAATGCTGGCCTTGCTTCTTGATTGAGCAATGGCTAAGGAAACAGCCTTCAGATCATAACTGAACCACACAATGCAATGTCTGGAAAAGCTTGTCATGTGGATTACCTACATCACATAGAGAAACACCACTGGACAAAACTGATGGTCCACATGATCGGAGCAGACCATGTATAATAGGCCAGCCCACAGTTAGAGTTTAGGAAACATGGTCATAATAATTGGCAAGATTAGGCAAATGGTTCTAGCAGCCTCTCTCAGGCATATTTACAGTAAGGTCTCTCCAAGACTTCCATATTGTCGAGAAAGTCGAGGCAGAGCTGAAGTTGCAGAATGGACTATATAATTTGAGACTAGGTGAGGGAACCACACTTTCCAGTGTTCCCCCTTGTAAAAAAAACATACAATGCAATGAGAAAGCTAGCACAATAGAAAATAGACTAGGCCAGAACTTCACACTTCAGTGTGCCAGCTTTTCTACTTGAGTGAAGCTTGGTAACATGGCAGAGCAATCAAAAATGGAATCCTAAACCTGAGGTGGTACAGTCTCACTCTACTACCTCAGTAGTACTGTCTTACTCTGCTGCCTCAGGATTCAACCACTTCATTCTGCTACATGTGTAAATTAGGCCTCACTCAGTTTCAGTTCATTGTCTTTCTGTGGGATATAACATTTTTTGTCAAAAACCATCTTCTAAAACACTTTGGTAGGTGCCTAGCCAAGGAAGCAAGTTCTACACAGAGACAATTGCATTCGCCTCCCAAACTCACTGAGAGCTAGTATGGGGGGAGGGCTATTCCTTACTTACTAGAATAGTTGTTAAAAAGATTTTTATTTTGGATGATGTGTCATGCAGAGAGTTTTTTGCTTAAAAATTATCTATTGGCTACTTGACATGGGCAAACATTTTTCAGCTTGGTTTCCACAAACACATCACAAACAGAGTAGAAACTGGCTGTTACGATACCAGTGGGATATGTAAAATTACTCTGTGGGTCTATATTATTTTGTTCATATGGTAATTCTTTTAAAGTTTGTTTTAACAGATCTCCCTATACTGAACACTATCTCCCGATCTTGTCTGATCTGGGAAGCTAAGCAAGATCAGGCCTGGTTAGTACTTGGATGGGAGACCGCCTGGGAATACCAGGTGCTGTAGGCTTATACCATAGTCTTTCGAGACTGAAGGTTGCCAACCATTTGTTTTAACAGATTGTTTGATTCTGTGAATTTGATGAGGACTGAATTTTTGGACCCAATGTTTTTGCCGTTATGGAGAGTACAGCTAGCTCTGCAAAACCACAACATTTTCAGTTTGGTTGTCTTGTCTGGCTGTAGAAATAAGAGCTTGGTGTCAAAAACAGACAAAAGATTGCTGGTAGACATGCTGCTCCTTTATAAACAAAAACTGAAAAGTAGCAGTGCAATACCTTTTATTAGACCTGACTACAATGATGCAGTGAGTGAGTGAGTGAGAGCCCAATCCTGAGCTCAGCGCTTGGCTTCCCGCTGGAGCACACTGTTGCAAACATGCTGTAAGGCACGTCTATTAGGCTTACTGCCAGGCCAGTGCCCGTGCTAGCCCAGTGCTGGCTGACACTGGGCTAGCACTGGGCAGGCGCCCATCCTCCACTGCTCAGGAGTCTCATGGACCACTGAGCCGCGGCACGGTAAGCGGGGGTGGGGAGGGGGGGAGGAGGCATTCCGAGGAGGGGGAAGGCATGGGGAGGGCAGAGAGAGGGTGGGCGGGCAGTGTGACGGGAAGATGAGAGGTGGAGAGAGAGTGGGTGGGAGGCATGCCAGGGGGAGGGAGTGGGGAGGCAGAAGGTGGGTCCGGTGGAGCTCAGCTCCACCAGATCCTGTCCGTTCGTGTAGGGATCGGCACTCTCTATGAACGCCTTTACTTTACCACTGACCTTTTGGTCGGCGGTAAAGTGAGTAGCCCCATTGCAGGGACAAAAGTCCCCTTCTTCTGAGCCACCGCCCACGGCAGACTGAGGCGCACAGGATGCGGCAGCAGCTGTTCTCAGCACCACTGCAGCCACGCGCCCTGGGCAGCTCAGGATTGGGCTTCGAGTGAGTGAGCAGACACACAATTGCTGCTTGGGAGTTTTTTTTCTATAACTACCTGCTCTTTGTGTCTCTTTATGAAAATATGGTACGTGGGCCTTAATCCTATCCTTCTCCCCCCTGCCGATGCAGCCATGTCACTGGAGTGCACACTGCATCCTGCAGGTGGGTGGGTGAGAGGTGTGAGCAAGTTTTTGGGTGTTCACTGTTCTGTGACATTTAGCTTAGCTAACAAAAGCATTTGGCTACTTTTTCTTGTGGATTTTTTGCTAATGGACTAGGAAGGCAATTTTTATGACTTGTATGCATTTTACTCCTGGTTGAACTGTACTCAAGTCCAAAAGTGAAATGGTTTTTCTATGTAAGTTTCAGTGGTTTCTATTATGCCCTTTAATTTTTTTCTTACATAACAATATTTTAGGGTATTATTTTATATCATTTATTATCCAGCTATGGCATAATTATTCCCCATTCTCCACTGTACATAAGCCTAATTACATGCACATGAAGTGCATATTTTCCCTGTTTGCTCTGCTCACAGTCTTCCTCCCTTTCTTCTTCTTTAAATCAAATTTTAGATTGTGAGTGACCCACAGAAGTGTCATATACATTGATGGTGGTTTAGAAACGTCAGGGTAGAGATTCCCAGGAGAAGGCAAGCTGAGTAGTGCCTAGTGGTTAGTGCATGCACTCCTTCCTGCTTCCCACTTTCCCTTTACTGGATCAGCAGAAAGAACCTTGGTAGTCTGTATCGACTGCCACCACCCTAGACTATAGAGCTCAGGCAAAGGGGGTTGTATGGGGAAAAAAAACTTCCCAAGAAATTATTGAACCGTAGGGGCTCTTATTAAAAATCAAACCCACAGGAGCATCTGCAGAACAAAAAGACGTGACAATTCATTGAATTACCCTTGAACAGGGACTAGGCAGACAAAGGGTCAAACTGTAACTAGTTTATTAAAAGTCCAAAAGAAAGGAAATTAAAAGTGGATTAAGAATGGATTAAAAAAAGATACAAGCAGACTGATGGAAAATACTTGAATTCAGTTGGAGTAGCACAAAGAAAAGTTTTGATCAAATGGATGCAGTAGTCCAGGCAGTGGTGTCGCTAGGGGATGCCGGGGGTGCGGGCCGCACCGGGTGATGTGCCCTGGGGGGTAACGCGCTAAAATCACGTCTTTATGGGCTATCACATCATGCTATACACCTTTGGATGCGGAATGACCAGCGGAACACAATGCAAAAAACCCCGTTGAGATAGCTCATTTTGTCCAAAAGTTATGGCCAAAAAACCGGAAGGAAAGAATGCATGGAGCCCTATGGAAAGTGAAAGTGAGCCGTATCGCGTGTTTACTCGCGAGTAGGCGTACGTGCCAAAGTCCATCGAAAGGGCTGACTGAGAGGACTCCAACGACACCTTAATGGTCCCGTAAATAAATGCATTTATTTACATTTATGCAGCCCCCATAAATGCAGCCCCCAAAAAACACCAGAGAAGGAGGTCCCTATTCAGCCCTATGGAAAGCAAGTGAAACCACATGGCTTACTCACGTGTAGGCACACTTGCCTTAGTCCTTCAGAAAGTCCCTGAGAGGACTCCAACAACTTCAGAATGATCCTCATCTAATGAGTGCAGCCCCCAAAAACACCTGAGGAGGAGGTCCCTCCCCCCAGCTTCGAGTGTATGGAGCCCTATGGGAAGTGAAGCAGCCTCATGTAGCGTTTACTCGCGAGTAGGCAGATGTGCCTTGGCTGGTGGTCAGGCCAGGCAAAGAAAGTGAGGACACCAGAATGGTCCTGATCCGATGGGACTGTAGTGCAACAAAAGCCCCAGAAGGCAGCCTCCCACCCAGTAGAAAGGACCAACAAAGAGGCTTGAACTGGTAAGAGGAAAGTTTTCTATTTTGCACTTGCAAAGTTTCTGTCACAGCCCAATCCTACCCACACTTTCCTGGGAGTAAGCCCAACTGACTCTAATGGGACTTACTTCTGAGTAGACGTGCATAGAATTGGACTCTGAGGCTGGACTCCTATCCCCACTTTCCTGGGAGTCAATGGTGACTCTAATGGGACTTACGTCTGAGTAGACAGGCATAGGATTGGGCTGTCAGACTTGTAAAGCCAGGTGGGCTTGATGTGCTTGAAGTAGAAGGACTTTAAACTGGGCACTGGGAAGGCTGAAGGTCTCACTGATTCTTTTTTTTTGGGGGGGGGTGTTATTGCAGGCAGACTACAGAGAAAACTCACTTGGTGGAACAGGACTGGCTCCCCCTTATTTAATTATTTCTTTTATTTTAATTTAACTATTTATAATTATTTATTTTAATTTGCTTGATGATGTCACTTCTGGCCATGACATCACTTCCAATGGATCCTGGACAGATTGTCATTCTAAAAAAGGGGTCCCAGTGCTAAAAGTATGAGAACTGCTACAATAAGGTGTTAGTAAGTTGACACGGTGTGTGTGTGTGTGTGTGTGTGTGAGAGAGAGAGAGAGAGAGAGAGAGAGAGAGAGAGAGAGAGACTCCACAAGTTTTCAAAATCACTAAAATCAGAATTTGGAGGAATAATACCATCATGTTATATCAATGCGTGAATCAATAAATTCAGGCAGAATGCAATGAAACAAACCACATTGAAATATCTGTGTTCTATCAAAAGGTACTGCCAAAAAACCAGTGGGGGCGGGGCAATGGTACATCACCACACTCACCACCTGGGGTGTTGCCCCACCCACTGCATGGGGTGACATGCAGGCCTCCCACACCGGATGACGCGAATCCTAGTGACGCCACTGAGCCCAGGGCTGTCAAACTAATTTCATACAGTTGGCCGAACAGCATTCACAGTGCCTGCTGAGGACCAGAAGTGATATGGAAATGATGTCATTAAGCAGATGCTGGCCAGAAATAAGCACCTTGTTTTCACATAGAAACTCATTACTTGCAAATGACAAAAGAGAAAATATGCAAATCTTGAACGTATTTTCAAGATATGGGAGAGGCCAATAATCATGCTGGGAGAACCCTGTTATCACATAGGCCACCCTTTCAGCAGTGCTGCTTCTGCCAAGGCATGACTTCACAGCTCAGCAGTTAAGAGGTGCTCTGCAAAGTGATGCCTCAGCAGAAGCAACACTGCTGAAAGGGCTGTCTGTGTGATAATTGGGTTCTCCCAGCACCTCACCAGCATCTTCTTCTCTTCCCTCTTGGTCTGCCCCTTCCGTTGCAATGTTCCTTGCCTTCTCTTCCCCCCTCCCAGCACCTTGACAGAAGTGGCACTACTGAACAGGTGATCCTGAGAGAAACCAATTATCACATGGGACGAATAAAGAGCCCACAGACTTTATGTTTGCAACTCTACAGTAGCCATTAATGGCAAGCAGATGGAGCTGGGATGCTACTCAAAAACACAGCTCACAGTCATTGCCTCCCGCCCCCCCAAATCCTTTGCTAGGTTAAAGGCGCAATCCTAACCCCTTATGTCAGTACTTTCCATCACTGACATAAGGGCAATGCAGCTGTGAGGTAAGGGAACAAACATTCCCTTACTTTGAGGAGGCCTCCGTGAGTGACACCCAATTGCAGGATGCAGCACACGTCCCATTGGCACCGCTATGCAGTGCTGGAAAGCACTGACATAAGGGGTTAGGATTGTGCCCTCAATCTGGGAAAGTTGACTTGGAATAAAACTAGCAGATAAAACAAATTAAACTACCAGACTGTGACTTTCTATAAAATACAGTTCCTATCCTAATGGCTTAGATTTGTCCAAAAAATCCTTGTTCCCTGCTGGAGAGTAAGTGGGTGTAAGTAACATCCATATACCAGTCTTAGGTCTCCATGGCAGAACTGGGCAGAACACATGAAGCTTCTCATCTGCTTGGGCTTTGAAAGCCTTGGCTTGATGACGACATCAAGTTACCCAGTTGGAAGAGTAGAACCTACATGGCTTCTCCATCCCACTCCTTTTACTTAGACAGACAGGATTGCAACCCAGCTGGCAAGGCAGGGTTACTGTGATGCAGAAAAGTTACTCTAGAGCAGACAGGTAGTTTTATGGATTCAGAAAGTTCCTATGTGCTCACTAGTAATGGGAGTTTCAAACAGGCAAAGGACAAAGGCTGATTGCCAGCAGCTTCTTAGCTGCTGAACCTGCACAGGAATGTTTGGGAAATTTAAAGTGTTCAAAAACACAGGAAAATAGGCAAAAAAATGGGGGGAGGGGGGAAGAGCATTCATTGCAAGAAATAAGTCAATTTTTCCTAAAGAGAGATAACAGAGTTTAAAAAAAACTGTTATATGCTACAGTTATATGCCACCTTTCTTCTATCATGGAGTTAAAGATGGCATAAATGGGGATGCCTATCCAGGAACTGACAAGATGTAGACTTGCTAATCTTCAGTAAGGTGGCCACTATATCATGCTTCCTCAGACTATGGCCTTGAGATAACGATGCATCTATTCTGGGTTTCATGCATGAAATCCTCTGTCTCTGCTGGAGAGAAGGTGGAGTACCTCAAGACATGAGGGATGCAAACATCATCACGCTGTACAAGAACAAAGGTGACAGGGGTGACTGCAACAACTACCGCGGCATCTCTCTCCTTAGCGTTGTAGGAAAGCTGTTTGCCTGAGTTGTACTAAAGAGGCTCCAGGTACTTGCAGAGAGCGTCTATCCAGAATCGCAGTGTGGATTCCGAGCCAACAGGTCCACCACTGATATGGTATTCTCCCTTAGACAACTGCAGGAGAAATGCAGGGAACAACGACAGCCACTCTTTATAGCCTTCATAGATCTCACAAAGGCTTTCGACCTGGTCAGCAGAGACGGCCTCTTCAAGATTCTCCCCAAGATCGGATGTCCACCCAGGCTCCTCAGCATCATCAGATCTTTCCACAAGGACATGAAGGGCACTGTTGTCTTCGATGGCTCCACATCAGACCCTTTTGACATCCGAAGCGGAGTGAAGCAGGGCTGTGTTCTTGCACCAACCTTGTTTGGGATTTTCTTCGCTGTCCTGCTGAAGCAGGCCTTTGGAACTGCAACAGAAGGCATCTATCTCCGGACCAGATCAGACGGAAAGCTCTTCAACCTCTCCAGACTGAGAGCAAAATCCCAAGTCCAGCTGAAATGTCTGCGTGACTTCCTCTTTGCCGACGATGCAGCTGTCACTACCCACTCTGCCAAAGATCTCCAGCAGCTCATGGATCGTTTTAGCAAGGCCTGCCAAGATTTTGGACTGACAATCAGCCTGAAGAAAACACAGGTCATGGTTCAGGATGTGGACTCACCTCCCTGCATTACAATCTCTGAGCATGAACTGGAGGTTGTCCATGACTTTGTGTACCTTGGCTCAACGATCTCCGACACTCATTCTCTCGATACCGAGCTAAACAAGCGCATCGGTAAAGCAGCTACCACGTTTTCCAGACTCACAAAGAGAGTCTGGTCCAACAAGAAGCTGACGGAACATACCAAGATCCAGGTCTACAGAGCTTGCGTCCTGAGTACACTTCTGTACTGCAGCGAGTCATGGACTCTTCGCTCACAACTGGAGAGGAAACTGAGCGCTTTCCACATGCGCTGCCTCCGACGCATCCTCGGCATCACCTGGCAGGACAAAGTTCCAAACAACACAGTCCTGGAACGTGCTGGAATCCCTAGCATGTATTCACTGCTGAAACAGAGACGCCTGCGTTGGCTTGGTCATGTCGTGAGAATGGATGATGGCCGGATCCCAAAGGATCTCCTCTATGGAGAACTCGTGCAAGGAAAGCGCCCTACAGGTAGACCACAGCTGCGATACAAGGACATCTGCAAGAGGGATCTGAAGGCCTTAGGGATGGACCTCAACAAGTGGGAAACCCTGGCCTCTGAGCGGCCCGCTCGGAGGCAGGCTGTGCAGCATGGCCTTTCCCAGTTTGAAGAGACACTTTGCCAACAGTCTGAGGCTAAGAGGCAAAGAAGGAAGGCCCATAGCCAGGGAGACAGACCAGGGACAGACTGCACTTGCTCCCGGTGTGGAAGGGATTGTCACTCCCGGATTGGCCTTTTCAGCCACACTAGACGCTGTGCCAGAACCACCTTTCAGAGCACGATACCATAGTCTTTCGAGACTGAAGGTTGCCAATACAAATATTCTGGGTGGATGGGTGAAGAATTCATGCAGGTTACCCATGGGTGAGTTCCACAAGTGGCCAAGATAATCAGGCATACCCTTGGCCTGCAGTAGGAGGGTTCATGGGCGTGACGATGTCACAGAGCCTGGCCTACACACTCGCCTGCCTCTCTAGTGCTTCTCAGCTGCCTGCTCCCCAATTCAGACAAGGCAGACATCATTCAAGGCACAGTAGGTAGCATAGTCCCATTCTGGTACATATCTTGTATCTTGGAGTGGGCGGCTGATGACCAAAAAATTTGGCCATCACTGAAGCATGGTTTCAATTCTACTCGTATTTCCTGCTTTAGTACATCAACCTGGCAGCAGTTCTTTCTAGCTAGCTCTGAAAATGGAAACTAAAATAGGAGCAAGCACATTAAGGGGAAAGTTGTGCTGGTATAATTCAGATCTCCTAGTGAAACAAAGTGAATCTTGCAGACAAGTTATTATTTATGAACACTGAGACACTCCTTGGCTATTATTTCTTACACTGCAAGACAAAATTAATGGCGTGATTTTTTTTTTTAAACTAGGCTTAGGCAGCCTGCAGTGATTATGGGCAAAAAATGAGATAGATCAAAGATGTCTAATATTGCAGGGGAAAAGGAAGTGATGGAGCAAGTCACAAATGCTGTGTAAAGGATGGATTAGGATGTTAAAATCAAAAATGAAAGCAGCAGGACTTTGGTCAAAAGTATCAACCATCTTTACCAGAAAGATTGATGAATGAGGCCCTTTTAGTGTTATGAGAATGCAGAGGCAATTTATTAGTGCCTAGAAGAAAAATTGCTGGCCTTGTATCACACACATGTAATATTTAAAGTATTAATTAGAAAATGTCTTTTTTTTCTTGAAAAGTAAACTTGATACCATACTGTGCTTGAATGACTGTAGTATTGTTACTCCTGTGCCTAGCCTTACCTGATGAAGAACATGGATGCTCCAATGCACAGAGGGGCACAGGAGCATGGATTAAGCACCCACTTTCCTAATGAGATGAAGGAATTACTTGCACAAATGGTTGCTGTGCATGTAGTTCCTACACTGATCTAGGCCATACCTGTGTAGCACCAATCAGATAATTGGCGATAATAGTAACCAGCTGTCTGGGATGGGGAGTAGGGGCTGGATCTACCAGTAATCTCCCTGCTCTCTCTTCCCCCTGAATCTGGCACTACAGTACAGTAGTGCCCTGTAACCTGCGAGGTATCCGTTCTGGAACCCCCATGGATAGCTGAAATTGCAGATGCAGGCAAATTCCCATGTTGCCCCTCCCCCCAGCTTGGACCCTCCAAAGGTGAGGGGAGTAGCTCCCCCAACCCTTCAGAGGCAAGGGAAGCTGCGTTCCCCTCACCTCCAGAGGGCTTCTGAGCCCCGCAGAGGCCATAGATGTCCGCTGCGGCCTCAGTGGGCCTCAGAATGACCATTTTTGGCTGAAAAACAGCACTTCTGGTTTTTGGTTGAGAACTGGAAGTGACTTTTTCGGCCAAAAATGTCAATTCTGGGGGCTGCCAAGGCCGCAGGCAGACGCCTGTGGCCTCTGCGGAGTTCAGAAGCCCCTCTGGAGACAAAGGGATCACAGCTCCCCTCGCCTCTGGAGGATGGGGGGCCTGGAGGTGGGCCACCCATATCCGCGGATAAGTGAATCCGTGGATACAGGACCCCACCTGTATTGCCTAATATCTGTCTGGTACTGCCCCTATGCAACCCCAGCTGTGGTGTATGCATACACTGCAAGGCCAGGTTCAAAAGTATGCTATATTTAAAATGACTGGTTCGTTCAATACAAGAACTTATTTCATTTGTCCTGTATTTTACTTAGAGCACAATCCTAACCAACTTTCCAGCACTGGCATAGCTGTATCCTGCAGTTGGGGGGCAGTCATGGAGGCCTCCTCAGGGTAAGGCAATGTTTGTTCCCTTACATCAGAGTTGCATTGTCCCTATGTTGGTGCTGGAAAGTGGGTTAGGATTCTGCCCTTAGAGGCAGAATTTATGTTTTGAGCACGTAAAAAGACATCAGATATAGTTGGTTAGATAAGAGGTTTTTTCCTGATAAGAATGCTGTCTAGGCAGCAGACAATCTGTCTCAAACATGTGGACACAAAACATGCTTCCCTGCTTTCTGTGTTTAAAACTATGTGACAAAGTGCTCAGCCAGGTCCACATATTTGTTGTTCTTGTCTCTGGCCTTTGCTTGAGCACGTAGACCTTTTACTTATTCAAATATCTAATTATTCTCATGGTTGAATGTAGTTGCTCTTTGGCAAAGGGTAAAAGTAAGAAATGAAAGCTAAACAAACATTGTTACTTGCTCCCCACTTCCCCAAGCACTGAGAAATTCCAGGGGCAATGCTAAGCAGCTTTTGTTTCCTTTGGACAGGAGAGTTAAGGAATCGTTCTAATATTTGCTTCATTTACGAATACAGAAGGACAGCACAGTGGAGGAGAAATTAGTAAATCCAGTCACTAATCCTGCACCAGCTCCTCCAAAGATTAACTGCACCCCAAAAATATTTCAGCATCAGTCAAATCTCACCATGCTGTCTATGTCCGATTCTCTTCAAATTCAAATTGCAGACTGTCACCAAACTGGTTTTTTTTCTGTCCTTCTCAAGTTCTGTTGAATACCACATTTTTAAAAAGCAGGCGAGACATTCTCAGTTATGAAATAGCTCTCATCATTAGCGCAAATTGATCAAATTTCAGTCAATCATCGTGGAATGTTAGCAAGTCATCAGTCTTAAAGAGGATATTGCTAGGCTGGAAAATATTTCGCCATAGCTCATCCTTTAAAAACAAATGGTTTGTCTCTAGCAATCAGGTCAAAACCCATTATGCTGGAAAAATCTCTGTTTCATCTATGCCAAGCCAGAATTTCAGTCATAGCCAGTGTGATCACATTCTAGAAAACCCACAAGTACAAAAGCTTCCTGTTCACTTATTTGAGAAAAGAAACATCAATGTAGGCAGTTGCAAATTCTCCTATGCATTGAACGTTTACCATCTCATGGATAAAGATGAAAAACCATCTATGGATCCCTCAGCTTATCGTTGATACTGATGAATTTGAGAGCAAATGACATGCAATATTTTGTATGAGCTATGGAATGAATGGAAAAAAATATGCTGAAAATTATTTTTGGTTCTACCACACAGGAACAACATTCTCTATGCTAAGGCATACGCTGGGATTTGTTGAGCCTGCCCAGTCTGAGTTTTTATTTCACTGCTATTAAGCAAACGTTGTTAGATTGTTTAAAACCTTGACAATTTTAGAGAGTTTTTATTGTGTGTTGTCTTAAGCCAGTGGTTCTCAAACTCTGGTAGAGTTTGAGAGCCTGTAAGTCTTTGATTAAGGGACTGGGGGGGGGGGAGAAGC
Source organism: Tiliqua scincoides (assembly GCF_035046505.1). Lineage (NCBI taxonomy): Eukaryota > Metazoa > Chordata > Lepidosauria > Squamata > Scincidae > Tiliqua > Tiliqua scincoides. The sequence goes on along the minus strand of NC_089823.1, from coordinate 208,911,961 downwards.
AATGTGATGCCCAACATTGTACTGCTGTGGAGGGGTGCAGGGGTGTGCTTCCACTCACCCCTGTCTGCAGCAGCCTCCCGGAGGTCGGAGGACCCTGGTGCCAGCCTCAGCAAGGCTCTGCACGCACTGCAGACCCCTGCAGAACGCAATCGTGATCACTTCCTGTTTCTTGATTGCAAAACCAGAAGTGGTTGGGATCGTGTTCTTCAGGAGTCTGCACTGCATGGAGAGTCTTGCTGAGGTGCCAAGCTCCTCCAACCCTTGGGAGGCTGCTGTAGGTGGGGGTGAGCGAAAGTGTGCCCCTGCACCCTGATCAGAGGTGTGATCCAGAGGATCGCATCTCTGCCTTCCCCCTCCCCACCCCTTAAGAGGGCAGAGCCCAGGGCCCTCAGGCTAGGGCGTCGCAATGTCCCAGTTTGAGAACCACTGCCTTAAGCCATTTCTGCCCAGCATTGCATATAAGCAACAGGAATCAAATGTATACACCTGTGGGCTGGACAGAAATGGATTAAGCTCAGTGTCAGAGTCCAACACTATATGTAAACACACAGGTTATGCATTTCCCAGTGTGGCACCTTAATGCCAGTAAAGAAAGAAAGAAAAAAACCTTCATCTAATTAGGTCATACCACTGTTCATAATGCAACAATCTTATTGTCACCTACTCAATCTCCCATGAAGGAAAGCGCATTGAAAGTTTCTCCCTGATGAAGTTATCATGTATTGTCAGGATGCTGGTCTTTTGAATGTCTCAGATTTGAAAGACCAACAACCAGTTGAGAAACGGCTCATCAGATTCTACTTGATATTTTTAACGAGAAGATGCTATGGACTGAACATGCAACATATGTTCCACCATCAAGCTATGGCCCCTCCTCAACTGAGAGATGGAAGTAGGGAGAGCCTACTGCTAGCAGAAAGGTATAGTATGGAACTCTTGAAGATGCTCTCACTGTGTAGTTGATGATTGGCAACCTTCAGTCTCAAAAGACTATGGTATAAGCCTACAGCACCCGGTATTCCCAGGCGGTCTCCCATCCAAGTACTAACCAGGCCTGACCCTGCTTAGCTTCCGAGATAGTTACAGATCTCGTTTAACTTAAGCAGCGAGTCAAATATAACTCACGATATTAACATAACAATATTAAATACTGTATTTAATGATATTACGAATGACAATATTATGAGTAACGAGTAACAATATTAAATACTGATATAATGAGTAACGATAATAAATACTGTATACAGTATTCCAAACTGGTGAACCGAATAGTGTTTGTATCAGACTGGAGGTGAAGGTGAGGCCCAAATGGCCACCAGTAGTCAGGCTGAATGGGACGATACTTTGTAAGTAACAGCATTTGGCACAGCAAATAAAAGTAATATGATATTCAATGTGAGGAAGTGGAAGAACCTAAACCAGCATGAGCCACTGCCTCAAATATGATAAACGTATTAGGAATTTTAATGGGATTGTGATTCAGTTGTAACCGGTTCTTCAATTAGTACAAATAGAATGCTTTTCATTTTTTAAAATAAAACGGTTCAAGTTAATTATTTCCAATTCTTCCACAAAAAAGTACAAGTGTGGCTGAATAAGCATGCAAAGAAGCTCTTAAAGAAGTCTATTAATTTTTATGCATTGTAAATATAAACCACAACTCATTTTAAGCATATGTCAAAATAAAACATTCCTTCAAAAATCTAAAAGCTTTAAGGTGATTTTCTTTCCAACAAGGGACTAAATCACTGTTCATTCATATGCACAATGCACAGATGGGTTCAGAAGAGCCTTCAATCACTCTCAAGGAATTAGAGATGAAGCTTGGAGGGGAAGGATATAAACATTTGAAGACAAGCCTTTATAGGACTTAAGAGGAAGAATATTTCCAGCAGAATGGTTTATTCCACAGGAAGATGCCTTATATCAAGTCAGACCATCTAAGCCCAATATTATTTTCAGTGACAAGCAAGGGCTTAACCAGGGTTTCAGGAATATTTGTTTCCCATTATTTTTTCAATTCCTTCCCATGCCTTGTGAAGAGTAAGGGGACATCGTCCCTCCTCTTACAACCGGCCTGCCTGCCTTTGATGCCACTAGTTGTTTGTGCAAAGACATAACAGTCAAATAAGGCACACACACCAATGTCCTTAGGCCAAGAGCAAATGGTCATGCCTGCATATGAGCAAATGATATACCCGCATATGGATGGGATAAAAGGCTCCCTTCCTTTCCACATTATACCTAGGGGAGTGGTCAGAAAAGGTATCATGGTCTTCAATGCTCTAGAGCAGGGGTGGGCAAACCCCAGCCCAAGGGCCATTTATGGACCTCGGGGTCTCCCAATATGGCCCGCAGGGAGCCCCCAGTTTCCAATGAGCCTCTGGCCTGTTGGAGACTGTTGGAGCCTGCGCTGGCCTGCGACTGCCAGATGCGAGCTGCAGGCCAAGTTAGAGCAAGGCTTTTTACAATCTCCATGTGTTTTTTACTTTTCCCTGGGTGTAATTTTACCCCCCCCCCATTGCCTCTGAAAACTTATGTCTCCATGTGTTTCTGGCTTGGTTTGTATGTTTTCACTGTGCAAGAGGCGTGTGGCAAACAGTTCATAGTTCTCATGTGGTTCTACATGCCTGTATTATAATTCTCACGTGTATTATAAATAAACTCAGAAAAAGTCAATAAGTTCCACCTCTAATGTATTCATTTAAGTAAATTTGTGTAAATTTATTCAAATTTGAAATGTAAATTAATTCTTTTTTCCCCCTGGCCCCCAACACAGTGTCAGAGAGATGATGTGGCCCTCCTGCCAAAAAGTTTGCCCACCCCTGCTCAGGAGCAGTGTTTCTCAAACTGTGGGACTCACTGATGAGTCGCAAGCCAATTTCAGGTGGGTCCCCATTCATGTCAATATTTTATTTTTAATGTATTAGACTTGATGCTACCACCATGGTATGTGACTACATTTGGGGAAATGTTACAGATCTGTACTTTTAACAGGCTACTATGCATATGCTTTTAACAATGATAATAAAAGGGCCTCACTCCTGGGTATGTGTGGGAAGGATTACAGCCTAGGATTGTAAAAAATTTTTCTGTTTGATGATGTCACTTCTGGTCATGACATCACTTCTGGTGGGTCCTGACAGATTCTCATTCTAAAAAGTGGGTCCTGGTGCTAAAAGTTTGAGAAGCACTGCTCTAGAGTCCTTATAAATGACTCTACCATGGCATGAACACTCTCTTTGATATGGTAATAGGGTAGCTTGACCATCTGTTTCCCCCAAGCAAGTGGTAAAGAGAATTTTACCACACATCAGGTAGTAGGATTATCACCTGTATGGCTCAGAAACAGAAAGATGCATAGTTTGGGTGGTGTTACAGAAAGAGTGTAGGAGGTTTCAAGCAATTAAGCTGCTGTTTGTAATAGTGTATTGTTATAGATTGCTTTTTATCTAAAGCGGGTTTTCCTGAGGCTTTAATTCTAATAGGCTTTAATTTTAATAGGCTTTTAGTGAAGATTTAGCTGGAGAAAGACAATGGGCTGGATCCAGATTTGTGCAAGCAGAACGAAACACAGGCAAGGGATCTTTCTTATACCTTCCCATTCCTCTGAAACCCACTCCTGAGGGGTGGGGAACACTTGGGAAAGGTGGGTGATGGTCTCGTGTGAAGTAAACGCAACCTTCTGGCTTAGTTTCGCTTTCAATAGGGCTCAATACATTCATCTGCTTGGAGGGAGGGACTTCCTTCTCAGGTGTTTTTTGGGGCTGCATTCATTGGATCAGGACCATTCTGGTGTCGTTGGATTCCTCTCAGCCTGCCCTTTCCGACAGACTAAGGCAAGTTTGCCTACTCACGAATAAACGCGCAATACGACTCACTTTCACTTTCCATAGAGATCCATACATTTTTTGTTCTCCAGTTTTTTGGCCATAACTTTTGATAGAAAGGTGATATTTCACTCTGGTTTTTTGCATTGCATTCTGCTCGAAATTCCACACCCAGCAGTATATAATATGATGGGGTTACTCCTAACCACCACAATTTTAGCATGTTACCCCCCCCAAGTGCGCGTCACCCCCCCGTGCGTGTCACCCAGTGTGGACCACACCCCCACACCCCCTAGCGATGCCACTGTGAACAGCCTTGGAGGACATTCTAGGGCCCAAAGATGAAGTAGAATAACACAATCAATCAATCAGTTGGTTGTAATGACAGCTAGATTGACACCGATGTATTTTCTTTTTTGTACTACTTTCCAGGGCAACCAAAATTGTAACAATGACAACCTATATTATGCCAGATTTTGTTTTTCAGGGATTAGTCACAAGGCCCTATAAGGCAGATATTTCCCCTTGTAAAGGATTTACAGTAGAAAGTGATTATCTTCTGTCATGTTAAAACTGGAAAATATAATTTAATAGAAATGTATCTTAAAGAGAATTCTGACTGAAAGAACAGTACTTTACATAAAATCACATAACACTGTAGCTAAAATAATTTTTATAAAATGCTATTTGATGATCCAGTTGAACAATGATCAGCTTGTTAAAGTGAAAAATGAAGGGTTGATTTAAAAAAAAAACCCTTTAATAGCGTTAATGCAGTCAGGGTTTCAAACATAAGAGCTACAATCCAGGGAACCAGTTCCAGCATGGTTTCTTACAAAACGTCTACTTGAGGTATAAAGTAAGTTTGCGAAAGAAGAGATGGACTTTAAAAGCAGAGTCAATGGAAATATTAAAAAGTATTTGTAAGAACTGAAGAGATGTTGAAAGAAGATTCTGGGAAAGAATGCATTGTAGAAATTAGACATGCAGTATGAACTGGGAACAGAGGATATGAAATCAGTCAAATTAAAAGTGGAGATGCTTGAAAGTGAAGATTTTGATGTGAAAAGAGCCAGTGAAGAGGCTGAGGTCCGTGTATAAGGAAGTAGCCAAAGAATGGCCAAAATCTGTATGTCAATGCTCAAAGAGCCCCATATAAGATAATTTCATAGCTAAGCTGTTCTTATGTTCTTAAGCTCTCAGGACCCTCTCCACATTCAACTCCCTCAGACTTGAAGAAATTGTGTCACACCAAATGGATCATAAACCATCTGCCATGCCTGCCCTCTGGAATTATGTTGCCTTCTTGGGACTGCAAACTACAAAATGAGGCATGTCAAGTGCCTGGCCAGCATGACCTGCATTGCAAGCAGTGAAGTCCACGGAAGTGAATAGCTATTGACGTACTTGTTGTGGGAGGTGCCGTAAGGTATTGTGGCAGCTACCCAGAAGCTGTAGTACCTGCGCAATCACAGTGGAGGCTGAGCTCTCTCTGCCACTAGTCTAGTCTCTCCCATTATAGTAACAAGCATATGCCTGTTGCTGTACAAAGAGAGATCAAAGCTGCGGCAGATGAGGGAGGGTAGCAGGATGCAGTTCTTTTGTATGCTTCCCGAGGCATCTGCTGGGCCACTGTGAGATAAAGGAAGCTGGACTAGAAGGGCCTTTGGCCTGATCCAGCAGGGGGTCTTCTTATGTTCTTATGAGAGTTTAGCCTCCCCTGCAATTGTGCTACCACTCAGAAATTGAGCAAAGTGCATGTGCATTGTGATTCCCTGTGATTGCACATGTGCTCCCCCCTCCAGTTTCTGAGTGGTTGCATGAACACAGGGGAGGCTGAGCTCTCATTTGCCGCAACTCTAGTTTCTCCCTATATAGAAACTAGAGCAGTAGCAGAGAGAGCTCAGCCTTCCCTATGATTGCACAACCTCTCAGAAAGTGGAGGGAGCATGTGCGCAATCACAGAGGAGGCTAAAACTATTTTCCTTGGTGTATGACAGGTGAAGCTCTGCCTCTCCTGACCACTTGTTATGACCACAAGTTATGGAGACCTGACTTCTTACATTTATGCCTCAGTTTTCAGCTCCTCTCAAAGTGGCTTACAGTGGGACATTTCAACTTCTTGTTTGTAAGTACAGCAGCACATAACTGGCCTCAAAGTTATATCTGCAGAAAGGAAGATGCTTCTCCATTTGCTGCTGACTCCTGCTCTTTCCTCTCTTCTACAGCCTTCTTGCCTAACCTATGCCTCCTGCTACCAGAGGACTGCTGCATCTCTTTGGGGGTGTCTGTGAGTGACAAGGCAACGCAGAGCAGCATCATGTAGACCTCCATTGGAGTGGGGCCAATTACCATCTGTCCTACTGTAGAATACCATCAGTACCAGTACTAGCACTAACACAACTGGCTGAAAATTACTGGCTTATCAATCCATAGTAAATATTATTAGTCCCATATAACAACCTGCTGGAGAACTTTGCTTCTGAGGTCCTTTTTGCTGTGTACCCCCTCAACAGAGGCACAGCTGGTAGGAATGAGAAGGACCTTTTGGTTGTGGCACCCAGATAATAGCAGCATCTCCCAATACAGGTGTATCTGGATTCGTCACTGCCCACTTTTAAGTGGATGCCAAAGACTGATTTCGTTGGTGCTTCTATTGCTGCCATTGGTTTTCTTATCAGATGTGATGACGATAAAGCACGTTCTTTTAGTGAAACATATTATTGTATTGTGTTGTGTATGCTACCTTGGGCTTACATATACAGTACAGAAAGTTGGAATATATATTTTGAACGCAATAAATATTTTGAAGACCCAACAGTGAAATATAAACTCAAGAGTGGTCCTGAATGTGCTTTTAATTCATCACTCATAACACACACGTAAGGACAATCAGTACATTCATCTTGTCACTGCTGGATTAACCCCCATTATGGGTCATAGCTCATTAGTCAAAGAACATTCAACCACACAAACAGAAGAACTCAGGGGACAAGTCAGCAGCTGCAGGAAGTGACACTTCCAGCATTGTTAGAGCCCTCCTCATGTGAATAAGACAATAATGAATTAGATCTTAGCACTGAACCATCCTGGTGGTAATGTACTGTAGGCCATGTTATATTCCTAGGGGTTCTGTCACTTGCATGAGATGTAAAGCAGAGGTTCTGATTTAACAAAAAAACCACAACTCCATAATGTTTTTTAATGAACACTAGTCCCAGAGTTATGGCTATCTTCCAGTTGTGTAATTACTGCAGCTGAGCAAACATAAGAACTTTTTTGGGGTCACAATAATTCATTTGAGCATAAATGTTGGTTTATTCAAGTTTTTGATGAAAAATGCTCGTAGCTGAAATTTCTTCCCTTATCCCCTATCTTGGGTTCTGTCCAGTATGAATCACAGTTCTAATATGAAAGTAATTGTCTCAGTATTCATTTAGAGTCTGTCAAAGCATGATTAAATAAAACTGGCCAGATTTTCATAGTAGTTTCCAATGCAGTACCAAGATGGAGATAATACAGCTGACATTTGCTGAGAGTTTTGCTGGTCCCTTGCACCCAGGTTTTTAACACTGGGATTGACTCCTGGGTTTGGATGCAAATTCTTTAGAAAACCCAATTCTGCATTTGTACAGATTGAAAATGTACAGATCTCAACACTGTGTGACCCAAGTTTCTGAAAAGTCCGAGTGCTTGAAGCAGCAGCTGGATTAGATGGATTTTATGGTTGTTTGTCAGGTCCAAAAGGAAGAACACTTGAAACGTGTTTTTAAAATGATTTAAAGTACATTTTTAATGGAAGATTTTAACTTGGATTAAATTTTTTCCCCCATGGAAAACACTTGGGATCCGGTCTCTTCTCCTCAGCCTTGGGAAAGTAACAGGTCTAACAGCTCTGTTCCTAATTAAACAACATAACGTGTTTCTAAACTGAAAAAAGCTCTTCATGTGTCACCATTGCACAACTTGGGGCCTCATCTAAAGAGCTAGGATAGCAGCTGCTAACCCTACATAAAGAGGAATAGCCCGTTTCTGGTGATGGAATTCAAAGAGAAGAGTGTGGGTGGTTCAGCAGCCATTGTTGATAGGGCTGCAACCTTCCATCCATTACTCAGTTAGAAACAAAAGAGGCGTCCTTGATGAACAGAGCACTTCATTTTTGATTAGTAATTTTTAAGATAAGGACTTGTAATAATTGCAGGCGGCAGGATTATCTTAGAAGAGGCATGCCTCTTTCATTCAGGAAGTAATGCTGCTTCTAAAATGGTGTCTCTTAAGACATTTGCAAAGCATTTCAAAACAATACTTTGTTTTGAAATGCTTTGCAAATGTCTTAAGAGACACCATTTTTTACTTCAAAATAATTGTTTTAGTCATATGCAAATACTTAGATTTGATTGGTTATTAACCTATTAAAACAAATGTGATGGACATGAATTTTTTTTTAATCACTCAACAGCCCTAATTGCTGAATAAGAACAGAAGTAAAGTGTAGGTCCTGTTTGTTCATTTTTTGGAAACTGAAATAGCAAAGACAATTTGACATTATTTTCCTGGTGCCTAAACTGAAATATCCATGCTTTCCCGTATTTAGATAGCTAGAAAACAGCCATCAATTATCTTTCTGCCCTACCCACTTTATTCAGAATTCAAACTACCATGCAAGTAATTTCTTGAACCCAAGGGGCTTTTTTCAGACAACCACCTTGCTAGACTTCGAGGGGATGTTCAGCTGCAGTTTGCGATATAGCACATTAAGAGTTTTCTTGTCATTCCACTCAGCATGCACATGTTCTTGATTGAGACAGCTCTCTGGATCCTAATTCTCTTATGTAGCTGGACTATATTTTTTTGTTGCTATGTATGTAAGCTACATGGTTAAAACATGGGAATCTTCATAGCGTTTGGCTTTGTCTAGAAAGAGATTACTAGTAGTCTTTAGGAAAATTATGTTTCCTAGGGCGCAATCCTAACCAAATTTCCAGCACTGGCCTAGCTGCAATGCAGCCCCAAGGTAAGGTAAAAAACATGCCCTTACCTTGAGGAAGCCCCCTTGACTGCTGCAGGATTCAGTGCATGCCACATTGACACAGCTATGACAGTGCTGGAAAGTTGGTTAGGATTGAGCCCCTAGTCTACTTACAGATATTTGTAGAATGCCTGTCAATGGGGTGGGGAGAGACCTCCCCCCCCCCCCCGCTCGCTGCTACCAAGGTGATGGAGCCAAATATATTTGGTGAAGAGAAGGGGGATAGAGACTGACAGATCACAGGTGAGCTGCTGGATAGTTGAGGAATAAGGATCAGAATCAATTCAGATTGGCTCAGCCAAGTTATTTCTTGGTTCTGAAGGAAAGCAATTTGGTTTAACCCAAATAATCCAATTTGAGTGTGGGGGAGTTTGCCTGTTGACACTTTAGAGAATTTTAGAGACTACTGTATTTAAAACAGGGATGTGCAGAAGGTAGTCTGCAGACCAGTGATGAATGACTGGCCGCTCTCTGAACTACCTAATGCCTGATGACTGCTGGGAATTCTTGTCATGAATTCTAGCATACGTGAATTATGACTTGATACAGAAAGGTTCTTGTTATGTTCTTATTTTCTTCACTGTCATGAGATCCTGAGTACTCAGTCTTGTTTTTTATATTTAAAACATGTTGATAGACTATGGGAGCCCTAGTTAAAAAAATAGCAGACCACACAAGACACAAATCAGTCTCTGCTTTATAATAATTGTAATGTGGGATTTTTAAAATTTTATTTTGAGCATGAATCAGTTTGGTCCATCTAGGTCAGCACTGTCAACACAGACTAGCAGTGGCTCTCCAGGGTTTCAGGCAGGAATTTTTCACTGCCTTAATCTAGAAATACTAAGGACTGAATGTGGCCCTTTCATCAAAGAATATGCTCTGCCACTGAGCCACAGCCCTTCAACCTCCCATTCTAATAAATATAACCCTTTATTGCTTTCACTGGTTAATATATGATGGACATGATCAAGTAACGGAGTGTATTAATGTTTGTTCTTGGTTTGGTCAAGGACAAACTGAAACATGATTTGAAGAGCTGATTTTTATTTTGGGACTCCACTGTCTAAATGACACCATATGTTAGCACAGCTGTTGCTATCATCATAGTTTTTCTCTCTCATCTTCCCCACACACGTATTCCTAATTATATTGTTCATATAATTCTTTATGCACTCTGAACTAACAGTGAACTTTTTTGAGAAAATTTCAATGAACTCATACTCCATTTTGTGTGTTATTTTAGCAGGCATTAGCTGTTTGGGGGCGATTTTTTTTTTTTAAACCTTATCATGTGTCTATTCTCATGTCCCAGGCTAGTGCAGAGGCTGAGCATTTTGCTGGTGTGTTTTCATCCAGTGAGTAACACATAAATAATGATAGATTTCTGACCTTTCACAAGCAAGTTGAGGGAAGAATTGTTTCACAACATGCAGATCATTAGGGAACACTTGGATACATGCTTATGAAGTTTAATGTGGCAATCCAATCTGGGTTCAGCCTAGTGGGGCCTCTTGCATACCAAGTCACGTGAAGCCCTACTGAGCTGTACGTAGCTTTTCCTCCCCTCCAGTTCATTTGATTCATGCCATTATTTAAACCGCTTTTATCCTACCTTTCCGCTCCAATATGAGGCACTCAGAAAGACCACAAGAGACCAGAATGGACTCAAATAATGCTATAAAACAAGTAAAAACCAAAAGACCCAAACATTAGTGACACAGCGGAAAAAATGAATCAGATTTAAAAAATACTTTTTTTCCCCCTGGGAGGCATTCAAAAACTTGGTAAGATCAAGATCTTACTGAAATTAAAAAAAAAATCTTCAGTCTGAACTGAAATGTAAACAAGGAATAGGCTAACCAGATCGCCCAGGTCAGAGCATACCTAAGTTGGGACACAGCAACCTCAAAGACCTGACCTTATTCCTCCAAATATCCATCAGAAATTGGTGGTGTGAATATTAGGGTTTCCCCTGATAACCTCAAGGAGGGAACGGGCTCATACGAGCTTGAGATCAGGGAGGGTTTGGCAGTGCATTTACATTTTCAAGAATGTAACTCATTTCCTATGAGTAATCATTTACTTGTTAACAGAGTCACTTGATACATGACTAGTTGATTAGTGAAGTTCCAATAGTCTTGAAGTTTGTCAGCTTGGAGAGATGTACAGTAGTTATCACAAGGAAAAGTCAGACATAAGGGATGAAAAATGAGAGGGTTTACCAGGTCAGGACAGCAAGGAAATACTGAAATTGGAGGACTTTAAGGGGCTTTGATATTTCTATTTCCTATGCATCTTACGCAAGTATCGTGAATATTATTATATTATTACTATATGGCCATTCATAGCTAGAATGAAACCTCTAAATAGCTGGAGCGGGGAATTTATTTGAAGGTGTGATCCATTATGGTTCAGGGGTTTTAACTGGATTAAGTGTGTATTTCTGACTAGTGCTTCTACCATCAGGACCTCTGTCCACAAATAAAAGTTCCCTTCATTCTACTTGCATAAGCATCGCCTGTGTGAGTAACACTCCTTCCATTTACAGAGAGAGCTGCTGAGAGAGATGTGCTAGTTGGGATGCAAGCCTATACAAGTTTCAAACATACCTGTACTTTCCATATGCAGAGGTCCTCCTACAGAGAATGGTGGTGTACAGATCAGGCCTTCTTAGCGGTAGCACTCTGCATTTCAAACATCCTCCCTAGATCTGTATGCCTGGCACCTGCCCTTATGAGTTTATGTGCAAATAAATGTGATTTTAGTCACCTAGGCCCTTTGTTTTCATTTCATTCTCTGATGCCATGATAGTTTCAATAATCTTAATGTTAGATTGATCTATCTGTTGCCATTTTTAAAGTTTTTGGGCACAGTCCCACCCTGTGCTGGAAAAGGCAAGTCATGAGGCTTGCGTTGTATCCAGTGCAGGATAGCGGCCCAAAGTGGCTCAGCCAGAGGTAAGAACTTTTTCCCTTACCTCCAGGTAAGGCACCCTGGCCCCTATGGGTCTCCTTGGACTTGTACCACCTCTGGAGTGGTACAAGTCTGAAGAGAGCAGAGCAACTTGAAGCCACTTTGAACTCCCTGGGAACAGGGGTAGGAACCGTCATAACTGCCGGGTCCCAGCCCTGCCTCCTGCTCCCCACCCACCTGCTCCCGGGTCCACCCACTGCTCACCCTCCCTTCGCCCCGGAACACCTCCCTCCCGCCTCCTCCCCATCCACCCCAGAACCTTGCATCAGCCCAGCTGGGCCAACACAAGGCTCGCTGCGCAAGCCTCCATGGAGGTTGGATTCAGCCTCCATGTGCCAGCGCACCTCTGTGCGCTGGTGTGGCTTGCTCGTGAGGAAGTGTAAATGTGCTAGTGTAAGATTAAGGGTTAATATTCTGCTGCTTTTTTTTTTTTGGAATATTTTTCAGTTGTTACTAGTTCTACTGAAAAGTGAACCCAAAACTCACCTGATGAGGCAAGACAGACAGATAAATTGGTAGTTGTTTTAGAATGAACCACAAATTTACTTTGCTCATTCATTTTTCGCACCCACATGTTAATGTTTGTGTTATTTCACTTGCAATCTTTAAAGATTTACATCAGTCAAGATAATGTTTAATTTTAAACTAGATTGAATGTGCCACTGTACAACTTGGAACGCCACAACCTGATTCATCAGAGACCATTCCCATTAGTCAGTCTGAGATGGGAGTTTTGCAGTCTAGCCACAATCCCATTCTCAAGCCAAACAGCATTACACAACATTCTGACCATCACCGAGAAAATATTTCATAAAAGGACAAACAAGCTACGGAAATTGAAGGAGGAAAAACAAGCTGTTTCCAAATGGAAAGCTGTCATACTTTTTTTTCCCTTTTAATTCCTTCTTGCTTTTAGAACAAAATATCATGGTCTGGAATTCATCTCTCTACGAGTTCTTACTGCTGAATATCCTTCTGTCTTTATCTCAGTTTTTCCATAGGCGTGTTTAAAAGTTCTGCCACTGAGAGCTAAGCATTCACAGACTCATCTGCAGGTGTCTATTTCATCTTTATTTTCAAAGCAAGAGATCCCTGGTGACAGGAAGCACCATACAGGGTCTAGAGAATAAAATGGCATATTTTAGATTTGCTGTTTCTGGGGCATGAGTCTCTCTCTTTGTCAAAAACAAAAAAAACCCTAAGAACAAAACTGGGATTGGATAACAACTGAGTCTAAAAATGCTCCTTCCCAAATAAAGAAAGAGTTCAAGACTTTTATTCAGCTCTTCAAACAAAATCTTGGTTATAAAGTAAGGTATAAAGAGATGGCACCGTGCAAACAAGTAAAACTTTTTTGTGAGATTAAGGTTTCAAAAACTGGAAAGTATTCAATAACAATCATGAAAACGTGTATGGTTTATATTTATGAAAAGTGATTCACACCTCTAGCTGAGCCACTTTAAAAAATAATGCTCCCATAGTGGTCTGAACTTCTATTGAATGATCAACCTATGAATGCGTATTATGACATACAGGGCACAAACCTATCCTGCGCTGGAATAGGCAAGCCAAGAGGCTTGTGCTGTATCCAGCGCAAGATAGGGGCCCAAAGCGGCTCAGCCAGAGGTAAAGGGAAGCTTTTCCCCGAGAAGGGGGGTTGGGACCTGGCATAACTGCCCGATCTCAGCCCCGCCTCCCGCTCCCCACCCACCCATCCCCCAGGACCGCCCACCACAGCCCTCCCCCGTCCCAGAACACCTCCCTCCTGTCTCCTCCTTGCCCACCCCAGAGTCTTGTGTTGGCCGAGCTTGGCCGCTGCAAAACTCAGAGCCTCCGTCGACACGTTTGCGACCCTCCTGGGCCAGCGCAACCTGCAGTCTGGATTGCACTGACAGTGACTGCCACAAAAAATGGCAGCCAAGTGCTACAGCTGACCTGCGTACCTGCTTCAGGATACAGTGAGCTGGGTCCAAAGAATCACATTACTAATTCTGCACATCCAAGGGGGATTTAGATTTGTGTTTCTTGAACAACAGCCCTCACACACTGGATACATTTTGCTTTGTCATTGACTGTTCCTAATGTCAGGGTGCTTATAGCTTATGCTACAATGGGGCATCCCTCTTAAATAGGGTCAGAACAGCAGCAATACTGAGCTCAGTATACTGCATGGGAGGAGATCCATTATGGGGGTGATGTAAACCCTAGTGATGCCACTGATGTATGTATGATGTATGTGTATGATTTGAGCTGTGTATGATTTGTTTAAGAAAACATCATTTTAAGAAATGCAGTAGGTAGAATGACTTTGATCTCAGTGGAATCTTAAAGCCGGTGTCACTGAGCTGGTGCTGTAACCTTGTTAGGAAAAGCCGTAGCAGTAGCACATAGATTATCGGTACTAATACACAGCAGTACTACTACTGCTTTAGTCAGACTCTACCTAGAATAGTGTGTCCAGTTCTGGGTACTGCAGTTTGAGAGAGGTATTGACGAATTGGAGAGAGTCCAGAAGAGAGTGACTAGAATAGTGAGGGAGCTGAAGACTGCATCCTATGAAGAAAGGCTTGGAGGAGTTGGCCATGCTTAATTAGGAGAAGAGGTGGTTAGGAGGGGACATAACTATCCATAAGTATCTGAGGGGCAATCATATTTTTATTTTTTTATTTTTTTTTAAATACAGGTATTTATATACCGCCTTTCTTGGTCATCAGTTTCTCCTCAGACTTTATTCAAGGCGGTTTACATAGGCAGGCTATTTAAATCCCCGTAGGGATTTTTACAATTGGAAGAAGGTTCTATCTTACAAGAACCACAACATTTCAGATGTTTCTTTCTGATCTGGTTTCACATTCTGGCCTCCATCCTCCCACTCTCAGAGCAGATGGAATAGCTTGGCTCAGTTTGTCAGCTGCTTGAAGGTCGCACGGTGCCGGTGGCCTCGAACCGGCGACCTGCGGATGTTATCTTCAGGCAAACGGAGGCTCTACCATCTACACCAGACCTCCTGCCCATATGGAAGCTTATTTGTTCTAAGTTGCTCTGGAAGTTAGGTCCAGAACAAATGTGTTCAAATTGCAACCAAGGAGATTCTGATTCTGATCAAACAAGAATTTCCTGATAACAAGAATGGTTCGGCAGTGGAACAGTCTGCCTCAAAAGATGGCAGACTCTTCATCGTTGGAAGTTTTTATGCAGAGGCTGGGCATTAGCCATCCATCAAGGATGTTGTAGTTGTGGACACTCCACAAACAGGTTGGCAGGGGGTTGGACTCAGTGATCTTGTAAGCCCCTTCCAACTTGAAAATTCCATGAGGACACAGCCAGCACTGCCACAGGCAGTATAAGACACTTCATGCAAAGGTGTGGTATGCCACAGAATTGTGCACTGTTGTGGATTAAGTAGTAAACTTTTAGTGTGGAACTGCAGCCAACATACAACATAGCAGGATGAATTTACTCCATTTGCCAAGCACAAAGGTGTCCAGTCGCAGCTACAAATATCGGGCAGCCCAATCCTGAGCTTCCTGGAGCCTGCTGGAGCAGCAGCACTAAAGCGGCTACCACTGTATCCAGTGTACCACTGTATATTTGCATCCCCTTCCCCCAGGGAAAGCCCCAAGCCCCACAATGGGTCGTTTCAAGTCTGCACTGGCTATTTTACCTTCTGGCCCGATACAGAGTTCAGGATACAGCAGAGCAGAGCTCCACCAATCCTGCCCGCCTCCTGCCCCCCTGCCCCGGTTTCTCCCCCACCCTGCCTCCTGCCCTCATCCCCCCCCCCCGCCATATAGGTATAGGCTGGTTTAGGATTGGGCCCTGAAGCACCAGTGACTAATCTGTTAAGCAACTGTGCTATTTGTAAAGCAAAGCATGAAGCAACACTATTCCTGTGTGCACTATATTTCATATGCAAAGACACACCAAGGCAGTGGAGTGTGGACAGGGCTTGGTCTCTAGTCTGTTGAGTAGGGGAGCAGGCAGAAGCACTGTACTGAATAGGCAAACAAGAGGAGAATGCCTGCTGCTCCTGTTCAGAAATGCCTAACAACCACTGCCTTTGCCACTTGCGGCAGTCATTATTGGTCATCCATATCTATAGGATCAAGATATTAGTAGACCTTGCTGTTTTCTTTTATTGTAGTACCATGAAGATAAGTATTTCTGATAGACAAGGGAACTTGTTCCTATCCTCAGGCTTCTTCTTTTTTTTTTTTAATAGCAATTGCAATGAAAAATGGGCTCTCTTCCCAGCACCAAGATATACGCTATCAATTAAAGAAAGTTGAGGGCAGTGCTTTTAAGAGAGTTATAATTGACTTTTGGCAACAGGGCATAAAACATCGGCTCTAGCTACCTTTCTGTGCAATATAATGACTTGATAAATCCCCAATTCACTTGGCGTTCAGGGCTATAAACAAGCCCTGTACTGCACTCTATTCCTATACAGGCTGCAAACATGGTTTATAACCCTGGCTTAGAATGAGAGTTAATGAAACCGGCGCAGTTTCCTACTGCATGCAAAAGCATAAGTCAGTAGAGCGGTTATGCTCATCTCCTGCACAATGAGATCGATGTTAGTGCAACTAATAAATGGCACCGAAAATCCTTCATCAAATTACAGACTTAAAGCTTGGCTTACTCTATCAATTGTTCCTGATATTATTTAGAAACTGATTACCATATCAAAGTGGCAAAGGGATAATCAGTTCCATTTCCAATAGCAGATACAGGAAGGAAAGATTCTGAGCGTTGCAAATGAATGAGAAAATAAAACTCAACCAAAAGGAAGATAAACCATGGATGACTTTGAAGAAGAACAGTATGAAGGGCAATGATGCAAAGAAAATGAATATTGATTATGAAAATTGACTTAACTATGCTTCTAACCATTGTTTAGTATAAACAGATAGACAAAGGGCTGGGTTGGATACATTATCCGATCCTGTATCCTGCCTTACATGTGGTGGGAAATGAGAGCTCATCTACCATAAGAACATAAGAAGAGCCCTGCTGGATCAAGCCCAGGGCCCATCTTGTCCAGCTTCCTGTATCTCACAGAGGCCCACCAGATGCCTCAGGGAACACACGCAAGACCACAAGATACTTGCATCTTGCTGCCAACTCCCTGCATCTAGCATTCTATTTACTCCCCCAGCAAAGATACCAGATTACAATTGGGTTGAACTTGTGTTAATTTATTAAACATAGTGTCCGATTTTTAATGCAAGAAACCTACTGAACACACCTTCCCTCCCTCGCCAGTCTGGAGTAGGCAAAAAAACTGCCATCCATGGCCAATTTGGATGACAGAAAAGAATTCTTTCCTGGACCTCATAATGAGCAACCAGCTAATCTCAGACTATAGGGAACGTGGCTTGTAACACGTGATGGAGTTCTCATCCAGAAATCAGTCCAATCCCCTTTTAAAGGCATCTAGGCTGGATCTGTCCTGGGACTGTTGCTCTTCAACCTCTTCATAAATGACCTGGAGACAGGGTTGAGCAGTGAGGTGGCTAAGTTTGCAGACAACACCAAACTTTTCCGAGTGGTGAAGACCAGAAGTGATTGTGAGGAGCTCCAGAAGGATCTCTCCAAACTGGCAGAATGGGCAGCAAAATGGCAGGTGCGTTTCAATGTAAGTAAGTGTAAAGTCATGCACATTGGGGCAAAAAAAATCAAAATTTCACATATAGGCTAATGGGTTTTGAGCTGACTGTGACAGATCAGGAGAGAGGGGTGGTGGTGGTGGACAAGTTGATGAATGTGTCGACCCAGCGTGCGGCGGCAGTGAAGAAGGCCAGTTCTATGCTTGGGGTCATTAGAAAAGGTATTGAGAACAAAACAGCTAATATTATACTGCTGTTGTACAAATCAATGGTAAGGCCACACCTGGAGTATTGTGTCCAGTTCTGGTCGCCGCATCTCAAAAAGGATATAGTGGAAATGGAAAAGGTGCAAAAGAGAGCAAATAAGATGATTGCTGGGCTGGGGCACCTTCCTTATGAGGAAAGGCTACAGTGTTTGGGCCTCTTTAACCTAGAAAAGAGACACCTGAGGGGGGACATGATTGAGACATACAAAATTATGCATGGGAAGGATGGAGTGGATAGAGAGATGCTCTTTACACTCTCATATAACACCAGAACCAGGGACAACCACTAAAATTGAGCGTTGGGAGAGTTAGAACAGACAAAAGAAAATATTTCTTTACTCAGCATGTGGTTGGTCTGTGGAACTCCTTGCCACAGGATGTGGTGACGGCATCTGGCCTGGATGCCTTTAAAAGGGGATTGGACAAGTTTCTGGAGGAAAAATCCATTACAGGTTACAAGCCACGATGTGTATGTGCAACCTCCTGATTTTAGAAATGGGCTATGTCAGATGCAAGGGAGGGCACCAGGATGCAGGTCTCTTGTTACCTGGTGTGCTCCCTGGGGCATTTGGTGGGCCGCTGTGTGATAAAGGAAGCTGGACTAGATGGGCCTATGGCCTGATCCAGTGGGGCTGTTCTTATGTTCTTATGTCATCACCACATCCTGTGGCAAGGAGTTCCACAGACTAATTACACACTGGGTAAAGAAATATTTCCTTTTATCTGTTCTAACTCTCCTGACACTCAATTTTAGTGGGTGTCCCCCGGTTCTGGTGTTGAGTGAGAGGGAAAAGAGCATCCCTCTATCCATCTTTACCTCCTTGTCTAGCCAGCAAACCTTCCTGCTCTGACTCCACTGTGTACTCTTAAAGCACATGCACATCAGCTTTATTTATTTTAGCATTATGTGCCCATGTCTTCATTTGGTGCAACAGAAGTTGAGGTGAGAGGGAAATGATGCTCTTACTCTTTACCACAAATAGGGGAGCAATTGGGGAACATAGTCCCTGATCCAACTGAAAGTAACAAATACAGGGCCAGGGACAAATAATTGTATAAAAAGGAATACTCCGGGAATTCTATTCAGTCTGACATGGCAGTTACCTTAACGCTGCTGTTCTGAACTGCTTTGCTGATATACCCTGATTAAATCACAATGCAAACTAAAATTTAGACCTAATTGTGTCTAGAGAAGGGCTGTCCTGGGAGATAGCAAGGAGCTGGCACATGCAGTATTTTTTGGGTTGAAAGCAGGACACAACTTCTGTCAACAGCTTTAGAAGCAATACTGTACCAATTTGGGCCAAAATGCCACCAAAACCACAGGTGCAACAGCCATGAAGTTTTTATTTCCAGCCCAAGAGCTAGTTAGCCTGACCTAAAAGAAAGATGACATTAGCCAACACAGGTTCCCTGCACCACCCCTGGGATGTAGTTTGATCTCCTCCCTCGTCACAGGATTGGTTTGGGAGCCTGTGCTACTGAGGTATCTCAATATTTCCATTTACATCGCAAACTCCCAAGTCCCCAGCTAACGCCAAAGCACCATATCAGCCAAGTTGTCAATAAGGATATAGCAAAACATATCTGACTTAGGGCCCAATTCTATCCAATTTTCCAGTGCGCTGCATCTTTTGGTGGGGAGTCAGTCACAGAGGCCTCCTCAAGGTAAGGGAACATTTGTTCCCTTACATTGGGGTTGCATTTCAGCTGCACCAGTGCTGGAAAGTTGGATAGGATTGGGCCCTTTGTCCCCTAACAGTTTTTATGGGGAAAGCAAAAGTATCTACAATTACACATGCCGATCTATAACAAAAAATTTCCTCTTGGTTCTGTCAACTACTCACCAATAAACATCCATAGTAATCAGAATTGCAAATATCTTGTGAAGACCTAAACATGAGATGGAAAGGCAGGAAAAACACACCCAACCAAAGTGTGGTCCACAATGGCAAGCATTCTCTTACATCCTGGTAGGGTAGACCAGAGGGAAGCAGTCTTTTCTCAGAATGATCCACCCAGCCTAACCCCTGCTTCCACACCAACCTATTTACAAGGTCAACCAGTGACCTGCTGAATTCTGTACACAGGCACAGTATGGCCAACAGAGGTACGTCTATTCTTTCCTGTCCCGCCTGCCACTTCCCTCCCAGTACAACCCTATCCCCATGGGGAGCTTTAGAGAGCACAATTATCATCTCTAAAACATTTTCAGTAATACTAATATCTAATTGGTTTCATTCATGTTGCACTTCTATACCTTTGGAAAGAAAATAATAATCATTTATGTCTCATTATTTGTTAATTTATTTTAATTATCTGCTTTAAAATTTCTCACTCTTTTCTACACAGCAAGATCTCAACATGGCTCAACAAATATAACAAAGCCAAGAGAACACTTAAAGCATCCTAATGTGGAATAAAAGAGCTTTTAAACCTGAATAAAAAGGCAGAAGCTTCATTTTGAATTCTGTTATCTACAGTGCAAGTAAATCTTTCTAGTTCTGCATTGTCTTCAGACTGACTGAACACAAGCATTATGCTTTCAGGTCATTATTCAAATTCTAACCTGCAGTGAAGCTTGGACAGCCTCATATGATATCACAGCATTCATTTTATACTCTCTTGATTTAAAAGCACTCCATTAAAGCATCTCTCTTGGGGTGCAAGTTTCTACTTAATCTTCTTGGGGCGCAATCCTAACCTGCAGTTATGCTGGTATAGGTGGCCCTGGAGGGTCGCAAACATGCCGTAAAGCACGTTTGCACCTCCTTAGGTGGGAGCTGCGTTGGTGCATTCAGATGAGCCGACGGGCAGACGGAGGCAGAAGCCTCTGCTGCGGCTCCCATGCTGCCGCTTGTATCGGCGTGAGCGCGCCGACATAAGCGGCAAAGGTAGGTGCGGGGGGCATGAGGAGGGGACGGGAGGGGGTGTTAATGGGCAGGGGGAGGGCGCAGGAGGGCAGGCCCAGGGGTGGGCGCACAGGGAGCCGGGGCAGGGCTGGGACCTGGCGGTTATGCCAGATCCCAACCCCCGTCCCCGGGGTGAGCGGAGCAGAGGTGGCGCAGGTCCGAGGAGACCCATAGGGGCATGCAGCCCTTACCCACAGGTAAGGGGAAGAGCTTCCCCTTGCCCGTGGCTGAGCCGCTGCTTGCTGCAATCCTGTGTTGGATGCAGCCCAAGCCTCCTGGCTTGCCTGCTCCAGCGGGGGTTAGGATTGCCCCCTTACTTGATCAGATTTACTGCATACCTTATCGTGTTGGTACTGGACACAAATGAGTTATGCCATTTAAAAGGGACATGTGGAACAGTTCCTTGGAGAGATTCTCTCCAACAACCTTATGTATATCTGATCAATAGATACATTGACATGCACATGAGTAGGCAGGGTGCATGAGGAGAGCAGAATCAAGACAGTAGACCTCCAGGCATAGATTCTGTCTTGTGCTCACAGATTACATACGTGATCAATGTGGAGAGAATGTATCTGTTTGAGAGATTTCTACCTTCCACCCCTCTAGAAGCCACCAGGGCAGTTTACAGCAGATACTACAGACATAAAAACAGTACAAGCAAAGTAAAATCAACATATAAAAAATTAAAATGATAAAAACCAATATTGCTGTAAAATCCTCCAGCCACAGGGCCATTAGCATCTCTGGGACTACTGTGAAGAGAGAAGGGCTTAAGTCCATGCTTAAGGTGGCAGCAACAACAGGAGGTGATGATGGGGAAACTTTGTCCTGCCACCTTCTCTTTCTACAGGTTGAATGCACATGGATTCTGTGCATAAGACACAATCCATGCTTAGGTGTACAAGGTCTCAGCAAGAGTTCCCATATTCAATTCACCCCAATCCCCAAAGCCTAATTTGCATATTATGCAAATTCTTTTGCTTAGTGTATAGTACAGCTGCTCTGTGATGCTGCTATCGACTATCTCAGGATGTTGGTGAATGGTGGAAGCATTTTTTTACCTGAACATTCGCCCAGGTCTGAATTGCTTTTTCCTTAGACCTGCGGTTTTCAAACTCTCCGGGAGTTTGAAACCCGCAGTAAGTCTTGGCGGGGGCGGGGGGGAGGCAGCAGGGGCAGGGGGAAGACAGTGACCTGACCCCCAGGATCACGTCACTCAGGGGGCTGCAGGGACTGGGATGCACTCACCAGTCCCTGCAGCAACCGTCCCTGTGTGTGGGAAGCCCTGTGCGAGCACCTGCAGGGCGCCCTGGGTAATGGAAAGGGAGAGTGGGGCAATCTGCTCTGCCTCCGCAAAAGCAGAAGTGGAACACGATCACCCCACTCTCCCTTTCCCTGACCTGGGGTGCCCTGCAGGCACTCGCGCAGGGCTCCCCGCACACTGGGATGGCTGCTACAGGGACTGGCGAGTGCACCCCAGTCCCTGCAGCCCCGTCAGATGCAAAAGCAGAGCGATCGTGCTCCGCTTCCGGTTTTGAGGAGCGGGGTGCGATTGCTCCGCTTTCACTTTTCCTGATCTGGGGAGCCCTGCCGAAGGTTGTGCAAGGCTCCCTGCAACCCTAGGGAGGCTGCAGGAGGCTTGGGCAAGTGCACCCAAGCCCCTGCAGCCCCCCTGAGCGGCGCGATCCACAGGATCATGCCGCTGCCTTCCCCCTGTCTCCTGGCTGCCACTGCCCCTTAAGGGGGCAAGACCCACAGGCTGGGGCGTTGCGACGCCCCAGTTTGAATACCACTGCCTTAGACCACAGCAAGGCTTAAGCAGGGAAAGATACAGCAAGCTATTGTGTCCTTCTGGCTCCAACTCTGTTGCTCTGGCAATAAACAGTTCTGTATGCGCTCAGTTAACATACAAGTAGACGTTCCAAAGAGGAAGGGTCTTGTTTTTCTCCCAAGTCTTAAAGCAAACACAGGACTGCACTGCCTGAATTACACACTGATTAAAACCCAGACTTATTCAGAGTTACTAGTCAGGGGAAGGACCACTACTCAGAGCTCATGATTTGCACACAGCAGGTCCCAGGTTCAATCCCAGTTGGTTCAATCCCTGGCATATTCAGACAGGACTGGAAAAGTCCCCTGCCTGAAACCTGGAGAACTGCCATACTGCTCAGACCATACTGAGCTTGGTGGACTAATGGCCTGGCAGAGCATCTTCCAATGTTCTTTAATAGTTAAGATTTAAGAGTATACAGTTGTTTCTGATAGCATGATGTATACATGGACTACACAGTATTAATGTATTGCTACTGCCAAAAGTAAAGATTTGATAGAGATTACATCTTCTTCGATACTATATGTGAGTGGGTGTCAATTGTGATGGCGGCTGTTGCCTCTGAGATGTGGAGGAGCTACATGTCCATCCAGTGTGCCGTACCGCATCAGCAGAATCCATAGACAGCACTGTTTATCTGAGTTATACAGCTATGACCTAT
Source organism: Tiliqua scincoides (assembly GCF_035046505.1). Lineage (NCBI taxonomy): Eukaryota > Metazoa > Chordata > Lepidosauria > Squamata > Scincidae > Tiliqua > Tiliqua scincoides. The sequence continues at coordinate 208,888,844 of NC_089823.1, read as the reverse complement.
GCTCAGAAGCAGAGTTGGGGGCAGCACAGTAAGTACGACATGCTCCGCAACGTGATGTTATAGGAGTGCAGCTTCGGTCTTTTTAACACCGTGTTCCTTACAGCCCAATCCTAAGAAAACTCCTGCACTGCAATTCTGTGGTGCTGGTGCAGCCTCTGCCACATCCAGTGCGGGAATTGCAGCTGCTGGAAATCTCCTTGGGATCAGGGGACATTTGCCATTTGTCTCCTTAGCCTGGATAAAGTCCCAGAAGCCACAAGGAAGCTACTTGATTGTATGCCAGCAATATCCCTTGCGCAAATCCAAGCCGCCCCACGTCAGGCTTCCAAGCCTGTGAAGGGAAATAGGACCCTGTGGTAGCTACGGCCACTGTTCCCACCACCCCTCCGGGGCCTGACCATCCCCTCCCCATTCTTCCCCACCCTGTAACAGCTCCCCCTGCCCCTGTTTCGCTCCCTGCACCCAGAGGGCCTACCTGTTCTTGCCTCAGCTCCTGCCAACCTAGCAGTTCAAAAGAACGTAAATACAAGTAAATAAATCGGTACCACGTCGGTGGGAAGGTAACAGTGTTCCGTGCGTTTCAGCCTTTAGTGATGCTGGCCACATGACCATGGAAGATGTCTTTGGTCAACACTGGTTCCCTTCGCTTGGAGACAGAGATGAGCACTGCCCCCTACAGTCAGATACGACTGTGCAGGGGAAACCTTTACCTGTTCTTGCAGGCGCAGGTCTCCAAAAGGAGACAGCAGGCTGGCATAGACTTGTCAGTATGACTAACTTTTGCACAGCCACAATGTGCCTTGCAGCATGTTTGTGACAGTGCATGCACCTGTCCCATTGGTGATATCCGGACAAGCCATTAATTGCATGTACTGGAAGAAAGTTATTTCCTGCTCTTAACTTTGGAACTAAATCTCAGTCTTACAGATTCATGCAAAAGGATATTTTGATCTTTTAATATGCCTATCATCTCATATCTGCCAAGATATAAGGCAGGGTGAAAGCAAACCTAGAATCTGGGAATCTGAGCATATTTGATTGAGAAATCACCAATCCACAGAAAACGCCACATTTTCTGGAATATTTTTCCACAGGATGTATGAAAGCAACAATATGGCATTGATAATAACATATCATTATTTATAAGATGACTATGACTATGAATAATTTACAGTCCATTAACTGGGAAATGTGAGGCCTGTTTGAATCATTAAGCTCCAGTGGCTTGCTTTTTTAATCTTCTGGCTAGGTCTCCTTTAACAAAGTTAATTAGCTCATTCAGCTGGAACGTACATTTTACAAAAGCATTGATGCTGCTATCCTTGGTATTTTTCATAGGACTGTGTTAATCTCTGAATGGTAGCCTAAACTGCATGGTGGAGAATATTATTAACATGCAAAAATGCTACCTTAAAACATCATTGTTTTCAGTCTTTAGAAATGTACCTAGAAAGCAGTCAGTGAAGGAACATTTCATCATATGATTATAATCATGACCGCCATTTCGTAATCTTACAGTACTTGCAGAAATAAATACAGCAACAACCCCAGCAAGGAGCTTGTCAGCATCTAAGATTTTCTGTTTCAGTACATTCTGTGTGGGCAAGAACCTGATTTGCATGTGGCTTTTTGGGGAGGAGAAGGGAAGATGGGGAGAAGGCGGGGGAGAGTGGGCAGAGGGAGGGGAGGATCAGGGCAGGAAGAGGGCAGAGACATAAGCAGACTTTGCCACTGTAGGCCTCCTTTGTTCTGTGTCAGCAATATAGTTGGCACAGCTCCAAGTAGACCCACTGGGGCCACTGGAGTTTTAATCATAGCAAGGGAACAAATTTTCCCCTACCCCGAGGAGACTCCAGCAGTTGCCCTGGGTCCACAGGATGCAGTGGTGGCCTTTTTCAGTGCCACTGGTCCTCTGGGCAACGAGGCACCAGAAGATTGGGCTGTTAATTTTGTTTTTGCCTGCTTCCAGGTCCCTATGGTAGCCCATGGCCTTCATCTTATCTGAAATGTATGAGAACTGCTCCACGTTTAGCTAACTTATGGTGAGAGCCACCTGAACCACGACTTCCTGCTAAACATCAGTGAATGCTCTCAGGTCCTCCTAGGCCCACAAAGGGCTTCTCAGACAGTGAAGACGCACCCTGCTGCTGGGATCAGTAGCTGCAGTAATTTCAGCCATGGAAATATCCCTTCCCTCCATGATAAAGCACTGCGCTCTAAAGTTTCTCAGACCACAGCTCAAGCACACACCATATCCATGCCTGTCTCTCCTACTCGCCACGACTGAGGAGGACAGCCGCCTTTTAAAGGCAAGACCATTGTAAGGATGAGTTGAGGTGAAGAAGGATGAGAGTCTAAGACTCCATCTCACCTAGATCATAGATATTGAGGCCCACACGTGTTTTGTAACCACATATTCCAAAAATCATGTAAAAGAATCTTAACTCAGAAATTAGAAGGGTGACAAGTGGCAGAGATATGCTTGAATATTCCATGATACAAGCGGAATAAGGAAAGCCACATGAATTTTGCATCCTATTATGCGATTATTTCAAGGAAAATGCCCATTACAGGTGCAACCTATTTATCCATAGATTTGTCTCAATGCGAATGGGGTGGGGGGGGGGGAACTGAAAGTCACACACACCTTTGCCTCCTTTGCCCTGCACTGGCTTCTCGATCAGTTTCCAAGCAGCCCAAAACACTGCAAAAAGGCTCTGCCTGGCACAGGCAGGGAAATAGCCCTGGAGCCATGGAAGAGGTTTCCCTTGCGAAGGAACAGTAAAACTCCTGGAGCCTCTGAGCCAGCAAAGAGGCTGACGAGGGGAAAGGGGGGCGGAAAACCCTGTGTAACCAGAACATACATGTGCAGCAAGGTGGAACTCTCTCTCTCTCTCTCTCTCTCTGACTCACTCACACACACACACGCACACACACACACAGGGGCAGGTAGGGTAGCAACAGAGGGGATTGCTTTAAAAAACCCAGGGAGTGTTTGCTTAATTCCACCCCCCCCCCCCATGGTGCAGGCTCTCTGTGCTCCAGTCTATGGAAACAAAACAGCCCAGCAAGCAAGTCTTCCCAGCAAGCAAAGCATGAGATTTAGGCTACAATCCTCTCCACACTTTCCTGGGAGTAAGCCCCATTGACTGGAATGGGACTTACTTCTGAGTAGAAATGCATGGGACAGGACTCTTAAAGCTCGGTATCCCACCTGTGAAAGAAGCGGGGACAGCTGGCAATGGGGAGGGCTGAGTACCGAGCGGAGCAGGAGCAGAGCAGGCAGAGGCGAAGGAGGGGAGGGGATTGATAACAGCTGCCTTAGTTTCCTTGCAGCTCCAAGTGTCAGGCTACATCGTATTTCTTAACTCTATGGAATTTAGCACAAATTTAGTTTTTTTCTTAAGTCACAGAATCCAAAGAGTCACAGAACAGAACTAACGCGGATAAATACGAGGCTCCACCTGTATCTTGTTTATTGTTGCACATGTGGCTTGGGCCTGAGAGTTTAGTGTCCTGCCAGTGTGTGTGTGTATCTCACAGATGGCAGTTGGAAAGTAGCCAGGAAAGGAGAGAGGAGGTTGAGATTCCTCCAGGAAATCTAGGAAAATTTAAGCATGCCACCATCCAATGGAGTGAATAAAGCCTAATCGCACAGTTTAGTTATGACCCACTGACTTCATTGAAACCTGTGTGCCTAAATTTCTGTGGATTATACCCATTCTCTAATTCCTCCCTCCCATCTATTCCCAGTCATCTATTTGAGAAGCAGGACTAAGCTCTTGTAATCAGAATAAATAGATATTATCCCACTGTTACAATGCTGTTGCTTCTTGCTTCTTAAGATTTCCTGCTATTAGGAAGGAAAAAAAAAAGCGTGCGTGTGCATGCATTGGGGGGATTTAACTTGCGGTAAGGCTACAGTGGCTGCTCATGTTTTGATGAATAGTTCCCTTTCAGAAAACCAATTCTCTTATTAATATAGCATCTGGTTCTCATCTCAGAAAAGTTCAGTACCTGAAAAGGAGAATATTATGGAGTTTTGATCATATCTGGCAGCCAGGAGTACTAATTAAAAAATGATATTTGCTCTCCTCACTTGCACAAGAGAAAATGTTGTTATGATCCCTGTCTTGGCAAATGCTCCTGAGCCCAGTCAAGGGTATGCTCCAAAAAACAGAGTTACTGTGATTCCCACCCTGCCAAGTCACTTCCATCATGCTGTCCCTTTGCCTGTTGTACCCAAAGTTCCTTCTTTCTGCTCCACCTATAGAATCCACTCTTATCAGCCATGATCTTTCAATGAACCTCCGTGTTAAGATCCTCCACATTCAAAATAAGTGGCAAATAAGAGGGAGCAATTACCTGTCCCACAAGTAGCTTTAATCTCTCCCCTTTGATCCCTTTAATCTCCCCTCTCCCCATTGCTAGATTCCTGTGATGATCTGAAGCAGGGGTGTCCAAAGTTTTTAGCAGGAGGGCCACATCATCTCTCTGACACTGTGTCAGGGGCCAGGGAAAAAAAGAATTAATGTACATTTAAAATTTGAATAAATTTACATACGTTTACATAAATGAATATATTAAAGATGAACTTATATGAATGAATGAAGGTCTTGCAATAGCTCAAGGCCTATAAAAGGCCTTGCACAAAGCAAGGCTGGCCTTTCCTTAGCTGCCGCTACTGCATCACAGATGTGAAACAGCAAGCAGTGGAGGGAGCCCTCATCCCACAGCTCACACGAGAGGTCAAATAGTTGCCCTCACGCTGAACGCAGTTGTGTCAGGTCAGTGCGGGCTCCAACAAATCTCTGGAGGGCCAGAGACTCATTTGAGACTGGGGGCTCCCTGAGGGCCGCATTGAGAGGCCTCGAGGGCCGCAAGTGGCCCCAGGGCTGGGGTTTGGGCACCCCTGAAGGATACTTCTCAAGCTCAGAATGCTTTTTTATTGTCAAATATTCACACACCTTTTTATATATAGAAAAAGAGCAATTCTCAATGAATTAATTTCTGTCTGTCATTGACAGAGCTGGGGTGGGGAAAGGAACTTGCAATGCCATCAAAATCAATACAGCTGACTTCCAAAAAAAATATGGTTAGGAATGTTAATGTGAAATATGTCGATATTTCTGAAATCAAACTTGGAAGACAAAGTTCCTTCCACCAATGCCCTTATTTCTTCTGTGCCCCCCAATCCTGCCTCCTGAAGTGCTCTGTGTATTCAGAGGGAAAGACAGAATATAAATCATTTCAATAAACAAATATCTTTTTTTGCCCTGGTGCTGCCACTGTCTGCAAAGGATATACAGTAGGTCTGGTCATCCTATGTCAAAAAGAATATTTTAATGCTGCAACAAGTGCAGGAAAGGATAACTGAAATGATCAAGGGGTTGGAGTAGCTCCCCATAGGAGGAAAGGCTAAGAGTGTCCAGGGCTCTTTAGGGAAAAGATGGCTAGAGGTTTAAAAATATGCATGGTATGGGGAAAGTGGATAGTGGGATATTTTTCTCTTACATTATTGGAACTTGAGACACCTAATAAAATGTGTGGGCAGTAGATTTCAGACAGAGTAAAGGAAATACTGCTTTGCCCACTGCGTAATGAACTGGTGGATATGGCAATGGCTCCTGGTTCAGGTGGCTTTAAAAGAGGACTAGACACATTCCTGAGGCTAGATCTATCAGTGGCGATGAGCCATGCTGGGAAAACCTAACTTCCACATTTAGAGGTGGTAGGTGGCTCCATATCAGTTGCTGGAAGACAAATATGGGGAGCAGGGGCTGTGGCACTCATGCTGTGCTTGTAGACTTTGCAAAAGGAGCTTGTGGTAGCCAGCCAGGAACCAAAAATGTACCGAAGGGCAGGGCGGTAAGGCAGGAGACCACCATGAGGTCATCTAGTAAAATGGGTCCTTTTAAATGCTCAAGTAAACCTCTGGCCCAGGATTCAGCTGTGCCAATATTCCACAGAGATGTGGTTGGATGGTATTGACTTGTAGCTTGTTGCGACGTTCCCCATTTGCTGATGACTACTGATGTCAAAGACGTACTGGCTCTAAATTCTAGTGATCAGTGCAATTGCTGCTCAACCACAGGCTCCCCCCATCTCATTCTCAGGAGCGTCCTCTACTGCTATGTATTTGATTTGATTAGCCTTCTTGTGACTGAACTAACTCATCGGTGGTGACGCATGCAAATTTGGTGGGCTAAGGCAAGAATATGCATCAAATTGATCTACATGGATGAAATTGATTATGCAGTGCTTTGGGGGGGAGGGAAGCATACAGTGGGACCTTCTTATCCACAGGCTTGGCACCTGCAGATTTGAATATCCACAGGTGCTGAGTCCACAGCTAGAGGGGCTTCAGAGGACCTCCTGGAACACAACCAAAAGTTACTTCTGGTTATGTCCAGGAGGTGTAGGGAGGACACAATTGGATGTGACTGGAAAGCACTTTTGGTTTGCCTTCCAGTCATGTCCAGGAAGCTTTTGAGGAGGCCATGTATGCCCCACAGGTAAGTGACTGTGGTGCTGCGGCCCCCACGGATTTCATTAAATGTGAAATTTTGTATCTGTGGGGGGTTCTGGAACTGAACCCCACAGATACCAAGGGCCCACTGTATTGAAGTAGAACACTAGACCATGCAGAAGGATTCCTCCTACATTTGGTTTTACTAAAATCTGTCGATTTTACATCTTAAAATGAACTTTTCAAATATGTGATGAATTTGAACAGGGAAGGCTGTAGGAAGGTGTGCATTCAGCAGTGATGGTGCTTGCTGGTTCTTATCCCATGCCCATCCCCTTTCTCTCCTTGGACTCACACCAACTAAATCGCTGGCATAGATCCAAGGAGACCGATTGTGAAACGGGAGGCTTACAGAGGGTTAAGGAAATTTAAATCCCATTTCCTTTCCAAAGCCTTGTGATTCCCCCCTCTCCCCCCTCCAATAGATACAGTGTGCTTGTTTTTGGTATGGCTGCAGCAGCATGGGAAAAGGGTAGGACTGGGCTCTCAATCAAGATAATACACGTAAAGCACTTTGCACGCTCAACGAAATGCTGCAAGGGTGCTGACATGTTACAGGGCACATGACATTCACACTTGTTTCTGTACTTCTAGGATACAAACCAAGTGGGAGGGGCAGAGGGATACCTATACATCTGCTCTGCAGTTAGGTGTGTAACTATTTATCCATCTGGGGTATCAGATCTGGGTCAAGGCCTCCTGACACGGCATGCCAAATTTTTCTTCTCCTACTCCTACTCCTTCCAGCCTCTTTTGAAGGCAGTCAGGTGGGCAAGAAGGAAGTGGAAGAGGCAGCAATCCCGTTTTGATTGCCCTCCTGGAAGGGGAGTAATCAGAACAGGATCACCATTGACCCCTTTGATCTTTGACCCCTGCTGCTGCTTCTTTTACTTTTGCAAGCATGTGTTTATTTTTTTAAATTGTTCAATAGCAGTTGAATTTGACCCCCTCCCCTGATGGACTATGACTCTGGCAGAGGTTTCTAATGCTATCACCCACTATGGTCTCAGTCCAGATTCCCTCCTCCCATTTGCTACTTGCAAAGGTATGTTAGCTCCCATTGCACCAATGGGAGCTTTTCCCCTTGGCAAATAGCAGCTGTGAGCATCCTGGTCTGGACTGAGCCTGTGGTGGAGAGAAAGGGTTAAGGCACTCCCCCTCTCACCACTGTGCTCCTAATTCAGATACTATTTAATACTTGTTTTATAACACCAAGATACGCTTGCAAATCACTTGCTTAAGTAATGGGTAGTTTGACTCTCTAACCATGGAGTTTATGAGACTAATACGGGTTGAATGAGATCATTTAGCAAAGATCAGCACAGAAAAAGCTTGGTCATTAAATTTAATTTTTTTTAAATGTACACCATAAAACCTTTAGAAATGTTGGTCTTCGTTCCTGAATCGCCTCATCAAGGAATTCAGGTTCACAGCTCAGGTCTTGCATTTCAAAAGAGAGGTCATGCGAGGTTGACTTGGCTATGAAAAAGAATTCAGAGCGGTCCTATATGTGTTGCTGATGGTGCTTGCCAACAGCCTGGATGCTGCTCTCTTTTCTGTCCATTCTTTTCTACCTCCTCCCTGGCAAAGAGAAGCCAACAACAACTGTGGCCACACAGAGGGAACTCTAGTCTGCTGTACAGCTGCCAGGCTTTGAGGTATTTTTCCAGGAATGGCATCTGTGTTTGTGGCTGACATCTTGGCTGGTCTCTTAGAGTCTTTAGTTTGAAGTACTGATGAATTACTGTTGGATCTTCGGTAACATACATGTGTGTGTGTGTGTGTGTGTGTGTGTGTGTGTGTGTGTGTGTGATGGAAGAAGGAGGAGGAGATCATGAGACTAGATTTGGAGAAAAGTGAAAGCTGTTGAACCGGCACACAATACAATGTAAGGATGCCTGAGAAAATCTTGAATTTCTATAGTCAAGCAATTTTGGACAGTGTAGTGAAAGGCTCCCTTTGATGTATTATTGATAGCTTGATTGTTTCAAAAATCCTCCCAGTTGCGTACAGTAACCTTGTTAACAAGAAGTTGGAATGGACCTCTCAGGTCAGCTAGCCCAAACCTCTGCTCTTGGCAGGATACTCTCAACCTAAACCATCTTTGATTCGTATCCATCTTATCCTTAATAACTTCCAGAGCAAGGAGACCTCACAATGTACCTAGGCATCATTTTCCACTGAACTTAAGTCTGTATGCATTGTTCTTTTCTATTGACTGTTCAGGACTGGGGGATAGAATATAATACTGAAGCAGACATTATTTGTCAAAGGGAAAAGAAGGGTAGGTCAGAAGGTTTGACAGCCTCAGCATTATTTATAGTTTAAATGGAATTTTCTGTTTGTAAGTAATCCATGGTTGAAAACAACCCTGGATAATTCATTTGGATGAGTTTTTTTTGTTAAGATCTCTAAACTCTCAGGTCTGATCACCAGAACCAGTATAATGATAGGGCTTGTCTAAGCAACTGCCCCACATTTGAGTCCTCCTCTCTGTTGCTTCCAAGAATTGCAGTCCCCACTTGGGAAGTTCCTGATGAAGGTATGCCAGAATGATAAAGGATCTACAGCTGTTATGAATGAATATCCACAAGCAACAATCTTGCTCTAGGCGCTTTGCACCCTCCCCAGATCTTGACTCCAGCCAACCAAGAAATAACTCTGCTCAGCTGCAAGAAGCCCTCCAGATCTTCAGCTCCCAGTTCTCAGATTAGTCTGCCTGCTGTTGAGGATTCAAATAGGTTATTCTGAATTAGAGCTGAAACAGGTCAACAGAAGCCCCATGGGATAGATCCATTGCTGCCTACCAGCCTTTCACACAGTAAGGATGCCTTTGAATGCCTCCCAAGTGTACTCTCTACACTTATAGCATGTTCTAGAAAAGACTATCTTAGCATACTAATGTATGCATACAGATTGTATTTTACATAGTGGGGAGTATTCAAATATTTGAATCCTAGCTTACAAGCCCAATCACAGATTCATCAGGTGGAGCATTTGCCTGTCTGCTTAGCTCTTAACATAAATCATATAGAGGGCAGAACTAATACAGGTCCAGACAAACAAACATATTTTAGTTGCCAAGGATGTTTTGATTTTAGGATATTTTTGGGATGCTGAATCTAAAAAATGGCATTGGCTTTGCCCGTTTAGCTCTAGTTTTGGGGATATGGTATAGTCACCTTATATGCTAATTCAAGCAGCTTCCTCATGAGGAAGCCAGTTGGGGAAAACTGATGCTATTTTTGGATTGAGCATCCCAAATATGCCCAAGAATAGGTCTAACCTTTATGACAACAAAATGTGTATAGGCTTGTGTAATGTTTGGCTTATTTGGATGTGGAGGAGAAAGGAAGCAATGAAATGACCTAAGGTCTCAGGTCCCTAGGAGCAGGCCTAGAGAGAAGGAAAAGTCAGAGCAAAAGAGACTGTGGTCCCAATCCTGTCCAACTTTCCAACCCCAATGTAGCCCTTGAGGAGGCCTTCATCACTCCCTCACCACCACAGGATGCAGCACACGCCCCATTGGCATGGCTGCATCAGTGCTGAAAAGTTGGATAGGACTGGGTCCTGTTTTATTTCCTATTCACTGAGAAGCCCCACTGAATTCAATGGCACTTACTCCCAGAAATGCAGCTTAATTAAGTATGAGAGTACAAACAAGTGCTATACTTTTAAAAGCTTCTAGTCCAGGATAAAAATAATTTGCACTTTTAAGTACACTGGAAGCTGTCATCAAATCTTGGGAATGTGATACAATTACTACTTTAGGGCAACAACTGAGCTGATGCTGACCACCTTGTCTTGTTAGACAGTCAGAAAACTTGAGTAATTGGGAGCTAATGCTCAAGAAGAGTGTGACTTTCTTTGCTTGATTTATCTGCAAATTAATGAATGTCCAGTGCCTAATAAAGTCTGGGAATACAATTCATCATGTCAAAAGGCTAACACATGGCAGCAATATTAAGAAGTTGAAACGACACAGTGGATGTTTTGATGGATGTCCCCTTTATTTTACATAACAAGTGTGGTGATTGGGGAATGAAAATCTTTGATCTATTCCTTGCACTAACTTCCTGCTAGGAAAACTGATTCCCTGTGGCTGAATTCTTTGTTTCAGCTAGCTGGATCAGCTTCATGTGAAACTTGCACTTATTTTTAAATGCGGATACCTTCTCATTTAGACTGTCATTTCATCCATATTAGGCAGTCTCAGGGCTGGCTCAAGACCTCTTGATGTCTGAATTAGATGTGCAATTGTTCCCATATCAAGACTGCCTGATGTGGTATGCTGAATACTCCTCCCTTAGCTAAGAATAGGCCCTCAGTTTGGCTGTACTTGTCGTAAGAGGCGACTAAACAGCCACCGGGTAGATGGGACTCGTTAGCCAGGGAAGGCAGCTCATCTGAGAGAAGGAGAACTCTGATCCCAAACCTCCACTGCCTTGTGGCTACATCCAGTTATGGAAAAGGCTTCAGGAGTCAACTTCGAGGCAAAATCCGGAGCCGGAGTCCCTGAGGCAGTTCATGGCTGAACACAGTCACGTTCTGGCAACTCCTGCGATGCCGCTGGAACCAACCTTACTGGCCTCTGCCTTTCCATTGGACCATTTCAGCGATGTGGAGAGGGGGGATTTGCTGCATGAGAAACAGTCTATCCTCCATATCTACTTTACCCAGGCTTTGCGCACTGGAGAGGACACTGTTCCAGAACAACCATTCAGAGTGTGATAGCATAGTCTTCCGAGACTGAAGGATGCCAACAATAGCTGATGATGTACCAGGCTCTGTTCCTCCCACTCTCCTCTTCTCCACATTACCTCTTCCTCTCTGTCTTCCTCTTCCTTTTCCAGTCCAGGGAGCAGAAGGAGACAAGCAAGTAGGAGGACAGTGATGGGCAACCCCCCCCCCCACTTCAGTAGACCAGCACTGGGCAGGCTCATGCAGATTCACTTTATGTACTGGGCACAGCTGAGAGAGGGAAGGTAGCCATTAACATGCTGATAAGGAGACAGGAAGAACAGGCTAGTTGACAGGTCTGTGGTGTGCCTAAGGAATTGAGGCTTGGAAAAGGTGTCTTGCAGAGAGGGGGATGGCAAGGTGGATTCAACCTCCTTTCCTCTCTGGAGATCTGAGCCAAATGCCGGGAGGGACTTCTATAGGGAATATGACCAAGATGTACAGGGGGCTTGTATTTTACCCTTCTGGTCCTTCAGTTAAAGGGGTATGCCTTGGCTGGATAGAGATTGATTAAGGGAGGTGAGGTTAAAGAAGCACAGATAGATTTCACCTTGTGCCTAAAAGATGATGGAGTGAGGTGAACATACCTTGGGAGTGAGCTAGGGTGCCACCACCTTAAAGGCCATCTCTTGTAGCCATTTCAGAAGGTGGGGGGCACATGGAGAAGGACCTCTAATGGTAATTTTAACTGAGAAGCAGATTCATGTAGAAGATAGTGTCATGGACCACCCCAAAATTTCCTGCAGATTCTTTGCTAGCTAGGCAAAGAGCACCTTCTAAAGTCGCATCCTCTTATATTTAGCAGGGGGAGAACAACTATCCCTTTTCACCCCATCATAGCATCTTTTCCAGTCATTGTCTCTTCAATCATTGTCTCACTGCATCATAGCATCTTTTCCTGCTAGTGTCTCTTCCACATTTTGTTTAGCATGTAAGCTCTTTGGGAACAGGGAACCAATTATTGATATATTTTGCTTTGTAGACTGCTTTCTGAACTACTTTTTTTTTAAAAGCAGTATATAAATATTCAAAATAATACTTTGTGGTAGTAAACAACATAACTGTCCATGAAGGAACTAATCTCTGTCAGAACTACTTGCTAAAGTGTCTGATCATTGGTTACGGAAAGTTACACTCATTCTGTCAAAACTTAGCTGTTCCATTCTAAAGAAACCTCATCTGTGGGGTGGGGGTGAGATGAGGACAGCCTGAAGAACAACCCTGGTAGGCTGCCCAATTGCCTACAGATCTCCTTCAACATATGCCAACCATTTTGGTGGCATATGTCTGAGGAAAGAAAAGGGGTGGGGCATTTTTAAAAAGAAGGGGTAAGATCTTTTGTGTGTGAATGCCACTAGAGCCTTCCCTCTCTCCCTGACATGCCCTGGTTCCTCCTTCATATGTCCCATTAGTCCCTCTATGCACCTACAAACCACCTCCTGCATTGGCTTACCTGCTGTGGTGGAGGCCACTGGCTGTGGCAGTGGGTCTTTGATGTTGCCACTTTGTGGTGGCAGCTTAGAAATGGCCATGGGCAGCACTCTCCATGCATTGCCTGCAGCCAATTTACGACAGTGGGTTCCAGCTGCTGCAAATCCAACTGTAAGTCTGGGCAGAAAGAAACCAGTTTGCAAAAGATACTTGCCAGATGTTTGTCTGACTACAAAAATTAGAGTACAAGATGGCATTCTATGTTTCAAGTTTGAATCGGTAACTTAATCAAGTGATCCACTTGAGCACTGTGCTTTACTAGTAATACTTGGATTTTTAGAGTATTCAAAGCACTTCTATCTCAGTAATCTTCACATTCACCCTATACTAATACTGTAAGATCAGTATTATCATCCTAACCTATAATCAGTGCTGGCTCAATTAATTCCTAAAAATATCAGCTAACAAAATGTTGGTTGGTCTTTATGGTCAGTGCAAGATTTAAAGAGCCCTTTGTGTGAATGGAAGATACTTCTACTTGTGCAAAGCCTATCTTCAATTTCTGCTGATTCCCCAGTCTGATTGTACCATCCACTGCCTCATCCCAGGCCTTTCTGCACTTACCCTCCACAGTGGCTTTTCAGCAGATGTAAGAGGCTGCAATGGAAAGGAGAGGGAAGGCTTCACTATATAAGTAGAATTCTTCTTATGGTCTTCTGATTCTTGCCTTTTGTTATATTGTGTGCAAGATTTTTGAGCAAACAGCATACAGAACAAGGGTCACAATGTTTCATGTGGTTAATATTATCAAATCTTTAATCCAGAGGCTTGTTATGGAGTCCCAAAAGCAATGTGGTGTCCAGCTAATGTCATCTGACTGATGATTTAAGGAGAAAATAAATAACTTGGTAAATGATCAACAAGTTAAAAGAAAACATAAATGTTAGTCATACCATTACCAAGTGTTCCGGTATTTACTTCAGGGGACTTGATCTTAGAGGAAATGAGAGTTACACAATGAATGTTCTCTTGCTATTTATAGTATTTGCTTTGCCATTCAGAATTAAATGTCCAGTTGGGGCCTTAGTCAGGATTTCTTTATGTAACTGCCTTGCCTCTTGGCACAGAGAAGGTGAGATTTCCAACACAAATGTATATGAGATTGATGAGACAAGAGGATGTAATTGTCTCCACAATTTCCCTTTTTTTGGTTTCATGTTCACTGGCAAGGAAGGTTCCTCTGTTGGTCTGGTGTCTCACTGTGTTTTGTGTTGGCTGATTACTTTACAAAAACAAGAAGCTGTGTTATTGTGTAAGCTGGTAGAGTAGCAATGCTGTTAGCTTTGATGCATGATCCTCAAAGAAACATATTCATAATAACAAGCAGCGCTCTGGGTGCAGATTTAATTTGACAACCACTCTCACGTTGCCCATTAAAGGCACTGCTATGCTCAGCCATTTCCTGCCTGATCACTGTGGCAACTTGAATCAAAGCTGGTGCATCCTCAATATACCATACTGAATTTTCTCTGCAAGCTCACCTGACTGCATTGCAAACATAATTGTCATGATCAATAAAAACTCTCTTGCTTAACATTTTGGCATCATCCGTGGAAAGTGTGAAAGAACTGCACAGTCTGGAGGTATGTGCATTCTGTGGGTCTTTGCTGTTGCTCCCTAGTAGTTGCACATTTCACTTTGGACCTCCAGTCTGAATATCAGGTGTGTTTCATCTTTTTGTAGTGTCCATATTATTAATGTTATTATTGGGTGAATCAGGCCTGGGAGGAGGGCAGGGATGGCAGTAGAGACTTCTGCCAGATCCTACCCCCACTCCCCAGCCGAGCCACCCAACATGAGCCTCCTTGGTTTTGCATCTCAAGGGCTAGTGCAAATCCAAGTAGACCCATCAGGGCCAACCATGCTCAATGTGGAGACCTGAGACACCTTCCCTAGCCCCACAGAATACAGTGGCAGCCATTTTGGCACCACTGTTCCTTGTGGTGCTGGGGAGGGATAGGATTGGGCCCTTTATCAACCCATTTGCAGGTGTCAAAATGGGGGTGGGAGATTCTGGTGATTTTTCAGGGGTCTTAACAAAGGGGGGCAAAATGGAGGACTTGCCAGCAGTGCTCCTCTTTGTGGCTATCAGTCACTATTAGTTTCTCAGGAAATTCCAAAATGGCATTGTGTCCAGATGTATAGTCATTTCATGGCTCCTCTTTAAAAACAAATTGGTGCTTACCGTCCAGTGGTCTCAGGACCTTATTCAATTTTCCCTCCTCCTGCAGCTGCATTTCACTTTTTAAAAAAACTGCAGTTCTCTTGTATTACAGATTTAGCATATTTCAGATCTTATCACAGATCTCTCATATTACATCGAGTTTGACTCTTGGTCTACCCAAGGCAAGCTTGGATAACCTGTGGACTAAACACTAAGGCTGTTTTGTGGTCTTTCTTAGAATCTCAACATAAATCAATGTGCCTTTTTAAAAAGCAATCTTCCAGCTCTCCTGCCTCTAGAGCTGATTCTGATCATGTGACAGCAAATATTTTCTGCTCTGTGTCCACTGAAAGATTCAGCCCATTCAGATTGTAGGTCGCCAGCAGATGGTAGTGGTAGAAGGTCACCAGCAGACATTAGAGGTTCATACCACTAGGAAATGCTGTTATGGTTCTCCCAATTTGTTTTTCAATGAAGCAGCAATACTCAGAATAGCTTCTCCAGTCTCCCACCATAGCTGACATTTCTGCACTGCACCCTTTTCTTTTGTGCAATGTCTGTTCCCTGGCCTGTTTTCTCACTATACATGGTCCACGTATAAATGGAATACGTACAGCAGCAAGTCATGGACTCTTCGCTCACAACAGGAGAGGAAACTGAGCGCTTTCCACATGCGCTGCCTCCGACGCATTCTCGGCATCACCTGGCAGGACAAAGTTCCAAACAACAGTCCTGGAACGTGCTGGAATCCCTCGCATGTATGTACTGCTGAAACAGAGATGCCTGCGTTGGCTCGGTCATGTCGTGAGAATGGATGATGGCCGGATCCCAAAGGATCTCCTCTATGGAGAACTCGTGCAAGGAAAGCGCCCTACAGGTAGACCACAGCTGCGATACAAGGACATCTGCAAGAGGGATCTGAAGGCCTTAGGAGTGGACCTCAACAGGTGAGAAACCCTGGTCTCTGAGCGGCCCGCTTGGAGGCAGGCTGTGCAGCATGGCCTTTCGCAGTCTGAAGAGAAACTTGGCCAACAGACAGAGGCAAAGAGGCAAAGAAGGAATGCCCATAGCCAGAGAGACAGACCAGGGACAGACTGCACTTGCTCCCAGTGTGGAAGGGATTGTCACTTCCGAATTGGCCTTTTCAGCCACATTAGACGCTGTTCCAGAACCACCTTTCCGAGCGCAATACCATAGTCTCTCAAGACTGAAGGTTGCCAACAACAACATAAATGGAATGGAGTGTAGGGTCAAATCTTAAAATGGCTAACACTCATGAACAAAGTAAAGAGGCCAGCATCCTATTTCACAGTTTGTACTTTTCCCATTTCTACAGTTATCCTAGAATGTTATTTTTTGCCGTTTACTACAGCATGCCAATATAACCCTCAAAAGGTGTGGAGAATCTTATGTTGTCTCAATCCAGTGAGTGCAGTCCCTTAAATCCACTAAATATTTATAGCTGGTCTGCATGTGTTACAGCTCCATAAGAACATAAGAACAGCCCCACTGGATCAGGCCATAGGCCCATCTAGTCCAGCTTCCTGTATCTCACAGTGGCCTACCAAATGCCCCAAGGAGCACACCAGATAACAAGAGAACTGCATCCTGGTGCCCTCCCTTGCATCTGGCATTTTGACATAATCCATTTCTAAAATCAGGAGGTTGTGCATACACATCATGGCTTGTACCCCATAATAGATTTTTCCTCCAGAAACTTGTCCAATCCCCTTTTAAAGGCGTCCAGGCCAGTCGCCATCACCACATCCTGTGGCAAAGAGTTCCACAGACCAACCACACACTGAGTAAAGAAATATTTTCTTTTGTCTGTTCTAACTCTCCCAACACTCAATTTTAGTGGATGTCCCCTGGTTCTGGTGTTATGTGAGAGTGTAAAGAGCCTGTCCCTATCTACTCTGTCCATCCCCTGCATAATTTTGTATGTCTCAATCATGTCCCCCCTCAGGCGTCTCTCTTCTAGGCTGAAGAGGCCCAAACGCCTTTCCTCATAAGGAAGGTGCCCCAGCCCCGTAACCATCTTAGTCGCTCTCTTTTGCACCTTTTCCATTTCCACTATGTCTTTTTTGAGATGCGGCGACCAGAACTGGACACAATACTCCAGGTGTGGCCTTACCATCGATTTGTACAACGGCATTATAATATCAGCCGTTTTGTTCTCAATACCTCCATAATAGCTCCATAATAGTTTGAATGTCATCTAGCAATGGAGATAGGAAGAAAAAGGACTCAGCACTCATTGTTGCAGTTCCCCTAGATCTGTTTTTGTAAATGGCTTTTTGTAAATTTTCAAGTTACCATTGGCTATTTAGAGGAAATATTTGAATAATTCTAGCATTCTGATTCTCTCTCTCTCTCTCTCTCTCTCTCTCTCTCTCTCTCTGTTTAAAAATATAAGCTCTGATACTTTACTGGGGAGTTTCAACCATCCATGCTAATATTAAATTTACCAGATATTATGACCTGTTAGCAGAAGCGTAAGAAAGAGAATCCTTCTGACAACTGTGAAAAGGAGAAAATTAATTAGATTCCAGATCTCTCATGTTGGTGCCTTAGAGCACTTGGCTTCTTTGATTTAAATGGTGTTAAACTCTTTATTAAACAGAGCAGGCAGCTTGGCACTGGAATCAAGCCTAAATCTGCATCTGGATTTTCCTATTAAAAGTGAAAAGAATGAAAAGAGACATTAAATTCTTTTATCCAATATCCCAAATGTTCCAGCAAAGCACAGAAAGTGTTGTGTTCTTTTTAAAACTAATATGCAATGTTTTATGTTTTTCCCTCTTGGCTTGTAATGGTCTTCAAAAGAAACTTTACTTTTCTGCTATGGTTCCTATTCTGCTCAGGGATCAGATGTTTTATTAAAAAAACAAAAACACAAGTTGAAGATACAGTAGAACCTCCAAAGTTGACCACCACTCTATATTGACCACCTCCTTAAGTTGACCTAATTTTCACAGTATGGACAGACATTGCATATACACGATGGGAGACCAACCTCTCTATATTGACCACCTCTGTAAGTTGTATCTTGACCACTTTGAGCATTGCACAGAGTATTAATTTATCCTCTGTAAGTTGCCCACTGAATGCGATACTGTGAACCTGTGTTTTGTCTGGTTTGTCCCATCTTGCAAAAGCAAGAAGCCATGTGACAATCCCTCCCCTACGCCTGCTAGTGCGTGTGCGAAAAGGTTTTTATAGGTGGGCACACTGCATATAGCTGTCAGACCTGCGCCAGCTGCCGACTGTACCTGGACATGTACCAAGTTGTGAGGGACATGAGGTTGCTTGTGCATAGTGAAGCCACTGTCCTTTCACTTTGGTTCACATCACCAATGCATTACTTTTCACTTATATTGAAACACAACTGCTATTTTGCTGCCTATTCTCCTGGTTTGGAGAGATCCTTCTGGAGCACTTCACAATCCCTTCTGGTCTTCACCACTCAGAAACGTTTAGTTTCCACAAACTTGTCCACCTCCCTGCTTATTCCTGTTTCCAGGTCATTTATGAAGATGTTGAAAAACATCCAGTCCCAGGACAGATCCTTGAGGCACTCCACTCCCTCCACTTTTTTTAATCAATTGCCCATTGACACCCACTCTTTGTTTTCTGGTCCTCAACCAGTTCCCAATCCATGAGAGGACTTGTCCTCTTATTGCCTGACTGTGAAGTTTTCTCAGCAGCTTTTAGTGAGGGACCGTATCAAACACCCTCAAGCATTTAGTGAATCTGAGGAGACCCAGTGGAGGCCAGGCAGCCTAAGTAAAAAAGCGTGTGTTTTTTTTAAACTGTTGGGGCTATGTAACATGCTACATGCTATGGGCTGGCAAGGGATAGCATTGGTCTGCCTGTCTGCTATGAAACCAAGTACTTTTTTTAACTTACAATTTTTTTTAAGCTTACAAATTTTCAGGGTTTTGTTTTTTTTAAAACACTGACTGTGGGCTTTTTATTCTCTGTCTCTTGATATAGATATAGATGATATAAATAGTAAGCATCACAAGAGGATCAATTCTCATTGATATTTGCAATAAAACTTTTTAAAAATCCAATCTAAATAATAACTTGGCCTTACATTTATTGTCCTGGGAGCTAAACATGATAATATTTAAATGCCTTTTTTCCATATGTTGACCACCTCCCTATGTTGACCAATTTCTCCAGTCCCTTGGGTGATAAACTTAAAGAGGTTCTACTGTATAATAATTGCTGAATAACTGAAAATAAGATTTATTGGGCAATGTATACTGAGTATGTCTAAGTTTTCGTGATGAGACAAATGGCTTTCAAAAGAAAGGACGGAAAAACAAGATTTAGGTTCAGAGGGAGCGTGGAACTGGATACAGGGAAATATTCAATTATTTGTATTAATTTTAAAGAAAACATTTACAAAGTGTTGAATAAAAGGTACCTTGTCCACTATAGACTCGGTTGTATTTATAATCTAACTGATGACAGATGTTGGATATGTAAGCAAAATACAATACAGATGTGTGTGTGTTTACTTCTGGGTTAAAATCCAGAGACGGGTTGAGTAAACGGCAAACTGTAAAATACCCTGTGCTTTTCCTTTAGCATTTCATCTATTATTCTGATTAGGAAATTAATTGTGATTGTGATAGCATATGATCAGAAGAAAAAGGAATGTATCAGCCCAATCCTAGGCATGTCTACTCAGAGATAATTCCCACTGTGTGGCTTACTCTGAGGAAAGTGTGTATAATAATAATAATAATAATAATAATAATAATAATAATAATAATAATAATAATAAAACTTTATTTTTATCCCGCCCTTCTCCCAAAAAGGGACCCAGGGCGGCTAACAACATATAAAACAAATTAAAACATAATTTCACAGATAAAAACATATTAAAAAACACATTAGCAGAACCCATAAAAAACAGTAGTCAGAAGAGTCAGAATAAAAGAGCATAAAACAGCAGTTCTTAGAGGAATCGGGCCTGTAAAAAAGCAACTAAAAGATATATAAAAGATGTTAAAAAGGCCATAACGTCAGAAGGCTTGGTTAAACAACAAGGTCTTCAGGCCTCGCCGAAAGGACTCAAGAGAGGGAGCCATTCTCAAGTCAAGGGGAAGGGAGTTCCACAACGTTGGTGCCACTACTGAGAAGGCCCTATTTCTTGCCGCCGCCCCACGTACCTCCTTAGGCGGTGGCACTTGTAAAAAGGCCTTCTCTGATGACCTGAGAGGACGAGCCGGATTGTACGGGAGTAGGCGATCTCTAAGATAACCTGGCTCAGAGCAGTATAGGGCTTTAAAGGTCAAAACCAGCACCTTGAATTGGGCCCGGAAACGAATGGGCAGCCAATGTAGCCCCCGGAGAAGTGGGCTGACAGAGTCAAACCGCCTAGCTCCAGTGACCACACGGGCTGCCGCATTCTGCACTAATTGCAGTTTCCGAACCGTCTTCAGGGGCAGCCCCACGTAAAGCGCGTTACAATAATCTAACCTCGATGTCACCGTAGCATGGATCACCGTGGCCAGGTCTGCACGATCCAAGTACGGACGCAGCTGGCGCACCAGCCGAAGCTGAGCAAAGGCCCCCCTAGCCACAGCTGCCACCTGGGAATCCAGGAGCAGTTGCGAGTCCAGGTGGACCCCCAAGCTGCGGACCTGCTCCTTCAGAGGGAGTGCAACCCCATTCAGAGCAAGCTGATAATCCAGCACCTGCATCGAGGATTTCCGAATCAGGAGAGCCTCTGTCTTATCCGGATTTAATTTCAGCTTGTTAGCCCCCATCCAGATCCTCACTGCTTCCAGACAGCGCTCCAGGCCCTCAACCGCCACCCTGGAGTCTGGAGGAAAGGAGAGATAAAGCTGGGTGTCATCAGCATATTGATGACACCCCACTCCAAACCCCCGGATGACCTCTCCCAGCGGTTTCATGTAGATATTAAATAGCATGGGGGACAGAATTGAGCCCTGCGGCACCCCGCACCTCAATGGCCAGGGTGTCGAACAGGCATCCCCCAGCACCACCATCTGGGACTGACCTTCCAAGTAGGAGCGGAACCACCGCAAAACAGTGACTCCAACTCCCAACTCGGCCAATCGGCCCAGAAGGATACCATGGTCGATGGTATCGAAAGCCGCCGAGAGGTCCAGCAGGACCAACAGGGACGCACTCCCCCTGTCCAGTCCCCGGCGTAGGTCATCCACCAAGGCGACCAAGGCAGTTTCCGTCCCAAAGCCCGGCCTGAAACCAGATTGAAAAGGATCCAGATAATCCGCTTCATCCAAGACCCTCTGGAGTTGGGACGCCACCACCCGCTCAATTACCTTGCCCAGAAACGGGATGTTGGAGACTGGCCGATAGTTGTTCAACACAGTGGAATCCAGGGAGGGCTTCTTCAGGAGGGGGAGAACCACCGCCCGCTTCAAAGCAAGTGGCAATGTCCCCTCCCCCAAAGAAGAGTTCACCACCCTCCCCGTCCACTCAGCCAGTCCACCCCGGGCAGCTCTTATCAGCCAAGCTGGGCAAGGGTCAAACAGGCAGGCAGACGGCCTCACACTCCAAAGGAGTCTGTCCACATCCTCAGGCTGCACAAGCTGAAAAGAATCCCACAACACTGGACAAGCAGTTGCCAGGGGGACATCATCAGACATTGTCAATGTGGCATCCAAGTCGTAACGAATGCGATCGATTTTATCTGCAAAATATTGTGCAAACACGTCACAGCGGCTGACCGTGTATTCCTCCTGGTCCACTGGCGGGGCCTGATGGAGGAGGCCCTGCACCACACGGAACAGCTCTGCCGGACAGCTATCAAGCAGACGCAATGGTAGCAGAGAAGAATGATTTCTTCGCTGCTACCACCGCCACGGAGTAGGCTCTATAATGAGCTCTACTCCGTGTCCAATCGGATTCATCACGAGTTTTCTGCCACCATCGCTCTAGACGCCTGCCCTGCTGCTTCATCATTCGCAGCTCCTCAGTGAACCAAGGAGCCGCTCCGAGTCTGCGACGTGGCAGAGGTCGCTCCGGAGCAATCTCATCCACTGCCCTGGACATTTCCCCGTTCCAGAGGTCAACCAGGGCCTCAGATGAGGTGCCAGTCTCGGCAGTGGGAAAATCCCCCAGAGCCCTCAGGAAACCTTCAGGATCCATTAGCCTGTATAGCAACCCAAATGACTGTCTCCACGAATCTGGGACCTTGCCAGTATGATTAAGCTTAAAAGCAATGTTGTGATAAACAAAGGATAAGGGAAGGAAGGCAACAGGACAATCCTTATAGCAAGGAACTGCATTTATAATATGTTTCAAGCTCAGTAGTAGAGCTCCGCCTTTCCACGCTGAAGGTCCCAGTCAGTTTACTAATATCTCCAGGCAGGGCTGGTGAAGGCGAACCTCTATCTGAAAATCTGGCAAGCTGTGGCCAGCTATTGTAGATAATAAAATTTGCCTGGACCAATGGTCGGACAGTAGAAATGTACTACTAGGACAGTAGTACATTCATATATGATGTAAATAATGAGTATCCATGTAGTGTTTTATGTTATAAATTAATTTTGCTCAATAAAAAAAAATTATTATTTGTTTCCAGCCACCTAAAGAGGCCTGTCTGTGTGCACAAAACACTATGTGCACATAAGGTGGGGGCAATCTTTGTCATCTCATGGAATGCCAGTTTGGAGAGTCTTCCTCCTTCAGAGTGGCTTTTCAGGGCAGCAAGCCTGTCTCCAAAAGCAGAACATTAAGAAGCCCCTATGCATGTGTAATTCTGGGGATCTCAGCTGTGGATTTTAAAGTTGAATTACAATAATATAAGCAGAATTTTTTTTTAAGGCAAAAGTATTCTAATGGTACAATCCTAAGCTGGTGTTTCTTCTGTACAGGGGGACCCCTGTATCCGCAGAACCCATATCCATAGTTCCATTTATCCATGGATGCAAGAGCTCCCCCCCATGCCCCCTGCATGATTTCAATTCCCCCTAGCAGTGATTCTTGCTTAAACCAGGGCACTACTAGCTTAGGAGCTCATAGTGACCTTCCAGCCTGGTCACTTCTAAGTAACTAGGTAGAAGTTAGCAAGAAGCAGAACTTAACCACTTCCAAAATCTCTGGGGGGTTTTTTTGTTTGTTTTTTAACATCCAGGCTGTCTGGAGGCAGCCTTCTCCTTTAAGGAACTTTTTAGCTGTGTTACTTCTTAAGCAAGTTAGTGGGCTCCTGGGGGGCGGGTGGATGGGGGTGTTGTACCCTCAGAGCCTATTAGCTTGTTTAATGACTTACCCCAGCTACACAGTTTTCTTAAAGCAGAAGATTGCTAGGATCGCTTTTTGGCTGAGGAGTTTTTCCTTAAGCAGAAGATCCTAGCAATCTTCAGCTTTAAGGAGACCATGTTGGCTGGGGTACGTTCTTAAGCAAGCTAATGGGTTCATGGGGGAAGTGGAGGCTCTAAGTCTGAGCTCATAGTGGTGTGCTTTAAGCAAGAATCAGTGCTGGGGTAAGTTTAAATTGTGAGGGATGAGGGCAGAGACAAGTGTCAGTTGTATCCACGGTTTCCAGTATCTGCGGGGGGGGGGGGGGAATGGAACATAATAATAATAATGATAATAATGATGATGATGATGATGATAATACTGGTATTTATATGCCAACTTTCTGGTCATTGGATTACTCCTCTGACTTTATTCAAGGCGGTTCACATAGGCAGGCTATCTCTGAACCCCCAAGGGGATTTTTATAATAATAGAAAGGTTCTGTCTTTCAAGAACCGCACAACATTTCAGAAGGATCTTTCATGGTCTGGTATCACTTCTGGCCCCCAGTTGCCTCCCATGCTGGCTGATAAGCAGCTCCTTCATCTCTCACTTGAAGAGCAGCCAAGATGTTTCTTTGCTCACACCAAAGAGCAGGTGGAATAACTCAGCTCAGCCTGTCAGCTGCTTCAAGGTCTTGCCATTCACAGAGTTGCCGCTGGCCTCAAACTGGCGATCTTCAGATGTTATCTTCGGGCTAATGGAGGCTCTACCCTCTAGACCAAACCTCCTGCCCCTGTGGATACCAGGGCACTCCTGTACAGTGGTAGTCCTGGCCAATGCGCAGCCCTGGGGAGAGCCTGGAAGTGCCATCTCTCATTGTGTGACTTCTAGAAGTATTTTGTACCAAAGAGGCCATGTACAAAAGTGACATTTTAAGACCCTTAGAATGCCTCTGGATGAGGAGGTACCATGCACAGCCAGCCCTTGGGGCGGGGCAGCACGACGTGTCGGGGGGCGGTAGTGCCCCTCTACCATGCCGTCCAGGAGTACTTACACCTACTGAGCCCCCTAGGTATGCCACTGCTTCTGTATCTTTTTAGATTGTGAGCCTTTTTGAGACAGGGGTCCATTTAGTTGGTTGATTTTTTTTCTGCAAACGACTTTGTGAACTTGCTTTGTTGAAAATATTTTTAATAATAACAATATGACAAGATCAATAATATTTCTCTCTAGTTAGAGAGAAATATTTCTAGTTAGAGAGAAATAATTTGCATCAAATTCATCAAGCATAATCTACACTGGTGGCTGAAGTTCCAGTCATTTTTTTCTGGATGTGCATTTCTCTCCTGCATCTTGAGCAGAACCATCAGGGCTGAGCCACCTTCACTCAGACAGTGGTCCCTGCACCAGAACTGGAATTGTTGTCAGTATACAATACAAGGCAGGTGACAGAACACGCAATCTCTAGTCTCAGAAATTCACATTTTAAAAATGACTTACTTTGCAGATTATATGGGGTAGCAAGATGTACGGGGTAACTGTGAAGAACCAATAGTTTCTAGTTAGACTCTCTAGCCAAACAACAAAAACTGCAGTCCTCTCTACACTTACTTCGGAGTAAGTCCCACTAAATGGAATAGGTCTTACTTCTGAGTTGGCATGAATAAAATTGGGTTCACAATCTTTGAATAAATTCTTGTTGTTCCACTTCCTATTTCATATGTCCATCTGAATGGATTGTCTTGAGAATAGCCAATCTAAGGTGGCCAAATGCAGGGGAATGCCAGATACGGGGGGAGGACGAGGACGGGGGACAGACGGACCAGGATACAGGTTGTATCTTGTGGTCTTGTGTACTCCCTGAAGCATTTGGTGGGTCCTGTGAAATACAGGAAGCTGGACTAGATGGGCATATGGCTTGATCCAGCAGGGCTCTTCTTATGTTCTTAAGGTCATGCACATGTGCACTGGTTTACACTCAAAATATTCTATAGCCATGTATGGGGAGCCATATATGATCCAGAGCACACACTGTCGTACAATCTGAATTGTGAACTGGCCCTCATTTGCACAGGTTTACAGAATAGCATTTTTGTTTTGTTCTGGTTTTTTTAGTCAGCAATGGCCTGCTCTCAATATTTTCACAGCCCATAATGGAGTTCCACATCTCATGACTATAACACCAAATGATAATCTGCATCCAGAGCTGGGTTGTGAAACCATAGTTATTTAATCTAATTCTAGGAAATATAGTTCAGGAAAGTTTTAAATTCTTGTATGCATGCATGGGTGCACATGCATTTCTGAACTACTTGCCAGTCTGTCATGTTGCTTACCCTAGCTCAGTGGTTCTCAAACTTTTTAGCGCCAGTGTCAACTTTTGTCAACTTAGTCAACAGTTGTCAACTTAGTGTCAACCTTTCAGAATGACAATTTGTCAGGACCCACCGGAAGTGATGTCATTAACTTGGAAGTGATGTCACGGCCGGAAGTCACATCATCTAGCAGGAAAAATTTTTAACACCTCCCCATCTGACAAATTAAATCAATCAATCAAGTAAATTAAAAGTTTATAATAAGTATAAGCTTAAAAATTATTTAAAATAAAGGACCCTCCTAACCACTCCAAGCAGCTGCTGATCTGTTTTAAAAAAATTCCCAAACATCTTCAAGTCTGCAATCGTATCCACATTTAAATGGGAATAAACCTCATTGACTATTATTGTTAAAAGCATATACATAATAGCCTGTCAAAAGTACCGATCCATAACATTTCCTCAAATGCAGTCACGTACCATGGCAGCATCATGTCTAATAAGAACATAAGAACATAAGAACAGCCCCACTGGATCAGGCCATAGGCCCATCTAGTCCAGCTTCCTGTATCTCACAGCGGCCCACCAAATGCCCCAGGGAGCACACCAGATAACAAGAGACCTCATCCTGGTGCTCTCCCCTACATCTGGCATTCTGACTTAACCCATTCCTAAAATCAGGAGGTTGCGCATACACATCATGGCTTGTACCCCATAATGGATTTTTCCTCCAGAAACTCGTCCAATCCCCTTTTAAAGGCGTCTAGGCTAGACGCCAGCACCACATCCTGTGGCAAGGAGTTCCACAGGCCGACCACGCGCTGAGTAAAGAAATATTTTCTTTTGTCTGTCCTAACCCGCCCAACACTCAATTTTAGTGGATGTCCCCTGGTTCTGGTATTATGTGAGAGTGTAAAGAGCATCTCCCTATCCACTCTGTCCATCCCCTGCATAATTTTGTATGTCTCAATCATGTCCCCCCTCAAGCGTCTTTTTTCTAGGCTGAAGAGGCCCAAACGCCGTAGCCTTTCCTCATAAGGAAGGTGCCCCAGCCCCGTAATCATCTTAGTCGCTCTCTTTTGCACCTTTTCCATTTCCACTATGTCTTTTTTGAGATGCGGCGACCAGAACTGGACACAATACTCCAGGTGTGGCCTTACCATCGATTTGTACAACGGCATTATAATACTAACCGTTTTGTTCTCAATACCCTTCCTAATGATCCCAAGCATAGAATTGGCCTTCTTCACTGCCACCGCACATTGGGTCGACACTTTCATCGACCTGTCCGCCACCACCCCAAGATCTCTCTCCTGATCTGTCACAGACAGCTCAGAACCCATCAGCCTATATCTAAAGTTTTGATTTTTTGCCCCAATGTGCATGACTTTACACTTACTGACATTGAAGCGCATCTGCCATTTTGCTGCCCATTCTGCCAGTCTGGAGAGATCCTTCTGGAGCTCCTCACAATCACTTCTGGTCTTTACCACTCGGAAAAGTTTGGTGTCGTCTGCAAACTTAGCCACTTCACTGCTCAACCCTGTCTCCAGGTCATTTATGAAGAGGTTGAAAAGCACCGGTCCCAGGACAGATCCTTGGGGCACACCGCTTTTCACCTCTCTCCATTGTGAAAATTGCCCATTGACACCCACTCTCTGCTTCCTGGCCTCCAACCAGTTCTCAATCCACGAGAGGACCTGTCCTCTAATTCCCTGACTGTGGAGTTTTTTCAGTAGCCTTTGGTGAGGGACCGTGTCAAACGCCTTCTGAAAGTCCAGATATATAATGTCCACGGGTTCTCCCGCATCCACATGCCTGTTGACCTTTTCAAAGAATTCTATAAGGTTCGTGAGGCAAGACTTACCCTTACAGAAGCCATGCTGACTCTCCCTCAGCAAGGCCTGTTCGTCTATGTGTTTTGAGATCCTATCTTTGATGAGGCATTCCACCATCTTACCCGGTATGGATGTTAGGCTGACCGGCCTATAGTTTCCCGGGTCCCCCCTCTTTCCCTTTTTAAAAATAGGCGTGACATTTGCTATCCTCCAATCTTCTGGCACTGTGGCCGTTTTGAGGGACAAGTTGCATACCTTAGTCAAGAGATCTGCAACTTCATTCTTCAATTCCTTAATAACCCTTGGGTGGATGCCATCAGGGCCCGGTGACTTATTGATCTTTAATTTATCAATGAGGTCTGAAACATCTTCTCTTTTAACCTCTATCTGACTTAACTCCTCGGTTAGGAGGGGCCGTTCGGGCAGCGGTATCTGCCCGAGGTCTTCTGCCGTGAAGACAGATGCAAAGAACTCATTTAATTTCTCTGCCATCTCTAAGTCTCCTTTTATCTCCCCTTTCCCTCCCTCACCATCCAGAGGGCCAACCGCTTCTCTGGCGGGTTTCCTGCTTCTAACATATTTGAAGAAGCTTTTATTATTCCCCTTAATGTTGCTGGCCATGCGTTCCTCATAGTCTCGCTTGGCCTCCCCTATCACCTTCTTACATTTCTTTTGCCACAGTTTATGTTCCTTTTTATTCTCTTCATTAGGGCAAGACTTCCATTTACAGAAGGAAGCTTCCTTGCCCTTCACAGCCTCTCTAACTTGGCTGGTTAGCCATGCGGGCACTCTCCTGGATTTAGTGGAACCCTTCTTTCTTTGCAGTATACACCTCTGCTGGGCCTCTATTACTGTTGTTTTAAGCAGCCTCCATGCACTCTGGAGAGACTGGACTCTTTTTACCCTCCCTTTCAACCTCCTTCTAACCAGCCTCCTCATTTGAGGGAAGTCCGCCCGTCGGAAGTCAAGGGTTTTTGTTAGAGATTTGCCTGGTATTCTTCCCCCAACGTGCACGTCAAAACGGATCGCAGCATGATCACTGTTCCCCAATGGCTCAGTAACGTTTACATCTCTAACCAGGTCCTGCGTACCGCACAAAATTAAATCCAGAGTCACCTGTCCTCTGGTGGGCTCCGTGACTAGCTGATCTAAGCCACAGTCATTTAGCACGTCAAGAAATCCGGTTTCCTTATCGTGTCCAGAACACAAATTGACCCAGTCAATATGAGGATAATTGAAGTCCCCCATGATTACAACCCTGTCCTTCCTTGTCACCTCCCTGATCTGTTTCCTCATTTCAAGGTCCCCATCAGATTTCTGGTCTGGAGGACGATAGCACGCCCCCAGTATTACATCGCTGCACAAGCCTGGTAATTTAACCCACAGAGATTCTACGGTGGAGTTGGACCCACCTTCAATCTCTACTTTGCTGGATTCTATCCCTTCCTTAACATAAAGGGCCACCCCACCTCCAACACGCCCCTGCCTGTCCCTCCTGTAGAGTTTATAGCCCGGGATTGCTGTATCCCACTGATTCTCCGCATTCCACCAGGTTTCCGTTATGCCCACTATGTCAATATTTTCCCTTGTCACCAGACATTCCAGTTCTCCCACCTTTGCTCGTAGACTTCGGGCATTCGCATAAAAGCATTTATACACGGAATGCCCCAGGATGGGCTGCTTATTCGCTCCTTTGTCCCCGCATCCTCTCATTGTGCCAAACCGTCTATATATATTAACATGTATTAACAGTACAATATATTATATTATTGTATTATAATTATATTATATAATGTAATGTAATGTAATGTATTATAATTATATTATATAATTAAAATATATTAACAGTACAATAACATGGAAATGAATTGAGACCCACCTGAAATTGGCTTGTGACCCACCTAGTGGGTCCCAACCCACAGTTTGAGAAACACTGCTCTAGCTCGTCAAGCAGCAGTCTCTGTCGAAAACACAGTTGAGTTGACAAGGATGGATATTACAGGAAAGCTTATTGTAAAAGATGCCTGCTATTTTAAAAGAATGACTGCTGATGTTTTGCAGCTGAAGGGAGCAGAGGAACAGTCACACGGTATCTGTTAACATCTGGCTGCTGAAACTTTTGTCTGGAGCAAAACTCAATTCATTCTTCTGCAGAATGAATGGATTAGTATCTTAGTTTCTCACTACTCAACTATGCAGCTGGCAGTTAAACAGGTTACAGAGCACTGGCAACCTGGGACCCTGCAGAAGATGTACAGCTGCTTCAATCTGCATATTAGCATATGTTGCCACAAAGGCAAACAAGAGAAAGCAGAGGAGGAGATAGTGATAGTGCAGCCAGGCCGGCTCATTCATGAAGGCAACTGAAGTTGTCTTCTCAGGTAGCAGACTGGTGGAGCAGTGCCCATCTCAGCCCAACAACTTTCCTCCACTGCTCCTCCTTCTCCTTCTTCCATTCCCTGGATAGAAAAAGGAAGAGAAGGGTCAGAGAGGAAAAGGAAGTGTGGAGGGGAGTGCTGATCTAGAACATTGGAGAGTGGGAGGAACAGAGGATGGCATACCGTCAGGTAAAGTGGGGTTAGCATTTGACATGCTGCCTCAGGGGGTCTTGGGCCAGCCTTGGGTGCAAGGACGCTGATATGTTTTTCAGTTCAATCAAGGATTGGTATTACCCCTATTACTGGTAACAATAAACCTGACCTGAGAGCTGGCATATGACTTTAGGACAGAGTTGCAAAGGTGGGGCGATTGAGTCATATATTTTCAGGGCCTCTGAGAGGAATTTAATCAGGGGGTGCAAGTTTTTTTGGGGCCCCTTTTGGGGTACAAGGTTTCTTTGGGGCCCCTTCCCTTTCCACTGGATCATAATTTCTATGATGATATATAAAACGATGTGGTCTTACACAAAATGTGAATGCTAGTCTTCTTGCAATATATGCAAACGTTTTCTGAGATCCTAGGAAATTTCCAGCTTCCCTCCTTGGCTCCAGGCCTCCCTTTTTGACACCAGGCCCAGGTCTGATATACCCTTTGCACCCCCCATTTCATGGGCCCTGATGAGATTGGAAAATGTAAGATCCCAGGACCTTTTTAGGTCCCCTCCTTGGGCTCCTGGGTTCCCTTTTTGACCCCAGGCCTGGGTACGGTTTAGCTCCTGCAACTCCTCTCATAGTCCCAGAATATTATACTCCCCCCAAATTAAATGCACCAGTGTATCCCTATACTAGTAGGGTAGCTAAGAATGAATAAATGAAACAAAACAAAAATGTTTATTTAGGGAAAGAGAAAGCAAATACATGCTGAGCCTCATATTTTGTGTGGGTTCTGTTCCAAGCACTCATGGCAAAAAAACACACTAAACCGGATGGCAAAAAACGCAAAAAATCTAGTGATTTAAAAACAGCCTTGCTGACCTTTGTGATTTAAGATAAGAGTTATTAAGAAGACAATCCATCAATCAGTCGTCCTCCAAGCGCTTCACTCAGCCCCTCCCTTCACCAATGCAAAGTGATCACCTTTCTTTCACATGCTCAGGGGGAAGGGAGGGGTCGCCTGGAGAGAGAAGGATTGATGGATTGTCAGTCAGCTGCCCCCCCTCTCATTAAGGAGGCTATTGTTAAAGGACTGTTCAGTTTTTTAAACTGATTTTAAAGGGATGCATTTTTCCCTTTCTCCAGGGATCAGCACATTCCTTCTCATTTGCAGTGGCCATTCTTGTTGAGACAAATTCGTGTATAAAAAATCCGTGTATAACAAGGCTGAACCTGTATTAAAATTCAACATTGATTCGTAATAACTTTTTTTTCTGCTTAGCCATGGTGATATTTTGAAGTTGCAAAAAGAACCTAGTTATCCTTGAACCAATCTGCCAGTCCTCTACTTCCCATGGGCCCTTCCCAGTGCTTTATGGCACTTTTGCGGCAGTATGTGCCAGTGAAATACAAGTTCCGCCTCAATAGGATTGTACCAGTGGTTTCTGAGCCACTTTTGATTTGCTGGCCTCTAAACTTTAAGTCTTATTCAGTAGAAGCAATGGCATAAAATGTTGAAGAGTCTAAGCTTCAAAATAATGACTTTGAAGTTCATTCATTTTTGCTAGATTAAATGGCCTCTCTATTTGGCTTTCATACTTTTATCGTAAATAAATTTATTTCTAGTACTCTTGGTACCATAGAATAATGTTATTCATCATTTCGTGAACAGTGGAGGTCCAGGAAACCAAATAATAGAATGTCATCTACTATAAACCTGAAATGCGCAGAGTGCATGTGGCATAAGGATGTTTAAACTACCCAAATAAGTTGAACTCCTTAGAGCCTTGGATGGATGCTGCCTGGGCAGATTGCTCAGGCTGAACAGTTTTCTGGCCAAGGAAATCAAAGTTGGAGGAATAAACTGGAAAAACTAAGATAAAGTGGTAAGGAAAAGGGAAGAGACATACATAAAGATGAAACACAACATTCATGCCCTTGATATGCTATTTTCACATCAATGCCCTTTGTACCTGCATTTGGTTTTGAGCCAACACAAACATATGTCTGACTTGTGTGTGTATTTTTATTACTATGGGCAAGAAGGTAATTTTCCTGCCTGTGTTTCAGTATATAAATTTCTTGATCCCTTCATTCCTCTGATAAGAAGAGGCCAGATTTATATAAAATACAAAGAATATAAATTGTCGATTTATATACATGATTTCCTCCCAGTGTGAACCACTACCAGAAATATAGAACTGTGCAGTATGTTTTACTTTTACCGAGATAAAATGTTGTGCATTCAAGGCTATCAAACCAGCTTTGGTTAATAATATAATTTTCCCATTCTATTCCTTTGTCTTTCTTGTTTATTCTGCTCTGGGTCTTCCCCGTCCTGAATTTTAGTTTAACTTGAAATGCTGGTTTGAGGTGAAGAGACCATTGAAGAACAATCATCACAGACTCCACCAATGCCAGTGTCTATGGCGCCGGCTTTTGCAGATCGCGGGTGATGACGTCCATCACCACAATGAACAGCAGTGGAGAGAGCGCCAAGCCTTGGTGGACCCAGACAGTAATGCGGAAGTCTTTCAACATTCCAGCAATGGCCTGCACATGACTCTTTGAATCCTTGTACAAGAGCTTTACCCATTGAACAAATTCTTCTGGCACTCCTTGCCTACACAGCACGTATCACATGACATCATGTGGCACACGATCAAACGCCTTCTGAATTCCACTCAGAATTCCTTGAATCAAACTCATTGTTGTTAATGTATGGTATCATACATTAACAATGGTGGTGATGCTCCACCAGATCCTGAGCCTTCGCGTCAGTCTCAGTGCCTGATACGAAGGCTCTTACCCCATTTCAGGGCTACTCCCTTTACCCGGGGGAAGGAGACAAAAGTCCCCTTCTCCTGAGGTGCTGCCCGCGGCTGCTGTGGGCGTGCAGGATGCGGTGGCAGCTGTTTTTGGTGCCGCTGAAGCTGCATGCCATGGGAGCTCAGGATTGGGTTCTGAATCAGGACTTTCTGCATACAGACTAGGGGTGCAATCCAAACCTTGAGTTAGGCTGGCCCAAGTCCCTTGGGCCGGCCTGGGAGGGTCGCAAACATGCCGTAAAGCACGTTTGTGCCTCCGTGGGAGGAAGCCAGGCCAGCATTCCTGGGCAGGGGGAGGGAGGGTGATGGGCGGCCCCGGGGGCAGGCATGCGGGGAGCTGGAGGTGGGGCTGGGATCTGGCAGTTATGCCGGATCCCAACCCCCGTCCCTGAGGAGAACGGAGTGGCTTCAAGTCGCTCCACTCTCCTCTGACTTGTGCCAGCTCAGGAAGTGACGCAAGTCCAAGGAGACCCATTGGGGCCAGCAGCCCTTACCCGGGGTAAGGGGAAAAGTTTCCCCTTGCCTCTGGCTAAGCCACTGCTGGCCACAATCCTGCGCTGGATACAGCACAAGCCTCCTGGCTTGCCTGTTCCAGCACAAGTTAGGATTGCGCCCTAGGTGGTCTATCTCTTAGCTCCAGCACCCCCCAACTTTTCTGTTACAATACAAGTGCTGTTGTTCATGAAGTCTTTGTTGAGATGCCAACTTAGGTTTTGTTCTATGAGTATGGATCTGTCCTCATGAAATAACCTAGAAACACCCACTCATTTATTATGCTGAGCTGCCATAAAAGCAATGGTCCACATTAAAACTGAATGTGTCCTCTCTTATTATACTCCCCTGAGATTCCTTTACATGTATAAATCTCTTTTAATATCCCCAGTCTGCTAATTAGCTTGACAGTGAAATGATAGTGCTTTATATTTTTTTATATTTCAGAACAGAAGACAGGGCCACTAATTTGAATATATTGTAGAAACCATCTCAAAAAGTGTTTAAATACATTAATCCAGGTAATTTGCACAGTGAATTATCTTGTGGTATTTGACACTTACGTGCAGTCTTAGAGGATGACCACAGGGGGAAAAACACTATGAATTAAATTAGTGAAGAATTCAGTGGTCTCAATCCATGTTCAGAATGCCGCATGTGCGGGAGATGCCCAAAGTGCATAGTAAAGCTCTTTTCCCCCTTCTCTCCCACCAATGCTTTTGAGATGGCGTTGACTACCTAATGGCGGTGCTAGGACGTCAGCCAGTAAGTATAAGATTGGGCTGTAAATCAGACACTGAGAATACACTTTGTTAAAAAAGAAGTTGCATCTGCTATTTTCACAATGAAAAGCATTTGCAATTGTAGTAAACAAAGTGGTTAGAAACATTTAGAACAAATGAGTATCTGACTCTCAAGGCATTTTTCTTTTTCCAAGTATTTCCTGTGTTTACAGGGAGGAATGTTTCAAAACCACAGTACAGTCAGTCAGAAATTTATTTGGGAAATAGAAGGAAGAAAGGCAAGGGAAGACTGTGGGTGGGACTGTGGGTGGATAGTTTCATTCCCTTACAAAGAAAGAGGTGGCATAACTATTTTGCTTTGATGTGTAGCAATTGTGGAACGAAAGGGCTTTTCTCTCTGACATCAGTATAAAAGGAGGAAGTAATTATTGAACAGTTTTCTGTAAGAGAGGTGCACATTTAGAAGTGGAATCAATACTGCGTATCTCATACACTCACAGCACAGTCCTATGCATTTCTACCCAGGAGTATGTCCCATTGTGGTCAGTGGGACTTGCTCCAAGAGAAGTGTGTATAGAAAAGGGTGACCAGATGCAATGGAGGGCAGAGTGCCTATACCTTTAACCAGTGCTTTTTTAATAAAAAGGTGCAGGAACTCACAACTTGTTAATCATTCATTCATTCATTCATTCATTCATTCATTCATTTATATTTAAACCATTTTTTATTGGAGAAATAAAATATTTTTTTATGTGCTTCCCCCCTAAAGATGTACTTCTGAGTAGACATGCATAGGATTGGGCTGTCAATCTCCACATCCCCTTCCCCCTATTTTTTCTACACATGGGGAAAAATACTGTACAGGTGCACTTGTAGTGTGTAGTATGTAGTGTGGCATTACTTCGAGGAGAGGAAGCAGTGAATGCATTCCGAAAAATGGCTTACATGAATTCCATGTAATAAAATTACTCTAAGCAACTGTGGGAGTAAGAACAAAAAAGGAATTCTTACACGAGAGGGGTCCTTAGGTGCACATAGAAACAGCTACGTTTGCAAACAAGCGATTAAATATGGTTTAATTCAGGTATCAGAATACTCTGTGTCTTTGGGAAGGTGCTTGGCATGCAATTGTATGTTCTCTGCTGCCCTGAGCAACTGCTGTGCATTGCTGGAGAGAGCTGCAAACGCTGGCTGGCGGAGGGCATGCTTGTGGGGGAAGGATGAGGAGGATCTCTGGCAAGTTGTACACATGTAGAATCCCTTTTCACCTGCCCTTAGCATGTGAAAACGGGTGCAGATATATATCTCTGCCAGGATTAAGAGCCCAATCCTAGGTATGTCTACTCTGAAGTAAGTCTCGTTCTAGTCAATGAAGCTTACTCCCAGGAAAGTGCCTAGGATTGCAGCCTAAGAGGCCAATCCTATGCATGTCTACTCAGAAATCCACTTTAGTGAATGGGGCTTACTGTGGATAGGATGGCAGCCTCAGGGCCCAATCCTGTGCCTGTCTCCTCAGAAGTCAGTCCCATTAGAGGCAGTGGGGCTTCCTCCCAGGAAAGTGTGGAGAGGACTGCAGCCACAGAGCCCTTCCTCTGCGTGTCTACTCGGGCTGCAAGGCTATGACACTTTTCCAGGAGTAAGCCCCATTGAACACAATGGAACTTACTTCTGAGTAGACATGCTTGGGCTCTCAGGCTGCAAGGCTATGCACCCTTTCCCAGGAGCAAGCCCCATTGAGCACAATGAGACATACTTCTGAGTAGACATGCCTAGGCTCGTGCTGCAGATTGGCATGGGGGCTGCACCAGCCAGCATCCTTCCCCTCCTCCTCCACCAAGCCAGTACCTGGGTGTTCTGTGGGTGCCGCAGCCCGTCTCCCTGGCTGGCTGGCTGGCTGTCCATCCATCTGTCCTCCTCCTCGGTGTCGGCACGTGTCCCCCGCACCCTCCTGTGACTTGGAAGCTGCGCTGGGAAGCAGAGCGCGGGGGGGAGTGGAGGCAGGCTGGGCTCAGGCGAGAGCTTGGAGATGGGGGCAGGAGGGGGTTGTTGTGCGGTCAGGCAGGGGCCAGGTGCCTGCCCACCCTGCACCCCCCAGCATCCACCCAGCGAATGCCTCTATTTTGCTCCCCACCTCCTGGAATGCCTCCGAAGGGGAGGGGCCCCTGCAAAAAGGTGCCGGAACTCCATCCCCCCGCGTTCCATTAGAAAAAAAGCCCTGCCTTTAACCATTGCATAGATGAGGGAATTTTGGCAGGTATAGCTTTTTAAACCCTTCCATGTTGAGCTGCACCTGCCAAAATTTCATCTTCCATACAATGGTTAAAGATATAGGCATTCTGTCCTCCATTGTGTCTCGTCACCCTAGTATAGAATTGCAACCTGAGGGCCCAATCCTATCCAATTTTCCAGCCCCCGTGCAACTACAATGCAGCCCCATGGTAAGTGTTCCCATACCTTAAGGAGGCCTCTGTGACTGCCCCACTACAAGATGCAGTGCATGCCCTGTTAGCGCAGTTGCACCAGCACTGGAAAATTGGATAGGATAGGGACTTTAATCAATTAATAAAAGCCATCACAGGATTAAGAAACAAATTAAGAATTTATTTGGTGGTGATCATGCTTAAGGAAATGGTTTTGTATTTCTATTCCATGTCCAACTCTAAATGGTGCCTGCATTTGAATAAACTAGTCAGCCAGTCACTACACTGACTGCCTGATCTTCTCATTGGACCAAGTTCATTTTGCTGTATTGCTGGTCAGTTATTCTCACATTAGAAGTAGGTACTTCTACATACCCATAGGGACATACCTGATTCCATAATGGCCAAAATGCAGTGGATTGCTAGGGGGTGCAGGGAATGCGGGTTGCACTGGGTGACATGTACAGGGGGGTGACACCACTACTGGCCAAATTTTTTAAAATTTTGGTATTTTTGACTAATACCATCATTACACATCAATCTATGTGTAATTTCTTGCAATATGCAATGAAACAAACCATGTTGAAATATCTCTATTCTATCAAAAGTTATAGCCAAAAACCCAGCTGGGGCAGGGCAAGGGTACATCACCACTGCCCACTGCCCGGGGTGTTGCCCCATCCACTGCATGGGAGAAGGTCCATCATAGGGGTGACACACGTCTCCCACATTGGGTGATGCAAACCCTAGTGACGCCACTGCCAAAATGTCTTTAGTATGGCAAATAAATGATTTGTGTCTTGCTTCATCGAGTTCATTCAGGATTCCTATACTCCCTTACTTGAGAGTAATCTTAATACAATTTCTGAGTAGAGTAATAATAATAATAATACAGGTATTTCTATACCATCTTTCTAGGTCCTCAGATTTCTCCTTAGACTTTATTCAAGGCGGTTTACATAGGCAGGCAAGTTAAATCCCCGTAGGGATTTTTACAGTTTGAAAGAAGGTTTCTATCTTTCAAGAAACCACAACATTCAGATGTTTCTTTCTTGATCTGGTTGCACATTCTGGCCTCCATCCTCCCATGCTCAGAGCAGATGGAATAGCTCGGCTCAGCCTGTCAGCTGCTTCAAGGTCGCACGGTGCCGGTGGCCTCGAACTGGCGACCTTCGGATGTTATCTTCAGGCAAATGGAGGCTCAACCCTCTAGACCAGACCTCCTGCCCATAGAGTTCTATTCTATGCATAGAATGCATGTGCTGTTATTCATGCCAAAACAAAGGCCATTCAAAACCATTTGTATTTAGTATAATAAAAAATGAATCATCATTAAATGACAAGTTGCCATTTTGAATACTCTGCTCTAATGCTATCAAGGGAGTCCAATAAATCAGAAAGCACAATATTGCTGAATTTCTGTTTTGTGTTGTGTGCCCACTATTGCCCCTCCTATGCTATTTTGCTATGCAGTTTCTAATCCCAGCACGTAACTTTCTTTCATGCATCTGTCACTACATTTCTTTGCTGATATCAATAACACCCACATTAATTAATTAAAAAATCCACTTCAGCTAAGATATTTCAGAAAGCATGGGATGAATGCATAAAGTGTAAGGAACACAGAGATATGTGCTTAACATTTTGGTCCCCAAATCAATAAACATTAATTACAACAGGAAAATAGATGTGATGAACTGCACTGCCCCTTTCCATCATAGTGCTAGAGATTGTCTTTATTATTAATGTTTCCAGCTACAGCAGCAATTGAGCTGAAACTAATTTTTCAGATAACCTGATCTTGCTTTGCAGAAGCCAGCTGGCTTTCTGCAATAAGCCAGACCAGCCAACCTTCATCAAACTGTGCAGTGACCCCACTGAGTTTTAAAGTGTAATCAATTCTTCACTGCACAGTGTAGTGTAATATTTTACTAACTGACCCTGGACACGATGATTTTTAGACAAATATCTTTCCACATGAAGATTTGTGTTTCCTAAAGGAGAGATATTTAAAGTCTACATTTTCCTATCTTGCTTTCTATTTTCATTGGCTAAAATGTATGCATACCTGCAGGTGAAGAATCTCTAATAAACTACACTGAGAATTTGTTAAAAAAAATACAGATGTTTTTTAAAAATATTTTTATTTTATTTTAAATAAAATATATTTATATTTATTTTAAATAAAATAAATAAATTTATTTTTCATGGCTCAAAGTGGCTTACAACATAAAACATAATTTAAAATAGCCAAAACAGTATAAAATACTACACAGGGCACAATCCTAACCAGGTCTATTCAGAAGTAAGTCCTATTTTGTTCAATTGGGTTTACTCTCAGGAAAGTGTGGTTAGGATTGCAGCCAGAGTTTTCTAAAATGGTAAAAATATACAATACAATAATAATAGGTACTTTAAAACAACTAAAAACAATATTATACAAGCAGATTAATAATGGAATAAGAACTATAAAAGCTGCATTAAAACAAAGGCTCATAACTATTATTTTATTCCATAGACGTGGTGCCACAACAGAGAAGGGCCTGGACTTTGCTGCTATCCCCTTAGCCCTGAATGGTGGCAGTATCCTAAGCAGGGCCCTCCCTGATTATCTTTGATGACAGGGAGGATTATTTGGAGAAGATGGTCCTTCAGATTCCTTGTTCCATGCTGGAGGGGGCTCTGAAGGTAAACACCAGCACCTTGAATTTTTCACCCATCAGTGGCTGCACCAGTGAACATAAGAACAGCCCCACTGGATCAGGCCATAGGCCCATCTAGTCCAGCTTCCTGTATCTCACAGCGGCCCACCAAATGCCCCAGGGAGCACACCAGATAACAAGAAACCTCATCCTGGTGCCCTCCCTTGCATCTGGCATTCTGACATAACCCACTTCTAAAATCAGGAGGTTGTGCATACAGGAGGTTGCACAAAATCAGGAGGTTGCGCAGTGGGAGAGGGGGGAAGGATTGGATTGGGCTCTTAATCTTCTAGAGCAGTGTTTCTCAACCTGGGGGTTGTAACCCCCAGGGCAGGCTCTTAATCTTCTAGAGCAGGGGTGCCCACACCCCGGCCCTGGGGCCACTTGCGGCCCTCGAAGCCTCTCAATGCGGCCCTCACTGAGCTCCCAGTCTCCAATGAGCCTCTGGCCCTCCAGTGATTTGTTGGAGCCCACACTGGCCCGATGCAACTGCTCTCAGTGTGAGGGCAACTGTTTGACCTCTCGGTGAGCTGTGGGATGAGGGCTCCATCCACTGCTTGCTGTTTCACATCTGTGATGCAGTAGTGGCAGAAAAGGAAAGGCCAGCCTTGCTTTGTGCAAGGCCTTTTATAGGCCTTGAGCTATTGCAAGAACTTCATTCATTCATATAAGTTCATCTTTAATATATTCATTTATGTAAACGTATGTACATTTATTCAAATTTGAAATGTAAATTAATTCTTTTTTTCCCCAGCCCCCGACACAGTGTCAGAGAGACAATGTGGCCCTCCTGCCAAAAACTTTGGACACCCCTGTTCTAGAGCAGTGTTTCTCAACCTGGGGGTTGTAACCCCCAGGGCAGGCATGCACATTTACTTTTGGGACACTAACCCCTTAAGGAGGGTAGCAACCTGACCAGGGACCCATAGGTACTGTTAGTACAGCACGTCTGAGTTTTGCTGCTGCTGCCGCCACCACAAGACATAGGTAAGTAAAAAAAATTGTGTTTGATGGTGGCAGCAGTTGCAAAACCTAGACGTGCTCAAAAAATACAAAAATATAGGTAATAAAACAATGTGGTGTTCTAAAATGTGTGTTTAGTTCAATAAATGCCTTTTGCTTCTTTTGGATTTTGGTGTGCATAATGAAGTTATGACTTTTTATTACTTTTTTTGGTCTTAATGATAAAACCAGATTTGATCTGTTGCTCTACTGTCTAACTTAGTAATATGAATCTGGCTGCACATCCTACATTTAGCATATATAGAATATCATCTGCATTCCCCGTTTGCAGCTATTCTCAATAGCCCCATAGTTCAAAGGATGACAAATGTACTCCCCTCCCCTCTCAGATTGTTTCCACTGATCTTTCCTGTTCCTTGCTAGATGGTTCATGATTAAAACATTTTATTAAATCTAGCCTGCAGCATGAGGAAGCTGATGTGGAAAATGGTACTGTGTGACTTTTAGCACATATAACCCTAATTTATGTTTGAGATTCAACCCAGGTCAAATGAGTAATGTATGAATTTATGAAGAATGTTAATTGATATGACTCTGCTTTTAGCACTTGAGAGCCAGAGAGCCTTATTTGCAAGCAACAGCATAAGGAGTAAATTGTTTATGAACCTGGCATTTGCTAAAATAATCAACATATATCTAGTTTCCAAGAATATTCATGTCCCTGTTTTGAACCCAATAAAGAATCTCTCACAGATCCTTCAGTGGCAGCTATGTTCAGTCAATAAATTTAAGGGCAGAGGTGTACATGTCAAATATGCTTGAGAACTGAGAATCAGTACTCAAAGAGGATCAAATATTTCCAAGGTGGTTTCTCAATCAATAGATGAAAAAAAATTGAACATTTAAATGATTGATTGTTCAGTTAATGTTAAATAAACTTGCAAATTGGAAAATCCCAACTGTACACAGTGAAACTTCTGAATAAAGATGCATCATATTGCTGATTCAATAAACCATAGTCCAATAAACTATCTAAATGGGGGTTTGTGGTGAATGTGGAAACTTCACCCTAATAAAAAGTCCTGTATGTAACTTGGTACTGGCTTGCATGAATCGGGTTGAGCAGCATGTCCATTCTAACCCCTATACTCTGCATGTCTACAGGAACAACTTTGCTAAGACACCTGGCCAGGTGAAACAAAGGGGTCAGACAGGAAATGGCCAGCATCCTGCTGATTTCGCTAACAGACAACTGATTGGTCAAGACCATTCACATAGCCCTGTCTTAGGTACTGTGTGTGGGTTGCCACACTTGGATAAATCAATCCAATCACTATCATCTGGAGCTAGGGAGACTGTCTATTTAAGCAGGTTAGTTTTAATTTGGGTGCATTTTCATTCCAGCTTGGAGAGAGCAAACCTGTCAGTACTGATTGCCCCTCTGGCTCCCCTTGGAGGTGAATGAGGAAACTGAAGCAAAGTAAGTACTGTACAGTTCTTAGTGGTGTAGCTAAGGAGTGCAGGGGATAGTAACTGCACTGGACAACAAGTTTTGGGGGTAGCAAGCTGAACCTGATACTCCTGCCCAAAATTGTGAAATCCTTTGTACGTACAAATACCACCTTGAGCTGCCTTGAGTGCTCCTTTCTGGAGTGGAAAGGCGGGATATAAACTCTACTAATAAATAAATAATAAATATAAATATAACATCATGTTATATATCATTGGAAGGTAATTTAATGCAGAGTGCAATGAAACAAACTGCACTGGACTATCTGTATTCTATCAAACGTTATGGCCAATGAACCAGAAAATGAAAACACAACTGCCTTATGGAACAAAAAGTGGATTTCTTTAACTCAAAACTGACCTATGAGACTGATTGTTCTGAGAGCCAATGAGATGTTGTTCTGATACAGCATGGAACCAATAAGGTGTTAATATGAGTCAGCTCTCATTTCCATGTATCATAATAGAGTTATCCTTGCTTTTTCAAGTAGTGCTTCTCTTATATTTAGCAGGGGGAGAATAGCCGTCCCCCTTCACCCCAGCACAGTGTCTCTAACCAATAAGGGACACATTTTTTATTTCTTTCCTTATTAATTAAATTTGATTTTGTTGTGGGAAGGTGTCTACAAAATCTTCTCTGACCCTAGTTAGCAGATAGATGCCTTAGCTATGCCACTGGCGAGGGGGGGGCAGCAGAGCAAGTGGGTGGCAAGCTGCTGGGGAAAGAGATAGGTTTTCCCCTAATTTTCACTTTTTGAAAAACCTATGCGTGACGTCACTTTTGGTTGTATCATCACTTCCAGAGCATCATTTTGAGCTTGGCACCAGGCCACATGATCATTAGCTATGCCACTGACTGTACTGGAACAACAAGAAAACCATTAGAAAATTGTGTCAGAATTTATTTCCATTTTGCCTCTAATTCTGGGACCTGTTTCGTCTGATTTCAAATGCCAGTTTATGTCCATTTGTCCTTCTTCCAGTCCCCTTCTTATTTTTTGCCTTCTTAGAAATAAACTCATTGTTTTTACAAAATGTGTCAATCCCCTCCCCGCCCCCAGCAAAGAGCTACCTCCCCTTGCCTCTGGTGGCTGTTCAGGGTTAATGCTATCCAGTGCAAGGGCTAAAGAGTAGGAGTAGGAGATGGCTTCCTGGAATTGCTCCACTGTACACTGGGTCTGTGCTGAGGGAACGTTGGTTTTGGGTGCATACCCAGTTTGGAGGTGGTGTGAAAAAGGGAATGCTGGTTTTACCCAGTTTGGGAGCAAAACTTTGCTACTCCTTTCTGGTAGCAGCAAATTTATTTATTGGATTTGTATTCCGCCTTTCTCCCCGAAGGG
Organism: Tiliqua scincoides; assembly: GCF_035046505.1. Classification (NCBI taxonomy): domain Eukaryota; kingdom Metazoa; phylum Chordata; class Lepidosauria; order Squamata; family Scincidae; genus Tiliqua; species Tiliqua scincoides. Next base: position 208,845,989 of record NC_089823.1, on the reverse strand, counting down.
CACCCAAGGCGGCTATCCATCATTTTGTCTATCCATTTTGTGCTTCAAAATGTCCCTAAGGTCACAGGCACGGTCGGCCTTAGGAACTGCAAGGCCCAAGGCAAAACATTTTTGCAGGGCTCCCACCTAGTCACCAAAAAGACATACATGGTTGGCAACCTTCAGTCTCAAAAGACTATGGTATAAACCTACAGCACCCGGTATTCCCAGGTGGTCTCCCATCCAAGTACTAACCAGGCCTGACCCTGCTTAGCTTCCAAGATCAGACAAGATCGGGCATGTGCAGGGTAGAGCAGCAGTGGCAAACCCAAGGCTGATGACGTCCTGGGCAAATTGTTGTGGCACCTGGTAGTAGGTGGCTGCTTCAAGGAGGATGATTTAAAGCCAGTTGGGACCAAGGGTGGGCAGACGGCATCCAGCAGCAACATTCTGCTTGCTGCTCTCTCCTAATGACACATCAACGGGGAAGATTCCATTCCAGAGCATAAATTACAGAACAAGGTGCCAGCTGCGGCGGTGGGTGCTCCACTTGCTGCCTCAGCATGGGGCCCTAACAAGCACAGGGTCTGATTCAGCCAAGTTGGTCAAATTGCCCTAAGGCCTGCCCTGGTTCTGGGACTGGGTGGAACCAGTGTGCTTTGCAAGTGCTTGCTCAGTCCACACTGAGAGTTCTACCACCAACTTGGTGTGCTACTGCCTGGAGGTGATCTCTCAGAGAAGTGCCATGATCCACTGGTCTAGAGTAGGGGATCCTTAGGAGTGGGGCCCAAAATTGGTCTAAAGTTGACTGGTGGCATAGGTGGGATTCATGGTCTGTGCATAGTGCTTCTTCCCAGAGCACCGCAGGGGCCCATGCATTTCACATCCAGAAAACCACATGAAATTGTTGTGGGAGGCTGTAGTTTCTTGTATCTTATGCATGGAGTGCTAACATTCAAGAAGAAAGCATTGGAAAAACTGTCCTTCATTTATTTCTGCTTGCTAATTACAATTACTACGGTTTACTTTGAATGCCATCATGAGCTTTAATGTCTTCATTAACAGAATGCCTTTGATGTTTCAGGGTTTTGGTACACAAGTGCATAAATTGTAATTTCATCAGCTGTCCTCTTTGTTGATAAGTGCAAAGCTAATGCATTAGTATGTTCTATTTAATATTTTAAAAAGGGATACATTCTGAAGCCTTCTTGTCCCCCATATAATTCTTATATAACTATTTAACCTACTTTTATTTGCAAATTCTTGGTTTTTACTTCCCATAATTTTGAAACTTTTATGTAGCCTTTCTTCATCTCCCCCATGTGTTGGCTATTTTGATGACCTGTTTTCAAACAATTGTCTGATCTGGGCTGCAATCCTATACACACTTAACTGGGAGTAAGCCCATTGAACACAGTGCATAATAAATATGTATAGACTTCTGAGTTTACTTCTGAGTAAACGTACAGACTTGTGCTGCTTCAGTCTTTACGTGACATCCTAATTTGTACCATCAGATAAAAGGGTGTATAGAAACTCTGTTCAAACCCTTTAAGGCAGTGTTTCTTACCATAGTCTTTCGAGACTGAAGGTTGCCAACGGATGGGTTGGGACCCACTAGGTGAGCCAATTTCAGGTGGGTCCCCATTCATTTCAATATTTTATTTTTAATATATTAGATGATGTTACTATGGCATGTGACATTTGGGGAAATGTTACACATCTGTACTTTTAACAGGCTACTTACTATATATGTGCTTTTAACAGTGATAGTAAATGGGACTTACTCCTGGGTAAGTGTGGGTATGATTGCAGCCTAAGATTGTTAGAAATTTTCCTGCTTGATGGTGTCATTTCCGGTCATGACATCACTTCTGACAGATTCTCATTCTAAAAAGTAGCTCCTGGTGCTAAAAGTTTGAGAACCACTGCTTTAGGGGATGTTTAATTTTTTTCATTCTTTTGTCTCTGTAAAAGAGGTCTATTCTTCGTAATTATCAGCAAGCCAATTATAAACATACTCAGATCACTGCTAATAAGATCCTAACAATGTGTTTGGGAGGCTAGGTCATTGATCAATTTCGGATGCATCACATGCAACAATACACAGTTGGGCTAGTTGAACAAGGAGAATAAGAGGAGAGAGGTAGCCGGGTTGGTATTTATTTCCTGCACTGGGAAAGATATTTTCGTTCAGCTAGAGGGGAAAGAGCTGGTGGGAACAGAATGTAAGGGGTTATGCCTGGAATAAAGGCATGTTGTCAGACATAAAGTAGCTAGCTAAAGGCAAGGCATCTAAAGCTAGCTAAAGATGGAGACTATCACTTTATTACCAACTCTTGTGTATAGAGACAATACTGGACACCTGGCAATTCTTTATTTACTATGCTATAAAATTCCAAGCAGATATATTTCTCCCAATTCCAAGTGGTGGCAACTCTGTTACCTCAACAGTTAAGAGAAGACAAAGTGGGCACATTCTCAGTGTGGGAGAACAGCTGCTCCTGTGTGATATTAAAAAGACAAAGAAATTGTATGAGACTAGTGCATAGGACTGGTCTTGATTGGATTCCATTTCATAATCATCAGCGAGAAATTGTGTGCAGCAGACTGTGGCAAACTTCATTGGAGATAACTGTGTGCCAGGTGGATAAGTGAGGCAGTCGTGCATGTCACAAAGTACATGATAAATAGCAGTTTCCTGGCTCTGCTCATAGCACCTGGTATAAGGATGGACAGAACCAAGAAGAGTGGAGGTGGAATAGATAGTATCAAATTATTGCAGGACTCTGGATTTCCATTACAAACAAAAAAGGTTCAATTTTTGGTCTGTGCACTGGATTGTTTTTTTTTCTAGCTAGCTGTAGGGGGATGACTATGATGGATGCAGGAAATCAGTCTGACTTAAAATGATATATAGCATCATGGAGAATAGACCGACTGCATCAAAGTAGAACATAGCTGGACTTCTTTTCCGAACCCCCAAGCAAAACCAGTTATCTGTAAATTGGAGCCCATGATTTTAAACAGCAACAATAAGCAGTTATTCTTAGTGATTTGATTTAAAGAAGAACACTTTTACATGTTTCCCAAACAACATACTTCATGTGTAGGCTTGAGCTGTTAATCTGGGTACATCTTGCCTGGTGCAAAAGATAAGAACATAAGAACAGCCCCACTGGATCAGGCCATAGGCCCATCTAGTCCAGCTTCCTGTATCTCACAGCGGCCCACCAAATGCCCCAGGGAGCACACCAGATAACAAGAGACCTCATCCTGGTGCCCTCCCTTGCATCTGGCACCAGATCTTGGGTTGCAGGAATGCATGCTGGGATGATAACAGCAACGGCTACTCTTCCTTTAAAAATATAAAACAGGTGGTTAGTCCAATCTGTCTCCAGCCTTAAGTGAAATGCACTGATCAGCTTGTAAGCCAAAAGCAGAGGAGTACGTTGTATGTGTTTTCAGTGCCACAGATCCGTATCATTTGGCTACCAGTATAAAAGTGTGTACTTTCAGGTAATTGGTCTGTGACTTAGGAAAGATGCAGTGTCTCTGAAAAATTACTCCTTCTAGGGCAGGGGTCTCCAAACTTTTTGGCCAGAGGGCTGCATGAAATATCTGGCGCAGTGCTGAGGGCTGGAAGAAAATTTAAATATAAAATTTAAATATGTAAATAAATTAGAGATGGAACTTAGATGAATAAATGAATGGGCTCATTCACTCAGCCTCTCCGGCCTTCAGTACACCCTCCAGATGCAAACAGAGCACAGCTCTGGTCATGTTCAGTCAAGTGGGCCACAGGCTTTCAGGGGACAAGAGGCTGGCTGTGGGCCGCATCTGGCCCCTGGGCCGGGGTTTGGAGACCCCTGATCTAGGGCAGTCATCTTCAGCAAGATCCAGGCAATGTGCACTATGTAAGGGCTTTACAGGTTTCTGCTTTGAAAATATCTTCCTGGTCTGAAAAGCACAGCGGGCGTCAGCTATTGGTGAAAAGAATATGTCATCTGGGCTGGTAATAAAGCTCCTAGGCAGAAAAACGGAATGGATATCTCTGCTAATGTTTAGGAGCAGGAAGATAAAAAGCCACTTCATTTTTGTCAAGCTGTGCGATGGATCGTAGTGTGACACACCACTGGTACTGCCAAGGCATAATAAACCTTTATTAGTTAGCAAGGATTCAGTGATTATTTATGACCTTAGAAATTTGTCCTGTAAAAGACTTATTGGAATTCGAGCATTGCTGTGGTTTTTAGCAAATGCACAGAATCGGAACTGGTAGCTTCCTGAAGCTCTCTGTATTCATGATGATGTAGTTGGTTTGTGGAACTCCTTGCCACAGGATGTGGTGATGGCATCTGGCCGGGATGCCTTTAAAAGGGGATTGGACAAGTTTCTGGAGGAAAAATCCATTACGGGTTACAAGCCATGATGTGTATGTGCAACCTCCTGATTTTAGAAATGTGCTATGTCAGAATACCAATGCAAGGGAGGGCACCAGGATGCAGGTCTCTTGTTGTCAGGTGTGCTCCCTGGGGCATTTGGTGGGCCGCTGTGAGATACAGGAAGCTGTACTAGATGGGCCTATGGCCTGATCCAGTGGGGCTGTTCTTATGTTCTTATGATGATGTCCAATGACACCAAACAAGAAATGACTTACTTAAGAGCTCACATTTCTTTGTTACACTGAAAAATATTTCAGAACACACTGTAAGCACTTGTTTATACCTCCTTAGGCCTCCCCCCCTTTAAACTCAGTCTGCTTTACTCTCTGCTCATTCTCTTCAGTGTCTAATCATAATGTCAAGTATTGGTTTCTTTGTCTCAGTCTGGTGCTGGATAATTTTCACTGTAGCAGTAACAGCTTGTAATGATCTGTTAATTACACACTCTCAGTAGCATCGTAGCCCTTCCCTCGCACTGTCTCTTTAAATAAAACAGGAAGTCCTGTACTTCTGGGTTTGTGAAAACTGTTGCAGGAGTACAGTAAGGAGGTTTTTTTATCCCTCCAGAACACAACAACAGAGGTAGTGGTGGCAGCCAGCGTCCCAGGTCACGCCACCCTTAGTGTGTGTGTGGGGGGGCAGGCAATCTCTCCAGACGTTTGGTATTAGGACTAAGGAGATGTAATATTTTGCTGTAGGACATAAGAAAAGCCCCGCTGGATCAGGCAAAGGCCCATGTAGTCCAGCTTCCTGCATCTCATCTGCTTTCTCGGATCCACTCGGACTTGCACCCGCAAAATCACTGGCACAGGTTCGAGTAGACCCATCACAGAATCGGAGGCCTATCCCTGGGCAAGGGAACAAATGTTCTCTTACAAATGTTCCCTTACCCAAAGGAGACTTCTGAGACTGCTCCCTCCTCTGATGCAGGTGGTGCAGCTGCACTGGTGATGGTAGGAGTTAAAATAGGATTAGGCTATGAATATCTGTATACAGTAGTATCAAGAGCTGCACTTGACTGTGATCTATGCAAGATTACATCCTCCAGAATAAGCAGGGCCCAAGCATTTTAGGCTTTTGTAGATCACAAAAGATCTACCCCCATCCATCTCCCCAGTCTTTCCTTGGATTCTACTTACATGTTTCTCCTTTACTAATCAGCGCTGTTACTGATCTTCTCATTGAAAGCATCCATCCCCATTAAGGGAACCCCGGTTTTCCTGGAATGCCCTTTGAGAATCCACTGATTTAATTCATTGCAGAACTATTTTCTAGGACAGTTAATTTTAACCAAAGGGTTGTTCAAATCTAAGTGAAAAAACATGTCTCCCCACACCCTTGGCACTAGCCGGGTAAAGTGGCACTTAGCCACTTTGACCAGATGGCTTTCCAGATGTGAAGTGTTATACAGCAATAACCTCAGAACATTGTTGCCTTGGGATATAGAACCAAGATTCAAGATTCAGAGTGGGAAGTGAAGTGCACATGCCTGAAGCACGAGCTCTTTGGATTTGTAATTCTAAGCAGCTTCACCATCTGCAAAGATAAGTTTGCTGGGAAGTCTAGCTTTGATGTCAACTGTTTGCATTTAAATTTACATCTCATCCTGCTGTTATGGTTCAAGGTGAGTTGCAATATTCTTAAAACAAAAAGATTAACACTTCTTTCTGAAATGCCCATACATTAATATGAACTCATCAAATTAATGTAAAATGGCCAGGGACAAACCTAGCCCAAACAGAAAGATCTGTTTGAGAAAGATCTCCTAATTCCAGGAGATGCTATCATGTTGCTTGAAGGAAAGATTTTTAAGATCAAAAATGTTTCTCCTTATGTTCTCTGTATATGGTCCAATACGAACAGCATCCCAATAAGAAATGCATTGTCTTACAGTTGAAATAAAATACTCAGTTCAAATGAGGACAAATGGAGAAGAGCGAGAACATACTCTAGAGCAAGGGTTATTAACCTTTGTACAGTTACAGACCCATCCAGTGGTTTGCCCAATGTGTCCCCATATGCCCTTCACAAGACTGTTGAAATCACCATCATCACCAGTCCTTGTAGATACCAGTATGACTTCAAAAGATGTCAGTACTGGCAAATGGAAGTGGTTAGCTGCTTCAATCTGCAATCCTAACCACACTTTCCTGAGAGTAAGCCCCATTGAACAAAATAGAACTTACTTCTGAGTAGACCTGGTTAGGCTTGTGCCCTCAATCCGGTTATGACATCACTTCCAGTGAGTCCTGACAGATTCTCAGTCAAAAAAGTGGAATCCAGTTGTAAAAGTTTGAGAACCACTGATCTAATCTAACAACAATATTTTTAAATTGTTCAGAGATTGAATCCCATAATCCCATAATTTGGTTTCCATCACCCAAAGATTGATACCCCTAGTCAAGAATTGCTGCTGTAAAGGAACTCTTTTTGTAAATATCTCTTCTGTATTCTTGATGTTGAACTGCAGTGAATGGCAGCAGGACTCAAGCTACTGTTGCTTCCTTGTTCAAGAATACATCTTAAAACATGTAGGCAGTCCACTGTGTGCAACCATGACTGAAATGGTCTCCTAGTTCTGGCAACCAGAGCTGGAGTGGGGTTTCCACCAATTGTCTCCCGTGAGCTGCTGGCTCCCCACAGTGGTACATGTGATGGGTTTACCAATCTGGGATGATTTCTAGACAGGCCTGGCAAATACATTAAGGGCATGATCCTAACCATCTTTCCAGCACTGACCTAAGGGTAATGCAGCTCTTAGGTAAGGGAAAAAAAAAACATTCCCTTATCTTGAGGAGGCTTCCGTGACTACCCCGCACCCCAACTGTAGGATGTAGCACATGCCCAATTGGCGCAGCTATGTCAGTGCTGGAAAGATGGTTAAGATTTGGGCCTAAAGAGTGTAACCAACTGGATGAGATGTCTTCATTCTGAATTTAAGCCTTATATCCATTGTTGAATGTGATTTTGTAATGAAAATGATTGGAGGAACATCAAGATATAGATCAAGCAGTCAATCTTTCTGCCTTTTTAATGTAATTGCAACCTCGACCACTAACCACTGAGCCATTTAAAAAAAGGAAAAAAAAAGACTGTTGTTATATTATATTCTTATATTATCTTATATAATATAAGATAATATATATCACTCTTATATTATCATTGCCCTCAGTGCTAGACTTTAATAAGGATTCTCAGAATATGTTGGTTACGCCTTTATTTGAAGAAACCTATCCATAATACTCTGAAATGAGGAAAACAGCACTTTTTTGAGTAAACTAAGCGAGCAAGCAGGCTCATGAACCTTATGGTACGTTAAATGGTAACCGCTGTGGTTACATTGTGGTTTGGAAGCCTGAGTTAAACCACAGTTCCCAGTTTTGCACAAGCCACAGAACTGTGGTTTAAAGAAAACTGGACTGAAACATGATTATTCCTGCTGGAACCAAAGCAAGGGAGGAGAAACCCAAACCTCTCCAGGACTAGCCCCCGTAGTGGGAAACCATAATTTCCCATTACACATTATGCCTGAGATGGTCTATTGCCTTTTAGCGTTTGCCACTTCTTCAGCAATATGAAGATAATACTGACCTACTTTATGGAGTTGTACAGATTACCACTCAATAAAGTATTGTTCTGAACGCTGAAAAAGCACTATATAAAAGAGAAGCACTTTCACTATTTTTGATCCCCTTTTAGTAAACTCACAGCCCAATCCTAACTAAATACCCCCCCCCCCGCCGATGCAGCTTTGCCAATAGAGTGTGCACTGTATCCTGCAGGGTGGGGGCAGTCCAGAGCCTCCTTGAGATCAGTGAACTTTTGTTCCTTTATCCTGGGGCAAACTTTTGCTGCCCCAATGGGTCTCCTTGGATCTGTGACAACAAAATAGTTGACGCAAGTCCAAGGAGAATAAGGGAAAGGGAAGGGGAGACGGAATGAGGTTAGGAGATAGCACATGCTTGTGCTACTGAAATCCACCCACTCCCTCTTGCATTTTACACCCCATCCATCCGCCTCTCCACCCAGACACTCTTCCATATCTCTCACTCCCCACCCCGTTCTGTCCACTCCCGCCACTCCTCATCCCAGCCACTGGTTTACCTTTGCTGCCAGAGGTAGCCAATAGCATCAGCAGGCCTTGGACACCGCTGCCATCTGCAGCGGTGGACCCAAAATAGCCATGAGTGGTGCACCATGCGTGCTCCTGTGTGACAGTGTACGACAGCAGAACTGTGTTCTGCTGTCATAAAGGGAAGGCTAGTCCTATTTAGAATGTGGCTGGCCAATAGATTTCTAAATGCAATATTTCACTTGAAGTTACTGCCTTATTTTAATGTGTCTAGTTGCAAAAGGTTTTACATACTGATGAGATAGCTATCACTCACATACAGCAAAATATAGGATCCAAAACTTTACCAGAGATCTCTTCCCTCCTGACTTCAGTACAGGAAGACCAGTGGTGTAGCAAAAGGGGATGCAAAGCGCTAAGTTTTGCAGGAGCCTGCATGCACCGTACAAGCAGCCCCTCCCCTCTGGAGCTGTTCTGGGCAAGAGAGGGGCAAAAAGGAGACATTCATCCGGAATGGTTCCAAAGGGAAGGGGATGCTCTCTGCAAAACTTAGTGCTTTGTGCCCCATCTAGCTACACAACTGGGGAAGACCGTTATCCCCATCACAGGTATGCTTTGAAACCAATTTAGCCTTGTTCACTCTATGAGAAATTTCTCCCTGCTTTTCTGTTGGCCTCACAGCCACATAAACACTTAATGAATATTTTATTTACTTTCACAAACAGGAGAAGCCCGTAAGAGCTGTACAGCTTGAAATAAAAATAAATGAGGCATGACACTCATTTTTATAAGGGCTTTTTTTCTCACTCTTGAAAGGTAAAAAAAAGATTTATTTTCTCCCAGAATGCCTGCAGTTTCTTTACAGCAACACGGAATTGATTTTTATCATATAGGAGGCTAGTCCAATGACACAGAATGCAATCCATCTCCCAGTGACTCACAGTTTGAACCAATGGGCTGCAGGCATCACACTGTTCCCAGCATACTGGAAAGACTTGAGTCTTACATTGGGATTCTATTCACGTCTCTGAACTGCAGGTTTATCCCAGCCTTCTTCTATTGGAGCTCAGGATTCTGGGCATTGGTTTTTCTCCCCCCATTTATCCCCACAACAACCTGGTGAGGTATGTTAGGTTGAGTGTGAATCTTCTGAGGTCACCTAGTAAGCACTGAGGGCCAATCTAAACATTATATTATTGTTGTTGTTTTTCCCTGTCTGCTTGATTAAAAAAAAAAAATGAAAATACCTGTTTTGGGATCTTAAACCAGATTGGAGGCCCCTGCAGCCTGTTTTTGCCCTGAGCAAATACAGTACCGCTGATGGGCTCCCCAATCCAACTCGGGGCCATGGCAAGGGCAAAAGTTTACAGTTCTGTCCTGCCATTGTCTTAATCCAGATTATCTCTCTCCTGTGACATTTGCAGTGGCATTTTCTATAAAGTATCTTATAAATCTCTTTAAACTGGGCTCTATGATTATTCTGAGTACCAGCTGCACCTTTAAGTGCTGGCACTGTAGTGTATTCTTCTGGGACATCCATTAGTATTCTTTCCTAGTCTCATTTTGGAGGCAGCTGGAGACATTTTTTTAGTCTGCCAGGCATTTGGGAATTAGTGGAGATCTTTTACTGGTCTTTTTGTTTACTGTGACAATCTTTGTTGTTTAAAATGGTTTTTATACTGCTTTTAATTGCACTGATTTTACTTTTCTGTTTTTGATTTTTTTTTTTGAAAATTGTCATCTGAATACTTTTGTTGAATACCTTATTTGTTGAAAGGTTGTCTAGAAATATTACATGAGATCAGGAGACACAGGACGAGTTCTAGCCATGATGTGAAGCTTTCCTGCCTTTGCTGTCCTGTTGCAGTCTTTACTACTCCCTGAAAAACTCTTCTTGCAAGTCAAGAGACATAAGAACATAAGAACAGCCCCACTGGATCAGGCCATAGGCCCATCTACTCCAACTTCCTGTATCTCACAGCGGCCCCACCAAATGCCCCAGGGAGCACACCTGATAACAAGGGACCTGCATCCTGATGCCCTCCCCTGCATCTGACATAGCCCATTTCTAAAATCAGGAGGTTGCGCATACACATCATGGCTTGTAACCCGTAATGGATTTTTCCTCCAGAAACTTGTCCAATCCCCTTTTAAAGGCATCCAGGCCAGATGCCGTCACCACATCCTGTGGCAAGGAGTTCCACAGACCAACCACACGCTGAGTAAGGAAATATTTTCTTTTGTCTGTTCTAACTCTCCCAACACTCAATTTTAGTGGTTGTCCCCTGATTCTGGTGTTATGTGAGAGTGTAAAGAGCATCTCTCTATCCACTCTGTCCTTCCCGTGCATAATTTTATATGTCTCAATCATGTCCCCCCTCAGGCGCCTCTTTTCTAGGCTGAAGAGGCCCAAACGCCATACCCTTTCCTCATAAGGAAGGTGCCCAAGCCCCGTAATCATCTTAGTTGCTCTCTTTTGCACCTTTTCCATGTCCACTATATACTTTTTGAGATGTGGCGACCAGAACTGGACATAGTACTCCAGGTGTGGCCTTACCATAGATTTGTAGAACGGCATTATAATATTAGCTGTTTTGTTCTCAATACCTTTTCTAATGATCCCCAGCATAGAATTGGCCTTCTTTACTGCCGCTGCACATTGGGTTGACACTTTCATCGACCTGTTCACCACCACCCCAAGATCTCTCTCCTGAACTGTCACTGACAGCTCAGAACCCATGAGCCTATATGTGATTTTTTGCCCCAGTGTGCATGACTTTACACTTACTTACATTGAAACACATCTGCCTGTTTGGGGAGATCCTTCTGGAGCTCCTCACAATCACTTCTGGTCTTCACCACTCGGAAAAGTTTGGTGTCGTCTGCAGACTTAGCCTCCTCACTGCTCAACCCTGTCTCCAGGTCATTTATGAAGAGGTTGAAGAGCACCGTTCCCAGGACAGATCCTTGGGGCACACCACTTTTCACCTCTCTCCATTGTGAAAATTGCCCACTGACACCCACTCTCTGTTTCCTGGCCTTCAACCAGGTCTCAATCCAGGAGAGGACCTGCCCTCTAATTCCCTGACTGTGGAGTTTTTTCATTCGCCTTTGGTGAGGGACCTTGTTGAACACCTTCTGAAAGTCCTGATATATAATGTCCACAGGTTCTCCCGCATCCACATGCCTGTTGACCATTTCAAAGAATTCTAAAAGGTTTGTGAGGCAAGACTTACCCTTACAGAAGCCATGCTGACTCTCCCTCAGCAAGGCTTGCTTGTCTGTGTTTTGAGATTCTATCTTTGATGAGGCATTCCACCATCTTATCATCTTAATGCCTTGATGAGGCATTCCACCCATCTTATCTAACATCTAGATGTTAAGCTGACTGGCCTATAGTTTCCCGGGTCCCCCCTCTTTCCCTTTTTAAAGATCAAAGTGACATTTGCTATCCTCCAATCCTCTGGCACTGTGGCCGTTTTGAGGGACAAGTTGCATATTTTAGCCAAGAGATCAGACACTCTGGAAAGGTGCCACAATGGGGCTTAGGAGCTGCTGCTGAATCATAATTTGTAGAAGTGCAAGATACACCTCTGTTGGTGTTCAGAAGTGCCTCCTGCTGGTTCTTTGGGCCCCGCCCATAATGAATGAATGAATGAATGAATGAATGAAATTTCAGGTGTATATGCAGGTGTACATCTGGAAGGAAAAAAGCATAATAGTTGGAAACAGACAGCTTTCAGTGTTATGGTTCTTATTCTTAATCTGAATGGGGTGTGCGTGTGATTAAATTCTCATTCTGCTTGCTAAGGAAATACAGGGAGCCTAGTTCTAGATAGGGCCAACTCAGTGATTACAGGGGAAACCGCTTTTAAACTCTCTAATTATTATGAACTTCCTTCCCAAAAGTGATTGGACCAAGGATCAATAGTGCCTATCGCCTTTTTTCCTTTCTTTGATTTATATGAGGTCCCCTAAATGATACAATGAGTCCATCTGTCTCTGTCTCATCTCTCATCCATTAATCTGTCTGGTCACATAATGAAACACCTACTGCTGCTGAAGCATGATCCTTTTCAGGAATTGGTTCTATCTTGTTGCACAGGAAATCCATATCCTCTCACTTGTCCTCATCACAGCACCAATTCCAGGGCACTGCTTGGCCTAGTGGTTCCAAGAGAGGTGAGGCAATAAAACACCAGCCAAAGCCAACTGCTGTACAAGTGCCTAGTCTGAGTTTTAGTCTGGAACCAAAATAGCAGAAGAACCTTAAAATCTGATGCAGTGTGCTCTGGAGACAGAATGCTGAACCATAAGATTAAGTTTTCAGTTAGCCTTGGGAAAGCTCTACCCACTTGGAAGGCTTGCCATGAAAAGTTGGAGTACGGATACACAGGCTAGTTTGATATGCATAAGTGATTGTTCATCAAAGGTATCTGTTTGGGTTACAGATATACAAATTAAGATGAATGTGTATGTGTATTTTTATAAGATAATCCCTGAATGTAAATAAAAGGCAAGACATTCTTCTGGGACTTCAGTTTAGCCAGCATGTTCAAAGCTGTAATGTATGAAGCCGTGAGGTTATATTTCACAATTCTATGCTGCATGGGTGAAACGTGTTTACTGTACATAAATGAACAAAACATTCTGTTCTCCTAGGGAACCCTTCAAACACGTACTTATGTTACATTAATTGGCATATTAAAAAGTAGCTTTTTTCAGCAGTATCAAGAAGAAAAATGTATTGTTTCCATCTTGTTATTTTTCAGCTGGGACTTCCAGAATTATACTACTAGATACAATTTGGATGGCAGCTAGTGTGGAAATCTCATTTATGAAATATTTAATTAAGCATAAATTCAAGTTATGTTTTATCAACCAGGATATTACATTGTCCCATTGCCACAATCTGCATCCCCCAAAGAGCTTATAGTTATAAACTTTGAGTGGATTCTCACGTTCATTTTGATAAATTAAAACTTCACTAAGAACCCAATCCTCTCCTCCTCCCCTCTTTAGTGCAGCCACACTAAAAACAGGCATGCTGTATGAACATAAGAACATAAGAGCAGCTCCACTGGATCAGGCCATAGGACCATCTAGTTCAGCTTCCTGTATCTCACAGCAGCCCACCAAATGTCCCAGGGAGCACACCTAATAACAAGAGACCTGCACCGAATTGGGAGGCTTTAGAGGGGAAAAGGAATCCTCTTACACTTCCATAAGCCTCCTGCTCTACAATGGGTCTCCATGGACCTGCACCATCAATTTTACTTGTGCAAGTCTGAGGAGAAAAATGGGGGAAGAGAGGCTTGGAAACAGAGGGATAAGCTCTGGCATGTGTTAATGCCACTGGAACAAACCCCTCCCACTGCCTCTCTGACCCCATTCCACCCCTCCCTTTCCCGTTTCACCCCCTTCCTGCCCCTGCTTTACCTGCTCTGGTGGGTGCTGGGCAGTCCAGAGATGGTAGGGGAGCATGGCTGCCTCCTGGAGCCATGCTCCCAAAATGGCCTCTGACGGAGCGCTCTGCCAGCAGTCATTTTACAACAGCAGGTGTGTTCCACGGTGTCCCACTGTCGTAAAGCCCTGTGCTTGCCGGCGCAATCGTAGATAAGCTACCTTGGGCATTTGCTTTGGCCTGGGAACGATGGAATAAAAATCTTTTAAATAAATAATAAATAACTGGACTGATTTCCATTGTTTTCATGGTATGATTTTTTAAATTCAACGGAGGTAAATGGTTATTTACCACATCCCAACCATCCAGAAAATTAAAACTTGCATTCACAAAAAATGGTCAGCATGCAAAAATGACAGGGAAAAATCACTTTGTGGTGACATTATTCCATAAAAAAGCTAATCTGAACATTGCTAATTGTTTTATTAGTTTCACTGATTTTATTCAGTGGTACGTTGCAAAGACAGGTTTATACTGCAGAGTTTTACTTGAAACATTTTGGTATTAAATCCATGGACTCGTTGATGGGTCCTTTGTAACTGTAATCTCCTGTACTATGTTACATTGATTACTCAAACATAATTTTGGAACTTAGAAGCAAAATGACACAGGGCATAATCATAACCTGGTCTGTTCAGAAGTAAGTCCTATTTTGTTCAATGGGGCTTACTCTCAGGAAAGTGTGGTTTGGATTGCAGCCACAATGTATCACAACTTAAGATCTGTTCTGTACGCACCTTTCATGCTGCTTGTCCTGCCATGTTTTTGACTTTCACTCTGTAGAACTTAAATGAAAGGAAACAGCAATTCCACCTTGGGCTTTCCTTGACTTTGTGGTGACTTCCATTAGTGATGTTTTATTGCTAGAATCATTACATTTTATACACAATCCATTTATGTTTATCTGTTTGATTGCTGTAGTCAGGTCTGCACTGTCAGAGGCATAAAAGAGAGTTGCTCCATGTAAAAGCGCATTGGGGAAAGCAAAGCACATAAACCAAACTTAAGGAGTATATAAACCAAAGGAAAGAACTATCTGGTTCCAAGACAATCTGCAACCACAGCACCACTTTTTAGATGACTTTCTCATTTTCAGCCCCACACTTGGCAGTAATGTGAAAAATTTGTCCTCATGCTCTAGAGAAAGGATGACAGTTCCATCTGTGAGAATGGTAAAGATATTATCTGGGTTCCCAGCTTTATAGGGTATCAGATGCTGAAGCAATGCAAAGCTGAAACCAAGTGTCTGAGGTTTCAACATTTCCTTTCATCATTGTTTTAAAATTGCTGAATATTTGTGGATTGAAGTCACCTAATTATTCTGGAGTGCCCAAACACATGTCAGCTGAGTTGCATTGGACACTAGCTGCACCACATAACTTTTGAGCAAGGTTGTCAGTCTTGGCCAGGAGTGCCCAAACTTGGCAACTGTATTGGGGGTTGGGGAAAAAATTAATTTGCATTTAAAATTTGAATAAATTTACAGAAATGAAAATACTAGATATGGAACTTATATGAATGAATGAAGGTCTTGCGATAGATCAAGGCCTATAAAAGACCTTGCGCAAAGCAAGGCCGGCCTTTACTGCCACTGCTGCTTCACAGATATGAAATGGCAAGCAGTGGAGGGAGCCCTTGCCCACAGCTCAAGTGAGAGGTCAAACAGAGAGTAGTCACAGAGAGTGACTCTCTCACGCAGAGAGTAGTCATGTTGGGCGAGCATGAGCTGCAGTGAGTTTCCAGAAGGCCAGAGACTCATTTGAGACAGGGGTTTCCCCAACGTGCCACAACCTTGATGTTAATGGTGGGCCAAGGAATATGTTAACTTGCCTGCCTGAATTTATTTGATTGTGCTGGGAGTCCTGCTGCAGCCCAATTGCATTCATCAATGTTAGTTCAAAAGTGTTCAGGGAGGGGCTGTTTCTCAGTGGCAAAACATGTGCTTTGCATGCCGCATATCCAGGTATGATATCCAGAACACTTGACAGCCGCTGCTCGTGTTGACAGCGCTGATCTAGGTGGATCTGTGATCTGACTTGGTATACGACAACTTCCTGTGTTCTTTAAATGGCCACACAAGCCTACCATTATGCCTGAGAGAGTGGGGAGCTAGCAGATGTCCAGCCCAATCCTATCCTTGGTTCTTCAGAATGGCAAGCATTTGGTATAGCTCATTCAAGCATTCAAAGTCCTGCATGTTATTATCTTGCTGTAACATAGTTTACATATTTACAATTACATAGTTGTAAATGCAAGGAAGCCTTATTTGTTTTGTTTGTGGATTTTATGGTGGCAAACAGCCTACACTTGTTAGGCCAAGATGACAGATGAAGAACAGAATGTTGCCAACAGGATGGCAAAGGTTGCAACGTTCCCAAGTGTACATTCTTGGTAGTGAATCCCCTTGAGATCAGTAAGGTTTATGTAGTCTGCAATCCTATAAACACTTAACTTGGAACTAAATCCCATTGAACTCAATAGAACTTGATGCTGAGAAGGCATGCATAAGATTGCACTGCCAGTAAGCATATCTAGACTTCTGGTGACCACATTTTTTTACCTCTTGCCACTATAAGTTAATGTTGCGATTCTCCTTGAAGGTCATAAAATATATACCAAAGCATAAACCAAGTTGGTTTTGTGATTTCTTTGTTTCTTACAGAAGATCCATTGTTCCATCATCCATTAGAATGATTTGCCCTGATCTTTCTGTGAAGAATCATCTATTTATCCGACTTGCAAAAGGTGTGGCCTGAAAATGGAAGTTGATCCATACAGTACACATGCAATTAAATGCATAATAAGTAGCATTATAAAATCTGAGACATTTCTAAAGCTTTCTTCTGGCTGCTTTGCATTTATATTACACGAGAGCAGGAGAATACACAATCAGATCTAGCTTGCTTAAACCTCAGAATGGTTATTTAGTTTGGACCATTCATGTTAAATCAAAAAGCCTTTCTCTCAATAAAGTGCCGAGAATTTATACTCACTAAACTCCTCTTCTGAGAAGAATACATAATTAGAAACCAGAAGCTAGAACCATGTAGTCAGTCTGCATTTCCAACCTGAATACTCTAATGCCCTCATGTCTTATAAACAGTGGTTTGTGCACAATTTTGCTCTTCTCAGACTCCAGCTGGCTCCCAGGACTTGCTCTGTGTTTGTCATTCTGCTTCTCCCTGCCTGTATTTTCTTACATTAGTACTAGAATATGGAATTTACAGCTCTTGGCTCTGTTCTCCAAACAATTCTACAAACTCTAGCTATTTGAGACTCATTGTGCTGTGTGTAGTTTAAATTGCTTCTGAATGTTTCATTTTCAAAGTCCACATATACATATAGATTAGTTACCCTGAAATAACACTGGATATGGGGAAGGGGGGTATCTGAAGGTCATGTGAGTTTGATTTGGAGTGTTCACCGACCGTGAAAAAATTTTTTAGAAATATATTCTCACTCATTCAAGTCCAGACTCCGTAGTTATGAATTACACATAAAGTCCTTGCCCCAGGAAAGGAACAGCTAGCTGTGAAGCTACCAAAAATAACATACTGTCTCCTACTACACTGAAGTTGGCCAGTGCCAGAATCATGTGGTTGGTTATCAGGCTTTCTTAGGAGAATCAGCTGTGCAAATGTGACCCAAGAGTCTAGGCCAGTTTCAAATGATCTGTGCCCACATGGGTAATGGAATTGGGGCTAGTATGCTAGATGGGTGAAGCATGGCTCTGCAGCATCCCTTCACATGGTTGGTTCAGATGATGGGTATCATCCATTGGTTCACTGAGTCAAACCACTGGATATTCTAGCCCTGTATAATCTACTCGAATTGGCATTGGCTCTCCAAGGGCTTAGTCAAAACTGTTATGTAACAATGTTAACCTTTTACAGCACAATCCTATTGATTGTTAGTGCTGCAGCAGCAGCTGCTGTAAAGCATGTGCCACAAAGCATGTTTGTAATAATTAGTGATTCCCAAACTTTTTAGCACTGGGACCCACTTTTTTAAAATGACACTCTATCATGACCCACTTAAGTTTATGAGACTTAAAAAAAAAGATATCTAGAAAGAAATGATATTTTTATTTACAAGCAGTAATAACCAGGAAAGACTCTCAAACAGTTTATCTCCCTATATTTACACAAGCTTGCAAGCTGCAGAAACTGAGTTCCTCACAAACTGCAGGAGCTGATCTCTTTGCAGTGCAATTAGCAGCTACCTGATTTTTGAATAGCTTCCAGGCCTGAGGCAATTATCTGGTCTTTCCAACACCAGTGTTTTCATTGGGGGCTCTGCTCATGGCTTTGCAGCCCACCAGTGGGTCATGACCCACAGTTTGGGAACCATACCCTAGAGTAACCAGAGCTGGCGGGAAGGCCATCTGACTGTATCAGAGCCCCTAGCTGCCAGTGGGGGTAAAGTAAGGCACTGAGCAGTACAGAGGCTGGGAGAGGGTACTGGGAGGGCATTCTGGGGGTAGGGTAGGGGTGTAAGGGGGCAGATGAGGGCAGAACAGGGGTGGGACAGGCCTGGGAGGGAGAAGATTTGGTGGAGGATGCCTCACTCATATCCTATCTTCCCTGCTGGGTCTGGAAGCCCTACATGGAGCTTCTTGTACTTGCAGCAGCTAAATAGCTGGCACAGATCCTAGTGGCCCCATTGGTAAGGCTGGGGCATTTCTTGGGGTAAGGGGAAAAATATCCCCTCACCCCAAGGAGACCTCCAGCCTGCTCTTGTTGCACTTGATACAGTGTGGGCCGAACAGCCCAGCTGTGCCTGCACAGGTTAGGCCTGGGCTGTTAACTAGAAATACCAGGAATTTCCTGCAAAGACATAAGTCAGCCAGGTTGGATATTGGCCCAAGTTCATGAGGACCCACCTGGCTGGGACAATCCCTGAAACCTTAAGACCAGAAATTTCCCTTGATTTAAAGGGGAAAACATCAGAATAATACCTAGTTGGAAACTTTTACTCATGCTTTCAGCTAATTTAGCTTAGAAACAGATGAAGTGCCCGTTGGACTGTATCTTTTCCATGATCGTTTTGAATTACCGTGCCTAGCTCAACATTTTGTTTTCATACTGAATACTACGTATTCTAACATGTGTTGAAAACGTGTTGCAATGTCGCACAATGTCTGTGACAATCAGTAAATTTGAATTTGGACTGTTCCTATGGCCACCTAATTATGGCGCCCACTCAAATATGTTGAGGTTTCTGGTGATGTTAGTGATCTGGTTTTGACAGCAACATAGCATAGCCAAAAAAAATGTTTAACTCTCCAATGATATGTATGAATGAAAACCACACCCAGCTAACTACATGCTTGGAGATTTCCTGTTGCAAAATGCAGCGTAGTCTGTGCTGCTTGGCACGTACAACAAATGAGACTGTGGATGTCAAATAAATAAATAAATAAATAAATATTATTCCAGTAGAATGACTGCTGCTTATGTTCTATGTAGAATGACTGCTGCTGTTCTGTTTGAAACTGAGAGGCAGAGGAAGCTATGATAGAAACTGCAAGTCTACAATAAACTGGACAAGACATGAAAGAACTTGCGCAAAGTTAGTGAAATATCAGTATATGCAACCCACAGAAGATACAGAACCATCATTCACTTCATCTGATAGCTGCTGGGATGTGTCTCAAAAATCTAATGGAACAAATAGCAGACCATTATAACAATCTTACCAAATAAAAAGCAATGCCCTGAAGACACACTGAAAACATATAAGGAAATGGAACTCATTTCTTTGCCTCGAACAACATTTTGCTCAATGGAAAAATGGCCAAGAAACACATTTTTCTAGATGATTTAAGATGCAGTATGCCGATATGTGTCTTCCAATAGCAACAATTAAAACATCCTCTCTTGAAATCAGACAGCAGGAATTATTTTTCTATTAACTCTCAGTGTTTGGGATAATACTGGCTGCCAAAGAACCATCACATTTCATTCAGAAGAATCATCCTGATGATTTTGCTCTGAAATCCAGTCCGTACAGCAGTCGGGGATTGGCATGTGTCATAACATAGTGCAGCCTGAATGAAAAGATGACGGGTTTTTTAAATATGAGGATTTGGGGTGGGGGTGCATATCACTGTAGGTGGTCTTAAGAACACTGGAAGCAAATTGGGCCCCTCCCCACGACAGCTCCTAATTCTTCTCCAAAGTCATCAAATAGAAGACCAAAAACAAGTTGGCTTCACTCACTGTGTTTGGAGTGAAGCAGCTTTTGGTGCATTATGCTATTTTTAACCCTTTTGCTGTGCTGCTACCAATCCACATGATCTATGCATGACAAGGATTTCTTGGGATAAGTGACTTGACATAAAGGAGCCACCAGGAGCCACCATTCCCTACATGGCCAGTTGTCCATTCGTTTCGTCAGAATTTGGGTATTCCTTATTGCTGTGCCGTACTCTTCAGTTTGATTCAAAGTATCAGGTCTGTGTTTACTGAGAAGGGAAGCACGGCCTCTACAGTCTCATTGCCTTGTCCACCTCGGGCTTATGTGGTTTGCCACTTGAGTGCCTCTTTTCTGCTTTTGAGACTGTTGCTTGCCTTCCTGCTACTGCAGGCTGTGCAATTCCTAAGTTTGTTCCTTTCCATTTTGGATTTTAAAATTGCAAATCGGAGAGCTATTGTAATGCTGCTGAAACAAACAGCCTTATGAAGTCGTAAAACACCTTCCAGCAGTGCACAGAGTCCTGCAAGAACACTGGCAGGAAGGCCAGAGTACCCCATGCACTGAAGGACTGTTGTGGACCTGCTGACACAGGTAAGTCAATAGGGGAGGCTGAGTGGGATGGAAAGAGGGTGGAATGGGGTGAGGGAGGGTGGAACAAAGTGGAAGGCAGGGAGATGGCAGAACAGGGCATCAAAGGAGATGGGAGAAGGGTGGATCAGCTCAGGGAAGGGTGGATTCGGCAGCCGCCTCCAAGTCCTTCCCAGATCTGATCCCTCTGCCTAGGTTCATGTGGACCTGGGCCAGCAATTTCACTAGAGCATATCTGAGTAGATCAATCTGTGCCATGAAAGAAGATCTCTGTTACTGCTACCCCACAGGATGGTATCGCTGCTTTGGTGGGGTGGGGGGAGGGAGAATAGGATTGAGCTGTAGATTAAGCTATAATCCTATGCACACTTACCTGGAAATAAGACCCATTGAACTTAATGGTGTTTACTTCTATGTGTAGGATTGTACTGTAACTGATGGCATAAACCAAAGGGCAGCCCAACCCTATCCCCCACCAGCCAGTGGGATGCAGCAGCTCGCACTGGGAGGTGACCAGATGGCCCAAGAGAGGAAAGTAATTATTATTTACCTCCCTATAAGCTGCCTTATACAGCTGGCATGACCTGCATATTTAGCTGGCATAAATCTGAGGAGCTTCACGGGGTGTGTCAGGCTGGGAAAAGGGGATAGGATCTTGGTGTGTGCTGCTGCTGCTGCTGCTGCTGAGATCCTCCCCCCCCCTTCCCACTTCAGTCTAGTCACTCTTCCAATCCTCTCCCTGAACTGTCCATGCCACGACCTTACCTGCTCCAGTGGGGCATCCAGGAGCTGCGGCACATGCATGGAGCCTCCAGCCATTTGTGCCAGCAGCTCCAAAGCGCATGGTGGTAGCACAGCTTTCATGCCATCAGATTGTGAGATCCACTGCCATAGGCCCTGAATAGGATTTGGCAATAGTGTTGTAATTACAGGCTTTTAAAGCTTACTAGTTAATTGAACAAGTAGCAAATCTTGGAGAACGGATACTTTTTGCCTTTCCCCAAACAGACCTTTAAAAAAAAAATAGCCTGGTTTTGCAACCTAGCATGAGAGCTGAATGACAACTGAATTTGTCTCAAATCGCAACCAATGTCATTGGTGCTTAGATCTCCTGCTGTTCTTATCTTATTGTGAGTTGTGCCTGTCTCTTCTATATGTGATTTTTTACACAACAATACATGCAGCCTTTTCTCTTTGTTTTCTATCCTTAGTGTTTGAGTCCAAGGGAAAGAAAACAGTTGGCTGAGTGGAAGCCTAGAGATAGGCATCTTACAGTTCTAAAAGCCATTAGCACATCAGAATTACAGACACTTCAGTAATGCATTGTCCCAAAGTATGAAATCATTTTTACAAACAAAACAGAAACACCAGCTTTGTAAAGGAATATGGAGGTTAGATAAAACTACGGTAATCTCAGTAAAACTGAGTGTTGGGAGAGTTTGGACAGACAAAAGAAAATATTTCTTTACTCTTTACTGTAGTTAGTCTGCGGAACTCCTTGCCACAGGATGTGGTGATGGCATTTGGCCTAGATGCCTTTAAAAGGGGATTGGACAAATTTCTGGAGGAAAAGTCTATTATGGATTACAAGCCGTGATGTATAATATGCCACATGCTGATTTTGGAAGTGGGCTACCTCAGGATGCCAGATGCAAGGGAGTGACACCCCCTAAATTTCATGAGGCTGCCAGAATTAATATACTTGTGTGCTTAAAATGAAGTCTTCCAAATGCCATTTGACTGGGAGAAGAAAATGAAAATGGAAGCAACTCATAAACCTCTCATAAACCACTATTTATACCCTTATAAGTAAGTTTATAACCTTATAAATGTTAAGAAGATAAAAGCATTACCTCTTCTTCAAAGTCAGGATGAAAATAATACAGCTGGTTATTCCTTCTTGAACTGATCAGTGCTTAAACGCTTGCATAAAGAAAACTTGTTATCCAAAATTTACCAAAAATGGGGTACCTGCATGCATATTAAATTGATCCCTTTTAACCCCTTAAAAACTGAAAGATCAACCCCATCAATTGACTGAAAGATCTTTTTATCAGTTGACATCTCTAATTTGCAAAAGTGTGTATCATCTTCCCAAATTTCTCAACATTTGGATTGATTTCTGAGCCCTTCTTTGATCAGATCACTCCCTGCTGAAGACTAGATGGACAGCAGCTATTGCCCTCTGCAGGGGATGGTGAACCTTTAAAATGCTTGCTCCTGAATTCTGAGACTTGGAGGGATTTCTGAGATTCCAACTGGCATGTTGGTGCTTCTGTCAGCAGAGATGCAGAGAGCAAATAAGCACACTTCCCAGTGGGCAGAGCTGGCTCACCTCCTTGGTGTGTGAAAGAAATAGCGGCTGTAAAACAGGTAGGAAGATGGCATAAGGATGGCAGATGATGGAGAGCTCAGTGTAAGTCTAACCAAACAGGGATAAGGGATCACTGTTGTATCCTCAGTAATGTTTTTTGTTTTTTTTTTAATCATTTTCAAGCCAGCTACATCTTCTGCAGAAGACTGAGCACAGAAAACCTGTAGTGCTCTGGTTAACCATCTGGTTAACGGGTATCACAGAGTAAGGGCTGGAAGATAAGCAATATTGATTCTCCCCCACTTGAGTTCTGGCAAAGGACATGTTAAATGCCCTTCCACCAAGGTGAAAAATTGTCCTTCCAGTTGACAATTAGCCCACTCATAAGGTTGCCAGTTCAATGCATCAGAAACCCTGAGATTTCTGAGGCAGGGCTTTGTGATGACACAGGCTGAGACTTAGAGATGTCACAAGACCACCAAATCTTGAAAAAAATGGGTTTTTCAACTGGTACTGGGGTGGAGCCCAGTTGTAGTTTACAGTACAGTACAGTACAGGAGCCCAGGGTACAGGAGCCTAGGGTGAGGAGCACAACAGTAGCCATGAGATTTACCTTTGCTGCATATACCTGTGAGAAAAGAAAAACCTGGAAAAATAGGGTGATTTGGGCAAACTGGCAACAAAAGCCAGTTTGCCAAATGGCAATCAAATACCAGCTAATGATGGTTCATTTCTCTGTGTCTTAGCTTGTCACAGGAGTGAACACTTGAGATGTATACTAAGCAGAGAGCTTTGCCAAAGTCCGTCTAGATGTTCACATTGTTGGAGAGGGGATTACAAGAGTTTTTTGACCTAATTATCAACACAGTGGCCTGAGATGCATTGGAGCATCTGGATCCTTAGGATCAGAAGCTATGTTGGGCAGTGAATAGGAAGACTCTGAGTGGGATAAATTTGGACCCCGGTCTTCCATTTGTCTGTCCTAACAGTGAGACACTGTCCTGACAGTGAATGGGGCACCTGGGTCCAGGCTTTAGAAATCTTGAGGATATTTGCTCCACTGTCACAGATTATAATCAGTGTACACAGTACACATTAATATCAGAAAGAAATTTAACTTAGCCAGACATGGAATGACAATTCAGAAAAAGACATTTAAAAGCAAGAAAAAGAAAAGCATGAGCGAGAGGCACTAATGAGCAGGTTTGTGAGGTTATGGAGCTGTCTTTTTGACCTTTCCTTTTCAAAATCACTAGACAGCAATATTTTATTTATGTTCCTGCAAGGGCAGGAAATAATGAACCAAGTTTTGAACAAGTTTTGCTGGTGGGCTTGTGTGTGTGTGTGTGAGAGAGGGGGATAGAGAGAGAGAGAATATGAAACATATTTCTCTTTTCTGACTTTTTCCTATGATCAAAGCATTATTTACTGTACAGAAATGAATATGGGTTGAACAGTATTGAAACCTAGCTCCTGGTAGCTTAAGACCATTTTTGACAGCACATCTTCTGCAGAACTCAAACTTGTCAAGATACAGTAAAATTCCTCGCTTATCTTGTATCTCTGTTTTTCCTAAGTGAGAAAGCAAAAACTGACCTCTGGTAACATCTTGTTTGACAATTCTGAACTTATAAATCTTCTGCAGAATAGTTTCATACACCAAGCTCTTGAACGCATCCTGTTGTAATCTGCTGGAAAATGGAATGAACAGTTTCCGTTCTGAGCTATTTTTCTTCTGAGAGAAATTGACTTATTTGTGTGTAGCAGAAGAGGCTGCTGATGGGAAATCTTGCTTATTTCATCTTGAGCTACAGTTCTTAATCCCATGCCTTCTGCTACAAGCTGTATATCCTTTGCAGTGTTTATGGGGGGGTGGCCAGTGCTCCCGCTAAGGTGTGCAGTTGAGTGGCCATGCAATTTCCTGCCAAGCTCTAGGCAGTACAGACCTCAGCAACCCAGAAGTTCAGTTGAACATCTGGAAGCAGTGTCAAGACAAGTCGCGACATCATGCAGCTCCGGGAGGGGGGGCAGTTTTTCCACGCATCAGTGTAGACCAGTTACAGGGGGAGGAGTAGGATTGCTAGGTTAGAAGTATCCAAAAGCTAGGGGTTTCCGAAGTGCCTCCTGGTGATGTCATATGATACTCAAACCTTAAAAACAGGATAACCCCTAAACTTAGTATCATTCATTGGATGATCCTTGGTCATGAAAGGAGGATAAATGCTTTTCTCTCTTCACTCTCTCTGCACCATGCATAATGCATAAGGCTCAATCATGTCTCCCTTCATCATCTGTTTTCCAGGCTTAAAAAACCAAAAAAACCAAATGCTGTTACCATACCATACCATGTCATACATTTATTTATTTAATAGCATTTTTATCCCGCTTTTCTTCCACACCAAAGGGACTCCAGGCAGGACTTTAAGAAAGTTATTCCAGTCCTCTGTTCATTTTGCTTTCCCTCTTTTACATCTTTTCCTGCTCTACAATATCTTTCTTGCGATGTAGCGAACTATATAAAGTATTCCAAATGTGGCCACACTGTAGATGTATATAGGGGCCATATAGGCTGCATCACTGTGTGAGCATTTCGTTTGGATTGGGCTGTCCATGTTTTTAAAAGTTGAAGAGATGTGAGCCTATGAGATGTGTGTACTAGTTGTAAACTCCAAGTTTGTCCCTGTGGCGACCTTTTCTAAATGAAGACATGGCTGAAAATGCTGGCACAGATCTTCAAGCTCTTGCCGGACCAGGTTTTTTAAATGTAATCTTTCCTCCTAGTATGTTTTCTGATTAAAGAAAGGATCTTAACTGTTTTCATCACAGAAGACATCAGCACCTCCTTTCATGCCTTGGCTCCTTCAGTCCCTGGTGAAATCAATTTTGATTTTTTTTTCTTCTTCAGGTATATTGTCTGATAAGCAATATTTCTTAAGAGTGTTCATTACAGAAGGCATCTTCACCTCTTTCCCACTGAATGGCTCTTCTGTACTCTTCTCATGTCTGCATGCTCCACACTCGTCTAACTGCAGTCTCTTGATTTACTGTAATTACTATCTCAGATCAGAGCTCTTGAAGCTGTCCTCACTGGAAGTGAAGCTTACTACCCATGATTTTGTTCTTCAGGCAGATTTTATTATATCATTTTATCTGAGGCCTGCTGTGATCTTATGCTTTAGGTTCTTATATCCCTCTTTGCATCTAATGGCCTCTCCTTTCCTTTCACCTCTCTACATTTTTTCTAGGCATGCCAGATTTCTTTCATTTTACTCTTCACTTATCATTTAGGTTTCCTTACCTGCTTCTTGCATGGCAGCTACTACTGCTTTTATGTACTTCCATGCCACCATTCCAGTTCTGCTTTGAGACTGAAGTGGTCTGTTGTGCATCTTCTCTGTCAGGCTCAGCTGCCTCTGGCTGAACTTTTGAATTTGATTAGGTCATCTGCAAAATGACACAGACCAATGAGAACAAGAATTAGGATATTTATGTAAATAATCTTTTTCTTTCATTTTTTGTTTGCTCTCCTCTGTTTGGTATTGAAGGCATGAGGGCAGTGCGCGATTTTTCCATCATTTCTGGAGTAAACATAACACCAGCCAATTCAAGAGAACAATGGCAGTGTAGAATGTGAGTATAAATGGAACAAATGTGGTTTCATGAAATGAATTCCAGCAATAACAGATTCCATCACTACAATGTTGGGTATAAGCAGAAAGCAATAAAGCTCATCTCCCAACCAGAGTCTCATTCAGAACCAGTTTTAGCAAATGGCCTTAACACATTTCTGCCCAGCCCACAGGTGTACGCATTTGATCCCTGTTGCGTATATGCAACATTGGGCAGAAATAGCTTAAACAGATGTCTACCTGTTGCAGTGCAATCCTGTGAGTATCCACTCAGAAGTTAGTCACATTGTATTCAATGAGCTTACCTCCAGGAAAGATTTACAGGATTGTTGCCCTGATTCACTGGCAGTGATACAGGTGTGCTCCACTTAGTGAGGGGATATGTTCTCTGATCCCCACTGTTATGCAGTTAGGTCATTAAGTGAACATTCAGTCCAATCTATTGCCTTTGTTGTGTACACAGGCACTCCCTGCCAGACACTTGCAGGCTGCACAGGCTACTGGAGATAGATTGCCCCTTCTTTGCATTAAGAGTCTCTCTGTTGCGTAACAGATACTCTGCTGCAGGCTATGGGAGACACGATTGCCTCATTAAGAGCATCTTTATTGTGCTTTGACCACAATCTTATATGTGGTCCATCATTAAGCGAATGGTTGTTAATGTACACTTGTACTTGAGTTTTTCCAAAAACATACTCAAGATTCTTGGGCTGTCTCATTCATTCAAATGGAGGGTAATGAAGATGGGCAATGCATTCAGATCCGCTTCCTCCACTGGAATCGATGTGTAATCTGCTGCATATGGAGGGGGTTCCATATTCATGCTGGAGTTTATGTACCCTGCATGGATCTCTGAAACAGATGGTGTAGAATTCTTTTTCTGCTTCTCATTAACATACTATGAATCTCTTTTTCACTTAGTATAAAACAAATGTTTGTGAAATTATTTTTAGTTAAATGGGGGAAAGGATATTTCTTTTTAAACATTTCTGAGACACCCTAAAATGTCGTATTGAACAATATATTAATATGTCTGGCAGTCTGTTATGTGTTTTGGAAAACTTAGGGTAAACATTCTCTTTAGCTTGTGTAATACCATGCAAGCCTCTGAAATAAAAGTGGAGAACTCTTTGCCACAAGTATGGTGCCGGTAGTATGGGGGTGTGTGACGATGATAGCATATGGTTCATTGTAGGTCATCATCTCCTCGAATGCAGCACAGGCAACTGTGTACAGAAGCAAAAATAATATTTCATGCGTTAGTGTGATCAGCCACAAAATATGAGATTGGAAATCTGCTTCCTCTAAACAGGAAAAGAAAAAGTGGGGCTTTTTTCTAGACTTCTCATCACAATGATCTTTTGTGCAGCTGTGATGAGAATGAAAAGTAGTCATGTATGGCTAGGGCTGTGCATACCATTGGATAAATCCCTAATCTGGCTAAATTCAGCTTCATTTGCTTTGGATCCCAAAGCTATATGTATCAGTTTCAGGCTGTTCAATATGTTGCAAACCCTTTAAGTTCTGTAGCTTTTGATTACTTTTTGCTTGTGTTTGCTTTGAGGCTGAGAACTAAGTTACTGTCTTCCTATTTTATAAAGCAATTAACAACTAAGATGAGTGAGTTAAGCCAATATATAATGGAAAGCATTGGGTGTGTTTACTTAAAGCTACACTGACTCTAGCTATACTGATACTGTTTCTAGTGTGCAGTCCTAATAAACTCAGGGCACAATCCTAACCAGGTCTACTCAGAAGTAAGTGCTATTTTGTACAATGGGGCTCACTTTCAGGAAAGTGCGGTTAGGATTGCAGCCTTATACTATACAGACTAATGAATGCTTTGTCAGGTGTGTTTGTTGGCAACCTTCAGTCTCGAAAGACTGTGGTATCGCGCTCTGAAAGGTGGTTCTGGAACAGCATCTAGTGTGGCTGAAAAGGCTGATTCGGGAGTGACAGTCCTTTCCACACCGGGAGCAAGTGCAGTCTGTCCCTGGTCTGTCTCCCTGGCTATGGGCCTTCCTTCTTTGCCTCTTTGCCTCAGACTGTTGGCCAAGTGTCTCTTCAAACTGGGAAAGGCCATGCTGCACAGCCTGCCTCCAAGCGGGCCGCTCAGAGACCAGGGTTTCCCACCTGTTGAGGTCCACTCCTAAGGCCTTCAGATCCCTCTTGCAGATGTCCTTGTATTGCAGCTGTCGTCTACCTGTAGGGCGTTTTCCTTGCACGAGTTCACCATAGAGGAGATCCTTTGGGATCCGGCCATCATCCATTCTCACAACATGACCGAGCCAACGCAGGCGTCGCTGTTTCAGCAGTGCATACATGCTAGGGATTCCAGCTTGTTCCAGGACTGTGTTGTTTGGAACTTTGTCCTGCCAGGTGATGCTGAGGATGCGTCGGAGGCAGCGCATGTGGAAAGCGTTCAGTTTCCTCTCCTGTTGTGAGCGAAGAGTCCATGACTCGCTGCAGTACAGAAGTGTACTCAGGACGCAAGCTCTGTAGACCTGGATCTTGGTATGTTCTGTCAGCTTCTTGTTGGACCAGACTCTCTTTGTGAGTCTGGAAAACATGGGAGCTGCTTTACCGATGCGTTTGTTTAGCTCGGTATCGAGAGAGTGTCGGAGATCGTTGAGCCAAGGTACACAAAGTCATGGACAACCTCCAGTTCATGCTCAGAGATTGTAATGCAGGGAGGTGAGTCCACATCCTGAACCATGACCTGTGTTTTCTTCAGGCTGATTGTCAGTCCAAAATCTTGGCAGGCCTTGCTAAAACGATCCATGAGCTGCTGGAGATCTTTGGCAGAGTGGGTAGTGACAGCTGCATCGTCGGCAAAGAGGAAGTCACGCAGACATTTCAGCTGGACTTTGGACTTTGCTCTCAGTCTGGAGAGGTTGAAGAGCTTTCCATCTGATCTGGTCCGGAGATAGATGCCTTCTGTTGCAGTTCCAAAGGCCTGCTTCAGCAGGACAGCGAAGAAAATCCCAAACAAGGTTGGTGCAAAAACACAGTCCTGCTTCACTCCGCTTCGGATGTCAAAGGGGTCTGATGTGGAGCCATCGAAGAGAACAGTGCCCTTCATGTCCTTGTGGAAAGATCTGATGATGCTGAGGAGCCTGGTTGGACATCCAATCTTGGGGAGAATCTTGAAGAGGCCGTCACTGCTGACCAGGTCAAAAGCCTTTGTGAGATCTATGAAGGCTATAAAGAGTGGCTATCGTTGCTCCCTGCATTTCTCCTGCAGTTGTCTAAGGGAGAATACCATATCAGTGGTGGACCTGTTGGCTCAGAATCCACACTGCAATTCTGGATAGACGCTCTCTGCAAGTACCTGGAACCTCTTTAGTGCAACTCGGGCAAACAGCTTTCCTACAATGCTAAGGAGAGAGATGCCGCGGTAGTTGTTGCAGTCACCCCTGTCACCTTTGTTCTTGTACAGCAGGATGATGTTTACATCTCTCATGTCTTGAGGTACTCCACTTTCTCTCCAGCAAAGTCAGAGGATTTCATGCAGCTCAGTGACGATGATCTCTTTGCAGCACTTTAGGACTTCAATCACTCCTTTTTTTCATCAAGCGCATCTTATTCTTTTAAAAATAAAAAGGGATTAAGGTAATTTGCATTTCTTCAAATGTTTGTTATAAATCCAATGATCTCCAAGATATGTCTCAAGAAATATGATATCATCAGATCAAAATAAATATATGTCTAAAATAATTTCCTACTCAGTTTTGGAAGTAAAACTACGCACAAAGAGTTTTGGTCAAACAATGGGCAGACTTTGTATGAAATTAGGACACTTTCTCAGGAGAAAGTAATATTTTGAGCATTTAGGATCCCACTTTGTAGAAGACAAACTAGAGGATCGTCCTGAGGCCGTGCTTACTAATACACAATAACAACAACAAAAATGAACTTTAAATTTCTTCTTTCAAGTATTTTCTTCCCCTACCTGCTTTCTTGCAAAGGAAAATTCTGCAAAGTTCTAAGCTTGCCTCCTGCTACTCCTGAAACTTCTTGCAAAGTCCTTTGAAAACTACTTGAAAGACAGCACCTGACCACTTATCCTGATGACATAACTACATCTGCTACAGGTGACTTCCCAGAGCTCTGCTTCCCCCACTGATCCTTGACCACACCCCTATGTACTATGTAGTATACAGATTTGTGGATGTAAGGAAAATAGTCTGTTTTAAATATCCCTTGGAGTTACAAGCAAATCAATCTGTGCTTATATTTGCATAAGGCAGCAATTTTCAGTCTTTTTCATCTCATGGCACTCTGACAAGGTGCTAAAATTGTCAAGGCACACCATCAGTTTTGTTTTTGTGGACAATATACAAAGCACGCCATGTGGCTGAAGAGGAGGCTCACATGTCCTAATGGCCTGATTAATAAATGACCCTCCCCCAAATTCTCGCAGCACACCTGTGAACCATTTGCAGCGCACCAAAGTGCTGCAACACAGTGGTTGAAAATGGCTGGCATAAGGCCTTTGTAGCACTGGGTGGAGTTTGCTGCGTCCTGGGCAAAATTCCAAACAAGTGTATCAGTTTCTTAGTGACTTAAGAATGTGATTGTTCATTGGCTTGTCTATCACCTCTTGTGTTTGTCCTTTACTTTAGAAGAATTAATTAATTCCTTAGTGGCCTTCATGGATCTTTTGTTGCATTTTCTTTTGAAGGCTCCTTGATATAACACTTTTATGGCCTTGGAAAATTATCCCATCAGTTACTGAGACTTCATGTCTGCAGTTCCAGTAGTCTCTTATCTGCTGACATGTAAATTACACTGCCAGTGTTCACTATCTGCTCCTTAATAGATTAAATAGGCATCAACATTCTCCTCTGAATTTAATGATAAAGTAGTTCTGTCTGGGTGTGCTTCATTAAAAAAATGAGAAAGATGAAAACTACCCTCAACAAAATAAGCTGCATAAAAATATTCCTGTGTCCTGATTGTCAGGTGCATTAAGTACAAGCTGTTATGAACGAGAGAGGAACAGCCTTCAATAACAAGAATCATTTGCACCCCTATTGTTGGCTCAGCTGCTTTCATTTTCCAGTGCAGGCTTATGTTGTAACTCATGTCTACCTAGCACATGTTTTGGTTATGCCTTTCTACATTCCATCACCACAACATTTTCTGTCATGTGTAATGCAAAGTATGTTATAGGATGTGTTATTAGAATTCTGGCATTTCCAGCCAGGATAATGGAATTAATCTGGATTAAACCAAAGGCTACTGAGAAAACTCCACAATCAGGGAATTAGAGGGCAGGTCCTCTCATGGATTGGGAACTGGTTGAAGACCAGGAAACAGAGAGTGGGTGTCAACGGGCAGTTTTCACAATGGAGAAATGAAAAGTAGTGTGCCCCAAGGATCTGTCCTGGGACCGGTGCTCTTCAACCTCTTCATAAATGACCTGGAGACAGGGTTGATTAGTGAGATTGCAAAGTTTGCAGATGACACCAAACTTTTCCAAGTGGTGAAGACCAGAAGTGATTGTGAGGAGTTCCAGAAGGATCTCTCCGAACTGGCAGAATGGGCAGCAAAATGGCAGATGCGTTTCAATGTCAGGAAGTGTAAAGTCATGCACATTGGGGCAAAAAATCAAAACTTCACATATAGGCTAATGGGTTCTGAGCTGTCTGTGACAGATCAGGAGAGAGATCTTGGGGTGGTGGTGGACAGGTGGATGAAAGTGTCAACTCATTGTGCGGCACCAGTGAAGAAAGCCAATTCTATGCTTGGGATCATTAGAAAAGGTATTGAGAACAAAACAGCTAATATTATAATGCTGTTGTACAAATCGATGGTAAGGCCACACCTGGAGTATTGTGTCCAGTTCTGGTCGCCGCATCTCAAAAAGGATATAGTGGAAATGGGAAAGGTGCAAAAGAGAGTGACTAAGATGATTACTGGGCTGGGGCACCTTCCTTATGAGGAAAGGCTATGAAGTTTGGGCCTCTTTAGCCTAGAAAAGAGACGCCTGAGGGGGGACATGATTGAGACATACAAAATTATGCACAGGAAGGATGGAGTGGATAGAGGGATGCTCTTTACATTCTCACATAACACCAGAACCAGGGGACATCCACTAAAATTGAGTGTTGGGAGAGTTAGGACAGACAATAGAAAATATTTCTTTACTCAGCGCATGGTGCCACAGGATGTGGTGATGGCATCTGGCCTGGATGCCTTTAAAAGGGGATTGGACAAGTTTCTGGAGGAAAAATCCATTATGGGTTACAAGCCACGATGTGTGTGTGCAACCTCCTGATTTTAGAAATGGGCTATGTCAGATGCAAGGGAGGGCACCAGGATGCAGGTCTCTTTTTATCTGGTGTGCTCCCTGGGGCATTTGGTGGGCCGCTGTGGGATAAAGGAAGCTGGACTGGATGGGCCTATGGCCTGATCCAGTGGGGTTGTTCTTATGTTCTTATGGATGAAGATGTGAATGGGTGGATGAATAAACTGGAGTCTCTTCCCCTCACCTTATCCTGACTCCATGTGGATTTATCATTAGAATAGATGTGCTAGTTAGAAAAGCCTCTTTACTGTAATTTTATAGGTGAGAAATGTGAAAAATAGTACGCACTCCAGCCATGTACAGAACAATCAACCAGGCATGGCTCCTATTCAGTTATTTTAATAGACTTTGTCTGAGAACAGTACTTGAGCCAATAATGGCTTGTCCTAGATTGGCTGTAAGCCAGGGCAGACTGAATTCTGATTTCCCAAATCCTGGGCTGATAGCATATTAAAAACATGCTCCTTGTGTGCATGCATGTGTGTGTTCCTCTCCTCCACCCTGCCATCCATTGCTTTAACCTTGACATAGAACATAAACAGAACTCAATATCTTTGTCTAAATTCTGTTCTTTCTCCAAACAGAATAAAACTGTAGCAATGGCTGATGCAGATCTATTACATGTTTGGTAGATATGGTAGAAGGTCACTTTATACAGGCAATGGTTACTCAAACAATCCTTGATATTTTTGGAGTTAATGTCAACTGCAAAGCAGTAACTATTCTGTCATATAGTGGGTCCATGCAAATAAAGGAAGGGATAGTGATAATAGCTCAATACATTTATTCCATCTTCAGAACAGAACCTAGCAATGAATCTGAATGAATCTGGCACAAGGCAGACACCCCTGGCTTTTATAGCCTTTAGCTCCGCCCAGACTCCCCATGATTGCTGCAACTGAAACATTAACTAGAGAGTCAATCGGATGGTAGGATTTCGATCCATCACCCGATTGGCCAGCCATAAGCCTGGGCCAATCAGTTATGCAGAATTTTGATCCTGCATAACTTGAATACATAACAATTCTATTAAACTACTTTTTGGAATTAGTTCCCAAACTGTTAAACCTTTAATATTTATTTATGGTTGCAAAGATAATCTGGGCATGACAAGGGAAGCAGAAGACTTTTCTTACCAAAGAAAACTGGTTATTAAGAGCTATAGAAACAGCTCGCATGGACAAACTCATGGATTTAATTAAAGAAGCAACTGAAACATTTTTTTTGTTTTT
The DNA here is from genome assembly GCF_035046505.1 of Tiliqua scincoides. Lineage (NCBI taxonomy): Eukaryota > Metazoa > Chordata > Lepidosauria > Squamata > Scincidae > Tiliqua > Tiliqua scincoides. Next base: position 208,811,755 of record NC_089823.1, on the reverse strand, counting down.
AAAATGGTGACCTTTCATTATTTATTTGAATTCTACATATAGACACACAAAACTGAACCATATAGTCTTTATGATTATGTTGAATATTGCTTTTGCAATTAAAAATGTTCAATTTTTTCATATTATTTTTCTGGTGTCATACGCAACAAATGATTCCATGATAGACTGCTTCATAGCTGCATACAAACTGCCTGAAATGTGATACGTACACTATGCGCAATGCATTTATGTTTTCTGCACAGCATTTGCAGAAAATGTTGATGGAACTGGATTTGGACATTTCTCTAAAGCTCTGGTTATGTACATCTATTAATGATGAGAATTTCAGTTTTACATGGTGCTTCTTGGACTTGTGCCAGTGAATTAGCTGGCGCAGATCCAAGCAGCCCCATTGAGGAGGCTGGAGCTCGACATGGGGTAAGGGGAAAAATCTCCCCTTACCCCAAGGAGATCTCCAACCTGCTCCTAACCTGCACTGGATATGGTATTGGCCCAGCTATGCCAGCGTGGGTTGGACTGGACTGTCAGAATGTTAGCGATGCAATTGCGCGCATGGAAAAACTTTAAGCCTCCATTGCTAGCATGCACAAAAGTGTGGAAAGTCATTCTTATTAGCATACAGCACATAATCCATTAGGACCTACCTTTTGATCTAGAAAAGCTTTCCGGCAAGACATAAACACAGATCTCAATGTCGCAATGAGAAGGATTCAGCTCTAAGGCTCGGATGAGTACATCTGTAAATCATGAGCAGATGCAGTGTTGGGAATGCTGCTGCTGTTGTGAGGCATTTTTCAGATGTAAAGGAGCAGATAAAAGGGTGAGTCTCCAGTTGGTGGAATTTCCTGCAGTCTGGTCATCTTCATGGTGGCCTAATCTTCAAAAAGCTTAAATGCACATTTTTGTCCATTTCAGTATGTAGCCTCTATGTCTGGGACAAATATCATTTTTTTGTTTTTGTTTTTTTTCTTTTTTATTAATACTAAATTAATATTAAATACATAAGCGCATTAAAAAAATTTTTGTTTTGCAACATTTAGGAACCCAGTCAGAGGGAGGAACGGATGGATGAAGTCCTGAGCATATGTGGTCTTTGATGCCTTCTGATTTGATCTCCCCATTTCTCTCTTCCTTCAGGGAAGTGCTAATTAAAAAGTTCCAGAACGGAGAACATGGAAATGATAATTTGTGGCATGGGAATATTGCCCCCTGTGAGTATAGCTGTTGATTGTGGGTGAGGGCAATCTGAGGGGTGAGGGCAATCATGCCATATGTGCTCTCAGTTACTCAGTACTACCAGATACCTATCAGATGCAAGGGAGTGGCAAAAGGATGCAGGTCTCTTGTTGTCTTGTGTGCTTCCAGAGGCATCTGGTGGGCCACTGTGAGATACAGGAAGCTGGACTAGATGGGCCTTTGGCCTGATCCAGTGAGGTGGTTCTTATGTTCACATCTTACCTCCTAGAGTTGTGCTTCAATATTAACAGGTTTTCTGACTGTAACCTGGAAACTCTGGTTCAGAAGAAGCCCTGCTTCAAGAGGAGGCTATTGTGGCAAAGGGGCTCAGACAAAACTGATAACCATACTGGGGAGGTTGCCAGCCCTAGGAGGCCGTGCACAGCCACGTGTGCTGTTCAACAGGATACAGGTCTCATGGGGGCAAGGGTGCTTTCTAACTCTTGCAAAGAGGGTTACCCCTTCTCTAATCCTTTCTCTACCCCAGAAGGCAGTGGTGTCTGGGTGCAGAGCAGCTCATGGGGCATACCTGCAAACTTCCCAGCAGGCTTTCGAGAGGACAAGGAATGACTGAGAGGAGCACACTGTGAGCTGCAAGGAACCCATGAGCAAGCAAGCCCTAGTGGCATATCTGGTGGGGGGCAGTCCACCCCAGGTACCACCCTGGCGGGGATGTATCACCACAAATGCCTCAATTTCGCTAACATCGTGAAGGTTAGGCATAATCCCATCATACCATATATGATGCAGAATTTCCAGCGGAATGCAGTGCAAAAAACCAGATTGAAATATCCCCTTTCCATCAAAAGTTATGGCCAAAAAACCAGAAACAAAAAAATGCATTGAACCCTATAGAAAATGAAACTGAGCCATATCACGCGTTTACTTGCAAGTAGGAGAACATGCCATAGTGTATCGGAAAGGGCAGGCTGAGAGGAATCCAATGACACCAGAATGGTTCCTATCCAATGAAAGCAGCCCCCAAAAAACACCCAAGAAGGAAGTCCCTCCCTCCAAGCAGATGAATGTATTGAGCCCTATGGAAAGTGAAAGTAAGCCACAGGGTCGCGTTTACTCAAGAGTAAGCAAATGTGCCTTGGCTCCTGGTCAAGTCAGGCAAAGAGGAATGCAAGGCTAGCTGCATGGTCCCCATCTAATGAAAATGGAGCTCAACAAATGCTCCAGAAGGCAGCCCCCCCCCCCAAAGAATAAACCAGAGGCTTGAGCTGGTAAGGTGGGCACTGGGGAGGGCTGCAAATCTCACTGCTTTATCTGTGTGTGTGTGGGGTGGGAGGTATTATTGCAGGGAGGCTACAGAGAAAATTCACTTGGTGAAACAGGACTGGCTTCCCCTTATTTGTTTTTCTTTAATTATTTATAATTTTTTTTATTTTGCTTGATGTCACTTCCAGTCATGACATCACTTCTGGTGGGTCCTGGACAGATTGTCATTCTAAAAAGTGGGTCCCAGTGTTAAAAGTTTGAGAACCACTGCCTTAACTCAAAACAGGCCAATGAGACATGGGGGGGGGGGTGACATCCTAGTTACCAAAATTCTGGAAATCATGGCTTTTAGGAATAATACCATCATGTTATATACCATTTGATGCAGAATTTCATCCATTGCTTGTGGGGAAATATTCACTGCATTTAATTTTCTGGCCATTATTATTCTTCATTTCATGTCATGACTATTACTATCTCTGTCTCACCTACCTCACAGGGTTGTTGTGAGGACAAAATAAGGGGAGAAAACATGTACACCACCCTGAGCTGCTTAGAGGAAGGGTGGTATAAAAAGTGAATTAATGGGGTGACAAAAATTTATGGGCCCCGGGTGTCAAATCACCTAGCTACGCCTCTGGAAAGCCCTGAGCTCCTCAGTGATGACAGGAAGGCAGAGGCATCTGGAGTCAGAGCACCTCATCTGTGTACCTCCCAGCAGGCTTTGTGGTGGGCAGGGGACAACTGACAGAGCTGCTCACCATGAGCTGCAAGGAACCCAGAGGCAAGCAAAACCTGTGCTCTTCCGCAATAGAGGAAGCAGAGAATGGAAGGGGAAACCACAGCAGTGGTGATGTGCAAGGCATGTGCTAAGGGGCAAACGTTATTTTAAAAAATACAAGAAACCATTGATTCCTTGAATGATTGAGGGCGCAACCCTAACTCTAACCAACTTTCCAGTACTGTAGGCCCAAGGAAAGAGAACTAATATGCCCTTACATTGAGGAGGCCGCCTTGGCTGCTTCCCCACTGCAGGATACAGTGCATGCCACATTGGCATAGCTATGTCAGTGCTAGAAATCTAGTTAGGATTGTGCTCTGAATGAAATTAGTACAAAATGTATTCTCTGTGCATTTCATTTATTTTTTTTAAGTATCCCACTTTTCTTAACCTGATAAAAGTTCAAGGAGACTTACAAACATATAATAAATTAGTACAATTAAACATCACAAGGTTAAAACAATAAAAAAATAAATAGCAATAATAAATAAATAAATCTGCCACCAGATTTGCTGTCAGTTGTTACTGACAACTACTGACTGCTACTGCATGTCAACCATCCAAAATCAAATACTGAAATCAAATATAAAATATCGTTAGAGGTCAGATGCTGATGCTGAATAGTAAATAGTCACTGAAGGCTAACACATCTGGAGCATGTTTGCTGTTGAAATCTGCAGAAGAGAGTCTTGAGGACAGTGTTCCTAGGACAAATTTTAGGTCTAGCTGAACCAGTTGGTTCTCCCAATATTCAGCTTTCAGTTTCGTTCTTTCTTGGGGGTGGTGTAAGGTGGAGGAATGGAGAAGACGCATCATTTCAGCAGGTCTGTGACAATTCTTGCATTAATTTGGTGGGGACTATGTCTCACTGTGTGGTAGTGATATCCAGACACCTCTGTGAAGAAAGATAGGACTCCAACAGTGAGGTCTCTTTTGTCTTCCTTTTCTTCAACAGCCATTCAACATTTAATACAGGGCACTTGAGTCAAAAAGCATTTCCTTTAGTACTTAAGTTCCTTTCTTTGAATTACTAACATATGCGACATCTCCTTATGCCTCCTCTTCATGTTTTGACACCTTTTAATTCACAGAGGTAGTTTGAACATCCAATATGCCACTCTCCCTTTCTAAAGTTCACCATGCTATAAAATCCCTGCCTTTTTAGTCTGTCACAATTTTTATATTAACCATTTATACCAATTTCCTCCTGCCTGGTAGGGCATTAGAAGCTCCTATTGATTAAATAATTTAGATAATAATGAGGTGTGACCCATCCTGAATTTTTCAAAAGCAATTAGTAATTTCCATTACTTGCCAGAAGGGAACTTTAATGGCATTCACTGGAGTAATGAAGATGTACATATAGATCTGGGATTGCTTTGATCTGCTACACTTCACTGACATCTAGTGGTATTCATATCCCAGTGCAAAATCTTTATAGATGGTGGGAGGGGAGAAGCTATCCATGTTCTTCAGGGTGGAATGAGTGCAAGAAAACCATCTTTTTAAAATATTTGATATGTTGCTTGAAGCTTAGGGTTAATGTCTTTGCAATATTTTATAAGCTACATTAGGTAGCAATGCAGATTTTCACCCGACTCAAACATAAGCTGGATTATTACCTTCTTTATACCAGAAACTGAGAACTGTATTAATGTCCTAGCATTTGTTAAACACATCAGCAAGCACGGAAGCAAAGATTTTTTCTAAAAGTGTTTTCTAATATACAGCACTGAAACCATTTCAGCTGGGAGGACCAATTTTCATTTGGCATACAACCTCGTGGCAGCTAATTAGAGCATTTCCTTTCCCCCTTTCAGCTTGCAAACTTTGTGATATAATTTATGCAAAAAAAGTAAGGCAAACCAGGACCACATTTTCACATTCTGCCACTAGTCGTTGTCTTGAGAGTTGCACTGCCTTTTAGAAAACCCAAATTCTAAAGAGTAATGGGCCTCTGAGGAGAAATTATAGATGCCTTCCATAGCTGAATACCATGACTTGTGTTGTTGTGTTGGCAACCTTCAGTCTCGAAAGACTATGGTATCGCGCTCTGAATGGTGGTTCTGGAACAGCGTCTAGTGTGGCTGAAAAGGGCCATGACTTAGCACTTTCTAAAATAAATAGCACTCTGTATTGGGGTGGGAGAAGGTAGCTTGGGATCCACTGGTGGAATGATTTGCCTGGGAATCCCTACTATTTAATGATGCAGCAACAACAGCAAGACTTCCCTTCCCCCAAACATCCCTAAATGAGGCTGCTGAAATGAAGAAAGCAGAGCGGGGTGTGTAGCAGGAGTGGTCTTTGGGTGAAAGGACTGTGAGCTCAGCCCTGTCAATGAAAAGTAAAACATTTCTAGGGTTGAGTTACTGTGACTGTCCCTTCATTCCAAGTGTCTGTCTTCCCCCAGTACCACTATTTTGCAAAGTCAAGAATTCCCTTCTGACTCACATATCAGTTGTTAGGAAGAGTCTTTTCTCTTGCTTTTGGCTCTTTTCTCCTGCGCTGAAGCCGTGTAGTCAGATCTTCCAGCAGAAATAGCAAAGATATAACACACACACACACACACACCAAGCTTGCAGCTTATATTACACACACACGTATTACACACGTTTTCCAGGTAGCTGGTCTGGACTATAGGATAATAGGAGATCCATTGCTATGCCAATGCATATTTGTTTTAAGAGAGATGCTGTCTCTTTTTAAAGAAGTCAATACTCCACTACACTCCCATTTCCCTTCTTTCTTCCAGTTCTGCACAGCTTACAGGCTGTGCCCAGCAGGGCCACTAAAAGGAATTTTATCAAGGGGTACAAAGTTTTTTCTTTTGGGCCCCTTTGCAAAGGCGGAGGGAAGGGAAACAGTGGGAGAGGGAAGAGCCTAGGAGAGGGGGGTAAAGGGGGTAATTTGTACCCAGGGCCCAAGGTCAGAAAGGGGGCCCAGGAGTCAAAGGAGTGGGCCCAGAAAGTTCCTATCTCACCTGAACTTGCTGCCTGCACACGATTCTGGGGCACAACTACAGGCAAGCACTGGCAACTGCTGCTGCCAGCCATATACCCTCGGGCTTAGGAATGCATCCATGACCCTCCTCAACATAGTGTCATATCTGGGAGCAAACTGGCCTGCTACAGTAGCTCTTTGGCTTGTGAATCCGATAACCATGAAGGAATGTATAGAAGCTCAGGGACAGCTGTGGGGCTACAGCTGCTGCAGAAGTTCATTTTGGTGCACATAGCACACTGTCCATCAGTGGCATAGCTAAGGAGGTGCAGGGGGTAGCAGTTGCACTGGGCATCAAGCTTTAGGGGGGCAACAAGCTGAGCTTGACACTAGTGGCCAAAATTGTGAAAAAATTGGTATGTATGAATAATACCATCATGTTATATATCATTGGAAAGGTCATTTAATGCAGTGTTGAGGTTCCCTTCCTTCCATAAGTCCCCAACTTACCCAGGGAGAAGGCTTCTGGGCCAGAGGATCAGGGAGGAAGCTGGTGGAACATGGGGCCACTTCCCCATATGCTGCCTGGGCACTTTGTAGGCGACAAAGCATAGCAGAGGAACATGGCGTGCTGAACCCCCCGTTTCTTCCTCTGCCTTGGAGGAGGGAGGGGGGAGACAGGACACAGGCCATTCGGCTGCTGGGTAGCTGCCCCGGGGGAAAAGGGGAGCACTCCCTTGCCCAGCCAGCCTGGACCTGGCTATGACATCGGGGGCCCACAATTGGACCTCCTGACCTTGTCTACAGAGCTACAGGACCCAGGTGGGCAGGGCCAGCCCACCCCCCAAAGGCAGAGACCAGAGCAGAGGCAGCAGCCTTCCCAGCCCTCTCAGGAACAACCCTGGCAGCTCCAGGTGAGAGGAGGTGAGAGGGAAGCAGAGAGAGGAAGGAGAGGAGTTGTGGTAATCCCAGGGGAGGGCAGTCCCAGAGACAGGCCCTTTTTGTACCATCCCTGTGAGGGAAGGGGAGGAGTCAAAGGGGAGGGGTCTGCCCTATATAAACCAGGAGGCCAGGGATGACAAGGCATTTGGGAGTCAGAAGAGCAGGCAGGAGGACCTTCTGCTAGCAGCCCCTGCTCCTGACTGGCAAATGCTGCCAACCCAAAGAGGGGGCAATGGGTGACACAACCCCCCTTCTTCTGGTGAACTGTTCTGAGGCCTCCACAAGGGGGTCCCCCTTGGAAAGGCCGGGTGGGCCCTCCCCTCCCCCCACAGGGAGGCCTCACATGCAGAATGCAATGAAACAAACTTCATTGGAATATCTGTAATCTATCAAAAGTTATGTCTAATTAACCAGAAAATGAAAACAAAATTGCCTTATGGAACAGAAAGTGGATTTTCTTAATTCAAAACTGACCTATGAGACTGAGTTTTCTTAGAGCCAATGAGAAGTTATATGATACAGCTTGGAACCAATAAGTTGTTAATAGGAGTCCGCTCTCATTTTCATGTATCATAATACAGTTACCCTGCAAACTGGACAGAGGCACTTTTTTCAAGTGGTGCTCCTCTTATATTTAGCAGGAGAGAATAACTGTCCCTCTTCAGCCCAGCACAGCATCTTTAACCAATAAGGGGAACACTTTTAATTTACTTAATTTAATTTTATTTTGTCATGAGGGGGCTACAAAATCTGCTTTGACCCCAGGTAGTAGGTAGATGCATTAGCTATGCCACTGACTAGGGGGTGGCGGCAGAGCAAATGGGTGGCAAGCTTCTAGGGGAAGGAGGCAGGTTTTCCCCCAATTTTTGCTTTTTTAAAAGCCAAGGTATGACATCACTTCCGGTTGTGACATAACTTCCGGGGCATCATTTTGAGCTTGGCACTGGGCTACAAGATCATTAGCTATGCCACTGCTGTCCATTCTAATGTGAGCCTAACTACAATGATGCTAATTTTCTGCAATTGATTTTCTATATTTCAAAGATTTTAGACAGACTTAGGAGTGTGTTTAGTTTTCCATATTACTTTAGCTGCCAATGCCATATGGTCGGGTAGACCTGGGCTCCGCATCAAGAAGCCTGGTAGACCTGGGCTCCAAAGACTATTCTGGCTGTCTGCACCCTCCCCCTGCCCTATTTTGTTCCCTGTTCTGCCTGCCCCATCACACCCCTCCTCCTTCAGGAAGGGACCCAAAAGAAACTTTGTACCCTCTGATAAAATTCCTCTCAGAGGACCTGGGGGAGGGTGTTGAAGGGTAAGCAGAATGGGGGCAGGAAGGGGTGAAACAGAGTGGGGGGAGGGTAGAGACAGCTGGAAAAGTCTCTGGAGCCCAGGTCTACTAACCCATGTGGCATCAGTAGGGTCCCCAGCATCCTGTGCAGGCAACAAGTCTGAGTAGATAGGAAAACATAAGATCTCAGGAAATTTCTGGGGCCCTTCCTTTGGTTCCTGGGCCCCCCTTTTGATCCTGAGCCTGGGTACAAATTACCCCCTTTACCCCCCTCACCTAGGCCCTGGTGCCCAGGCCAACACCATTTTATCCTCACAATACTTTGAGGTAGTTGAGCTGAGAGAATGTGAGTAGCACAAGTGAGCTTCATGACCGAGATAGGAGTTGAACCTGACTCACCCCTGCCAAAACTAAAAACTGATCCACTGCACCATCCATTGGTATGTTGCCTGTTCTGTATTAACTGCCTCTGAGCAGCTTTGACCTGTCCCCCTGATCTCCAACTCTCACTTGCCCTTGTATTGAAACAACTGGTGCACAGAGGTCAGAACAGAAGCCTGTGCTGTGCCCTGAAACTCGACATTTTAAAAGGAGCAGCTGGGTGCCCAGCCCACCTTACCGAATGTTAATATGAGAGAGAGAGAGAGAGAGAGAGAGAGAGAGAGAGAGAGACTTGTAAATAGTGTGGGGATAATGGACCAGCTTCCACACATTGTTATTTATTATGCATTTATCTCATCACCTTTCTGTCAGGCAGTCTCAAAGTGGCTCATACTGATACAGTTTAAAGGAATATAGAACAACATCAGGAAAAAAGAACAGCAAGAATCAGATGGCAGAGTAATCAGATCAAATCAGAAACCTTCCTGTAGAGTCAAGTTTTTCCTGTGTACTGAATAATGACAGAGCCAAATGCGTCCTTGAGCAGGGCATTCTAAAACCTTGACTCTACAGTCAAAAAAGCCTTGTTTTGATTTCCTCCTCTCCCAATTTAAGATGGCAGAGGCTGATAAACACTGCTTTAGATGTTGAATGAAGCAACTGAGTAGGCTTGTAGACATGTAGGTGTTCAAGTAGATGTTGAAGAACATGGGGAATGGACCTCTGCAGCACACCACAAGTCAAAGGTCATGGGGTGGAATAGTACTGCCCTATGACTATATTCTGTATGTGTCTTCTATTGGAGGACTGGAGCCACTTATCCCATATGTCATGCTGTGAGCATAGGGACCAGTAGGTGATCCTTAGTTCCTCATGAGAGGCAATCCTGGCCTTCCTGTGAGGAGCAGTTTTTCCTACTCCCAAAACTCCCCTGCTGCATACAGCAGGTGCTGCACTGGCACTGCTGCATTGTTGTGTGAGGAGTGAGTTAGAATTGGGCTGCCTATGGAGCAAATGCATCCAAAAGCAAGCAAGCTGATCTCAATGTTTCTATCATCTCTTTGAATCCCATGATCCTGGCATTCAAAGTGCAATCTAGGTCCATCAAATCAACACAGGAATTGTTACTGATTGCAGGTGGGAAATAGATTGCATGTTATACAAACAAAGCAAAAAATGCTGAAATCACTAGGAAGTAGTCCACTCTCTCTCTCTCTCTCTCTCTCTCTCTCTCTCTCTCTCTGTGTGTGTGTGTGTGTGTGTGTGTGTGTGGTGACACTCCTGAGATTCATGCATATAAGCAGGTTTTTGAGTGCATGTCACTTACTTTATCAGAAAACATAATCACATAATCACAAATGGACATGTATGTAACAAGCATCAAATTTCCTCTCTGAAAGTAGATGATCTTCTCTCTGCACTGCATTGCTTTCAATTTGATGGGCATTTGAATGTGCGTCCCCATCTACATTCTGCTGCAATAAGTCACACATAAATACCCTTTAAAAGCACAAATAGAGGGTCTGATGATGAAGGGTCTGATCAGGGCCTGCGCTATCATTAGGCCAACTGGCAGCTGCCTGGAGCGCAGAACTCAGAAGGGTGCAGTACAGACCTTGAGGACTTTTATATTTATTCTTACAATTCAAAATAAATTTAGCAGTTTCAAGTTTTGAGCTGTTCATTTTTCTACATGTTTTTGAAAACTGACATTGGCAATTTTTGGGGTGTGTGCGCAAGTAGTTAGCCTTGCCCAGGACTCGATAAAGTTTGGCACTGGCTCTGAGTCTGATAGAGCTCTATCTGTCTGTCTCACTGTTAGTTCCATGAACATTGTCTGGAAGGGCAGAAGCTTGTTTATCAGGATTAGTCTTAGTACACCAATATAAATGTAATTTGGGTTTACAGTTGTAGTGCAATTTGCTCAATTAGAGAAGTGTCTTCTTGTATTCGTCTTTGAAATGACTGTACAGTAAGGTCTACCATTCACTGGGTTGTTGAGCCCGAGTTCTCTATGTGCAGATCTCTGCTGTTCTAAGACTCACAAAACACTTGCAAGCAGCACTTCTGGCTCACAGGAATAGTGACATAACAGACACAGAAAAATTACAGGTTCACCTTGACTGCTAGGGTAATGTATTTAATTACTGGCAGACAGTCTAAATTATACTGTTAGCAAATGAAAGGTGCAATATTCTGCCTTGAGATCTGTGAAATCCCTAACAGCAGGGAGTTTGAGAAATAAATTTTAAAAGAAATTAAAATCTTTCTGTTTCTAATTGAATTTAGCCTGCCTCCAATTCTCTCATGTGGTAAGGTTGAGCTGGTTGAATTATTTATCATTAATAATTTGTCAGGGGCTGGAAGGAGCTCAGAAAGACAGATCTTTCCCAAGTAAATCCTATTACTGTACATCTGCTTCTAAGTCTAAATTCTTGTTACTCTTACTTTCATCTGAGTGAGACCAAGCCACATGTTTGTAGAACCAATGTCTGTCAGTGAAAGGAAGTACAGGTGCAGTCTATTTATCCATGGATTTTTTATCTGCGGATTTGTCTCAATGAGAATGAGGTGGGGGTACTGAAAGTCACACACACCTTTGCCTCCTTTGCCCTGAGCTGGCATCTCAATCCGTTTCCAGGCAGCCCAAAACACTGCAAAAAGGCTCCATCTCGCCCAGGCAGGGAAATAGCCCTGGAGCCATGGAAGAGGTTCCCCTTGCAAAGGAACAGTAACATTCCTGGAGCCCCTGAGCCAGCCGAGGCTGAAGAGGGGAAGGGGGGGGCAAGAACCTCTGTAGCCAGAACATGTGCATCGAGGTGGAGGTGGAGGTGGAGCGCTCTCTCTCTCTCTCTCTCTCTCTCTCTCTCACACACACACACACACACACACACACACACACACAGGGAATTGCTTTAAAAAACCCTGGGAGTGTTTGCAGAGCCTTGGAGAGACAGGTGAGGGTGAGCAGAGAGCTGGACTACAAGTCCCAGAATACTCTGGGGCAGAGGAGTTTCCATGATGGCTGTAACCAGGGAGGGCTGCAGGAGCGGCAGCGGCAGCATTGAAGAGGAGGAGGAGAACCTGCAGTTCTGTTGGGAGGCTGCCTGGGACACAGAGGACTCCCAAGCAAGCTCAGGATCCCACCTGTGAAAGGGGAGGGAGGGGGGAGGGAGGGGGGGGAGGGAGGGAATTGATAACAGCTGCCTTAGTTTCCTTCCATCCAGAAGTGTCAGGCTGCAGTGTATTTGTGTAACTCTATGGGATTTAGCACAACTCGTTTTTTGTTATAATCACGCTGAGTCACAGAACGGAACTAACGTGGATAAATAGGCTGTACCTGTACAACCTTTCAATCTTCACAGAGTTCTTCTGTTGGTAGAATCAGGAAGGTGAAAATCTACATTCTCCTGGCAAGAAAACATCCCTACCTGCATTCTGGCCATGAATGTGCAGTTAGGTAAATGGATACAGGATAGTGCCTGGTGTCAAACTTGTTTGATACAGCAGGCCAAATAGCATTCATGGTGCCTGCTGAGGGCCAGAAGTGACATCAACAAGTAGGAAGTGACATCATTAAGCAGATAATGGCTAGAAATAAGACTTTGTTCTCATATAGAAACTCATTTGCTGCAAATGACAGAAGAGAAAATGTGCAAATCTTATTCATAATTTCATGATATGAGAGAGCCCAATTATGGTGGGGGCTGGAGGCTTCTGGGGGCCACATCTGCCTGCATGCATTATGTTTGACACCCCTGGAATAGTGCATAAAGCTACTATACTAAATATAATCAGTTAGAAGAGTGGCCCAACCATGAGCTGACTTCAGTGGTTGTGAGGAGTGGCACCCTTAGAGGGGTGGTCTGTTAGTCCACTAACTGTTAGCTCTGATCCTCCTCTTCCAAGTTGCTGGGAGCACACTGGAAGAGGATCGCAGCAGTGGCATCCAAGGGGGGGAAAGAAGCAAGCTGTCCTGGCTCCAGATCACTTCTCCTCATCTGCTTGGTGCTTATGAAGCACCAGGTAGGCAGGGACAGGTGGTTTGGAACCTTCCCCCCCTTTCCCTTTATCCAGCTCTCATTCATTTCAAACGGAAGAGGCATGGAGCAGGGAGGATGCCTGGTGCAGTCTTTGTAAGTAAAGGAGATGGGGGTGTGCCCACTTGCCCACCTACCCTTCATGGGAAAGGTGTGCACATGCATACCCAAAGACAGCAGTGGAGGGGGGGGGGGAGAACACTACCCTGATGTGTTAGCGGAACATAACATTTTGAGCAGTACAGTTGAAAATCATTAAAGAGTCCAGTGGCACCTTAAAGCCAAACAAATTTATTGTGACATCAGTTTTCATGGGTGATTTTGTCAGATGCATGCATCTCATCAATTCTGTGAATGATAAATGAAAGAGAGCTTCTTGTTCTGATGGACTGTAAGATGACTCTGAGATCTGACTGTAGAGAGAGGCTAATTACTAACAGGGTTTTAAAATTAGGCCCAATCCTGAGCTGTTGGAGCATGGGGCTGCTGCAGTGCCAGTGTGGCTACCGCATCATCCAATGAGCAACTGAGCAGCCTGTGGAGGCTCCTCGGGAGAAGGGGACATTCATCCCCTTCCCCCAAGTAAGGGAAGTAGCCTCACAATGGGGCTACTCGATTCAGTGGTGGCTCTGGAGCCAGTGCAGAATTGGAGAGTCTCGTGTCGGGCCGTGCAGGTCGAGTCTCATGTCGGGAGCATGGCTCCACCGATCCGCTGTCTTCCAGCCCCGTTCCCTCCCCCCACCACACCTCCCTCCTGCCCTCTCCCCACCACACCTCCCTCCCGCCCTCTCCCCACCCTCCCCTCACCTCCCTGCCCCAGAATGCCTTCTCTCCATCTCCCCCCACATCCCCACTCACCTCTCCACTGCCTGGAAGTCCAGGCAACCACCGGACAGCAGAACACAGGCTGAGCACTAGAACTGGCCCAGTGTGGGCTTGTGCTGGGCTAGCTCCGGCACTGGGCCTGCAGTAAGGCACATTGGGCCTTATGGCACTTATGGCCTTATGGCACATGTGCGACAGTGTACGCTGGTGGTGAACCAGCAAACACTGTTCAGGATTGAGCCGTAATACTCTTGTACAAAGCCGCATTATAGCTAAAAGCCTGTAGTACTGTATCCGGTAGTATTTCCATTTCATCAGTCAATTATGGAAGTTATTTAACTTCATGAAACTATTTTTTTCCTCAACTTCAGGTGAAACAGTGCATACACTACAAAACCAGACCATTTGGTCGGTGACATAAACACAGTATTGATTACACAAGAGGGGAAGATATCTAAACACCATAGAATGTCAGATACTTCAACATGTAACTTGGGAAATGTTGACATATAGCTTTATCGTTAATCCTCCAAAGCCTGGAGACTCTCATAAAGGATAACTATCTTCTTATTCATGATTATTCTTTTGATAACATTTTAATGCTGCCCTTCCTCCAAAGGATGCTGGGAAATATACATGCTTTTGCTATCTCCCTATTTTATCCTCACATCTACCCTACAAGGCAGGCTAGGATAAAAGATGGTGATTAGCCCTGAGTCAACTTCATGGATGAGTGGGGGTCTGAATCCAGGATTCCCCAGTCATTGGCTGGCACTTCACACAACATTGTTTCTCTGCATAGTAGGAGTTTCTTAATGTTGTCTAAGTATGTGTTACTACTCCTGGTTAGACCTAACAGAAAGTTACCACAATACTATGGTGATTATGATGCATGGCCTGATAGCAAAGTAACAGTGATGTAAAACAGTCCATCTATTTTATGGATTTGTTCATATTCTGTTTGTACCTATGCTCTGCAGCTACAGAGTACCAAGAAAATCCTTACTTGCTTAGTTGTGCTTTCTCCCTCTGTCCACACAGTGGCAGAGTACATTAAGAAATCACTCTCCAGTCAAACAGTAAAGTTTACTTATGTGTCTGATCATCTTCTGATCAAAGTGCATGAGACAAATAACATTGTTTGAGTGTCATTGTCAGCAGGTGTTCTACAGTCACTTCAGTCTTTTTTTCTTTTTTTGGAGGGGGGCACAAATTACAACTCCTCTATTAACATTTTGGTACTAAGCATATATACTAAGCATCAGGACTTCTTTCTTCCAAGAAATACTATTACTGAGACTTTTGAGCTCTTTAAGAATTTACAGTGGACTATCATTCCTTTATCTCAACTAGCTCCTGTAATTTAGCATTCATACATATGTGCATTGTATAGGAACATGGTTGGAGTTGCATGTTGGTGATCCAATTTCTAGGTGACTAAAATAGAATGATGATTGGCAGGTCTTGGATTTTGGAAGATTGACAGCAGGCAAGCTGTACAGTGACCATGGATGTGGGTTTATGTATATAACAGTAGGGGGAGCTGTTCCCTATTCAGTTCCTAGTTTTTAAGTTTGTGGCTTGCGCTCTCCTATTTAGACCAAGTCCTACTCAGATTTCCAATTTCCTGATACCCACACACACACACACACACACACACACACACACACACACTCTACAATCTCTGCACATGAACTGGAGGTTGTCCATGACTTTGTGTACCTTGGCTCAACGATCTCTGACACTCTTTCTCTTGATACCGAACTAAACAAACGCATCGGTAAAGCAGCTACCACGTTTTCCAGACTCACAAAGAGAGTCTGGTCCAACAAGAAGCTGACGGAACATACCAAGATCCAGGTCTACAGAGCTTGCGTCCTGAGTACACTTCTGTACTGCAGCGAGTCATGGACTCTTCGCTCACAACAGGAGAGGAAACTGAACGCTTTCCACATGCGCTGCCTCCGGCGCATCCTCGGCATCACCTGACAGGACAAAGTTCCAAACAAAACAGTCCTGGAACGTGCTGGAATCCCTAGCATGTATTCACTGCTGAAACAGAGGCGCCTGCATTGGCTCGGTCATGTTGTGAGAATGGATGATGGCCGGATCCCAAAAGATCTCCTCTATGGAGAACTCGTGCAAGGAAAGCGCCCTACAGGTAGACCACAGCTGCGATACAAGGACATCTGCAAGAGGGATCTGAAGGCCTTAGGAGTGGACCTCAACAGGTGGGAAACCCTGGCCTCTGAGCGGCCCGCTTGGAGGCAGGCTGTGCAGCATGGCCTTTCCCAGTTTGAAGAGACACTTGGCCAACAGTCTGAGGCAAAGAGGCAAAGAAGGAAGGCCCATAGCCAGGGAGACAGACCAGGGACAGACTGCACTTGCTCCCGGTGTGGAAGGGATTGTCACCCCCGAATCGGCCTTTTCAGCCACACTAGACGCTGTTCCAGAACCACCTTTCAGAGCGCGATACCATAGTCTCTCGAGACTGAAGGTTGCCAACAACTCAGATTTCTCATTAGTTTCTTTTTCTTGTCCTGTTGTTTTAAATCAACCTGCCTATGCAGCCCTGAACAGTTCGTTCGTTCGTTCGTTCGTTCGTTCGTTCGTTCGTTCGTTCGTTCTTTCTTTCTTTCTTTCTTTCTTTCTTTCTTTCTTTCTTTCTTTCTTTCTTTCTTCATTTTATCACATTTGTTACAACTGATCTCCATGGATACAAAGGGCCCAATGATGAGTTCCACAACCCCACACCACGGATACTGAAATTCACAGATACTGAAATCTGTGGGGCGGGGGCAGGATTGTGGTGCTACATTAACATCTGGAGACCAGGCCAAGCTCTCCAGAGGTCACGCTGGCCTCCCACCCTCCTCAGAACACCTCCCAGATGCAACAGAAGTCAGTGGCATGAACTGAAAGTGTCTTCTGGTTGTGTCCAGGAGGCCGTTTGATATCCTCTGAGGCACGGACTTCATCTGCAGATGCTGAGTCAGAGACAAGGAGGGCCCACTGTATATGAAATGCTCTGTGTAACTAAGCTCTGCTGTGAACGAGTTGCTTCTTTTCCACAGCTTTGAAGGAGTGGTGTTATTTCCCATGATGGAAATAACTGTCTACTGTCTACTGTCTACTGTCGATACCTACAGATTGAAAAGTTAAACTGTGGAAGCAAAGCCTTGATGAGATTTCAGCAGAGTAACACTAACAACAAAGTAATGTGTTAGGAAAATGGGTATTGGGGTAGACAGCTGAGTAAGAGTTGTAACCCTGTACGTAGGGCCTGTATAACTTACCTATAGTCATGTAATTGTTACCAGGACTCTTGATCTCTGATTCTTGAAAGCACTATTAGAAAAGGGGATGACAGTAGCCTAAGGCCGAAATCCTAACCAACATTCCAGCACTGACACATTCCAGGGAATGTTTGTTCCCTTACCTCAGAGCTGCATTGCCCTTACCTCCGTCCTGGCAAGTCAGTTAGGATTGCACCCTAAATCTATCACTGGATTTGGAAAATTAAAATTGCATCATTGACTAAGAATCCCTGCATTCCCCCAGGCGCTGGTGAATGTGCCTCTCCCTGATGGTGATGCACTTTCCCTGCCTTCCCCTTGCCAGGGCAGGGCCAAGCCCAATAGCCTTTCTTCCTCTCCTGGCGTTCCAGGACTGTGTTGTTTGGAACTTTGTCCTGCCAGGTGTTGCCGAGGATGCGTCAGAGGCAGCACATGTGGAAAGCATTGAGTTTCCTCTCCTGTTGTGAGCGAAGAGTCCATGACTCGCTGCAGTACAGAAGTGTACTCAGGACACAAGCTCTGTAGACCTGGATCTTGGTATGTTCCGTCAGCTTCTTGTTGGACCAGACTCTCTTTGTGAGTCTGGAAAACGTGGTAGCTGCTTTACCGATGCGTTTGTTTAGTTCGGTATCAAGAGAAAGAGTGTCAGAGATCGTTGAGCCAAGGTACACAAAGTCAGTGCTTTTTTGTAAAAAAAAAAAAAGATGGAGGAACTCACAACTTGTTAATCTTTTATTTATTTATTTATTTATTTATTTATTTATTTATTTATAAACCATTTTTAATTGGAGAAATAAAATATTTTTTATGTGCTTCCCCCCCTAAAGATGAACTTACTTCTGAGTAGACATGCATAGGATTGGGCTGTCAATCTCCATATCCCCTTCCCCCCAGCTACTTTTTCTACACAAGGGGAAAAATACTGTACAGGTGCACTTGTAGCGTAGTATGTAGTGTGGCACTACTTCGAGGAGAGGAAGCAGTGAATGGATTCTGAAAAATGGCTTACATGAGTTCCATGTAGTAAAATTACTCTAAGCAACTGTGGGAGTTAGAACAAAAAAGAAATTCTTTTCAGGTATCAGAATACTCTGTGTCTTTGGGAAGGCGCTTGGCATGCAATTGTATGTTCTCTGCTGCCCTGAGCAGCTGCTGTGCATTGCTGGCAGAGGGCATGCTTGTGGGGGAAGGATCTCTGGCAAGGCTGGACAGCACGTTGTACACACATAGAATCCCTTTTCACCTGCCTTTAGCAAGTGAAAACGGGTGCAGATATATATCTCTGCCAGGATTAAGAGCCCAATCCTAGGTACATCTACTCTGAAGTAAGTCTCGTTCTAGTCAATGGAGCTTACTCCCAGGAAAGTGCCTAGGATTGCAGCCTAAGAGCCCAATCGTATGCATGTCTACTCAGAAGTCCACTTTAGTGAATGGGGCTTACTGTGGATAGGATGGCAGCCTCAGGGCCCAATCCTGTGCCTGTCTACTCAGAAGTCAGTCCCATTAGAGTCAATGGGGCTTCCTTCCAGGAAAGTGTGGAGAGGACTGCAGCCTCAGAGCC
This sequence comes from Tiliqua scincoides, assembly GCF_035046505.1. NCBI lineage: Eukaryota > Metazoa > Chordata > Lepidosauria > Squamata > Scincidae > Tiliqua > Tiliqua scincoides. The sequence goes on along the minus strand of NC_089823.1, from coordinate 208,793,238 downwards.
CTTCCTCTGCCTGTCTACTCAGGCTGCAAGGCTACTTACCCAGGAGTAAGCCCCACTGAGCACAATGGAACTTACTTCTGAGTAGACATGCATAGGCTTGGGCTCTCAGGCTGCAAGGCTATGCACCCTTTCCCAGGAGCAAGTCCCACTGAGCACGAGACTTACTTCTGAGTAGAAACGCCTAGGCTCGTGCTGCAGATTGGCACGGGGGCTGCACCAGCCAGCTTCCTTCCCCTTCTCCTCTGCCAAGCCAGTACCTGGGCGTTCCGTGGGTGCTGCAGCCCGTCCCCCTGGCTGGCTGGCTATCCGTCCTCCTCGTCATCCATTGGCGCGTGTCCCCCGTGCCCTCCACCAGTTTGTAAGCTGCACAGGGAAGCAGAGCACAGGGGGAGGGGAGGGGAGGTGGGCTGGGCTCAGGCGAGAGCTTGGGGATGGGGGCAGGAGGGGGTTGTTGTGCGGTCAGGCAGGGGCCAGGCACCCCCCACCCTGCACCCCCCAGCACCCACCCAGCTAATGCCTCTGTTTTGCTCCCCTCCTGGAATGCCTCCAAAGGGGAGGAGCCCCTGCAAAAAAGTGCCGGAACTCTGTCCCCCCGTGTTCCATTATAAAAAAAAGCCCTGCACAAAGTCATGGACAACCTCCAGTTCATGCACAGAGATTGTAATGCAGGGAGGTCACATCCTGAACCATGACCTGTGTTTTCTTCAGGCTGATTGTCAGTCCAAAATCTTGGCAGGCCTTGCTAAAACGATCCATGAGCTGCTGGAGATCTTTGGCAGAGTGGGTAGTGACAGCTGCATCGTCGGCAAAGAGGAAGTCACACAGACATTTCAGCTGGACTTTGGACTTTGCTCTCAGTCTGGAGAGGTTGAAGAGCTTTCCATCTGATCTGGTCCGGAGATAGATGCCTTCTGTTGCAATTCCAAAGGCATGCTTCAGCAGGACAGCGAAGAAAATCCCAAACAAGGTTGGTGCAAGAACACAGTCCTGCTTCACTCCACTTCGGATGTCAAAGGGGTCTGATGTGGAACCATCAAAGACAACAGTGCCCTTCATGTCCTTGTGGAAAGATCTGATGATGCTGAGGAGCTTGGGTGGACATCCGATCTTGGGGAGAATCTTGAAGAGGCCATCCCTGCTGACCAGGTCGAAAGCCTTTGTGAGATCTATGAAGGCTATAAAGAGTGGCTGTCGTTGTTCCCTGCATTTCACCTGCAGTTGTCTAAGGGAGAATACCATATCTTTTGTTGTATGCTACCCCTATTCCCAGTTTCCATTGATGAAACAATTTCACAAATACCAGTAGTAAAAATTGAATCCTACAGGTGTATCCTGTATCCTATTACTATCATTATCAATTTAAATAACTTTCATCTCTCAGCACCCAGAACAACTGGATTTCATTATTGACTTTGACACAGAGAAATGTACCCACAAAAAATAGAACACAGAGCTGGCATAAGTGTTGAGGGCCCAGCCATTTGACCCCTGAATCTCCCAGGTAGCAGGCAGCAGCAACATGAATGACTTCATGTATTACTGCCGTCTCCTGTCTTCTGTATCTGCATTTTGGCTCTAGCAGAGGATGTGATGACACAGGTGCCTCTGAGGGAGTCCACTTGAAGAGGTCAGCTCTTAAATGCTCCCCTCCATCACCACACGTCAGGAAAAAGCACTCTCTGGATGCTTCTAATTCAGCATTTGCTGGGGCACTGAGGTAGAGCATTTAGAAATTGCTCTGCTCTCCTTTCCTGTCCACCTAGGTGGGAAAGGAGAGGAAGCATTGTGGAGGGAAAGCAAATAAATAACCTGTTCACATTTCTGCCAGTAATTGCTATGGTGGCTTAAAATTTAAGCTTGTAGATTAAAATTACGTATGTGGGCTTGCAGGAAACAAATGACTTAAAGAACAGTGTTGAACAAATAGCAAATAAGTTTTGTGTTCATGAGCAAGAAGCTGGAACAATGCTTTCTGCTGACTAGTACAACATGTTTACATACTAACTCAAAGACTCTTGTACAGAACAGCATCTTCCACTCCTTAACTAGCTGCAAGATCCTTGCTAATGCTTGTATTTTGCTGTGCTGGTGCTGCTGCTTTTGTTATTAGTGCAGTAGTTGATGGGATTTAAAAAAAAAATAGTTGCTAGTTTATTTGTTTCAAAAGCATGTGCAGGTTTATTTGTTTCAAAAGCAGGAGTGTCAAACATAAGGCCCGTGGGCCAACTGTGGCCCCTGGAAGCAATTTTTCTGGCCCCCATTATAATTGGGTTCTCCCAGCTTGATAACTAGGCTCTCTTATATCTTGAAAATATGAAGATTTGCACATTTTCTGTTCTCTCATCTGCAGTTAATGAGTTAACAAAGTGCTTAATTCTGTTTAATGATGTCACTTCCTGCTTAATGATGTCACTTCTGGCCCTCAGCAGGCACCATGAATGCTAACTTGGGCCCTCTGAATGAAATGCTTTTTTCATCCCTGACTTACAGTGCATTCCAAACCAGCAGATCTACAGTGCAGTGGTCCCTGTACTGGCGGAGAGTGTAGCAAACATGCTATAAAGCATGTTTGGGTACCCAGAGAATAAGCAGCGCCAGTGGGGAGGACTCGGCTGCTCCACCAACACTGCATCAAGCTCAGCTACCAGTGAAGGAAATAAATGCGCTGGGTGGCAGGAGGGTGGAACGGAGGTGGGAAGTGGATATTTCTGGGCAGGGGGAGCACAGAACAGAGGGAGGGATTGGCAGAGCAGGCGTCTGCCACATTGTAGCCCTCTCCCAGCCTTGCCAACTTTACTTGGGGCTGCTCAGACCTGCATTTGCTATTTAGCAGGCACAGATCTGGGTAGCCCCATAGGGCAGGCTGGGGCATTACACAAGGTAAGAGAAAAACATCCCCTTACCCTAAAGAGACCTTCAGCTTGCTCCTAAGCTGCATTGAATACAGTGGAGCTGAGCCTAGAATTGGGCTGGCCCTCATTTATTCCTGAAAATACAGGCCATGTTTCTTCCAAACCTCTGTAGTCCCATTTTTTTCCCCACAGATATCATCCTGGGGTTTTTTCTTTAAAATGCTGGTTTAAAATGTCCACTGCAATTATTGTTGTGTAACCTTGTTTCATGAAAATTGATGTAGTGGTCTTCTCTTTTTTGGTTTGGAGGAATGACTTGTGATGTGATGCTGTGCAACCCCATCCCTCTGTTTCAGCATATTCTAAAATGCTATCCCTCTGCTGTGGAGTTCCAGGAGTTGAAACTGTAGCAGCTCTCATTGTCAATTTCATTTTTTTTAAAACAGCTAAGTATGTAACATGAGCAGGTTGTATCAATGCAGATGTGCAGACCCTGCTCTTGATTGAAAAGGTGAAATTGACAAAGCTTTTTTTTTTTTTTTTTTTTGGTCCCTTCAACTCTGTGAGTTCAGTGGCAAGAAATCAGGGATCTCTTTGTATAATGTATGCTATATGGCCCTTCTGTATTTGCATTTCTCATTAACATGCCTTATACTTTGTCTTCATGATCCTTAATCCCTGAAGATCCACAGTTTGCAGTGACACTAAAAGCCTCATTAGTAATTCAGGCTTATTTCACTAAGGGCCCAATCCTATCCAACTTTCCAGTGCTGATGCAGCCTCAATGCAGTGCCAAGGTAAGCAAACAAACGTTCCTGCACCTTGAGGAGGTTTCCATGACTGTCCCTCCACATCAGAATGCAGCACCCCTCCCATTGGCACAGCTACATCAGTGCTGGAAAGCTGGATAGGATATGGCCCTTAATCATCTGTGATAACATGTCATTCAGATATTAATGTTGCATGCCTCACTAGTCTGTGAGTCCATATAGTAGCGCAAGCAGAGAACTGGGAATTGAAGGATCTGTGTGCTTTTTTCACCTGTAGCCATTGATCTAAGCAAGTTTACCAGAGCTCTGTGTTTTCCAATCTGCAGAGCAGCTGAGCTAACAATTGGTTATATCAGAGGTCCACAGGGACTTATTCGTGTTTGAAAAAGTGTGTTGTTAAGAGCCACAGAGTGCGCCTTTGAACTCCTGAAACATATATCTGTGCTCCCTTTGAAACTCTGGAAAAATAGGCTGTGAGCAACAGGACCTTAAGAACAGGTCCATTCTACAATGAATGTTTTCTACTGGTAGGGGCTCCATTGAGGAATGGTGGTCTTTTCCATTATGACATTTTGGTGTTAAATATCCTCTCTAGTTTCAGCATTGTTTTTCTAAATGCTGCATGATGACAAAATAAATATCTGTTGTTTAGCTGAGCATTTTTCATTTGGGTGTGTCTGGTCTGTGTGTCTGCTAACTGTGAGCATGTGCTTGGCGCCTGCATGTTGCCGTTGCTGCCCCAATTGCTCAGATGGCAAAGGAGAGAGGACGCTTACACGGCGCATTGGAGATGTTTACACAGTGCTGTACTTACTGTGCCACTCCACCTCTGGCTACACTATGGGGAACAGTGGCATCAGGAGGAGGAAATTTGTCCTCTATACATGTCCAATATACATGATTTTAGAAATGGGCTATGTCAGATGCAAGGGAGGGCACCAGGATGAGGTCTCTTGTTATCTGGTGTGCTCCCTTGGGCATTTGGTGGGCCTCTGTGAGATACAGGAAGCTGGACTAGATGGGCCTATGGCCTGATCCAGTGGGGCTGTTCTTATGTCCTAGCCTAGCTCTGGTCGGGCCTACCAATTCCTCGTTTTCCAAGGATCCACGAAAAACCAGAGCCATTCTCTTGCCAGTGCAGCAGCCATCACAAATGTTTCTACACTGGTGCTTGTCTTCTGCTCCTGCCATGGTCAATCAGAAAGATGCAAGAAGATTGCGTGTTCTGTTGTTTTGTGTGGAAACGGTGTCATGCATTTGAGTGTTTTTGAACAAGATTGGCCTGAGTTAAGATTGGCCTGAGGGAAAAAAATAGGATTCCTTCCTTCTCTTTCAGTTACATGGATTCTGGACAAGCATTCTGGAACTTGCTCATTTGAAAAGCTTGTGCAAGCTGGAGATAGAATCCATTTAAAAACAGACTTTTCCTGCAGTATATGATACAATTTAACATGCAGTATGCCTGGTTAGGATGGGGTAGTGTAACCCTTTTGGAAACCTGCCTTGTCCGCAGGTCTTAAAGCTCTTATGCTCCTTTAATACAAATCTGAGAATTCTAAGGTAACAAGAGGCAGGAGAGTAGGAAGCTGACAGGGATGAAGATAGTTGGGACAGAAGGGGGGCGGAGTTAACACTCAGTGAAGTAGCAGAACCTTGGAGGGCTCCAGGAGGAACTGCTAAATAGATGTGTTTTCCAAGGACCTCAGCAATGAGGTAATCTTCATTGCCAAGAAGAAGGAACGAAGGCTGAGAGCTTGAACGGGGCAGTCTCTTGAGATGGCGGTTTCAGAGATATTTTCCCCGATTGCTCTGTGCTGAATCACATCTTATCCCGGACGCCATCTTCGGAGACAATTTGGACAGCTGAGGACCCCCCCCCCCCACGGCCTAGATAAAACATGAAAGCAAACAAAGCCTTTAATTGTGAGTAACCAGTTCATTAAAAGGCTATAAAAAGAATTGCAATCAAGAGGTTGGAAGGAGGGAAAGACAACTTTAAGATTATTTACGTTGGCTTGCAGCCACGCAGAAGGAAAAAAGAGCGAATGTGGATTTAAAGAAGCCCCTGCTGGAGCAGTTTTTTCTTTCTTTTTTGTAACAAGGATGATTGGAAGAAAAGTAAATAAGAGAAGATAAAGAATCACCCTGTTGGAATGGCATGCATGGAAAAGAAAATAACAATTAATCTTTAAAGACAGGAAGTGAAAATGGCTGAATAACAAGTGGAAATTTTTTTGTAGATATTAATGGATTGAATTCTCCTCAGAAGTGAGGAGTATTCCATTAATTATGTCAAATCAAAGCAGATGAAAACAAAGTTGGAACACAAATTTTAAGATAATTAAAGTGGTATCTTCTAAAGCGAATTTATATGAATTGTTTTATAGATGATAATTAATTCCAGAGGAAGTAGCAAAAATGTACCCTGGGTCATCAAATAATTGTTAGATATGCAAAGAGAATGAGAGGATTATTTATTATATGTGGTGGATATGTGAAAAATAAAGAAATATTGGAAAATGATATATATTATTACAAGAGATATTAAATTGTGTAGCACCATTCAAACTGGAAATATTCCTCTTAAATGTGATATCAGAAATTGAAGACCAATATAAGAAACATTTTATTGTACATATCAGTATAGCAGCAAGAATATTGTATGTGCAAAATCTGAAACCTTTTTATGACTGGATAAATAATTTTAGTTAAACAATAGTGATTGTTTAGTTAAATCATTAATTAGTATAATGACAAATATGATAATTTTTGTATCAATGACTTTTTTCAGTCCTTGATTTCTATTTTGGATTAAGACATGTTGTAATCTATGGCCAATATCCTCATGTGTAACCTATGTAGTCCCAGACCTAAGTTTAACCCATTTTCCTTACCTGTATCTGTAATAAATAAATAAACTTTGCACATTCACACACACACAAAAGGTAGTTGGGACAGACAACGGGGAGAATGTAAGTAGGGCATATTCCTAGAGGACTGGTCTAGCAATGATTATTAACCATAATACTGATTAGAACTCCTATGATTTGCCTCTACATAGTACTAGTTGTTGGGGGACAACAGTAGGTAAGGACTCTTCATGCTCTCTTGTGGGTCTCTTGGATGCAACTGGACAACCACTGGGGAAATATGATGCTAAAGTCAATAGCAGGGCTCTTCTGCTACGACTCACCAAAACAGAAACAGGAGTACTTAGGAAGAAGACTCAGCCCTTATTTAATATGGCACCACTACTCAACATGATGTAAAAGAAGTGCATGAACTTTCTTCCACCACACACACAATATATTTTATGTGGGAACTCCACATAAAACTGTATTGCCTGGTTTGTTTAAATCTGATCCACTTTTTTGAGAGGTAAGGACAGTGAAGGCAATGATCATCTATATGTGACAGGATATTTGTGTGGTGTAAGGTAGGCATACACAACGTTTGAACCAAGGCAGACAGAAAGTTTTGACTGAAGACCCTAAAGGTCACCAGCCTGAGACTTGCAGTAGGAGAGATGAAAGATGCTTAGAAGAGATCCCTAAAGACAAGTTACCTTTTAAGAGTCCAGACTCAAGACAAGTATTTCACGCATCCAGTGACGTCTCTAGGGGGGTGCAGGCTGCACCGGGTGACGCCCCAGGGGGGTGACGCAAACTGGGGGGATGACGCACTAAAATCGTGGCATTAGGAGCTACCCTGTCATGCCATACACCGTTGGATGTGGAATTCTCAGTGGAGTGCAATGCAAGAAAACAGAATTGAAATAGCTCCTTTCCTTCAAAAGTTATGGCCAAAAATTGGGAAAAAAAAATTCATGGAGCCCTATGGAAAGTGAAAGTGAGCCGTATTGTGTTTACTCATGAGTCGGCATACTTGCCAAAGTCCGTCAGAAAGGGCAGGCTGAGAGGAATCCAACAACACCACAATGGTCCCAATCCAATGAATGCAGCCCCCCAAAAACACTCAAGAAGGTCCCTGCCTCCCTCCCAGCTGCATCTATTGAGTCCAAAAGGAAGCCACATGGCCGTGTTTACTTGCGAGTAGGTGAACTTGCCTTAGTCTGTTGGAAAGGGCAGGCTGAGAGGACTCCAAGGACATCAGAATTGTCCTCATCCAATGAATGCAGCCCCCAAAAACACCAGAGGAGGTTCCTCCCTCCCAGCTGCAGGTCTATGGAGCCCTATGGAAAGCAAACTCAGCCACATGGTCACGTTTACTCATGAGTAGGTAGATGTGCCTTGGCTGGTGGTCAGGCCACGCACCAGCCAAGAATGGTCCTCTGGTGCTAGTGATGGAGCTGGAGTGCAACAAATGCTCCAGAAGGCAGCCTCCCCCCTCCACCCAAAAAAGGACAAAGAAAAGAGGCTTGAACTGGTAAGAGGAAAGTTTTCTATTTTGCACTTGTAAAGCCAGGAGGGTCTTTGTATTGATCTGCTTGAAAAAGAAGAACTTTAAACTGGACACTGGGGAGGGTTGGAAATCTCACTGCTTCTTTTTGGGGGATTGTTATTGCAGGCAGACTACAGAGTGAGCTCCATTGACCACTATGGGACTTACTTCTGAGTAGACATGCATAGGCTTGAGCTCACAGGCTGCAATCCTACCCACACTTTCCTGAGAGTAAGCCCCATTGACCACCATGGGCCTTACTTTTGAGTAGACATGCATAGGCTTGAGCTCACAGGCTGCAATTCTACCCACACTTTCCTGAGAATAAACCCCATTGACCACAATAGGACTTACTTCAGAGTAGATTCACTTGGTGGAACAGGACTGGCTTCCTCTTATTTAATTATTTCTTTTATTTTAATTATTTATAATTATTTATTTTAATTTGCTTGATGATGTAACTTCTGGCCATGACATCACTTCCAATGGGTCCTGGACAGATTGTCATTCTAAAAAGTGGGTCCTGGTGCTAAAAGTTTGAGAACTGCTGCAATAAGTTGTTAGTAAGTTGACACAGGGGTGTATGTGTATCTACAAGTTTTCAAAATCACTAAAATCAGAATTTGGAGGAATAATACCATCCTGTGATATATCAATCAATGTGTAATTTCATACAGAATGCAATGAAACAAACCACATTGAAATATCTGTGTTCTAACAAAAGGTACAGCCAAAAAACCAGTGGGGGCGGGGTGATGGTACATCACCATGCCCACCACCTGGGGCGTTGCCACACCCACTGCATGGGGTGATGCGTAGGCCTCCCACATCGAGTGACACAAATCCTAGTGACGCCACGGCACGCATCATGATGTGTAGTCCACAGAAGCCTTGAACCTAAAGAAGATCAGGTCATTGGGGGAGAACCCCCCAGTTCTCTATATTTGGCCTTATAATTCATGCTCTGTGACCCAGCTTAAGTGCACCTGGTGGGTACCAGGGACAAGGTCTTCTTGGTGGCAGCACTCTCTTGCGGAACTCTCTTCCTAAAGATGTTCATCAAAGCTCTTCTTTGTCTCCCTGTAAGTGGTAGCTGAAGACCCTCTTATGCTGCAAGGTGTTATTAATTAATATGTGCATGTTTAACTTTTTATGTGCCTTTAACTATGTTATGATGATGTTTTGGTGCTTTGCTGTTTTACTGTTGTACTTTTCAAATTGACCTTAGGTTTCAGGATGTTTCTGTTGTGGTTTGAAACATTGGAAGTCACCCTGTGAAGATTTTATCTGAAATGGCAGGGGACAAATATATAAAACGAATAAGCAAGTAAATAAATGATGGTCCTTTCCAAAGCTACTTTACACTTCCACCCCATCCATTCTGATCAGTAGCGTAGCCAGAGGGGGGCCGGTAAGTACAGCAGGCGTTGCAACACGTTGTGTAAGTGGCCTCTCCCACTCACCGTCAGAGCCATTTGGGGCAGCAATGGCAATGCACACTTCTACCCTCACATCCCGTCCATTCTGATCATCACCCTTTCCTCCTTGCCTTGAAGTAAGTGCCTGTCTTCTCTCTCCCCCATTATTTTCCCTCTTGCTTCCCCCTCCATAGTTTGTGACAGACCCTGGCAGATTCAAGCCTCATGTGGTTTATAGCTGAGCATTCCAAAGCCAGTTATTATTCTGTCAGTCTGAGACTATTCGCAGCATTTCCTATAGTTACAGACAAAAACAAGCTTAAAAAAAAATCATATTCAGTCACATAAATTTCTAGTCTTCATTACCTCAGAACTGCCTGTTGAAAATGGGTTGAGAACATCAATACCTGTGTGGGAGGCTGATTAGAGGAGAGAGCCAAAATGTTCTTCCTTTAATTTACAGTCTACTCTTATCAACTGGAAAAAAAAAAAATCATGAAAAAAACGTAAAGTTCTAAATTCAACAGAAGGTTTTGTTTAAAGGGCACACTAAATTTATCACTTCATTTTCATGATTTATAGCATAATTCTCTCTTGGACTCATAATTTATCACAGACTGTTAATTATGGTATATATGTATACTCTAATGGCAGGAGCAATGAAGTAAAAAAATACCAGATTTCAAAGAATGTCGCCTTGATTTAGAGGGGCTCATAATATTAAGGCTAGAACATATGTTTGCTGTCATTGTGTCTGAATTATATATTAAGTAATTTCTTCTCATCTCCTAAGTGTGTTCTAGATGGAAACAAATAATTGATTTTATACTTACAGGTTGAAATTATATCTTTTTAACTTTCACAGGCTGCTCCATTATATAATTCATGAACAACTAAGTAAAAAAAACAAACCACTTTATCAACCTCAGGTAACCTTATAACTGTATTGTACACTGACTGAATAGAAATTATATCTCAAGAATGTTTCCGTTTCCTCAAAGGCCTTGGAAATTCTGACTTTGCGTAGCTGGATGTGTTGAAGCTACCTATGCTTGCCCTAGGGAATACAAGGTGATGCTGGTAGGGCTGGCTAGCCAAAATGAGGTTTTCCGTGCTTGCCTTGGGTCTCCACATCTCAAGAGGGACTGAGCCTTAGGATGTTGCAGCACATCCACAAGGGTACTGCAAGATGTCCCTGATGACCCCTCCTATCTTTGTTCTCCTGGGTACCACTATCCAAGAGATCCAAGATTTGGGATACAAAATGGTGACATCTGACTGAGTCGGGAAGAAGAGGCTGTGGGGATGTCATGACCCAGGTAAGTTTGGGAACGACTGATATATAGGGTATAAAAGGACTGCCTACTGTCATGTTCATTTCTGTCCTCTTTATCTGGATGGCCCTAAGGGAAGTAACAAAAATGTAAAGGAACAAAAACAATTTACAGTTTTTTAAAAGTACACCTTTGAAGTTTCATCACTTCCAAAAGTTGCAGCCCAAGCTGGCTATGTCACTGCAATCATTCTGGAGTGCTACTGGCTGCAGTACGCGGCTGGCAGCAGAAAGGTTCAGAATGGCTATGGAGAGCTTCAAAATGACCGCCACAGATACAGAATGGCCCCACAAATAGCCTGAAAATAGTTTGAAAATGGTTGTGACTACATTCAGAATGGTCAAATGCAGCAAATGGCCAAAGATAGTCAAGAGCAGGCAGCGGATGTGACAGTAACAATTGTGATCCCATGGATAAATGAATCCATGGGAACTGAGTGCATGGTTACCGAAGTTTGACTATAACTCATAAGGAGGGAGTTCCATTACTGTGGTGTTACCAGTGAGTAGGCCCTACTGCTATTGGCATACATGAGAGGGCCTCCTTAGATGATCTCAGGGAATGGACAGGAATGTATGAGTTATATGTCAGTCCTGTGTGCTGTGAAACAGTCCTTGTGCTCCCCTCTGTTTTTGTCTATGTTCCCTGTTTTTGAAACTTACACATACATACACACAGAGAGAGAGAGAGAGAGAGAGAGAGAGAGAGAGAGAGAGAGAGAGAGAGAGAGAGCCACTCATAAGGGGTATCCCAGAGAAGTACTATTTGAATTTGAAGTGCTCTCAAACTTAGGGCGCAATCCTAATGTCAATGCTTTCCAGCACTGGCATGGCAGTGCCAATGGGACGTGTGCTGCAGTTGGGTGGCATTCACGGAGGCTTCCTCAAAGGAAGGGAATGTTTGTTCCCTTATCTCAGAGCTGCATTGCCCTTATGCATTGCCCTTATGCCAGTGCTGGAAAGCGCTGATATAAAGGGTTAAGATTGCACCCTTAGTTGCTCTCATACTAATCTTGCTTTTCTGCAAGATTATTCTGCAGTCTGCAAAGTTATTCCTTTGTTTCTCTAAAGGAGTGATTTTCAACGTTTTTCAGCTCACGGCATACTGATAAGGCGCTAAAATTGTCAAGGCACAATATCAGTATTTTTAATTTTGACAAGGCACACCATACTGCCAGTGGGGGACTCACATTCCCAATGGCCCTACTAATAAATTACCCTCTCTCAAACTCCCATAGCACATCTGTGGACCATTCACAGTTCACCAATGTGCCCTGGCACACTGGTTGAAAATCGCTGCTCTCAAGTAATAACCATATATGTATGGATCTTTTGAGAACTCCAACTTTAGTCACATTGACTCTTAAAGCCCATTTTTGCCCAGCCTGCAGGTGTACACATTTGATCCCTGCTGCATATATGCAACATTGGGCAGAAATAGCTTAACTGTGCTCTGTTGATTGATGTCCCAAGCTACCTTCACATTTCCACCATGTGGAATTGAGGTAACCTAATTATAGATTACACTGTTGTTTTTGTGTTTGGCACTGATGTACTTCTGTTATTGGGAAGCCAAATGTCAAATCTCAACTGGGGTTAGTCCTAATGGCATTGGTGACAAGCTGCACATCACCAGGAGATCAAGAGCTCTGACAACACAGCTGCACAGGATTTTGCTGCTTTTGTCCTAGCAAAACATATGAGGAAGGAGGCCAGGTACTGTATTTGCTCTATGCAGGGAAAATGCTAGTTCAGTTACTGAAACTCTATACATTCTAAATTTTTGACATTTGTCAAAAATTGTAAATTGTTGACATTCATGCATGTGCTTTTATCTTAGTGTAGGATTCTTGGTGTCATGAAGCCAGCAGAACTGACATGTCAAAAAATGCAGAATATTGTTGCTCTAGTAAGAATTCCTTTTAACACTGTAAAAAAGCACTGATGGTTTATCTACTTTCACATGGACAAAGTGTTACCTTGATCTACCTCTGTGCATGTAGTTCTGTGCATGTGTTATGTTGGCAGATTCAGCACCAAAACAGACTATATTCACAAATTTAATTGCCAGGTTCTAGATACCACTCTGTGCACTGGGTTCAACTTGTAACCTTTTATTTGTGAGTAAATACCATTTATCTTTTATTGATCCTGGTTGGTTGGGCACCTTGGCGCTTAAAGGAGTCTTCTTTTACTCACTCCAGTGGCATAGCTAAGGGGGTGCAAGGGGTAGCAGTTGCACCGGGCATCAAGCTTTAGAGGGGTAACAAGCTGAGCTTGACACGAGTGACCAAAATTGTGAAAATCTTGGTATGTATGAATAATACCATCATGTTATATATATTTGGAAAGGTAATTTAATACAGATTGCAATGAAACAAACAGCACTGGTATATCTGTATTCTATCAAAAGTTATGGCCAATTAACCAGAAAATGAACTCAACTGTCTTGTGGAACAAAAAGTGGATTTGCCTATCTCCAAACTGACCTGTGAGACTGATTGTTCTGAGTGCCAGTGAGATGTTATTATGATACAGCATGGAACCAATAACTTTTTATTTATTTTCTTAATTAAATTTGATTTTTATCATGTGGGGGCAGGCTACAAAATGTTCTTTGACCTCAGGTAGCGGATAGATGCCTTAGCTATGCCACTAACTTGGGGGGAGACAGCAGAGCAAGTGGGTGGTGAGCTGCTGGGGGGAGGAGGTGGGTTCCTCCCACTTCTCACTTTTAAAAAAGCCTGGGTGTGATGTCACTTCCGGTTGTGACATCACTTCTGGGGCAACATTTTGAGCTTGGCACCGAGCTACATGACCATTAGCTATGCCATTGGCTCACTCTACCACCTTTCCTAGAGATGTTTACTCCAACAGATATGATTATTTCTTATTTCAAACAGATACAATGATGGAAAGTATTAAACTCTCCAGGATTGCTTTCAGCAGTCACCTAGAGATTAATACTGATTCCTAAGAACATAAGAACAGCCCCACTGGATCAGGCCACAGGTCCATCTAGTCCAACTTCCTGTATCTCACAGTGGCCCACCAAATGCCCCAGGGAGCACACCAGATAACAAGAGACCTCATTCTGGTGCCCTCCCTTGCATCTGGCATTCTGACATAGCCCATTTCTAAAATCAGGAGGTTGCACAGGCCAATCCTGGGGGCACTAGGCCAATCCTGGAGGTTTGGCACCCTTAGGGAGATAGTTAATGTCCCCTCCCCTTGCTGTGACCCAAGTAGAATCAGCAGCTACTTTTTCACAACATGAAGCTGTCATGCCATGTCTGGTCTGGCAGTTTTCAGGTTATATTCATTGTCTTAGCACCTCCATATCCCAAGATTCTATAGCTCTTCTGTTTCATATTTCTGTATTTGAACACATTTTCTTGCATACCATGTTCTCAAATATGCAAAAAGAAAAAGCAGAGTCAGAAAGAAATGCAGCCCTGTTCACTTGCTGTGAACTGAAAAGTGCCTAAGAAGAAGGTGAATAATGACAATTTTCTGCAGATATACTGGGCCAGATTTATCCCTAGTGCAGCTCTTTTCTTTCCACTGATTTACTAGACTGAGGAATTTAGCCTATTATTCACAATTGTGTTTTATACTGGGCCCTTGCTGCTGTAAAGCATTTCTTATCTTTTGAAATTACAGATTGCTAGGTTCAGCAAAAGGAGTGCAAATTTTCTGTACAAAATGATACAGGAGAAAATGAAAAATACTATTAATGCCTCATTGTAAAGTTTGTCATGGATCACCATATTTCAGGAAGACAAACAACTGTCTTTCAAATGAAATGGAGAGGAAAACTAGTTATGTGGAGCACTAATATTTGGAGCACATACTGATCGATCCATCCATCCATCCAAGTTTCAAGAATAAACACAATGAAGTAACTGATTGATAAGTTTATTTTAAGCATAGCTAAGCCTTAAATCACTTGAAAATAGGAGGAAGGATAAGGAACAGAGTGCTCTGTATTGTTACAAGCAGGTTCAGAGACAGTATGGCAGGGGTGGCCAACCTTTCAACTTTAAGGCTCCTGGACCTTTAACAATATACAGGAGGGAATGTATAGCGGAGGGAATGTATAGATGAGGGCATTTCAGCAGGTGCAGTCGGTGGTCTGATGATAAGCTGTACCTGCTGAAATTTCCTCCTCTTGACTTGACCCTTGCTAATTGGGTAGGAGACACTTTTTCAAGTGGGTGCTCCTCTTTTATTTAGCAGGGGGAGAGTAACTGGCCCTTCTCACCCCAGCAGTGTCTTTTCTAGTGGCTGTCTGCTGGTATTTGGCATCTTTTAGATTGTGAGCCCTTTTGGGACCAGGAGCCATTAGTTACTTGTTTTTTTCTCTGTAAACCACTTTGTGAACTTTTGTTGAAAAGAGGTATATAAATACTGTTAATAATAATCATAATAAAGTTGAAAGGTTAGCTACCCCTGCACCATGGGATAGTGGTAAGGGTGCTGGGTGAAGAGTTCAAATTCCTAAAGACCTCGGTTCAAATTCCATTCAGCCAGAAAGCTCAAGTCAGAAAGTTCATCATAAGCTGTGCTGGTGCAGCAGGGCTGCATGGTCTGTACTGCATCCATCACAGATTAGGAGCAGGCTGGAGGTCTCCTCAGGGTAAGGCAGGGGTGCCCAAACCCTGGCCCTGGGGCCATGTGCGGCCCTCGAGGCCTCTCAATGCGGGCCTCAGGGAGCTCCCAGTATCGATGAGACTCTGGCCCTCCAGTGCTTTGTTGGAGCCCACACTGGCCCGATGCAACTGCTCTCAGCATGAGGGCAACTGTTTGACCTCTCGCGTGAGCTGTGGGATGAGGGCTCCCTCCACTGCTTGCTGTTTCACATCTGTAATGCAGTAGCGGCAGAAAAAGAAAGGCCAGCCTTGCTTTGTGCAAGGCCTTTTATAGGCCTTGAGCTATTGCAAGACCTTCATATAAGTTCATCTTTAATATATTCATTTATGTAAACGTATGTAAATTTATTCAAATTTGAAATGTAAATTAATTCTTTTTTCCCCCTGGCCCCTGACACAGTGTCAGAGAGATTATGTGGCACTCCTGCCAAAAACTCTGGACACCCCTGTGGTAAGGTGATATTTTTCCTCTTATACCGAATAATGCCCAGCCTGTCCTATGGGGCTACTTGGATCTCCACCAGCTATTTAGCTAGTGGAAGTCTGAGCAGCACAGCTTAAGCTATTCTGTCCAATGTTGCATATAAGCAAAAGGGATCAAATGTGTATACCTATGGGCTGGGCAAAAATAGGTTAAGGCTATCAGGCTTTGGAGGGAGAATAAGACAAGGCAGAAGAGGCCTTCCCATACCTCCTGAGCCTGATTTACCCCCATTATGCCCTCCTTGGCTCAAAATGCCTCTCCCCACTTCCAAATCATCCTCCTGCTGCCCCTCCGCCATCCAGGGCAACCGTACCTGTGCCATTTGGAGGAAGACCTGGATGCAGTGTTAGGGGGCAGGCCTCTGCTGGCACAGCTTATTCTTGGGGTGTTGTGATGTGCTTATAGCACATTTGTAATGCCTCTGCCAGCACAGGGACTGCTGTTCCAGTGAATCTTTGACTTAGGATTGTGCTCTGAGTCTAACTTATCCCACAGAGTGGTTGGGAATATAAGATAGGGGGCAACCTTGTACACCTTCAGCTTTTTGGAGGAAAAGTAGAATAAAAATGTTGAATTATATTCTACAGAAATTAGGATTCCTAAATTCCACTGGAAGTAATGAGACTTAAATCAGTTATGACTAATACCTCATTAGAGATCATCATCACTGAGCTGCATGAAATCCTCTGTCTTTGCTGGAGAGAAGGTGGAGTACCTCAAGACATGAGGGATGCAAACATCATCACGCTGTACAAGAACAAAGGCGACAGGGGTGACTGCAACAACTACCGCGGCATCTCTCTCCTTAGCGTAGTAGGTAAGCTGTTTGCCCGAGTTGCACTAAAGAGGCTCCAGGTACTTGCAGAGAGCGTCTATCCAGAATCGCAGTACGGATTCCGAGCCAACAGGTCCACCACTGATATGGTATTCTCCCTTAGACAACTGCAGGAGAAATGCAGGGAACAACGACAGCCACTCTTTATAGCCTTCATAGATCTCACGAAGGCTTTCGACCTGGTCAGCAGGGACGGCCTCTTCAAGATTCTCCCCAAGATCGGATGTCCACCCAGGCTCCTCAGCATCACCTGATCTTTTCACAAGGACATGAAAGGCACTGTTGTCTTCGATGGCTCCACATCAGACCCCTTTGACATCCGAAGCGGAGTGAAGCAGGGCTGTGTTCTTGCGCCAACCTTGTTTGGGATTTTCTTCGCTGTCCTGCTGAAGCATGCCTTTGGAACTGCAACAGAAGGCATCTATCTCCGGACCAGATCAGATGGAAAGTTCTTCAACCTCTCCAGACTGAGAGCAAAGTCCAAAGTTCAGCTGAAATGTCTTCGTGACTTCCTCTTTGCCGACGATGCAGCTGTCACTACCCACTCTGCCAAAGATCTCCAGCAGCTCATGGATCGTTTTAGCAAGGCCTGCCAACATTTTGGACTGACAATCAGCCTGAAGAAAACACAGGTCATGGTTCAGGATGTGGACTCACCTCCCTGCATTACAATCTCTGAGTATGAACTGGAGGTTGTCCATGACTTTGTGTACCTTGGCTCAACGTTCTCCAACACTCTTTCTCTCGATACCGAGCTAAACAAATGCATCGGTAAAGCAGCTCCCATGTTTTCCAGACTCACAAAGAGAGTCTGGTCCAACAAGAAGCTGTCGGAACATACCAAGATCCAGGTCTACAGAGCTTGCGTCCTGAGTACACTTCTGTACTGCAGCGAGTCATGGACTCTTTGCTCACAACAGGAGAGGAAACTGAACGCATTCCACATGCACTGCTTCCGACGCATCCTCGGCATCACCTGGCAGGACAAAGTTCCAAACAACACAGTCCTGGAACGTGCTGGAATCCCTAGCATGTATGCACTGCTGAAACAGAGACGCCTGCGTTGGCTTGGTCATGTTGTGAGAATGGATGTTGGCCGGATCCCAAAGGATCTCCTCTATGGCGAACTCGTGCAAGGAAAGCACCCTACAGGTAGACCACAGCTGCGATACAAGGACATCTGCAAGAGGGATCTGAAGGCCTTAGGAGTGGACCTCAACAGGTGGGAAACCCTGGCCTCTGAGTGGCCTGCTTGGAGGCAGGCTGTGCAGCATGGCCTTTCCCAGTTTGAAGAGACACTTGGCCAACAGTCTGAGATAAAGAGGCAAAGAAGGAAGGCCCATAGACAGGGAGACAGACCAGGGACACACTGCACTTGCTCCCAGTGTGGAAGGGATTGTCACTCCCGAATCGGCCTTATCAGCCACACTAGACACTGTGCCAGAACCACCATCCAGAGCGCGATACCATAGTCTTTCTAGACTGAAGGTTGCCAACATTTGAATACCTCATTAATTTCAACGGTCTGTAGTCGCAACTAACTTCTTAGAAAATGGAAAAAATCATAAGAACATAAGAAGAGCCCCACTGGATCAGGCCATAGGCCTATCTAGTCTAGCTTCCCGTATCACACAGTGGCCCACCAAATGCCCCAGGGAGCACAGCAGATAGCAAGAGACCTGCATCCTGGTGCCCTCCCTTGCATTGGCATTCTGACATAGCCCATTTCTAAAATCAGGAGGTGGCACATACACATCATGGCTTGTAACCCATAATGGATATTTCCTCCAGAAACTTGTCCAATCCCCTTTTAAAGGCATCCAGGCCAGGTGCCATCACCACATCCTGCGGCAAGGAGTTCCACAGACCGACCACATGCTGAGTAAAGAAATATTTTCTTTTGTCTGTCCTAACTCTCCCAACACTCAATTTTAGTGGATGTCCCCTGGTTCTGGTGTTATGTGAGAGTGTAAAGAGCATCTCTCTATCCACTTTATCCTTCCCATGCATAATTTTGTATGTCTCAATTATGTGTGTCCCGTCCCCCCCAGATCTCTTTTCTAGGCTGAAGAGGCCCAAACGCAATACCCTTTCCTCATAAGGAAGGTGCCCAGCCCAGTAATCATCTTAGTTGCTCTCTTTTGCACCTTTTCCATTTCCATTATGTCCTTTTTGAGATGTGGCGACCAGAACTGGACACAATACTCCAGGTGTGGCCTTACCATTGATTTGCACAACTGCATTATAATATTACCCGTTTTGTTCTCAATACCTTTTCTAATGATCCCCAGCATAGAATTGGCCTTCTTTACTACCGCCGCACATTGGGTCGACACTTTCATCGACCTGTCCACCACCACCCCAAGATCTCTCTCCTGATCTGTCACAGACAGCTTAGAACACATTAGCCTATATGTGAAGTTTTGATTTTTTGCCCCAATGTGCATGACTTTACACTTACTGACATTGAAGTGCATCTGCCATTTTGCTGCCCATTCTGCCAGTCTGGAGAGATCTTTCTGGAGCTCCTCACAATCACTTCTGGTCTTCATCACTTGGAAAAATTTGGTGTCGTCTGCAAACTTAGCCACCTCACTGCTCACCCCTGTCTCCAGGTCCTTTATGAAGAGGTTGAAAAGCACCGGTCCCAGGACAGATCCTTGGGGCACACCGCTTTTCACCTCTCTCCATTGTGAAAATTGCCCATTGACACCTACTCTCTGTTTCCTGGTCTTCAACCAGGTCTCAGTCCAGGAGAGGACCTGCCCTCTAATTCCCTGACTATGGAGTTTTTTTTGGTAGCCTTTGGTGAGGGACCGTGTCGAATGCCTTCTGAAAGTCCAGATATATAATGTCCACAGGTTCTCCCGCATCCACATGCCTGTTGACTTTTTCAAATAATTCTAAAAGGTTTCTGAGGCAAGACTTACCCTTACAGAAGCCATGCTGATTCTCCCTAGACAAGGCCTGTTTGTCTATGTGTTTTGAGATTCTATCTTTGATGAGGCATTCCACCATCTTACCCTGTATAGATGTTAGGCTGACCGGCCTATAGTTTCCCAAGTCCCCCCTCTTTCCCTTTTTAAAGATAGGTGTGACATTTGCTATCCTCCAATCCTCTGGCACCGTGGCCATTTTGAGGAACAAGTTGCATATTTTAGTCAAGAGATCAGCAACTTCATTCTTTAATAACTCTTGGGTAGATGCCATCAGGGCCCGGTGACTTTTATCTCCTTTTATCTCCCCTTTCCCTCCCTCACCATCCAGAGGGCCAACCGCTTCTCTGGCGGGTTTCCTGCTTCTAACATATTCGAAGAAGTTTTTATTATTCCCCTTAATGTTGCTGGCCATGCGTTCCTCATCGTCTCGCTTGGCCTCCCGTATCACCTTTTTACATTTCTTTTGCCATGTTTTATGTTCCTTTTTATTCTCTTCATTAGGGCAAGACCTCCATTTATGAAAGGAAGCTTCCTTGCCCTTTACGGCCTCTCTAACTTGGCTGGTTAGCCATGCGGGCACCCTCCTGGACTTAGTGGAGCCCTTCTTCCTTTGCGGTATACACTTCTGCTGGGCTTCTGTTACTGTTGTTTTAAGCAGCCTCCATGCACTCTGGAGAGATTGGACTCTTTATATTTGGGTTGTATTTGGGTTGGGGACCATATAAGACCTTCTGCACATAGATGCTTCAATTTTTGGGTTGTATTTGGGTTGGGGACCATATAAGACCTTCTGCACATAGATGCTTCAATTTTTGGGTTGTATTTGGGTTGGGGACCCAATGTATTTGGGTTGGGGACCATATAAGACCTTCTGCACATAGATGCTTCAATTTTTTCCCACCATAGCTTTTCAGGTTGCATTAAAAGTTGTTCCAAAATTTCTCTAGGCTTTTAAGTTATAATGTTTAACAGCTTGCTCCCCCCAAAATATCTTATTTTGTCTATTGTCTATTTGTCTAAAAATATCTTATTATTTACACATCATGAAAATGTGTAATTATTTTTGTCCTTATTAAAGCATTCAGCCATTTGATGCTTTTAGTTAAAAAAATGTAATTGATTAGTTAGAGCAGCCATTTTCAAGCACTGTGCCATGGTACACCGGTGTGCCACGAATGGTTCCTAGGTGTGCCATGGGAATTTGGGAGCCATTTATTCATAGGGCCATTGGGGGATGTGAGCCCCCATTGGCAGCATGGTGTGCCTTGTCAATTGTCAAAAACCTGATGGTATGCCTTGATAATTTTAGTACCTTTCCAGTATGCCATGAGATGAAAACAGTTGACAATTACCTAGTCAGTGTATTTTTAGTTTAGTGTTGATTTTCTGTTATCTTAATTAGAGTTTATTCTTTCAGAGAAGGTTCTTTTATTTAGTTAATGAGAGTCTAGAGTCATTGGTGGGAGAAATAGTCATATCTCACCTCTCTAACATTTTTGAGCTCTTTGAGAATGCTGAATGTTAATAAAAGTATGGATAGGGGTGATCCAATAGTCCTGAGCAGGGGTGGGCAAACATTTTGGCAGGAATGCCACAACGTCTCTCTGATTGGGGGTCCCTGAGAGTCACAAATGGCCCCCTGGCTGGGGTTGCCCACCCCTGTTCTTGAGCAACAGACTCTTGTGGCACCTTCAAGACTAACACAATGATTTCTGCATAGCCTTCTATGGTCTACAGTTCATTCCATCAGAGTCATGAAATCAATATGCAGACACATACATACAGTACAAGCTGACAAGTGTACAAGGTAAGCATGGTGACAATTGACAATTGGTGATAATCTTATACCAATGCTAAATTAACTCTGTAATATGACTTTTAAAACAGCTGAGAGCCCAATCCTATCCAGCTTTCTAGCACTGTTGCAGCCATGCCAACAGGGGACATGCTACAACAGGAGTGCTCACACTTTTTTGGCTCGAGAGCTACTTTGAAACCCAGCAAGGCCCGGAGATCTACCAGAGTTTTTTTTTTTACAATGTTCGCGCCATCATAACACATAACATTTATGTGTACAATGTATGTTGGTGTACCTTGAGCCCCACTGAGTATAACAGGACTTACTCCTGAGTAGACATGCCTAGGATTAGGCTGTGAGGCTGCAGTCCTAGCCACACTTACCTGGGAGTAAGCCCCATTGAGTACAATGGGCCTTACTCCCGGCGTTTCCTCCCAGAGGCACCTGAAGGGGGGGGTTGGCACTCCGTGATCTACTCATTTTGCCTCACGATCTACCGGTAGATCGCAATCCACCTATTGAGCACCCCTGTGCTACATCTTGCAATGAAGGGATAGTCACAAAGGCCTACTCAAGGTAAAGGAACATTTGTTCCCTTGCCTAGGAGCTTCATCAGCACTAGAAAGTTGGATAGGATTGGGACCTGATTGGAGCAATTACTGCTTTTGAAAGATGGGTGCTGTAGTCCTGGCTTCTAAGCACAGGTGTTGTTGGAATTGATTTATTAGCTTGCTTGTTACGTAATACTCCCTCATACACACACATTTACTGAAGACAAGGAGGGTGGAGCAAGTCACATCCTTTGGCCCTGCCCCCTGCGAACTCTCTCTCTCTCTCTCTCTCTCTCTCTCTCTCTCTCTCTCTCTCTCTCTCTCTGGTACTAACAACTGTGACATTCTTTATAAGAGGCCATATTGCATACAGGAGGCTGGCAGAATCCCAATCATGAATGAATGAAGATATGGGTACTTTGAAATGATTCCTAGGATCTTGCCATGTCTTCTATCTGAGACAGATGCATATGACCCTTTTCTACATGGCTGCCTTTAGAAAGTGCTTTTGTATGCACGTATGAGTAACAGAAACAACAGTTACTAAGGTGACTTTATATATTCTGCAGCGCGCGCGCACCCCCCCAAAAAAACTAGAGGAAAGCCTTTTAAACATAGGCTGTAACTTGAGCAATGTATTTTGCTTATTCGGTTTCCTTATATATGACTCCCAGTGACAAAGCAGCCTCTCCTCTGTGCTGCTGTGCTGTGGTTTTTATCCTCACTTTAACAGAAAAATAGAAAGATTCTATGAAATGCATAAAGAAGATTGTATTTCGTGTTGTCTGATGGCATATATAGTCCAGTATCCAGCAGCCTTTTTCATGACACTTTTCTCCAAAACCAGGATTATAGAAATGATTGAAATGAATATAATAAAATGTATTTCATCACTTCCAAGCACAAACCATGTGTTGCACTGCCATAAAAGATGTGGCTTGAGAATGAAAGATCAGAACACGAAAGGAGCAGGAGTCTGAAAAACAGCGCATTAACAGGTCACGACAGACATTCGTGGCAAACTACTGGATTGAAAATAGACATTGCTGGAAACAGTGCTGCCAGAGTGATCTAAAAATCCTTGCAAGTAGAAAGCTAGTATGTTAGGGAGATGTTAGCATGATGGCTGCAAGAGGTGGCAGCACTCGGCATCCATTACTGGTTCCCACCATGCCCACAGAACCAGGTAAGGCAGAGAAAGGGTGGGTGGGGGAGGCAGCAGGAAGGGTAGGGCCAGTGGCAATGGCACTTGCCAGATCCTATCCCCTCTTTTTTGAGCCTCTCCACCCTTTTCTTCTCATAAGAACATAAGAAGAGCCCCACTGGATCAGGCCATAGGCCCATCTAGTCCAGCTTCCTGTATCTCACAGTGGCCCACCAAATGTCCCAGGGAGCACACCAGATAACAAGAGACCTCATCCTGGTGCCCTCCTCTGCATCTGACATAGCCCATTTCTAAGATCAGGAGGTTGCACAGACACATCATGGCTTGTAACCTGTAATGAATTTTTCCTCCAGAAACTTGTCCAATTCCCTTTTAAAGGCATCCAGGCCAGATGCCATCACCACATCCTGTGGCAAGGAGTTCCACAGACCAACCACACACTGAGTAAAGAAATATTTTCTTTTGTCTGTCCTAACTCTCCCAACACTCAATTTTAGTTGATGTCCCCTGGTTCTGGTGTTATGTGAGAGTGTAAAGAGCATCTCTCTATCCACTCTGACCATCCCCTGCATAATTTTTTATGTCTCAATCATGTCCCCCCTCAGGCGTCTCTTTTCTAGGCTGAACAGGCCCAAACGCAGTAGCCTTTCCTCATAAGGAAGATGCCCCAGCCCGGTAATCATCTTAGTCACTCTCTTTTGCACCTTTTCCATTTCCCCTATGTCTTTTTTGAGATGTGGCGACCAGAACTGGACACAATACTCCAGGTGTGGCCTTACCATCAATTTGTACAATGGCATTATAATATTAGCCAGTTTGTTCTCAATACCTTTTCTAATGATCCCAAGCACAGAATCGGCCTTCTTCCCTGCCGCCGCTCATTGGGTCAACACTTCCATCGACCTGTCCACCATCACCCCAAGATCTCTCTCCTGATCTGTCACAGACAGCTCAGAACCCATTAGCCTATATGTGAAGTTTTGATTTTTTGCCCCTATGTGCATGACTTTACATTTACTTACATTGAAACGCATCTGCCATTTTGCTGCCCATTCTGCCAGTTTGGAGAGATCCTTCTGGAGCTCCTCACAATCACTTCTGGTCTTCACCGCTTGGAAAAGTTTGGTGTCGTCTGCAAACTTAGCCACCTCACTGCTCACCCCTGTCTCCAGGTCGTTTATGAAGAGGTTGAAAAGCACAGGTCCCAGGACAGATCCTTGGGGCACACCGCTTTTCACCTCTCTCCATTGTGAAAATTGCCCATTAACACCCACTCTCTGTTTCCTGGTCTTCAACCAGTTCTCAATCCATGAGAGGACCTGTCCTCTGATGCCCTGACTGGAATTCAGACGTGTCTCCTCAGTCTTGTGCTGAGTCTCCTCAGACTTGTGCTAGCTACAGAGCTGGTGCAGGTCTGAGGAGATTCATTGTGAAACTGGAGGCTTCCAGATGGTTAAGGGGAAATAACTTTCCTTTCCCCTCTGAAGCTTCCAAATCTGCCCCTCTGCTAGATACAGTGCACTTGTTTTTGGTGCAGCTACATGGCCGCGGGGGGGGGGGGGGGAGGAGGATAGCATTGGGCTCTCTTATGCCCCAATCCTAACCTCCTCTCCCTCCCATGTAACTAGCGTTGTGCCAGTGGAGGCTGCTTTATGGTAGTCACAAATCAGCCTCCACCAACAAGGGAAGCAGGCCTGCTGCCAGGGAGTCCAGAGTGGCCTCCCATGCACTGGAAGACCCATGGAGACCTGCTGGAGCAGGTAAGTCTGTGAAGGGGTTTGCAGGGAGGCAGGGGAGAATTGAATGGGGTTGGAGTGGGTGGAAAGGGGCAGTAATAGGGTGGGGAGGATGGTGGATTAGGCCTGGGCGGTGGCATATTCTACATCCCAACTCCTTTCCAGGGCCTGATCCACCTTCCTGGGTCAAATGAGGGCCCACTCCTATCCAATTTTCCAGTTCCAGTGCAGTCGTGCCAATGGGGTGTGCACTGCATTCTGTGGTGAGAAGGCAGTCACAGAGGCCTCCTCAAGGTATGGGAACATTTGTTTCCTTACCTTGGGGCTGCACTGTGGCTGCACCGGTGCTGGAAAGTTGAATAGGATTGAACCCTGAGACTTGCTCCAGCAATTGAGCTGGCGTAGGTCTGAGTTGACAAATGATGGTTGCGAAGTGAACAAAGCAGAACAAAACACAAAACAAATAAGGCCTACATAACCAGAAAAATAACAGTACAGGTTGAGACTAATTATTTGCGTGGGTTCCATTCCAAGCACTCACATGGATGGCAAAAAACACACTATAGCAAATCAATTTAAAAAACAAAGTTTCTTTGCTCCCGTGATTTAAAAACAGCATTGATGACCTTTGTGATGTAAGATAAGAGTCATTTACAAGACAATCCATCAATCAGTCTTCCTCCAAGTGCTTAGAAAGAGCTGAGAGCTTACACTCAGCCCCTCCCTTAACCAATGCAAAAGGATCACCTTTCTTTCACATGCTCAGGGGGAAGGGAGGGGTCGCCTGGAGAGAGAAGAATTGATGAATTGTCAGCCAGCTGCCCTTTCTCTCTCATTAAGGAGGCTGTTGTTAAAGGACTGTTCAGTTTTTCAAACTTATTTTAAAGGGATGCATTTTTCCCCTTCTCCAGGGATCAGCACATTCCTTCTCATTTGCAGGGGCCATTCGTGTTGAGTCAAATCCGTGTATAAAAAATCCATGCATAAATAGGCTGGACCTGCACATGAGAAACAATTTGAGACAGCTACAGATTTGGAGCCATTCCTCTGCTCACTCACCTTTGCTGTGACTGGCACCATCACAGAACAGTTAGCACCACTCTAGACTGCCTAGCTCAAAGGACATCACCACTCTAACCCAGTTCTATGGGAGGAAATCTCTGCTCCCTGACTCGTCTTCAGCTTCTTCTCCCTCCTCCATAGTTGCCTCCACTGCCAGGCATAGCAACACTCTTGCTCACTGACAGCCCAGCAGTAACGGTGGCATGGCAGGAACAGTCAGGTAAGGAGGTAGGGAGTGAGGGTGCATGTGGGCAGGGGGAATGAGGGGTGGCATTGTACAGCCCACATTGGGTGCTAAAATGTATTGGTCAGGCACTGTGTGGCATGCTATCCGTTCATTTGCAGGCAGTTTTTTACATGGAGGGTGCTTTCAAATGTAATTTGTTCCATTTACATCATGAAGTGATAGAGTACATGTGATGACTATAGGAGAATGTCCTGGTAAATTCTGTCTTCAGATTTTAGCTTTCAAAATTCAGTTTGAAAGCAGAGCAGCAACAACATACTGTACTTTGAAAAAAATCAGTTAAGGTCAATAAAACAGAATGTTTTTATGTGCTGACATTTTGAAAGATGCACAGGGACCTTTAAGAGAAAGCTTGATCTCATTGTTAAAATGTGGGTATTTTCTTCTGACTCGACTTCTTTCAACTTGCAGAATAAATGATGTAAATGTTAAATCCTGTGATGTGCTCCATTTTGGAACCTAAAACATATCAGAACATATGATTTTCCATACTCTTGTTGATATTCACAAACAAAATAACTGCGTGCCCCATATGTTTGCATTTGGAAAGTAATGTTCTTTCTGTGTTCTATATTGGAATATAAATGGAAGAACTAAGAATTGTCAAGGGCAGTTGCTGATTCTGCAGGATGGAATGTACAGCAGCAAGAGCTCTGAATAACCTTAATCTTGTGAGCATGTCACCTTCATCTTCGTCCTGATAGCTGGAATCTGCAGTTTTCAGAAAATAGGCTTCTGACGTAACTTGCCATTCATCAGGCTCATCCTGGTGCAAAGAGTCTGGTTTGCATAACTCTGTAATGGCAAAATAGATTCTACATATGCGCATGAAATTTCATCTCTTTGGTGTTCTATGAACTATATATGTATGATGATTAGTGTATAGGACAAATGGAGTCTGCAACAGATTGTTGCAGAGATCTCCAAGCCCTGGGAAACCCTCCTGTGCAAGGTGTAAATCAGGCTGGAACAGGAACTTCAAGCTGATGTTTGGTCCTCACTGGAGGAGAGGAGTTTCTAGTGGAGGGGAAAGCAAAAAAGATACTTTTTTTCTACTACATTCCCTTGTGCTGTGATATAAAGCACAAGAGGTTTAGTTTGAGGGCTGGCTGCCGGCCCTATATCTGAGCATTTTATGGCTAAATAACACTGGGTGGAGGAGGTTCTGTAAAGTGTGGGAAAGGGAAAATGTGTCTATTTTCCCTTTTCTCCTGAAACACCACTGTAGAGTGCACTGAGGAAGAGCTTTTTACCTAACAACATATACCCTTCACCCTAATGCTCCCCTCCAGAAACATATGTTAGAGATTTCAGCAGGCCAATTTCCTTGCTCTTCCTGCCCTCAATTTACTTTTTCTTCAAAGTAAACAAAGCGACCTAACAAAGCGACTTATAACAAAACTGATTTTACTGTTGGCTAATTGATATAAGTAAACAAGAATTATTATTATTATTATTATTATTATTATTATTATTATTATTATTATTATTATTATTATTATTATTATTATTATTTGTAGGTACGCTGCCACATCAGCGCTGGCAAACCACGCCACCCGTGGTTCAGCCTCCTTGCACCAAACCCAAGCCAATTAACACAAAAGGCGTATGTGGCGTGAGATAATCAGGTTGTTTGATTATGCAAAGAGAGTTTCGGGAATGAGGGGGGGAGAGGGATAAAAATAAAGAGCTCTCGACAGAGAGGGGAAGATCTTCCACCAAGCCCGCCTTCGTCTCTTTCTTCATCTCTATTGAGATCCCACATCTGGTGATCCCGACGTGATCCCAGGACCCAACTTACCTCGACTGGAACAGTCTTCGGTGCACCTCAGCTTCGGCTCCCTGGTAAGTATGGGGGACTCCTTGTCAAAGGAACAGAGCGAACATGCTCAAGAATTATATAAACTGGTCAAACAGACCGGCGAGGGCTCGGTTTCAGTGCAAGATTTTCGAGATCTTGTCAGGGAATTGGACGCCTCTTGTCCATGGTATCCGGAACGAGGCAGTCTTCTGACTACGGATTGGGGGAGGCTGGGGAAAAATCTGCAGGCAGAACCCCGGGCTCCCATCGCTCTAATCCTTACCTGGCAAAAGGTCTATAGGGCATTGTGCCAGCTTAATCCACCTGATAATATGCTTATGAAAGGTACTCTCCCCTCTGCCACAGGGCCACCCCCATATCCAACACTCCTTCCAGCAGCACCAACCCTCGAAATAATTACATCGCCTCCCGTGCCTAGTGCTCCTTCGGAGCCGCGGCGGCGGTCTCAAATAGCCGCTTCCATTGCTGCTGCCCGCACAGCAGGCACCCGAGATCTGGCTGACCACTGGGAGGGTGAATCCCCTGCCTTTTTTCCTTTAGAGCGCACACCAGATGATCAGGGGAACGTCCATCTTACATGGACTCCCCTGCCATATTCCATTCTGAGGGAGATTAATAAGTCAGCCAAGGAGGATGGATTACAGTCCACCTACTTTCAAGGTATGATAGAAGGACTAAGCAATGGGCACCACATGCTCCCAGTAGATTGGAAAGATCTAATGCGAATGATTCTTAGCCCTGCCCAATATGTTGTATGGGATAGTGAATTCCGGCAGGCTGCTCACCTAGGTGCTACCCCCAATATCACCACTGAGCAAGTCTATGGCTCAGGGCAATTTGCGGCCATTGATATGCAATTACAGTTCACAGATGATCATCTCCGGGCCACGGCTGTGTGCATACAGCGAGCACTACGTCGTGTCCCAGGTAAGAACGCCTCCCAAAAATCATTCTCTGCAGTAAAACAAGCGCCTACCGAGCCATACACGACCTTTGTAGACCGGCTGAAGGCTGCCATAGCCCGGCAAATTGACAACCTTGAAGCACAAAATGAGCTTCTGCTAAAATTAGCATATGAAAACACAAATGAAGACTGTAGGAAAGCCCTCCAAATCTTGGCTGCAGTGAGAGGCTTAGTGATGGCTCCTAAGATCAGAACTTGTCAGAATGTAAGTACTCAAAGTCCAAAGGACAGCCTGCTCCCTGTTGCTCTACAAAATTCTAAAGCCAAAAAACAGTGCTTTAAATATAAAAGAAAGAAAAAACGGTCATTTTCAAAGAGAGTAATGGTAGTGTAGTGGTTTGGGAAGTAGACTGAAACCTGGAAGATCCAGGTTCAAAATCTCCCCCAGTCACTTTCTCTCAGCCTCACCTACCTCACAGGGTTGTTGTGAGGATAGGTAGGAGGGGAGAAGACCTCCCAACGAAGTGTCATGTGGATCCAGGTAGAAACCTTTAACCCACTATCCTATTCCATATTAATTAATAAATATCCAAAACTCATAATGCATCATTTTATGAACGATATATTAATAGCAGGTCCTCAATTAAATTCTTCTCTCTTGCAAGACCTATCTCAAATTTTACAACAGTTTGGTCTTCACATAGCACCAGGAAAAGTACAGCAACAAGTTCCTTATTTGTATCTAGGGCATAAAGTATTATCAACTTATGCTGCACCTGCAACCCCAGAGTTAAAAATCCCCCAGTGCCTGACTTTAGTACAATTGCAGCAGTTGCTGGGACATATTCATGAGGTACGTATTTTAAGCTTTCCACACAGCTGTTAAAGCTAGTATTTGACCACCTTAAAGAGGGCCAAGACCCAGCAAAGCAAATCACCCTCTCTCCAGAAGCTCATAATTCCATACAAGAAATACAACTCATGAGACACCAATTTGTAGGTGGACTCCCATCTTTTGTGGCTAGTAATTCTACTATCTGACCCATACCCCCACCTTTGTACCTAAAACAGAAACTCCAGTATACTTTCTTGAATGGCTTTGTCAGTCAGCCAACCCATCCAGGAATGTGTTATCTTATCAGAAGGCTATCACTGCTCTCATTCGAAAGGGGCCAGAAAGAGCAGTGGGGCTCCAAGGCAAGGCTGTAGTAAAAATTACATTGCCTTTTACCAAAAAATGAAAACCTTCACTTGTGGGAATTTTCCACTTCTTATCAGAAGACATGATCTTGTTGGAGCAAAGACTAAACCATGTGTATGTTTAATGCATTTTAAAACCTATTAAAAGGTCTTAATAACATTTTTGTTTCTTTGATGCTAAGTTAATAGATCCTACTGGCCATTGGAACTCCTTGCCACTGTAGCCAGCAACAGAAGTTTGAATAATAACTTAATGTTTCCTTAAAACTTTCTAGGTTTCTCATGTATGCAAGGCAAAAAGCCAATGCATGGTTCCTAAGGAAAAGAAAAGCAGAAGGAACCCTCCTAATCTTTGTGCCTCAGAGCATGCACAGAGTGCAAAATGTCAGCAATCTTTTGTTTTAATTCTTTTTGTTTCAGCAACAAGAAAGGACAGGAAGAAAAAAAGCATTTGCTCTCAAGAGAAGGACTAAAGATTACTAAACCTTGTTTCTTTTACAGGACATATGTATACATTTTATTTTGCTTGATATAGCAACTTTTTGTTTCAGCAGCAAATAAGGACAAAGGAAAAAAAAAAAAGCACGTGTCCTCCAGAGGACAAATTTACTTAATCTCAATTTCCTTTACAGGAGCTAAGCAGTGATCCTATATCTGTATTTTTTAATACTAATGAAGTATTTCTTTTTATAGTAGAAGGATTGTAATGACAAATTTATTTTGTTTATTTACATTCACTGGTTATCCCCATATAGATACTATAATGCTCTATATGTTTGTTGTATATGTGTGTAGTATGAAAGAAGTTGTAGACTTTCCTTTGGTGACAGACCTGATAATTATTGCAACTTTCTTTTATTACTTTTTAACATTAAATGCAGAAAGGTTTACTCCTAATGAAAGACATGAAGGAGTCAGGAAACCATTACCCAGCCCCATTGGTAACTTGGGGGCGAGGCTATGCTGTTATGCTTACTCCTACAGGAATGCTTTAGGTACCAGCGCGGTGTGTGCAGCCAGCCAAAGATGTCACCAGGGCCTGGAGAATCCAATCCCCAATTTCCAGATGAGTCCAGCTGGGACTACAGGAGCAGCCAAGGAACAGACGGCCAGTCAAAAGACCCAGACAGGAGGCTCATCCCATAACCTGGGGAGATCTGAAGGCGCTGACACTCTAACACTCCACAATGATTGTGATGCAAATGTAAAATTGTTAAGCAAAGCATGTAAACTTTATTAGGTTTTGGAATTGGCTTACAGAATGGCTACCAAACTTTGCATGGCTTAGACAGACTTTTGGGTATGGGATTTTTTTGGGATAGTTATTCTAATCATTATCTGTTGTTTTATTCAATGTACCCCCTCCTTGTGTCAATGTATCCCCTCATTGTGTCTGACAATGTGTTTGCTGATGTCAAAACATCAGCCTGGTACTCTTTCACTCAGCCTCTTTCACAAAGCAGACTTGCTACACAAGCACCTACAGGGGTACTACCTTCCCCCCAAAAAACTAAAACAAAAAAAGGGGGGATGAAGGAAATAATCAGGGGACCTTACCCAGATCTTACCCTTTGTGCTTACGTGACAAAGGCCAGTGAGCACACTCACCCCCTCGGGGCACACTCCGGGGTGACACCTGGGTCACAAGGCAGACTGGGTGATGCCTGAGTTTGGAAGCAGACTGGGTAAACAGGCTGAATCCACAAAGTGCCAAATCCCTTGAGGAACTTGCATTGTTCCCCAACTGACTAGGCTAGAATGTAGCCGAGAAACAGTGTGTATCTAATGGACTTTGTACTGGGCTGAGGGGGAGGTGAATAAAAGAAGGTGAGGAGGCTGGCTGTGGGAGTGAGTGCAACTCCCTTGTGTGAGCGCTCTCTCCCTGAAGCTTGCCAGCCTGCCTTGCTCCCTTTATGAACCCCCACATATCATTTACCCCAGACAGCCATCCAGCTGTTTACACCATATATAGCCAATCACAAAAACAATACATGTGTACGCATTGTGAATTGTACTACCCGACAGCGCAGCTGCCTCAATCCTGGAAAGGCACGCTGGAATTGTACTGCTTTTGAAAACGTTACCTTTAATTATGGCCACATTCCTTTACCAGTGGGTTGGTTTTTTTCTTGTGGTAGTCGTACGTACAACTATGTCCCCGCCAATTTAACTACCGCACAATGCTGTCTTAGCCGTCTAGTTGCTCTCTTTCCTTCTAAAAATCAACTACAAAGTGTTTTTCGATCCCGCCGCTCTTCTCAATTTGAACCAACATGTAATGGAAATGTTAGTGTTTTATCTCAAGCAGAGTATGTGTCTTTAGCAGCCAGTTTAGTAGGCGTCCCTGGCCTTGCAGTGAATAATGCAAAAACTATAGGCCAGATGGCCTGTTTGTTAGCAAAAGCCATCAACGCCACTTCTACAGCCATTGGTCTCTTAGCAAAAGAACAGCACGAACTTCGCCATGCTATTCTAGATAACCGAGCTGCTATTGATTTTTTGCTTTTGCAACAACACCTAGGTTGTGAAGCAGTAAAAGATATGTGTTGTTTCAACCTAACCGACAATAGCAACTGAATTCAACAACAAATTAACAAACTTAAGAGCTATGCGCAGAGCATACATCAAGACATAACCCCTGCATGATGGAATGCCCTTTGGTCTTGGCTTCCCACTGGCCTGCTTCGTACCTTAGTACAATATGGTACGCTAATTTGTATTGTTTTAATCATAGGATGTTGTTTTGTACAATGTATTCCTAATTTGTTAGCCCTCTGTATCCCTTATTGTCGGCCAAAGGCCTTAATGCCCACTCAACGCCAGATGTATTATGCATATCAAAGCCTTAAAACAAAAAAGGGGGAGATGTAGGGATGCTGCCACGTCGGCGCTGGCAAACCACGCCACCCGTGGTTCAGCCTCCTTGCACCAAACCCAAGCCAATTAACACAAAAGGCGTATGTGGTGTGAGATAATCAGGTTGTTTGATTATGCAAAGAGAGTTTCGGGAACGAGGGGGGGAGAGGGATAAAAATAAAGAGCTCTCGACAGAGAGGGGAAGATCTTCCACCAAGCCCGCCTTCGTCTCTTTCTTCATCTCTATTGAGATCCCACAATTATTATTATTATTATTATTATTATTATTATTATTATTATTATTATTATTATTATTATTATTATTATTATTAACAGTATTTATATACCGCTTTTCAACAGAAAGTTCACAAAGCGGTTTACAGAGAAAAATCAAATAACTAATGGCTCCCTGTCCCAATAGGGCTCACAATCTAAAAAGATGCAAAAGAACACCAGCAGGCAGCCACTAGAAAAGACACTGCTGGGGTGAGGAGGGCTAGTTACTCTCCCCCTGCTAAAAAAAAGAGGAGCACCCACTTGAAAAAGCGCCTCTTACTCAGTTAGCAGAGGTTCTACAGCACATTTCGGGGTCACAAAAGCATCACCAAGCGTCTAAATAAAGACCCAAAACACTTGTAATATTAAATAAATGTGAGCCTTCTGGGTTGGAGAAAACCCACACAGATATGGGGAGAACATGCAGATTCCACGCAGATAGTGGCTCCAGACAGGAACCAACTTATTTTTCTCAACAACTTCATAACAAAACCACTTAAAATGGAACACTTTTAAGTGAGGACTTGCTGTATAAGTATTCTTAATACTCATCTGTTTCTTTTTGCACTTCATTTCCTAGTTTTTTTCCCTACATAAACACTGGTTTACCCTGCACATGCCCAAGCTTGTCTGATCTCAGAAGATAAGCAGGGTCAGGCCTGGTTAGTACTTGGATGGGAGACCGCTTGGGAATACCGGGTGCTGTAGGCTTATACCATAGTCTTTCGAGACTGAAGGTTGCCAACCAAACACTGGTGTAATTGGTTGAACAGAAATATTTCACAGTGGTCCTCTTCCTGGCCCATCGGTATTCCATCCTTATTTGACTCAGTATAAGTTTGATTCAATATAAGCATGTCCATCCTGTCCATCAGTCATCTTATGTGAAATCCATCACATGGTGGTGGTGGTGGAGCACTGCATACCTCTATGCCTGTTGCCTGTTGAGTATGCCTCTTCTGTTGCTCCTACTGGTTCTTTTGCTGTGTTTAGAATGGACAAGGGGAAATGGAGCAGAAAAGGGACTGTGGAGAAGAGAAGAATGGTAGCCTAGTGCATGCTTTTGGAGGTGTCAAACCAAAGGCCTGTAGAAGCTCTTTGTCCAGCCACCCATGATAACAGAGCTCTTCCAGCACCATGATCAGCTGCTCTCAGCTGCTGTGCTGTGAAGTGACACATCAGCAGAAGAGGTGCTGTTGGATGGGCAGCTCTGGGAGAGCTATCATACAGGCCACCCTTTCAACAGCAGCACTATGATCAAGATTTGCTTATTTTCTCTTCTGTCATTTGCAGCTAATGAGTGCCTAAGTGGGGGAAAAAGTGCTTATTTCAGGTCATCACCTGCTTCATGACATCCCTTCCAGCCCTCAACAGCACCATGAATGCTATTCGGCGTGCTGTATGAAACCTGGTTAACTCCACTGCTCCAGTCCATTTTCTTCTCCCTAATCTACACTTCCTCTTCTGGTCTGGTCCATCTCCTTATCAAATCAGAGAGTATAGCAGGAGAACCGAGTGGTGCTCTTTCAGCGCTGCTGAACCAGACAGCTGTGGAAAGCCTGGAGAAGGCTGGTAATGGACAGGGAGGCAGGCACCACACTTGGTTACCCACCTAAGGAATCCAAAGATCTCACATCACTTCTGAGTATAAGGCACCTACATACCTTTGTGTGACATCTCCGTTACACTGCCTGCTCCCAAAGATCACTGTAAGTGAAAAATGTGTGATTTAAAACTCTATGGCTGCTGCATACTTCGGCATACTCAAACCAGTTTCTGTGGCAACAGAAATTAAATTAAGCAGCAGGTATGATATTATCCTGGGAAGAACATTCACCCAAGGTTTATTTGCCAGTTTAAGCACGTTATCTTGGGGTTTTTTTTCATGATTTATCTGGGCATTTTTTAATTAATATTTTCATTAAGGTATGCGGACTGTGTCTGTGGATAAAATTAGTTTTTGTTCCTAATAACTTCTTGGAAAGTTATTATGCTGGTAGTGTGTAACCAATATGTAGCCACTGTATTTTTTTGGTCCATGTTTATATAAAGCAAAAATTCTTTAGCACCTTCTGGATATTTTTGTTACTCAAATGTTACTCTTTATTTGTTTACTGCAACAAGAATTAGAAATAGGGGCACTCCAGTGATGTTAATCTTGGGGAGCTCTAATGATTCTCCTGATTTTAATAAAACTTAAGGGTTTTGACTGTCAAAGTGCTTTTGTTCATCACGGTAATTTCTGTGCTACTCGGAAGACATACTAGTGAGATGCAGAGATGATTTTCTCTTCTAATTGCCTTCAGTGCCTTCACAAGGTCTTCAGAGGTGTTCTTCTCAAGACCTGCAATGCTATTTTTCCTACACCAAAAGGAATTCTGTTCTGTCCATCCAGTATTTGATATTAGGGCCTGCTGTAAATATGTAGGCAGAGCCAGGCTGGAGCAGACCAAAAGTCTACGTAAGGCACAATTCTTGGAGTTTGTTAGTTCTATTGGGCTGCCCCAGCACTGGCAGCTGGAGAACCAGTGGGAAGGCTGCAGCCTTCCCGTGAGCATTGTAGAAGTGTTGGCCATCTGCTGGAGCAGGTAAGTCAGCGCAGGAAGCACACAAAATGGGAGCAGGTGGGATGGGAAGGGACGAAAACTGGGTGGGGAATAGGGGTGGGTTGGCTGTGAGAGGGGGTGGATCCAGTTGTGATGGCACACACCGGATCCTATCCCCACCTCCCCACCCCCTTTCTCTCCTCAGACTTGAGCCATCTAAAGAACTGGTGCAAGTACTAGGAGACCAATTGTAGGGCAGGAGGCTTACAAGAGAGGAAAGGGAATTTAAATCCCTTTTTAGTCTGGCTGCACCAGTGGGGGTGGGGGAAGGTGTTTCTAGTGTTTCTCAAACTGTGAGTCGAGACCCACTAGGTGGGTCGCGAGACCATTTCAGGTGGGTCCCCATTCATTTCAATATTTTATTTTTAATATATTAGACTTGATGCAACCATGGTATGTGACTGCATTTAGGAAAATGTTGCAGACCTGTACTTTTAACAAACTACTATGTATATTCTTTTAACAATGATAGTAAATGGGACTTACTCCTGGGTAAGTGTGAGTAAGATTGCAGGCTAGGATTGTTAAATATTTCCCTCTTGATAATGTCACTTGTGGTCATGACATCACTTCCGGTGGGTCCTGACAGGTTCTCATTCTAAAAAGTGGGTCCTGGTGCTAAATGTGTGAGAATCACTGTTCTAGAGCATTTCAGATATTCAGGGTCAAACTATGTGTTCACATTATAATAGTGATGTACTGAAGTTCTTGTTTGTTTTAACTAAAGAGCAGCTGGCCCTCCTTTGGATGGGAACCACAGAAGGGGATCACCCACAGAGTTCTTTGGATATGGAGTAAAGTACAAGCACGATTAAATACCGAGACTGTAATGATGAAAGAAGAAAAAACTTGAAGAAAGGATTGCTGTATGGATGAAAAAACATACTGTAATCTACATGTCAGGGTGCTTCCTAATTCTCTCATATTTGGGAATTTTCTACTTTGGTACCTAAGAAATAATAATGTACTAAAACTATATTCCTTACTGGCATTCCACCAAAGGAATGGATCTATCACAGGTTGCAATCTTATACATATTTACCTGGGAGTAAGTCCCACTGAATTCAATGGGGCTTACTTCTGAGTAGACATGCATAGGATTGCACTGACACCTAAGCAAAAGAATTTGATATTCCACACTGATTTTTGTTCTGCTCCTGCAGTGTAGGGTGGGATGCAATCTACTACGTACTAACACAACATGAAAATACAGTTACATTTTATCAGTGATCTCCAGAAAAAGCCACCAGTACCACCAAAATATTAATTTCCATGTAGTATGTATGCAAATTAATCTGTTCTTGCGTTTCTCAGGAGAAATGAGCTGAAGAGTTGCTATAACTCTCTCCCTGTGATGTGAGATCATTTATTCAGAAATAAATGTGTTTGAAATAATCCTAATTGCTTTGGCGCTCTCAACGCTTAATCTTAATAAGTGTCTTCACTAACAAATCTCTATCTTCCTTTCCTGCAGAGATGAAATACACTTCCCTTTGATATTGCTGCTTAATTAAAAATATAGATCTCTCACTTATTGTAGGCAGGAGAAAATGAAACCAAACATTTCTGCATCACAAAGGAGGGTGAGAGCTCTTGTATTTGTAACAGCCCAATCTTACTGAGATCTTATAATCTTGCAACCTACATAAGTCACAGTTCATAAGTCCCAGTCTGAAGTTGCTGTCATGTGCTGTGGGACTGCCGGTGCAAATAGCTGGAGGCTCCACACATGTGCAAACAGCTCACCCAGGCCACATTGGAGCACATAAGGTGGCTGTGGGGGCAGGTTGTGGGCAGTTTGGGGAGCATTGGGGTAGTGAGCTGGGTGGGTGGAGTGTGTTTTGAAGGCAGTAGTGAACACCAGGATCCTATCCCCTCTTCCTGGCCCAACATACCCCTGTGACTCCTTGTACTT
Organism: Tiliqua scincoides; assembly: GCF_035046505.1. NCBI lineage: Eukaryota > Metazoa > Chordata > Lepidosauria > Squamata > Scincidae > Tiliqua > Tiliqua scincoides. Next base: position 208,755,416 of record NC_089823.1, on the reverse strand, counting down.
ATAAGTAGCTGGTGTAATCCCAAGGAGACCCATTGGTGGCCAGGGGGGCTTGTGGGAAGATAAGTAAAAATGACTTTCTTCTGGGTCATCTGGTCACCCCCCCCCCACCATATGATGCAGTTCATGTTCCAGTAGTGCTGCTGCATCACGTAATTGATAGGACTGAGGCAGTACTCTGCAATGCTCTACACACTTTCCCATTGTGTCCTACATTTGAATAGACATGCAAAGGAGTCATAGACATGCATAGATATAAACACTATTTAATAAATCTGTCAGACACTAAACTTGCAATTTAAAGAGGATTTAGAGTATTGCTTAAATATTTTAAAATAATATTTGAAAAATGTGCATTATTATTAATACTGTTGTGAATATCCAATGACCTGACAAGTAAAGTCATTGGAGTTAATTAAAATAGAGATTCTTACCTCATTAGCTATCTCACAATTGAACCAACTCTTTACATTTCAGTGAGCAACTTGGAAAGTATTTCAACTGGATCATGTCGAAATAGTTTCCAAGTTGCCCTCTAAAATGCAAAGAGTTCATGGAACTAATTTCATGGTTCTTTGGATCCTAATTCCATGAACTCAACAGGACTTGATCTGATGTGGCTCCCCTTGCTTTTAAAATTAAAAGGGGGTTTCAGAAGCAGTATGTTATGGCATGGGGCTACAACCGGTTCAAATAAAAAAAGAAATAAAATATAGTCTCTTGGAAAGCTAATTACCATCATGAAACCTGGCCATTGCCCCTCATCACATACTGGTAATCAATCTCAGTTTCTATAGGTGAATTTGTGTCTCTCATCTGTTGGCAACCTTCAGTTTCGGAAGACTATGGTATTGCACTCTGAATGGTGGTTCTGGAACAGCGTCTAGTTTGGTTGAAAAGGCAGATTTGGGAGTGACAATCCCTTCCACACTGGGAGCAAGTGCAATCTGTCCCTGGTCTGTCTCCCTAGCTATGGGCCTTCCTCCTTTGCCTCAGTCTGTTGGCCAAGCATCTCTTCAAACTGGGAGAGGCCATACTGCACAGCCTGCCTCCAAGTGGGATGCTCAGAGGCCAAGGTTTCCCATCTGTTGACGTCCAATCTTAAGGCCTTCAGATCCATTTTTGCAGATATCATTTTGAATCTTGCAGATATCTTCAGATACCTCTTGCAGATCCCTCTTGCAGATGAGATTGTCTCTCATCTATAATCAAGAATACTGTGCCTTTTATCTGTAATATGTAATATCCATAGCAAATATTCCTCTCCAAAGTCTCAATATTACATGCAGATTAGATGTTTACTATGCAGAGAAAACACCATAAAATTATTATTATTTTAAATAATGCAGTGGTTTATTTGCCTCTCTGAACTTTTCTCCTTCGGCGTTAAGTGCAAATTAGATGCCTTTACTATATTTCTAATATTAAAATAGTAGGTTTGCATTTAATGCTGAAACTTTTGGGAGGAAAGTGCTAGCCCTCTCCATCTAAGAGATCCACCAAGTCCAGACTACATACAGCCCAATTTTAAGCAAAACCCAATGCAGCTAGGCCAATGTGGTATGTACTAGATATTTTGCCAGGGGAGTTTTGGACCCTGCAGGCCTCTGCTGGGCAAGGGTCTGCTGGGTCTACTCAGATCTGTGCCTTCTATATAGCTGGCACAAGTCCGGTGGACCCTGTTTGGGATGTCAAGGCTGGGAAAGGGGATAGGATATCGGTGCACTGCTGCTGCTACCACCCCTTCCCAGCTCCGATCCACCCTCTTCCTTGTCCTACCTTTCTGCCTGTTCCTTCCCCTCCCTGCCCCATTCTACCCCCCTTCTTGCCTTCCCCCCCTGTGTTGACTTACTGGCACCAGCAGGAGTCCTCCTGCTGTTGTTTCATGGACCCAGCTGCTCACCACTTGCAGCAGTGGCCAGGACACACTGAGTGGAGTGGCACATTTTGCAACAGCTGTAAAGGGCCTTATGCCACTGGATACTTATAACAGCCCAATCCTATCCCCAGTGGCTCCGTTGGATGGAGCAGCGCCAAAATGGAGCAGTGCTGCACCCAGCGGCACTGCCAAGGCCACTGGAGGTCTCCTTGGGGGAAGAGGACTTTCATCCCTCTAGGGAAAGCCCCAGGCACTGCAGTGGGGCTTCTCAAGTCTGCACTGGCTATTTTGCCAGTGCAGACTTGAGAGCCTCCATGACGGGCTTTGCAGCCTGACATGTAGTATATGGCAGAGCAAAGCTCTGCTGGTTCCACCCCCCTCCCAGGTCAATTCCTCCCCCCGCCTCACTCTCCCCCATCCCATTCCACCCCCACCTCTCCCCGCCCCCAGATATCTAGCACTGGTGGCTCCTCCTCTTTGGGTGCCACAGACGTAACTTACAGCACATTTGTGACACCCGGCACCAGTGGTGGAGATCAGCACTGGCACTGAAGTTACATAGGATTGGACCCTAAGTCCCTAATAGGATTGGTCAGCCAGGGACCAAGAATGGGCCTCTTATCATTCTTGGTATGGATAGTGAAATGTGTTTGGAGAGGATTCCTTAATATGGTAACTGTGCCCATAATCAGTTCATTGCATTAAAATATCAAAGGTTGGAGAAAGGGTTTTTTATTTTAATTTTATTTGTGAAGCTGCTATGTTTTGGTCCCAATATTTTGGTTTTTCATAGGGAATTTAGGCAGTTGGAAATATATTTAATTTTAAAGTAAATGATAGAAAATGAACTCAAGCATGGGAGGAGAGATGATGGTCTGGAACATCTTAAGCCTCGGCAACATCATGTCTCTTGGGAGCAATTTAATGTAATTCTTTTGTGTGTGTCTGAATCTAATTCCAATAGCTTGTACATTCTTCAGCAAACACAAAGTGTTTCTCCTACTTAGCAAATTAATCTTGATTTCATAGCATTGACCCTGAGAAGACAACATTCAAACAATGTAAAACCTGGGTGGTTGTGTGTGTGTGGGGGGGGGGGGGGATGAAACTTTCTATAGCTTCTCTGGTTTGTTTTTTTTTTCCCCAGAACTGAGGGTAATTGAGTCTATTTTTTAAAAGTTACATTGCTGTCACAGTTATTGATGAAATACCACCACGAGACTATCAGTGTAACTCCGCATTTTGTGTGCTCGCTCTGAGCCACTCCAGTGACAAATAAATCTGTCACAGTGGAGCTTCCCCTCCCTTGCATTTTAATTGTCCTAATTTAAACAAATGGCTCAGAGAACACTAGCAAATCTTTGTGTGTGTGAGTACCCACAGAGAGAGAGAGAGAGAGAGAGAGAGAGAGAGAGAGAGAGAGAGAGAGAGAGAGAGAATATTAAATATCCTGGGACATAGACAGGGATCCAAAGAACTTTCCACTTGTGCAAGGCAGGGTTCCTGACAGTTTTTTCACTCACTTTCTCTAACCAATAGTTGATGTGGCTCTTTCTATATTGTGCAACACAACACATTCCTTACCTACATGAGCAGTCTAGATTTTGTACAGAAACTGCTTGGATCATTCACACAAGCTGGAAGCCACTGTTGCTGCAATTTTGTGCCGAACTGAGGACCGCCCCTTTCCTTTCCTTTAAGAAAGGGGGTGAGGAAGAGGGCTGCCATCAGATTGGCGTGTATTCACTTTTTTTAAAAAGCAAGGGAAGCTGACAGTACCCCAGGCTTCCTGAAGCATTTGGTGGGCCACTGTGAGATACAGGAAGCTGGAATAGATGGGCCTTTGGCCTGATCCAGTAGGGCTTTTCTTATGTTCTTATGCTTTGTTTTGAAAAAAACTAAAAAACCATGTGGGGCAGTGGATGGTGGTAGCGCCCCACAGACATGCTGCTTGGGCGCACTTGTCCTCCTTGAACCTCCCCCCCGGTACATTAGTGTGTAGATGAAAGAAATACAAGCGCAGGAATAATACACGCCTCCAAGACACCGAATGGGAAGGATAAAAAGCATTCAAAAATGACACCTTTTTTGTGTACCTCAAAGATGAGTGAGATTGGGATGCCAGAACCACCAACTAGGATGGCCAGGGCCAAAAGTGACCCTGTTTCACCAACCCCCTCCCTTTTTTGTGGATAGGCAACAAGAGTTTTGGCAGCAACTATCATTTTGGATAGGCAAAGGGTCATTTTTGGGTTGCTCTGGGCATCACTCTGGGTCATTTTTGGGTTGCTCTGCTGAGGGACTAGGTTGTTTTTTTCCTCAGTTTTTCAAGGATTGACAATCTCATAACATCACAAGTCCCCACCTTCTGAGGAAGGACATCACTTGCTCTTCCACAGAAACCACAGGTTTTTGGATGCGTCCAACTTCACAACCCAATCACCAACAGAGACAAGGAAGTGGGACGTGAATGCTGGGACGAGATAAAAACTAGTAGCTCTATCTTTGCCTCAAAACATTTAAGAGAGTGTCACATGCAGAACAAAATAAAGTTTGAAGAAAAAAGCAGGTTTGACTTGCACCGGCAGAATGCTTTTTAGCTTGATTAGGTCGTCAGACATCATGCTTGTACTGTGTTCTCTGTGGAAAACTACACCAGCAAAGGTACTATATTTCTTTTTTTGCAAACAGATGAAAGAAAGCTGAAATGCCTTATTACCCTGGCACACACGTTCTGTTTTGTTTGCTGAATTCATCTTGCAAGGAAGAAACAACATCTCTTTTAATTCACCCTGATGTTGCAGTTAAATATTTATGTCAGTCTAGGGATGGTGTTCAGATGAAAGCAATAGGAGATCTATCATAGGAGCCTAATCTCTGGACATCAATAAAGCATTTTCTATTGCTGCTCTGACATGATATCAAGGCCTCAACTGAGACAGACAATAAGATTTGAAAGTGACAAACTACTTTGTAAATCTCTTACCATAACACAATGTGTATCTTTTTTATTGAGCGAATAACATGTACAATGTTTTAGTGATAGTGTATGCAAGACATTCTGAACCTGACCAATGCATTCTTTTAAATGACAGTTTTCTCATCTTGGCCATCTGTCACCTGCCATGGGAGAAGCAATGATAAGATAACACCTGAAAATAAGATATTTGACTGCTCCCCCCCCCCCCCCGCATCTTTTAAACACTGTGCAAAAACATCTATAGCTCAAATGCATATGTGGAATTCCAGGAGGTGCATTTAGGACACAATCCAGAGGCGCCCTTGGGCTGACACAAGTCCCTTGCACCAGTTCAGGAGGGTCGCATATGTGCTGTAAGGCACGTTTGCACCTCCTTGGGAGGAAGCCGAGCCGGTTCTCAGAGGAGCGCTGGCTTGCGGAAGCTGACATAAGCGTCCGCGCCGGCTTCCACTCTAAGGCTTGCATCGGCCCAGCTGGGCCAACACAAGCAGCAAAGGTAGGCGGAGGGGAGGAGGGAGGAGGATGTTCCTGGGCAGGGGGAGGGTGGGCAGTGGGTGGCCCCAGGGGGGGCAGGTGGGCAGGGGGTGGGAGGTGGGGCTCAAATCCAGCAGTTATGCCAGATCCCAACCCCCGTTTCCAGGGAGAATAGAGCGGCTTCAAGTTGCTCCGCTCTCCTCAAAGGTGTGCCACCTCAAGAGGAGACCCTTAGGGGCCAGCAGCCCTCATCCAGAGGTAAGGGGAAATGTCTCCCTTTGGCTCTGGCTTAGCCACTTGTGGCCACAATCCTGCGCCGGATACAGCATAAGCCTCCCGGCTTGCCTGTTCCAGTGCAGGGTAGGATTGCGCCCTTTGTCTCCAATCACTTCAATAGATAGGCAGCTCAACATAGGAGGACTAAGACACTGCCTATGACAGTGGTTCCCAAACTAAGGGTGGGTGGATCATGGTGGGTCATGACCTGATTTTTGGTGGGTCACCAAGGAGTGATGGAAAGATCAGATAACTAATTGCCTCAAACCCTGAGGCTATTCAATGATCAGATCCAGCAGCTGCTAATTACCCTGCAAAGAGTTCAGCTCCTGAAGTTTGCAAGCATGTGTAAATATAGGGAGATAAATGTTTCAGGGTCTTTTTTCTGGTTATTAGTACTTACAACAAACAAGCAAGCAAAATATTTTTTTCTAGATCTTCTTTTTCAAAAGTCTGGTAAATCTAGGTGGGTCACGATAGAATGTCGTTTAAAAAAGTCCTGGTGCTAAAAATGTTTGGGAACCATTGGCCTAAGATCTTTGAGAGCAGACAACATTGGGTTAGATGAACCAACAGTTTGACAGGATAAAGACACTCCATGTAGCCATATGTAATCATACATTCACGGGAGATAAATGGATGAAGTTCCCCTCCTCTTTTAAGTGTGCACAGTAGGAACCCCAAACCACAGCAAATTGGTGAATTGGTAAATGTAAGATAATTTAACGGAAAAATAAAACACATCTAAGCACAAAAGCAAGAATGGTATCAGATATGGTAGACTGGGGGATGCTATTTGACAATGTCCTCCCATCCAGTTTCTGTGATATGCCCTCTCCCAAGATGCATGAGAGTAGTTTCATAGAGGTACAGAAGGAGAGGTTCAAATGCCACTTTATGTAACTAATAGGAGCTTATGGGTGGGCAGTTACACTAAGGAGAGGACATCATTGGAAAGATCTAAATACCAGAACACCACATCTCTGATCTGGCAGATTTTGTTGTTGTTGTTGCTGTTAATGCAGTTCTAGCACACTTGTGAAACAGTACTGTTGGAAACAAAAATGTACTTAGATGCACAGGTGTTTTCTGTTCAAGGTCAATGCTGTGTGTATTGTGGTTTCTGTGGGGTGGTACCTTAACTATCAGTCAGTTCCAAGATCATACAGAAATCCTACTGCTCCTTCTGGAGGGAAATGCTGGAACTTAAATTATCCATCATCCGCTGTCAGGGGCCAAAAGTTTCTGAAACATATATCTCTATGTTTCCGTGTTATGGCTCAATCCTATCCCCCAGCAGCACGCACTGCATGCTATGGATTGTGTGTAAGGGGGGGGGGGGCGACCAAATGGCCTGGGAGAGGTCATATGCAAAAACTTTTACCTCCGCACAGGCCACCTGGCTTCCAATGAGTCTCCTTGGACCTACTGTATGCCAGTTATATAGTCCAAAGAGAGTCAGGGTGCATGACAGGCCAGGAAAAGGGGGATAGGGTTTTGGAGTGTGTTACTGCTGCCAAGATCCTTCCTCTCCTACCCTCTCCCACCCACAGCCTGGCCCACTCCCCAACTCAAACTGCCCATGATCCTCCCTTGCTCTTCCTCCATTGATTTACTGCCAGTGGTTCAGGACAGAGGAGGTTCAGTGGGCCACTGTCACCCACCCACAGCCTCTGGCCATTTGTCTTGGTGGCCGTGGCATGCAGAATAATGGAATCACTTTTGGGCTGTCTTTCCAGGACTTACACTGACAGATTGCAAGATTAGTTAGCATAAGCACTGGATAGGATTGGGTTATAATTGTACATTTATGTACATTTTAGTTGTAAGTCACTCTGGGAGACAATCTTGACTGAAAAGTGGTTTATAAATGTAATAAAGGAATAATGTGCCCGTTAAAGGGATGACAATGAAAGAGGAAAACAGTTTCATAGGCACTATATGGGACTCTATATGGGCACCCTTCTGCAAGCTTAGGTCTGCACCTGAACTTGAGGTGACAAGGTTTACAGGTTGTGTAATTTTTCTAAAATAACATTTAAAACTTTATTTATTTATTTGGCCTTCAGATGCTTTCAGCAGATATTTTGAGAACTACTAGATTGAAAGGGCACCTGTAATTTATGCAATTACCTAAAAGTGCTAATTTTCACTCTTTAGTAAAGGTCTTAGGGCACAATCCTTCATGCGCCTTGGGCCAGCACAAGTCCTGGGAGGCTGGCAGCTGCAAGTCCTGCGGAAGCTGGCACAAGCCTCCGTGCCGATGGAGGCATTGAGTCTTGCATCGGCCGAGCTCAACAGATGCAAGACTCTGGGGTGGGGAAGGAGGGAGACATTCTGGGATGGGGGGAGGGCAGGCGGGTGGAGAGTGGGAGACAGGGCTTAGATCCAACAGTTATGCTGGACTCTAACCCCTGTTCCTGGGGAGTTTGGAGAAGCTTCCAGCTGCTCTGCTCTCTTCTCCTCGAACTCGTGCCACTTCAGGAGGTAGTGCAGGTCCAAGGAGATCCATAGGGGCTAGGATGACTTACCCGGAGATAAGGGGAAAAGTTTCCCCATACCTCTGGCTGAGCCACTTTGGGCCCCTATCCTGCGCTTGATACAGCACAAGCCTCTTGGCTTGCCAGTTCCAGTGCAGGATAGAACTGCGCCCTTAATCTTCTAAAATGTCCTTGCAACAGAGGAATTTTGTATGCAAGAAGATAAAACACATTTTATAGTCTTACTTATCAGAAATGTGGTAACAGGTAAAGTTCAGGCATTGTAGGCAACCCATTTTATGGAGCAAATTAGAATCACAGAGTTAGAAAAGACATTAATGGACTTTTGATGGATTTCACCAGTGTCACTCCAATCGGGAAAGGATGATGAATGTGTCCAAACAGGTTTGTGTATGCACAGCAATGCAGAACTGTGGATTGTATGTCCAAAAGCACTACCAACATTATCAACTTTAATGTTAAATAACATTTCATTGGGCCTCTGCAGATGGATGGGGGGAGGCTTTACTCCACCTTATGCAGTGCTGATCTGGATTTCCCTTCCCCATGGTTGCTGATTGCTAAAAAGAAAAACTCTGATTGGTGCTGATGGAAGCACTTTTTTTCCTTAGCAAATAACAGTTGCAGGGGGCCCCATCTAGATTTTAACCATGGACAGGATAAAGTAAAAACATCCTTCCATCACTTTAGGCCCAATTTATGGGGGGCTAATCTGGCTGTTAAAAAGAAAAAAGTACGGATTTGTACAAGTTTAAAGTAACATTATCACAAGCATCTCTATTTCTCCAAAATTCAGTGAGCTAGAGACTGCTAGCAATATGATTCTATGCACGTTTGCTCAGAATTAAGTCCCACTGTGGTCAATTGGATTTACTCCCAGGTGAATATCTGGATGGACAGGACTGCAAATGAAAACTCTCTGGCACCCTTAAACTCCCCATTAAATGATAGGATTGGTCTCTTTGTTGATTAGCAAAGTAGTAAATACATTTTTTGCATTTATTATTGGAAAAGATATGATCTAAAACCATCGGCATCCACTTAAATGATCTTTCAACTTTTTGTAGAATTGTCACAAAATCAATGCGAGTGTACTTAAACAGTTTTTTTTTAAAAGAAACAAGGATATGGCTTTAACATTCTAATCAGTGCAGCAATCAATCTGCATTAGAAAAGGGAGTCAACATTGATTCAGTGGAAGACACAAACAAATTATTTAGTGGCCATGTTATTTGTCCCTTGATCATTTGTGTCATTGATGAGATCAGTGACATAGCGTCTAATTAAAAAGGCTGCAAGTCAGTCTATTGTTGATTCCCTTGGAAATGCACAAGGGGATAGAGGGGCAGGTCTGTCAAGGCTTTCAAGTGCTGGTTTTTAAGAATATCAGCCATGCACTCATGTGTGACCAGCAGATTTCCTATTAGTAACCTCTGAGAATTCCAAGTTATTTGTGTCTAGAAACTATTATTAGTCTGAAATCCAAAGAAACATGCAATTAGTGCAACAAACCAAAAGGGGCTTCGGGCTTGTGTTTCTGAAAGAGCAGTTAATCTATAGGATAGCAAATTCCCTTTGAGAATGAAGGGACTTTCAAAACTGACATTGCATAGAGCAGAGGAGAAGGCCAACAAAATGTCAAAAATTCCATGGGGCATATCCTGCCCTTGAATGCATGAAATAACTCTTAGGACCCTGACCTTAGTGGCTTGAAATGCAGTTTATTTACTCCCAAGTAGTTCTACTGAGCTGAATGAAAGTACTTTGTAAGTAGTTTGAAAAGAGCAGGTGATCCAAGATGGAATTTAAAAGAAACACATAATAATAGAACACATTGTCCAGCATAGGTTATTTTCGTGTGTCCTCTTCTTACTACCTCAAAGCGAATTTCAACATTTAAATAGAATGTGTTTCTAAACTCTGCAATTTTAGTTTCTTACAATAATGACAATACATCAGCCTGCATCTTATGCAAGGGTTACATTCTGAGGTCAGTGCATAAAGCCAAAGCTGCGTATAGTTGAAACTCTCTTAAAGCCAACAAATATACACTGTCTCTTTACGAACAAAATGCACAGTAAGAGACACAAGAGGCACTAAGAGAACAGCCACATCATTCTCTTCATTAACCCAATGAACTGGCTTGAAGTATATGTTTAATATGGATGTGTATTTCCACCCATGGACAATAGTTGCTGTGATCCATTTCTGCAAAACTAGTAAGATCAGGGATAGCATTTGTACAGGGTCCAGCCTATTTATACACGGATTTTTTATACACAGATTTGACTCAACACGAATGGCCCCTGCAAATGAGAAGGAATGTCTGATTCCTGGAGAAGGGGAAAAATGCATCCCTTTAAAATCAGTTTAAAAAACGGAACAGTCCTTTAACAATAGCCTCCTTAATGAGAGAGACAGGGCAGCTGGCTGACAATCCATCAATCCTTCTCTCTCCAGCGGACCCCTCCCTTTCCCCTGAGCAAGTGAGAGAAAGGTGATCACTTTGCATTGGTGAAGGGAGGAGCTGAGTGAAGCAGACAACTGATTGATGGATTGTCTTCTTAATGACACTTATCTTACAACACAAAGGTCAGCAAAGAAATTTTTTAATCACCAGAGCAAAGAAACTTTGTTTTTTAAATTGATTTGCTATAGTTTTTTTCCCATCCATGTGAGTGCTTGGAACGGAACCCACGCGAATAATGAGGCTCAACCTGTAATATGATCACATTACTTCTGCAAATTTGCATTACTACTGATTGGATTTGACCCACATGATCAGACTTGCCACCATTAAAAATTAAGCATCATGGGATAACTTCACAGAAAAGTGACTAGCATCCTACTGTAATTCTTTTTAAAGGGAAGCAGAAAAGAGTCCTGTCCATTTTGAACAGCTGAAATTTATATTGGGGAAGAATGACTTTTGAAAATACATTCAAATCCTCTTTTTCCAGTATTTCCACACACACACCCCCCACCCGGAAAAATAAAACAAAACCTTTTCAAGTTAGGTTTGGAGACAAATTTGGAGAAAAGGCTATTTTGGATTCGGAGCGAACAATGTTGCAACACACTACCGTTAATTCAGATATGAACTGAACAGTGGAAGCAAGCATAATAATGTAAGTACTGCTCTTTGTTATCAAATGGTTTTGAATTTAGGTGCCCCCTGAACCCACGTGGAATACGTTCCCCACCCCTGCAGATGCAGAAATCGCTGATAAAAGGGAACTTACAAAAAGGTTCAAAAATCCCCCCACTGCGCCCCCATAACTTATTACAGAGCTCAAAGAGCTTAGTGTCGTGCTCCTTTCAGCCTGTTGCCTCACTTCCTGTCAGCCCCTGTGGGTGCTTCCTCCTTCCATTCTGCAATCAACAAAAAGCCAGCAAGTTTCAAGGACAGCAACAGAAAGGCTGCAAACAGAGATAAGTAATTTGCACAAGGAGGGGACGTGATGAGGAACTTTTGAATCACAGATAATTGAAACCGCAGATACTAGATCTGCGGATACTGGGGGACACCTGCATAAAATAAATGCAACATTATGCTGTGTAAGGCCCAGATGTACAATGTTACAGTTAAGTGGGACAATATGGAATTCATGCCGCTACTTAATATACAAGACCAAGAAGCCATTGCAAATGGACATGTGCATCTATCACTGCTATGCACTAAGCTTTCATGTAAGAATGTGTTATCACTAGAGGCTGTTTATTATTTCTTTTTTAAAAACAGAGATGACAACGAGTTCCAGAGGCTTCATAACAAGATCACCCTTATTTATCATCATCATTGTACTGTCAAGTCATTTTACCTTGTGCTAAAAAATAACCTAAGGTTCTTTCCCGTTAATGTGATATTGGTTGACACTCCAGACACAACACAGCTATAAATAATGAGGCTCATTCATATAAAAGACAAAGAAAACGAGATAGTGTGATAAAGCAGCAGCCAGAGTGCATAAAGGCTCAGAACCCAACAGCTGATTGGTTTGAATCTGACTTTTGAAAACTTGAAGGAAGAGAATCATGTTTTCTTAACTGAGGCTTAGGATTAACTTGTGAATATGGTTAGTTGTCTTTGTAACATGAAAAAAACAGAACACCTGTATAGGAACTATAAATGAGACAGATATATTTTATTTTAGTATTTTTTACATATTGCCCCTGCTAACTGGGCTAGAGGCACTTTTTAAAGTGGTATTCCACTTGTGTTTAGCAGGGGGAGAGGTGCAACGCAATCCTAAGCTGTGCTTGGGACGGCACAAGTCCCTTGTGCCAGCCCAGGAGGGCCACAAATGTGCCATAATGTAAGTTTGTGCCTCCTCATGAGCAAGCTGCGCCAGCGCACTGAATCCCGTCTCTGCGGAGGTTTGCACGCCGAGCCTTACATTGGCCAAGCTAGGCCGACGCAAGGCTCTGGGGTGGACATGGCGGGCAGGGAGGAGGCATTCCTGGGCAGAGGAAGGGCAGACGGTAGGCAGCCAGGGGTGGGAGGCGGGGCTGGGATCCTGCAGTTATGCTGGATCCCAACCCCCATTCCCAGGGAGTTCAGAGTGGCTTGAAGCCAGTCTGCTGTTCTCAGACTTGCTCCACCACTGGAGGTGCCGTGGGTCAGAGGAGATCCATAGGGGCTAGGGCACCTTGCCCAGGGGTAAGGGAAAAAATTTCCCCTTTTCTCTGGCTGAGCCGATTCTGGCCCATATCCTGCACTGGATACAGCACAAGCCTCTTGGCTTGCCTGTTCCAGAGCAGAGCAGGACTGTGCCCTAACAGTCCCTTTTCACCCCAGCCCAGTGTCTTTTCTGGTGGCATTTTGCTGGTGTTCTTTGTATCTTTTTAGATTGTGAGCTTTTGGGGACAGAGAACCATTTAATTATTTGATTTTGTCTGTAAACTGCTTTGTGAACTTTTCTGTTGAAAAGTAGGATACATATACTGTTCACTGAAGCAGGGGAAGATTTCAGGGTGATCATTAGATATATGTGTGATTTCAGCCTTAATCTACTTAGCTTTGCATGATCATTTTTCCCACAATCAAAGTCCTCTTTTTAGGATTTTTTTTGACAATTCTTGTGAAAATTTTTACTTTTTAATTGAATTGACTTTGCTTTCAACTACCTTCACTTGACTTCAAGTGACATAACCATGATGCCTATGTTTGAGTGGTTACATAGCAATATGATGTCATGTCATTCAATGTCTGATCCCTGTTTGGGTGGGATCTGCCCATATGACTAACACTGAAGCAGCAAATGCGGGAGAAAATTATAATGGACTTCATTTTCTTTATAATAGAAAATTATAATGAAAAGGTTCCAATTTGCACAACCTTTTTCTCACTTTTAGTATCTTTAAGTATTTTTGCAATTTTAATATCTCACTGAAATTGCTAGTTTTTACTCAAGAACAGAAACAGGAGAATGTGCAGTTCACTGCTATTTCTCTGGAAGGCCTCCATAACTCGGTACCTTTATATTAGGCCTGTTTGTAGTTTAATTAGTGAAGTCTGTTTTTTAATTTTATTTCTTTTAAAACCATCAAGGTAATGACCAACCAGGTAAGAACAGCTTGTAACAACAGGTGCATTTATTTTATCTTTGTTCTGAACACCTAAGCATAAAGAGAAATATGTAGTTCAAAGCTTGCATAACACCCTTCAGTGGCTCCTGTCAACTGTGCAGTTCAATGAAACTAGTTAACCCATTGTTGTCCGGCCCACAGGTGTACACATTTGGTCCCTGTTGCATATATGCAACGTTGGGAAGAAATGGCTTTTAATTACAGAAATATTTGTGTGGCAGACCTTTGTGTGGCAAATATTATGCAGGCAGACTTCCTTTGGGTCTACAAGGGAGGGCTTGGGGGATAGAATCTTCAAGGATCCCTTCTGACAGGTAAATGGAAAAAGAACTTACAGGCTAACCCAGAACCCCATCTCATTTAAATTAGTTTAGTCCAAGCAACACTGCTGAAGCAAGCATTATATGCCAACAACACCCATGTAGAATATATTAGGTTCATGCTTGCTTGGAGAACAAAAAGAAAATTAGCCATTCAGACAATTTGGGATGTGATATAGGAAAAATATAACCCTTCATCATACTGGCTGTTGTTCTCCAATAACATATTTAGGAAGCTGCCTTCCTTTGATGCATGGTTTTAATCTCCAGCAATTCAATACAATGAAGATGAATGAAGAGCTACATAATGGGCTGCAGAATAGGGCACTTTGCCTTCAGACACTGGGCAGGAACAACTGATTGTAATAAAATGTAGATATCTCTGATAAAATCATGGAAAGAGGCTTAGCTCCTTTTCTGTGCGCCCACTTTACTTCTTTCCTCCTGCAGTGAAGGGTGATAGGGAGGAAAGGCATAACTCTCTTTCTGCCTTAGGCAAGATGAGAATATGAAATACCCTTAGCAAAAGAGAATGAAAGTTTAGTTGAACGCTTTCAGTTGATAGTTTGACCTCCTGATAAATTGAAATGTGAATATTCCATGGCATCATAGCATCTCAGCCAGGGGGCTACCTCCTTCCAGTAAAATGGACCGAATGATCTAGCTCTGATATGGAACATGCATTTGCTACAGATTGTAACCTAGTTGCAAAGGCAAAACAACTATTATCCTGTAAGTGTTCATGCCCTGTTCTTTCATCTGACATCGTCTTTTACTGATACCTTTATAATTGTGAGAATTGGCTGAGTAGTTGTAATTAATGAGAAACGGTGCTATTTAAAAAAAAATTAAGAAAGTTATAATCTGCCTTTTGGATTTTAAAGTCCTTCAAGGCAGCTTGCAAACAAATTCAATTTTTAAAACAAATAAAAACATCAATAATTTTTTTAAAGAGAGATTTTAAAACCAGAGAGACCAGTAGAATTAAGCACCAAGCAGGAATCATTTGCGAAAGGAATTCCCAAACCTATTCCTCAGTACAGTTTTAATTGAGATTGCCTCATAGCTTCACTCTGTGTGTAAAGAGACAGATCCTAGTTAGAATCAAGGGAGTATTCTACAATAAGAGAAAGAGAAGTTCACTTCTTCCCCCTGGCACTCTTGAGTTATTTCAGAAGCTTTCAACTTCCTTACAAATTGTCTACTGGGAGACATCTGAAGAACGAGAATCCAGCTATAATCTAAATAAAACATTGTGCTGTTCTATGAAGCCAACACAGGATGTACAGACTCATTTTTCTATTGAACATAGCTTCAAACTCCCTTAACTATAGGAAAGAAGAAATGACTAGTTGGTTTATGTACCCATTCTCTGCTTGCACCAGTTATACATTCACTAGAAACTGCAAAGTTTGAATGGCATTCCCCCTGTGCATCATTCCTTAACAATGATTACTTCCAGAAGCTTTTCAGGAAGGCAGCAGAAGATCCAGTGTAAATATTGGCAATGTCATAGCAATGCAATAAGCTCAGGGCACTTTTGACATATGGAACATGCTCTTGAGCCATGGTGGCTTCTGCTTTCTGCAGTCAAATCCCCACTTTCTCAAAATGTACAGTGGTATTTGAAATGCCTGGCTTAATATGAGTTTTCAGAGATGCAGTCCATAATCAAATTCAAGTTGCCACCCTTGAGATTAAGCCTACCAGCATCTCCATGCCATTCAAAATAAACACCGCAGCCCTGATCCACCTATTGAGTAGCTCCTGTTGCTTTCTCCCCTCTTTGACATTGGTGCAAAAAAAAAAAAAAAAAAAAATGAAGGTACAATTAGCAGGATTTATCTTTTCTCCACACAGGTGGTTATCCTTTTCAACAGAGGGAGATACAGCACTGACCTTATGTGACTTCATAAGGGACTGGGAGTACAGCTCCAAGTTATGGAGAAATAGGGGCAGCTTGTTCTTCCGATGTTGCAATACAAGTCTTTTAGCTAAAGTAAAGTAAGGCTCAAAGGGTCCATTTCCTGCTGTTAACATCCATGAAATATGCAGGTAATTCAAAAGTACACAGGTATCAATAAATATCAGTGCCTGCAGTCATATGCAGTCAATATGACTAAAACATATTCCGAAAAGGATCATATCACTGAAGGACATTGTACAAGACCACATCACAAGCTTAAGTGATGCGCCAGGTAAATTATGTATAACACCAACAGGTTCAGCCCAATCCACCATAATTCCACACCGTATCTCCCTGTGTGGAGCTGCAGCAGTGCCAGAATGGCACCTGCTGCATCCTGTGGGGGAGCTTCACCTCCAGAGGCCTCTTCAGGGCTAGCCCCTGCTGGCTCAGTGAGTCTACAGACCTATGCCAGCTATATCACTGGTGCAAGTCAATGTGGACCTATGAAGGCATACTGAGTCTGGGAAGGAGTTTTGGATTTGGTGGACACTGCTGCCACCTAACCTGCCCCCTTCTCAGTCCAAATCCACCCTGACCCCTGCCCTCCTGCCACCCCATATTGCCCACCTCCACCCTGCTCTGCCATCCCTGCTTCCCTCCCACCCTGTACATGACCTTACCTGGTGACCACTGGTGCACTGAACTAGCTGCTTGCCACTTATGGAGCTGGCCTACCCACGCTCTGGTGTGTCACATTTTGCGACAGTTGGAAAGTGCCTAGTGCAGCCTAGAACACTCATTCTGTGGTGCTTGGAGCTAATAGGATTAGGATCTGAAATTCTTTAAGGCAGCAATCCATTGCAGACTTATCTGATAATGTCCCATTAAATTCAGCGGGGTTTATCTATGAGTTGGCATGCTTAGGACTGCACTGTAATCAATCCCTGAATAGAAAGGCCTCGTGGTGTCCAGTGAACTCTAAAAATAATTTTTTGTTGAATTAATCATAATTTGAGATCCATAGCTATTGCAGTTAAAACAATTTCTTATTGATTATGTAAGATAGGGCGATCCAATTCTGCATTCCATGTCTTTCTAAAGCTTTGAATATCATTGTGAGGCCTCCCTGTGGGAGGAGGGGAGGGCATACCCAGCCTTTCCGAGGGGGACCCCCTTGTGGAGGCCTCACAACAGTTCACCAGAAGAAGGGGGGGTTGTGTCACCCGGTTCCCCCTCTTTGGGTTGGCAGCATTTGCCAGTCAGGAGCAGGGGCTGCTAGCAGAAGACCCTCCTGCCTGCTCTTCTGACTCCCAACTGCCTTGTCATCCCTGGCCTCCAGGTTTATGTAGGGAAGACCCCTCCCCTTTGGCCCCTCTCCTTCCCTCACAGGGATGGTGCTAAAAGGGCCTGTCTCTGGGACTGCCCTTCCCTGAGCTTACCACAACTCCTTCCCTTCCTCTCTCTGTTTCTCTCCCACCTCCTCTCACCTGGAGCTGCCAGGGTTGTTCCTGAGATGGCTGGGGAGGCTGCTGCCTCTGCTCTGGTCTCTGCCTTTGGGGAGTGGGCTGACCCTGCCCACCTGGGTCCTGTAGCTCTGTAGATGAGGTCGGGAGGTCCAGTTGTGGGCCCCCGATGTCATAGCCAGGTTGGCTGGGCAAGAGAGTGCTCCCCTTCCCCCCAAGGCAGGGGAGGAGCGGTTGCCCAGCAGCCGAATGGCCTGCGTCCTGTCTCCCCCCACCAAGGCGGGGGGCAAAGCAGGGGTTCGGCATGCAGTGTTCCTCTGCTGTGCCTTGCTGCCCACAGGAGTGCCCAGGCAGTCTATGAGGTGGGGGCCCTATGTTCCACCAGCTTCCTCCCTGATCCTCTGGCCCAGAAGCCTTCTCCCTGGGTAAGTTGGGGATGTGGGAGGAGGGGAACCCCAACAATCATATTTATTGATATCAGGTATTTGTAAAAAAAAGCCTTCTTTTTCTGCATTGATTCAATATGTACTTCTAAAACTGCAGGAGTTTAAGAAGCAGATAATGCCACTGGACCAAATTTGGGCACTAACAAATGCAGTAATTGAAAATATTACCATTCAGCCAACAACAAGTCATCTTGCCTTCATCCTAAAAAATTAAAAAAAAAAACACAGCTCCCGGTCTTGGCCAATTAATTGATCCAAAATGCAAATCCAGTGCATCCTATCAGACCAATGCAAAATGCAATCCTATCAGTCCAAATCTTCAAAAAAAAGACTTCCCTCCCAATTCTTAATTCAGGGTTAATCCATAATGCTAACTTACCATGTGAAAATGAATCAAATGTATACTTTCGTCACATTGTGGTCTGCAAATATCTAACTGAAGGAATGGGGCAAAATGCTTACCGTGTAGAACCCTTATGGGTCAGCCCCATTACTGTAAAGTCTTTCAGGTCCTGTCTTATTTTGTTTATGTAACATAGTTTTTTTCACTGCACCTGGGCTAATTATTCTTTCTTAAAATGAGCAACAGGAATGAAGTGGCTTTTTGTTTTAAGAAAACCATTTATGAATGTAGGCTTTTAATCGCTGACTGTCTGTACCAGGTATTTGTTATCTGTTATTCTTCATTTCCCACAACAAATTGCCAGAAATTTCAAAATCCATTAAACACAACAAATAGGTGACTCAAAAAAACTTAAATTACACACTGCGATGCTTGCCAAGCAGCTCCATTAGTTCAGGGAACATTTTAAAACTGAGTTATACAGAAATGTTCTGTTCCCCTTTTTGGATATCTTTCTTGAATTCAAGGTAAATGTAGATGGTGACTGATGCAATGTGACAGACCTTTGTTTGAACTCTGTGTGTGAGGAATGAGAGGTGTTAAATTCAGTGCCCTGCTACCTTTTCCTGATCAACTGTCCAGCATTAACACTATCTGAGTGGAGATAAGTGTACACAGCTCCAGCAGCTAGATCAGACTAGAAAATCATGTTCAGTGAACCACAACCATTGGTTAGCTCAGTTCCTCAGCCACCAAGAATTATGTGTGAAGAAGCAGGCTCCACACTTTCTTCCATGATCAAAACAATTGACTAACAGCCTAACTAAGTGCTGCCTGTAGGGCACGGCAGTGCCGACATAGGCCCTGCTGCATCCTGTGGGCAACTGGAAACCATGGGGTTGGAGGGGGAAGTAAATGAATGTTTTACCTACCATTCTCCACCTGGTCCCCAATGTGTCTACTCCTCAGACCTGGACCAGCTATTTAGCTGGCACAAGTCTGAGTAGACAAAGAGGGGCATGTCAGGGACAAAATGGGAGTTAGGTTACCATTGGAGCTCCTCCTGTTGATACCTACCTCTGCCCTACACTGACAGACCCCCAACCTGCCCACACTATCAGCCATTTTGGGGCAGCAGAAAGCTTTTCTGCTGCCGTTAATTGCTCTACGCACCAGCCGCATCCTAACTTGAATTGGGCCATCAGTATGCTTAGAGCAGGCTTGGCTAACCTGCAGCATGCCACGTGCCACTTTTAATGCACTTGTAATGTGCAATAAATTTGTAATTTGTAATGTGTAATAAATTTGAACCTGCTGCTCTGTCTGCTGCCGGCAGTGTCCCAGTTGCGTGCAATGTAGGGACTGGCTCTGCTGCATGTGCCACTTGGAAAGTGTCCACGTGCCATTAGTGGCATGCATGCCATGGGTTGGCCACCTCTGGTTTAGAGCCTTATACAAGAAGGCTTTAAAGTTGTTTAGAAACTGCAAGCAACGTTCAGAACGTAGCAGCAAGCTTGATTCTTCATGTTGATGACAGGGAATAAATAGCAATGATTTTATATGAACTCAATTGGGTTAATTTATAGTTTTTCAGCTAAATTCAAGGGATCTTTCATGTCTTTTATGTTTCTGACTTGAGATACCACAGAGAATGATCTCACCCATATGTAGCTCCCTTAAGCTATAGTACTGATTACCTTTTCAGGATAGGAAAAAGACTTTATGCTGTCATGTCCTGGCTGCTAGTGAAAGCCCACAGGGAAAGAGGAGACTCTGGAGTGAGGGTGATATTTGTATGACCCAGCTTTAGTTTGTCAGTCTGTCTCAGTGGCATAGCTAATGACTGTGTAGCCAGTCAAAATGGTTCCCTGGAAGTAATGTCAGAACCAGAAGTGATGTCACAACCAGGTTTTTAAATATGTGAAAATTTGCTAAGGCATCTATCTCTACAGCCTGGGATCAAAGAAGATTTTGTAGCCCCCCCCTCCAATTTAATTAAGTAAGTAAATAAGGGTGCAATCCTTATTTAGGGGCCCAAAGTGGTGGAGAAAGAAGTAAGGGAAAACTTTTCCCCTTACCTCTGGGTAAGACAACCTGGCTCCTGAGGTAGCACAAGTCTGAGGAGAGTGGAGAGGCTTGAAACCACTCCGAGCTTCCCAGGAACAAGGGTTGGGATCCAGCATAACTGCCGGATCCCAGCCCCACCTCCCACTCCCCACCTGCCCGCCCTCTCCCTGCCCTGGAATGCCTCCTCCCTGACTCCACCCAGGGGCGTCACAAGGATTCTCGTCACCCGGTGTGGGAGGCTTGCGCATCACCCCATGCAGTGGGCGGGGCAACGCCCCAGGTGGTGAGCGTGGTGATGTACCATCGCCCCACCCCCACTGGTTTTTTGGCTGTACCTTTTGTTAGAACACAGATATTTCAATGTGGTTTGTTTCATTGCATTCTGTATGAAATTACACATTGATTGATATATAACATGATGGTCTTATTCCTCCAAACTCTGATTTTAGTGATTTTGAAAACTTGTAGAGTCACTCACACACACACACACACACACACACCCCTGTGTCAACTTACTAACACCTTATTGCAACAGTTCTCAAACTTTTAGCACCAGGACCCACTTTTTAGAATGACAATCTGTCCAGGACCCATTGGAAGTGATGTCATGGCCAGAAGTGACATCATCAAGCAAATTAAAATAAAAGAAATAATTAAATAAGGGGGAGCCAGTCCTGTTCCACCAAGTAAATCTACTCTGAAGTAAGTCCTATAGGGGTCAATGGGGCTTACTCTCAGGAAAGTGTGGGTAGAATTGCAGCCTGTGAGCCCAATGCATGTCTACTCTGCATGTAGCCCTCCCCAGTGCCCAGTTTAAAGTTCTTCTATTTCAGGCATATCAATACAAAGACGCTTCTGGCTTTGCAAGTCCAAAATAGAAAACTTTCCCCTTACCAGTTCAAGCTTCTTTTTTTGTTCTTCTTAGTGGGGGGGGGGGGGAGGCTGCCTTCTGGAGCATTTGTTGCACTCCAGCTCCATTGGATCGGGACCCTTCTGGTGGCCTCACATTCCCCTTTGCCTGGCCTGACCAAAAGGCAAGGCATGTCTGCCTACTCGTGAGTAAACACGACCATGTGGCTGTGTTTGCTTTCCATAGAGCTTAATAGACTGCAGCTGGGAGGGACAGAGGGACTCCCTTCTCAGTTGTTTTGGGGGCTGCATTAATTGGATGAGGACCATTCTGACTTCCTTGGAGTCCTCTCCACCTGCCTTTTCTATGGACTATGATGGACTGTGGCAAGTGCGCCTACTTGCGAGTAAACGTGCGATACGGCTCACTTTCCATAGGGCTCCATGCATTTTTTCTTTCCAGTTTTTTGGCCATAACTTTTGAAGGAAAGGAGCGATTTCAAGTCCCTTTTTTGCATTGCACTCTTCTGGGAATTCCGCATCCAACGGTGTATTGCATGATGCAGTGACTCCTAATGCCGCGATTTTAGCGCGTCACACCCCCCTGCGCGTCACCCAGTGTGGCCCGCACCCCCCTAGCGATGCCACTGCCTCCTCCCCACCCTCTCCAGAGCCTTGTGTCAGCAGAACTTGGCCAACGTGATACTCCCCAGTGAAACTGGCACTAAGGCTGGATTAGGCCTCTGTGGCCTGCGCCATCCCAGCCAACTCCCCAAGAGGCACAAACAGGTCCCAAGTACTTCTCTGAATTGCACCCTAAAAAGCGTAACCCTTGGTTAGAGACACTGTACTGGGGTAAAGAGGGATGGTTATTCTCCCTCTGCTAAATATAAGAGGAGCACCACTTGTAAAAGTGTCTCCTTACCCAGTTAGCAAGGGTAACTGTATTATGATACATGGAAATGAGAGCTGAGTTATATTAACACCTTATTGGGTCCATGCTGTATCATAACAACATCTCATTGGCTCTCAGAACAATCAGTCTCCCATGGAATAAGTCATTTCTTAATCTATGCATTAGAACAGGGGTGTCCAAACATTTTGGCCGGAGAGCCACATCATCTTTCTGACACTGTGTCGGGGGCCGGGGAAAAAAAAGAATTAATTTACATTTCAAATTTGAGTAAATTTACATAAATGAATATATTAGAGATGGAACTTATATGAATGAACGAAGGTCTTGCAGTAGCTCAAGGCCTATAAAAGGCCTAGCACAAAGCAAGGCCGGCCTTTCTTTTGCTGCTACTGCTGCATCACAGATGCAGAAACAGCAAGTAGTTGAGGGAGCCCTCTTCCCACAGCTCAGATGAGAGGTTGAACAGTCATCCTCACACTGAGAGCAGTTGTGTCAGGCCAGCAAGGGCTCCAGCAAGTCTCTGGAGGGCCAGAGGCTCATTGGAGACTGGGGGCTCCCTGCGGGCCAGATTGGGAGCCTCTGGGGGCCACAAGTGGCCCCTGGGCCGGGGTTTGGGCACCCCTGCATTAGATGGTTGACGAAATGCTTCTGTGATCCCTCCCCATCGCCACATATTCATTATACACTGAATGCCAACATAGGACTGCTACTGTAACTAAACACCTAAAATAAAGTTTATTAGCCACTGTGACTGGCCAGAATATTTTTTCAGCAATGGAAAAGTTGTTCAGTACCTTTAGATTCTATATGATAGAAGACTATATATCACACTTTGCTCAGCACGGAATTACAATGAGCTAATAATAGCGAATCACCCAGGATTTATGAATGACTCATCTTGAAAGTTCTTTGATATACCAGTTCCATAAGGCCTATTGGGAAATGCAGTATTTTGTCACATGAAATTATAGATCATCCCCAGCTACTGGAATTCAAATAGAATTTGCCATCATTTATCAAAGCAGTAGTCCTTTTATTAAAATCTCCTGCATTCCTTAATTCTAGCCTATCAAGTCCAATCAAAACTAATAAAAGGAATTTCATCTTGGCAAAGATTGTCATCTTATGCATTTTTCATTACTTTCAAACAGAAAGATGAGTGAAGACAATTATCACAGACAGACACCTATTTGCAATGGTCTTTTACAGACCTTAAATTACATTTAAATTAGAAATACATTACTTCAGTGAATTTCTGACTTTAGCAGTTACAGGGGGAAATTCTACTTATTTTTCTTCTACCATATTGGCAAAATGTTGAGAAAACCATAAGAACAAGTAATGAGTCCTTGGCACTGAGTTTTGTTATATTTTGGAGTTGGGAGCTGAATTATGCAAGCGATGGTGGCCTATGAGTTTTAATGATCAATGTTTGCTCATGGAATTTTCCAAGGATCAGGGGTTTATTCTTTAACTTTTCTTCCAAGCTAGCTTGCTAGAGTGGTGGGGAAGTGATTGCTCTTATGATTAAAAGTATGCCTTCCTCTTGGCCAGTGGATCTGAGGCCTCTGTTTCATCACCTCTGTTTTGAAACACAGTACTGGCTTGGGTCATGATTTCCTCAGAGGCATCCAGCACCATGTACACAGGCACACTTGTGTGTCACAATTGGGACATTAAATAAGAAGAAATCTCTGCTTGTCAGATAACACAGTGTAGATTAATGTCAAAGTGGATCTGGACAGACTGCTGAGATAGGAATACATGCAAGAGCATGTTCAGATAAGACACCCAACAACTTGCAAAAGTGCAAATTCACATGCTAATTCTTTATCATGATCACCTCAGCTCACAGCTGAAATTCACTAACTTAAAATTCTTAATATTCTATGAATCCTCAATCTTCATGAAGTACTCTGCCAACCACAATAAATGGCCATATTAAACGAATGTAGCAGATGCCCTGCACCCCTGATGGGAGCCTGTCAATACTACCTTGGTGACCTGCTCTCTGTATTGATGTTGCCCTTTAGAGTCTGCTCAGTTGCCTCTTCTGATTATTCCTGGCCTTTTCTTGATCCATCCACAAACTGTGAGGCACTGGTTAGTATTTATTGCTTATTTCTTACTCTTGTGTCCTGCTTTTCCTTTGGAAAGCTCAGAACAGTTTGCATAAAGCCTCCAACAACCATTTATGTAACCCCAGCCCAAAGCTAGTCATCTGGGTGATCTCACTAAACACAATTAACAGGAATGAGTTACAGCCCAATCCTATCTACACTTTCCTGGGAGTAAGCCCCATTGACTCTGATGAGACTTACTTCTGAGTAGACATGCATAGGATTGGGCTGTTAATTTGATTATAGTGACCTTGTGATTCCTGCTAGATGAGGATAATAACAATGAACTGGCAACAGGTGGGCACTTCTAATTTGATATTTCTTTTTAAAAATAACAGCATTCAGTAAAAAGCAAATACAAAAACTATTTTAGACTCAGTGTCCAAAACTAGTGATTGTTGTCCAGAAATGTTCCACAATTCTCCTGTTTGGTTTCACATCCCTGTGAAGATTTGATCTTCTGCTGCTGTCTTTGCAGACAGGCAGTCATGTGCAACAATCCATTTTCCAGAGAGTTCAGAAGGTTCATGGCAGAAGGCTGGTCTCATGAGGACTTCAGAAACAGCCTGGTTTAAAGCATGTTGATAAACCTTGATTATTTCAAGTATGAGGGTTTTCCATCCTGATTACTGGAAGTGGGGATGTACGAGTATATTTAATGCTCATGTTACCTCTGCAATTTAATTGTTATTGGATGTATAATTGCATGCATGTGAAAATATACTATGAAGCAGTTCCTTGGAGAGTTCAAGATCTGAGGCAGGGTCCTCACCTCAGAATCTGTCTTGTTCAAATTCTGTTGATAATTCTAAAAATGATGCCTTCTTTTTCTTTATAAGGACGATGTAGTGGTTCTGGTGTTGGACTTAGATCTGGAAGATCCTGGTTCAAAGCCCTGCTTAGCCATTAAGCTCCATGAGGGCCCAATCCTATCTAATCTTCCCAGGGCTTTTTTTCTAATGGAACGCGGGGGGATGGAGTTCCGGCACCTTTTTGCAGGGGCCCCTCTCCTTCGGAGGCATTCCAGGAGGGGGGGGAGCAAAACAGAGGCAGAGTAGACAGGCACAGGATTGGACTCTAAGGCTGCCATCCTATCCACAGTAAGCCCCATTCACTAAAGTGGACTTCTGAATAGACATGCATAGGATTGGGCTCTTAGGCTGCAATCCTAGGCACTTTCCTGGGAGTAAGCTCCATTGACTAGAACAAGACTTACTTCAGAGTAGACATAATAATATTGTATTGGCAACCTTCAGTCTCGAAAGACTATGGTATCGCGCTCTGAAAGGTGGTTCTGGCACAGCGTCTAGTGTGGCTGAAAAGGCCAATCCGGGAGTGACAATCCCTTCCACACCGGGAGCAAGTGCAGTCTGTCCCTGGTCTGTCTCCCTGGCTATGGGCCTTCCTTCTTTGCCTCTTAGCCTCAGACTGTTGGCAAAGTGTCTCTTCAAACTGGGAAAGGCCATGCTGCACAGCCTGCCTCCAAGCGGGCCGCTCAGAGGCCAGGGTTTCCCACTTGTTGAGGTCCATCCCTAAGGCCTTCAGATCCCTCTTGCAGATGTCCTTGTATCGCAGCTGTGGTCTACCTGTAGGGCGCTTTCCTTGCACGAGTTCTCCATAGAGGAGATCCTTTGGGATCCAGCCATCATCCATTCTCACGACATGACCAAGCCAACGCAGGCGTCTCTGTTTCAGCAGTGAATACATGCTAGGGATTCCAGCACGTTCCAGGACTGTGTTGTTTGGAACTTTGTCCTGCCAGGTGATGCCGAGAATGCGTCGGAGGCAGCGCATGTGGAAAGCGCTCAGTTTCCTCTCCTGTTGTGAGCGAAGAGTCCATGACTCGCTGCAGTACAGAAGTGTACTCAGGACGCAAGCTCTGTCGACCTGGATCTTGGTATGTTCCGTCAGCTTCTTGTTGGACCAGACTCTCTTTGTGAGTCTGGAAAACGTGGTAGCTGCTTTACCGATGCGCTTGTTTAGCTCGGTATCGAGAGAATGAGTGTCGGAGATTGTTGAGCCAAGGTACACAAAGTCATGGACAACCTCCAGTTCATGCGCAGAGATTGTAATGCAGGGAGGTGAGTCCACATCCTGAACCATGACCTGTGTTTTCTTCAGGCTGATTGTCAGTCCAAAATCTTGGCAGGCCTTGCTAAAACGATCCATGAGCTGCTGGAGATCTTTGGCAGAGTGGGTAGTGACAGCTGCATCGTCGGCAAAGAGGAAGTCACGCAGACATTTCAGCTGGACTTTGGATTTTGCTCTCAGTCTAGAGAGGTTGAAGAGCTTTCCGTCTGATCTGGTCCGGAGATAGATGCCTTCTGTTGCAGTTCCAAAGGCCTGCTTCAGCAGGACAGTGAAGAAAATCCCAAACAAGGTTGGTGCAAGAACACAGCCCTGCTTCACTCCGCTTCAGATGTCAAAAGGGTCTGATGTGGAGCCATCGAAGACAACAGTGCCCTTCATGTCCTTGTGGAAAGATAATAATAATAATAATAATAATAATAATAATAATAATAATAATAATAATAATAAAACTTTATTTTTATGCCGCCCTTCTCCCAAAAAGGGACCCAGGGCGGCTAACAACATATAAAACAAATTAAAACATAATTTCACAGACAAAAAATTACCTAGGATTTGGCTCTTAATCCTGGCAGAGATATATATCTGCACCCGTTTTCACATGCTAAGGGCAGGTGAAAAGGGATTCTACGTGTGTACAATGTGCTGTCCAGCCTTGCCAGAGATCCTCCTCATCCTTCCCCCACAAGCATGCCCTCCGCCAGCCAGCGTTTGCAGCTCCTCTCCAGCAATGCACAGCAGCTGCTCAGGGCAGCAGAGAACATACAATTGCATGCCAAGCGCCTTCCCAAAGACACAGACTATTCTGATACCTGAATTAAACCATATTTAATCGCTTGTTTGCAAACGTAGCTGTTTCTATGTGCACCTAAGGACCCCTGTCGTGTAAGAATTCCTTTTTTGTTCTTACTCCCACAGTTGCTTAGAGTAATTTTACTACATGGAACTCATGTAAGCCATTTTTCGGAATCCATTCACTGCTTCCTCTCCTCGAAGTAGTGCCACACTACATACTACACGCTACAAGTGCACCTGTACAGTATTTTTCCCCATGTGTAGAAAAAGTAGCTAGGGGGAAGGGGATGTGGAGATTGACAGCCAAATCCTAGGCATGTCTACTCAGAAGTAAGTTCATCTTTAGGGGAAAGCACATAAAAATATTTTATTTCTCCAATAAAAAATGGTTTATAAATAAATAAATAAAAGATTAACAAGTTGTGAGTTCCTGCACCTTTTTTTCCACAAAAAAAGCACTGAATCTTCCAATGCTAAAGCAGCCATGTCGACAGGGTGTGCGCTGTATCTTGAGGCTGAGGGGCAGTCTCAGAGGCCTCTTCAAAGTAAGGGAACATTTGTTCCTTTATCTTGGGGCTGCATTGCAGCTGCATTGGTGCTGGAAAATTGGATAAGATTGGTCCTGAGTGACCTTGAGCCAGTCCACCCCCCCCCCCATGTGCATAAAAGGAGAGACAGCTAATACCCTCAGTATACACTGGCGTAGCTAATGATCGTGTAGCCTGGTACCAAGCTCAAAATATTGCCCTGGAAGTGATGTCACAACCAGAAGTGATGTCACTCCTGGGCTTTTAAAAAAGTGAAAATTAGGAGGAACCCACCTCCTTCCCGCAGCAGCTCGCCACCCACTTGTTCTGCTGCCTCCCCCCAGTCAGTGGCATAGCAAAGGCAACTACCTGCTACCTGGGGTCAAAGAAGATTTATAGCCCCCCCCCGACAAAATCAAATAAATAAAGTAAATAAATAAAAATTGTGCCCTTTATTGGTTAGAGCAGCTATTTTCAACCTTTTTTCATCTGACAGAACACTAACAAGGTACTAAAATTGTCAAGGCACACCATCAGTTTCTTGACAATTGACAAGGCACACCGTGTTGTTGTTGGGGGTTCGCATCCCCCAATGGCCCTATTAGTAAATGAGCCTCCCCCCAAACTCTCACGGCACACCTGTAGACCGTTCGCGGCACACCAGTGTGTGTAAATAGTGCGGTTGAAAATGGCTGGGTTAGACACACTGCGCTGGGGTGAAGATGGACAGTTATTCTCCCCTGATAAATATAAGAGGAGCACCACTTGAAAAGGTGCCTCTTTACCAGTTAGCAAGAATAGTTGTACATGGAAATGAGAGCTAACTCATATTAACACCTTATTGGTTTCATGCTGTATCATGATAACATGACATTGCAACATGTCTATAACATAATAACTTGTCATTTGCTCTCAGAACAATCAGTCTCATAGGTTGGTTTTAAGTTAAGAAAATCCACTTTTTCCATAAGATAGCTGTGTTTTCATTTTCTGGTTAATTGGCCATAACTTTTGATAGAATTCAGATATTCCAATGCCGTTTGTTTCATTGTATGCTGCATTAAATTACCTTTCCAATGATATATAACATGATGGTATTATTCATACATACTAAGATTTTCACAATTTTGGTCACTAGTGTCAAGCTCAGCTTGTTGCCCCCCCCCTAAAGCTTGATGCCCGGTGCAACTGCTACCCCCTGAGCTATGCCACTGATGGTTGAAGATGACAATGTACACATTTTTTTCCCCTAAAATGAAAACTCAAGGACCTTGTTTACTTAAAATCCAACTGTTACCCTGCATATGCCTGATCTCGGAAGCTAAGCAGGGTCAGGCCTGGTTAGTACTTGGATGGGAGACCGCCTGGGAATACTGGGTGCTGTAGGCTTATACCATAGTCTTGAGACTGAAGGTTGCCAACCAGAATATTGCCAAATAGAACAATTCAAAACAAGGATTAAAATAGCAGTTATAAGAGCAATTTAAACACTTTCCATCCTGGGAATAAAACAGTCTTCTCCTGGATCTGGAAAGACAACAGCATATTCTAGAGACAGGATGCTGCACCTGAAAAGTCCTTAGTCAGCACCCACCTCATTTCAGATAGCAGGAGTACCTGGAAGAAGACCTCCAACGAACCTACAATATGTGGAGAGATTGATAAGGGAGCAGGTGTTCCTTCATGTGAGTTTCATAACATTAGGAACATGTTCCTCTTGCTGTCCAAAAAGTGTCCAAGTCCTCTTTATGTTCATCACTCAGAAACATGAAAAGCAGAGGCATATGTGGATCTTATCAACCTGAAAGTGGAACCACGTCCACTTTTTACTTTGTTTCCTAATGTCACTGGCCTTCTGAAAATGGAGACTACAAGCCCAAACCAGTTCAACTTCCCAGCACCAGTGTAACCACAATGCAGCCCGAAGGTAAGGGAACAAGTGTTCCCATATCTTGAGGAGGCCTCTGTGACTGCTTCCCCACCACAGGATGCAGTGCATGCCCCATTGGTACAGCTGCACTGGCAGTGGAAAATTGGATAGGATTGGGCCCTATGACAGCTACATCTCAAGAAGCAGATACCTGAACTAGTTTTATTTGCTTATTTGATCAAGGCTGGTTCAGACATCACATAAACAGATGGTTGGACAGCTCTCCCGATTCCTTATTTGGCATTATATACCTTTCAATTGTTTATAACCATATGCAATATTTTCGCCTTTCCTCATTTCCCGCTGAGCAGCTGCTGAGTCATGGACTTGAGAAAGCTGGAGGCTATCCTATGGAAACTTGAGAACATTTTTCAAGAACAAGTCAAGTACAATCATAACAAAGTAAGGAATAAAATCACAATGTTTCCAAACACTTTATCCTTTCCCACCTTACTTTTGGGTTTGTTTGTTCACCACACCTGAGCAACACTGTAATAGCCAGGAGTTTCCAATTAATTTACGTGGCTTCTGGATGCACCAGTAGTCTTTGGCCTTTGAGAAATAACTATTGCAGCAAGATAATAAGAACATAAGAACAGTCCCACTGGATCAGGCCATAGGCCCATCTAGTCCAGCTTCCTGTATCTCACAGCGGCCCACCAAATGCCCCAGGGAGCACACCAGATAACAAGAGACCTCATCCTGGTGCCCTCCCCCACATCTGGCATTCTGACTTAACCCATTTCTAAAATCAGGAGGTTGCGCATACACATCATGGCTTGTACCCCATAATGGATTTTTCCTCCAGAAACTTTTCCAATCCCCTTTTAAAGGCGTCTAGGCTAGACGCCAGCACCACATCCTGTGGCAAGGAGTTCCACAGACCGACCACACACTGAGTAAAGAAATATTTTCTTTTGTCTGTCCTAACCCGCCCAACACTCAATTTTAGTGGATGTCCCCTGGTTCTGGTATTATGTGAGAGTGTAAAGAGCATCTCCCTATCCACTCTGTCCATTCCCTGCATAATTTTGTATGTCTCAATCATGTCCCCCCTCAAGCGTCTCTTTTCTAGGCTGAAGAGGCCCAAACGCCGTAGCCTTTCCTCATAAGGAAGGTGCCCCAGCCCCGTAATCATCTTAGTCGCTCTCTTTTGCACCTTTTCCATTTCCACTATGTCCTTTTTGAGATGCGGCGACCAGAACTGGACACAATACTCCAGGTGTGGCCTTACCATAGATTTGTACAACGGCATTATAATACTAGCCGTTTTGTTCTCAATACCCTTCCTAATGATCCCAAGCATAGAATTGGCCTTCTTCACTGCCGCCGCACATTGGGTCGACACTTTCATTGACCTGTCCACCACCACCCCAAGATCTCTCTCCTGATCTGTCACAGACAGCTCAGAACCCATCAGCCTATATCTAAAGTTTTGATTTTTTGCCCCAATGTGCATGACTTTACACTTACTGACATTGAAGCGCATCTGCCATTTTGCTGCCCATTCTGCCAGTCTGGAGAGATCCTTCTGGAGCTCCTCACAATCACTTCTGGTCTTTACCACTCGGAAAAGTTTGGTGTCGTCTGCAAACTTAGCCACTTCACTGCTCAACCCTGTTTCCAGGTCATTTATGAAGAGGTTGAAAAGCACCGGTCCCAGGACAGATCCTTGGGGCACACCGCTTTTCACCTCTCTCCATTGTGAAAATTGCCCATTGACACCCACTCTCTGCTTCCTGGCCTCCAACCAGTTCTCAATCCACGAGAGGACCTGTCCTCTAATTCCCTGATTGTGGAGTTTTTTCAGTAGCCTTTGGTGAGGTACCGTGTCAAACGCCTTCTGAAAGTCCAGATATATAATGTCCATGGGTTCTCCCGCATCCACATGCCTGTTGACCTTTTCAAAGAATTCTATAAGGTTCGTGAGGCAAGACTTACCCTTACAGAAACCATGCTGACTCTCCCTCAGCAAGGCCTGTTCGTCTATGTGTTTTGAGATCCTATCTTTGATGAGGCATTCCACCATCTTACCCGGTATGGATGTTAGGCTGACCGGCCTATAGTTTCCCGGGTCCCCCTTCTTTCCCTTTTTAAAAATAGGCGTGACATTTGCTATCCTCCAATCTTCTGGCACCGTGGCCGTTTTGAGGGACAAGTTGCATACCTTAGTCAAGAGATCTGCAACTTCATTCTTCAATTCCTTAATAACCCTTGGGTGGATGCCATCAGGGCCCGGTGACTTATTGATCTTTAATTTATCAATGAGGTCTGAAAATATCTTCTCTTTTAACCTCTCTCTGATTTAACTCCTCGGTCAGGAGGGGCCGTTCGGGCAGCGGTATCTGCCCGAGGTCTTCTGCCGTGAAGACAGATGCAAAGAACTCATTTAATTTCTCTGCCATCTCTAAGTCTCCTTTTATCTCCCCTTTCCCTCCCTCACCATCCAGAGGGCCAACTGCTTCTCTGGCGGGTTTCCTGCTTCTAACATATTTGAAGAAGCTTTTATTATTCCCCTTAATGTTGCTGGCCATGCGTTCCTCATAGTCTCTCTTGGCCTCCCGTATCACCTTCTTACATTTCTTTTGCCACAGTTTATGTTCCTTTTTATTCTCCTCATTAGGGCAAGACTTCCATTTACGGAAGGAAGCTTCCTTGCCCTTCACAGCCTCTCTAACTTGGCTGGTTAGCCATGCGGGCACCCTCCTGGATTTAGTGGAACCCTTCTTTCTTTGCGGTATACACCTCTGCTGGGCCTCTATTACTGTTGTTTTAAGCAGCCTCCATGCACTCTGGAGAGATTGAACTCTTTTTACCCTCCCTTTCAACCTTCTTCTAACCAGCCTCCTCATTTGAGGGAAGTCCGCCTGTCGGAAGTCAAGGGTTTTTGTTAGAGATTTGCCTGGTATTCTTCCCCCAACGTGCATGTCAAAACGGATCGCAGCATGATCACTGTTCCCCAATGGCTCAGTAACGTTTACATCTCTAACCAGGTCCTGCGTACTGCACAATATTAAATCCAGAGTCACCTGTCCTCTGGTGGGCTCCGTGACTAGCTGATCTAAGCCACAGTCATTTAGTACGTCAAGAAATCCGGTTTCCTTATCGTGACCAGAACACAAATTGACCCAGTCAATATGAGGATAATTGAAGTCCCCCATGATTACAACCCTGTCCCTCGTTGTCACCTCCCTGATCTGTTTCCTCATTTCAAGGTCCCCATCAGATTTCTGGTCTGGAGGACGATAGCATGCCCCCAGTATTACATTGCTGCACAAGCCTGGTAATTTAACCCACAGAGATTCTACGGTGGAGTCGGACCCACCTTCAATCTCTACTTTGCTGGATTCTATCCCTTCCTTAACATAAACAGCTACCCCACCTCCAACACGCCCCTGCCTGTCCCTCCTGTAGAGTTTATAGCCCGGGATTGCGGTATCCCACTGATCCTCTGCATTCCACCAGGTTTCCGTTATGCCCACTATGTCAATATTTTCCCTTGTCACCAGACATTCCAGTTCTCCCACCTTTGCTCGTAGACTTCGGGCATTCGCATAAAAGTATTTATACACGGATTGCCCCAGGATGGGCTGCCTATTCGCTCCTTTGTCCCCGCATCCTCTCATTGTGCCAAACCATCTATCACATCCCATCACCCTACCTTTCCCAATTTCTTCTCCTACCCTGCCTTTGTCTTGTTGTTCTCTAACCTCCCCATCCTCATCCCACAGGGATGACCACAGGGATGAGGAGTCCCGAACCGGATGCCCCTCGGCTCCTGTCGGCCTTCCCCCAGGGATCAGTTTAAAAGCTGCTCTGCCATCTTTTTAATGTTATGCACCAGCAGTCTGGTTCCATTCTGGTTCAAATGGAGCCCGTCCCTCTTGTACAGGCCCTGCTTGTCCCAAAACGTTCCCCAGTGCCTAACGAATCTAAACCCCTCCTCCCTACACCACCGTCTCATCCACGCATTGAGACCCCTGATCTCCGCCTGCCTAGCTGGCCCTGCGCGTGGAACAGGTAGCACTTCAGAGAACGCTACCTTTGAGGTCCTGGCTTTCAGCTTCCTGCCTAAAAGCCTAAATTTGGCCTCCAGGACCTCCCAGCTACACTTGCCCACGTCGTTGGTGCCGATATGCACCACAGCCGCTACCTCTCCCCCAGCACTGTCTACTAGCCTGTCTAGACGAGAAGTGATGTCCGCAACCTTCGCACCAGGCAGGCAAGTCACCATGCGGTCCTCACATCCGTCGCAAACCCCCCTCTCTATGTTTCTAATAATCGAATCCCCCACTACAAGAAGCCCCCGACCCCCCTCCCACCGAGGAGTATCCCGAGTGCGCTCGGATACGGGCCCATCCCCTGGAGAAGGGATTCCCCCTAGGGGATTGTTTCCCTCCTCTCCAGGATGACGTCCTCCAGTCCCGAGACTTCCCACCCGGGCAGCCGAGGAGCTGCACGCCTGAGGTTGGGACGAAGCCTGATCGTCCCCGGAAGTCTCCCCACGGTCCTCCTCTGTCTGCCTGTGCTTCTCCAGCTCACCCACCAAGGCTTCAAGGGAGCGGACGCGTTCCCTGAGACCCTGGAGCTCCTTGCACCGAGGACACACCCATGACTTATGCCCCAGAGGCATATAATCATACATGTGGCACTCGATGCAGAACACTGGATAGCCCCCACCCTGCTGCTGGCTGTCTGACTGCATAGCTTTTTTGTTGTTGTTGTTGTTGTTTTATTTAGGGGTCCTTTTAAAAACCGTACACTGGATAGCAGCCCTATCTGCATCTGTCTAAAGGAGCCGTACACTGGATAGCATAATGATGATGATAATGATAAAATATTTATGGACTGATTTTCAAAAAAGTTCACCAAGTCATTAATAATGCAAAATAAATATCAAAATGGTTCCTTGCTCCAGAAGGTTCACAATCTAAAAAAGTCACAAGAGACACTAGCAAAACAGCCACTGGAAAAGTTGCAATGAATAGCTAAAGTTCCTCCCCTCCTGTTAAATATAAGAGAACCACCACTTAATGATGCCTCTCCCAGTTAGTAGAGACAAGTTCAGTTTGAAGTGAGAAGTGCATACAAGTAGAAAAGTCAGTATTCCCCCCGGCCTTGATAGACCTCAAGCATTGTCCCAGTAGAGTTGCAGTGGCTGGTACAGAAGTGATCAAACTCTCAGCTGAGCCAAGAGGTCTTTTTAAGGGGATGCCTGCCCCAGAATCAGTCTTGAGACACACATGCTAATATTACGAAAGCTTTATTTTTATTTCAAAAGTCGTAGAAGAATGACTCAATCCTATCCTCCAGCAATGACAGTGAAGGTTGCCTTCCACTGTTGTAAATGGCATGGTACCTTCCACAAATGGCCTGCTGCTGCTGGGAGCTTCAGAGCCACTGGTATGAAGGGTTGGCAATTCCACATACCTGCAAGACTCATGATTACCTAGGTAAGTTGTTGATGGGTGGGTTGTGTGTGGGAAGGGGAGGAGGAAAAGCAAGGGGCAGGGATTGCTCTGGAGGAAGTGGATCTCAGCAGCAAAGACTACATGGTCATGTCTATTCTACTTAGGGGTATACATTCTACTTAAGATCTATGAACTGTTTTAAATAACGTCCATGTACATTGGAGAGATACGACCCTCTTGTTTTTCTCTTTCAGCTTTCCTTTTACTAGCCTGCTCATTTTTAAGAAGTCCCCTCTCCTATGATGTTTCTTACTGTCATTTTCTTAAAAGCACTGCATCTGTCTAAAGGAGCACAAGATAATGGTTGTGTTGCATTTCACTCCACAGACAAAATACGCTGCAAAAGCAAATTTATGTACTGATTTTCTATCTCAGGACTGCCCCATGAGAAAAGCCCAAACTCTATCAAGTTGAGCAGTGTTTCTTAGACTGTGGGTTGGGACACTAGGTGGGTTGCGAACCAATTTCAGATGGGTTCCCATTCATTTCAATATTTAATTTTTAATATATAAGACTTGATGCTACTATGGTATGTGACTACATTTGGGGAATGATACAGATATGTACTTTTAACAGGTATATATGTATATGCTTTTAACAATGATAGTCAATGGGACTTACTCCTGGGTAAGTGTGGGTAGGATTGCAGCCTAGGATTGTTAAAAATGTTCCTGATTGATGGTGTCACTTCTGGTCATGACATCACTTCCACTTCCAGTGGGTCCTGACAGATTCTTGTTCTAAAAAGTAGGTCCCAGTGCTAAAAGTTTGAGAACCACTGAAGTAGAGCTTTCAGAAAATTATGGCAATATTTAGTAATGAAAATGTATAGCAATAATACAACTCTTTAACCCTTGGCACAAAATGATTTGGGGGGGGGAGGTAATTCATAGAGGAGGAGTGAAAAAATTGCCTCTTATAGATGCCAGAGAATGACCCATCTAGTTCAGTACCATTAATCATAATAGGCTCTTCTTTCCAAGGTCTCTGGTCGATATCTTATTTAGACCCGATACTTGAAATCCTTTAACTAGAACAATCCTGTATCGTTCTTTATGTATTCAAAGTTAAGATAAAGTTTAAAAACTCAGTGTACGTCCATGGCAGGATCCCACCTCCCCCCAGGAATCTACTGATGGTCCGGGGTCAACTCGCAATATGCTCCACTTACTCTGTTTCAGCAGTAACCACAGGGATTGATGGCTGTCTTGACAAAGCCTGTTTATTCTGGTCAAATGCTTGACATTCATTAGGTCCCAGTTCCTTCACAGAGACCAGCGCATTGCTCACTGGCAAGGTACAAACCCATCAGGTAGGAAATACAAAAGTCCACTGGCTATAGGCAAGTCCACAACCTACAGATAAGTCCACACTCCATAGGTAAGCCCCGGGACCAAGGCTAGACTAAGGAGCCTGAACCACAGGGCAAGCAGAGTCCGGTAAGAAGTTGGGGTTTTAGCAAAACCTCCAGCATTGCCACTCAGGGTTTACAAGATGACTCTGAGGCTGCTTGGGGGCCAGCCTCCCAGATGGCTGCTGAGCTGCATTGATGGTGCCCCAACCCAGGGTTGACTTGTCCTCCTGGCTACCCCCACTGCACAGGGGCAGTGAGGTCTCCCAGGGCCCCCAGGTGGTTCCACTATCCCTCAGTTCTCTGGGTAGCCCCTTCCTTGAGGATCCTTCCACAGGCCTTGGTGAGGATTTGGGTCAACCCTCGAAACAGGGGGCAACTCCCAACCCAAAGCAAGGGTCCAGTATAGGGAAAGTAATGGGTTCACCTGAGAGCTCCCCAGCCACCATCGTGGAACACAAACCCCAAGGAAGAACAACCTCTCCCTTGGCCTGCTGGGCTCCTTATGAACCTAGTAGCCAACCCAGCCAGTCTTCCAGCCATGAGACCTCAGGCCCTACTCCTGGAGACCCCCTGCCTGGGAACTGGATGCAGGTAGTAATCACTCAGCTTCCCTCCTCCTGAGGAGCCCCTTACTCCCAAGGAGTCCTTTACTCCTGAGAAGTCCCTTGCTCTCAAGTAGGCCTGCGCCACAGTTGCCTGATGCTGGTGACACTGAGTGACAGTAAAAACATTAACTTTTTCACATAATTGCAAATATACAGAAAAATTAGATAATGAACTGAAAGTCATGTGAATTTTTAATATAAACCAAATACTTATTAAGAGGAGTGTCATTGGGCAGCCCAATCCTGAGCTGCCCGGAGTTCCGGGACCCGGCAGCTCCTGGGGGGATCCCGCCGGATCCTGCGCCTCCCGCACTACCGCCGGAGGCTCCTTGGGAGAAGGGGATGTTTGTCCCCTTCCTCCGAGTAAGGGAAGCAGCCCCGCAATGGAGCTATTCACTTTAGTGGCAACCTTTTGGTCGCCGCTAAAGTAAAGGTGCTCAAGTAGGGCAAGCAGCCCTGCACGAGCACCTTGGATCCTGAGGAGCTCAGCTCGGCAGACCCGCTTCTCCCTCTCCCCCGACACACCCCAGGCCATGCCTCCCCCCTCCCTGGAATGCCTCCCCCCACGCCCCCGACCACACCCCCATCTCCCGTTCCACATCCTGGTGGTCCTGGGGAACCCAGGCACTCGTGCCAGCCAGAGCTGGGCTAGCTCCAGCAGGAGCCCTGTGGTAAGCCCCGCAAATGCGTCTTACGGCACATTTGCAATTGAGGTCCGCGACCTGGAGCCATACCGCGGACCTCAGGATCGGGCTCATAATCATTAATGACAGGGCCTACATCCTGTGTATCTACCTGCATATTTGCCTCCCCTGAGGTCAACTGTGAAGTTTACAATTTTTTGGAGTCTGTAAGCTTCCTTGAGGCCTTCAAGTCGGCACACACTCAATTGGCAGCACTCATTCAGTTAAAAGCACAGTTTACCAGGGATGGGCCAAGACTCAGGTGACTCAGACTCAAGTCACAAAAACACGTTTTTCATGACTTGTTCAGACTTGATTCACGTGTGTCAAAAACATGGGCACTGACTCAGCTTTCGGGGGGTTTGCACTAAAAATGAAAAGACTTGAATAAACTCAAGTCAAGACTTGCTTTTGTGTGTGCTTGTGACTGTTTTGTGTGTGTGTGCTTGCTTGCTTGCTTTTTTCACTGGGGTTTGACTCGCTTTTCAAATGGACTCAAGTCAAAATGACTTGAAAAACAACTCTGAACAAGTCATGACAGCCACTGTTATGTGGGCAACTTGAGTCAAGGGGCCGGAGACTCAGGATTCAACTCAAAAGTCTCAGCACCATCGCTCTGGCTCATCCTTGCAGTTTGCACAGTTCAGCTTTAAAAAGCATAGCAGGTGGAACAGGAGGTGATGATGATTTCTGCCTTAATGGCTTTTCTCCTCCTCCTTTTCCTTGGCTGGTGTTTTTTAGGGAGATAAATCTTGGGCTGCCTTCTCAATTATGGAGTAGCCTTTGCCGGAAGACCCATCAGGCCACATTTTTCTCACCAGTTGACACCAAGTTGATTTTCCAAGGCTTTTAATCTCCAATTTAACCTTTCAGCATCTAATCTTCAATCCTAAAACATGCCAGCGATTCAATTTATTTCTCTCCCAAATTAAAAGCAGTCCATATGTAAATATTGTGCGTTTGCCATCCTGGTACACAGCACCAGTAGCATCAGTTGTAATTCCCGTTGATGTTCTTAGCTGACTTGCTGAGACCACAGCATCAGTGTAATTTACAGGGAAAAAATTGCTCCTACAGGAATAGTTCTATAGGCAAAGATCAAATGAGCAATCAGTGACTGCATCTGTTTCTTAGTTACGTTCTCAGCTTGTGATAATTTGTTTAACAACCTTTCCAAATGCTGAAGTGTATCCCTGGGCTCATGTGACTCCACTCCTTCTCTCAACCTGCTACTGTGTTTGGAGAGACTATTTTGTTGGGGCCATCTGTTCCTCCTCTTTGATAGTGTTCCTCAAAGACCTTGGCACTGTCCTTGAATTTATTAGGTGCTCCCTTGTACGATGAGGCATTGAGTGAAGAACACCAGGAAGTCCTTTAGTTGTGATCAAAAACCAAAACACACTCTCTCCCCAACCAAAAAACCCTCAGCAAACAATATCCTTCTCCCTTCATTTTTTCAGCAAATCACAAGTTCACTTGCTCTGGTTTGAAATAGCAGAAATTTAGCATGGCCACTGTTTACAAAGCACATGTCTAGTTTCTACACAAAGTTGTTACTGTGATTCTTTAATCACTGAAGGCACAAATCTGTCAACATTAAGTACTTTCAAATCCCATTTATTTCTGTAGAAGGGTTTAAAAGTTCCTAAGAGTCGTGCTGGATGACCCATTGCGTTCAGAACCTGGTTTTCAGTAGTGGCCAGAAAGGTACTTTGAGGAGACCCACAAGCAAGATACGATGACAATAGACCTTACCTTACCTTCAGCATCTGATATTCAGAGATATGCAATAACTGAGTATAGGGATTCTATTTAGCTGTTACAACTAATAGCAACTAGTAGACTTTCTGTTCTTTCTCACTATAACTAATGTGACAGTGCCTAACTTGGCTGGACAACATACTAAGACTGTAATTTTACTAGCAGTTGAGTGTGGATGGCCTTTGTTTTACAACT
This sequence comes from Tiliqua scincoides, assembly GCF_035046505.1. Lineage (NCBI taxonomy): Eukaryota > Metazoa > Chordata > Lepidosauria > Squamata > Scincidae > Tiliqua > Tiliqua scincoides. Next base: position 208,715,878 of record NC_089823.1, on the reverse strand, counting down.
GCCCACACATAATCTGGGCAAGATAAAAATCTACTTGTTTGATGGCCCAATCCTATCTATCTCCTGTGCTGGCAGAACTCGTGTTCTGCCAGTGTGTGCTGTCTCAAAAGTGCTATCTTTTTCTTTAGTCCTTAGCTGGTGCTTGGGGAGCAGGTCAGCCTCTCAAGCAATATACTGCTGTAGGTGCTGCTTTAATGTGTCATTAAAGTACTTTGCAAAGCACTACCAGCAGGCATGCTGTCAGGAAGCCCAGAGCCTTCCCTCTGGTGCTAGTGGCTGCAAGGACACCTCTGAACCAAGTAACTCTAGCACAGGGGTGGGGGGAGAGGGTTGAACAGGACAAGGGAAGGCTGATGATGGGGCAGGGTGGGTGTATCAGGCTCAGGGGGCAGGATCAGCACCATTGGTTCATGCTGTATCCTAGCTCCCTTCCTAGGACCAGATCAGCCTACACAAATCAACTTAGACTTGTGCCAGCAATGTCAATGGTGCAGATCCGTGTTGGTTTGTTGCAGCTGCTGGGGCTTACCCTGGGGTAAGGGACAAATGTTCCCTTCCCCCTAGGATACCTCCCACCTGCTAAATTCCCTCACAGAATGCAGTGTAGCCTGCGCTGGTGCCACTGTATCATTGTGGGAGAATGGAAGGAAGGATTGGGCTACCCATTATGTTTGGGCTGTCAGAATTCTAGCCGTTTCATGTTAGGTATCAGCTGTATAATTCTAATTAACAAATTGCAAACTTTCAAAGTTCTACAATTCATAAATAACTTGGCATCTGATGAGCTATGTTTACAAGATTTTCAAAAATAAATATAAAATTGCAAATGGAAAAAAAAATCCCATATTGTTCCCAAATTGTGCAAAACTATGCTTGGAGTACAAGGTGGGATATAATTTATTCTCCTTCTTTGAAGTACGCATTCTGCTCCATTACTCATTTTCAGGAAGCTAACTCCATGTGGGATATTAAGAACTAGCTCACTACTCATTCAATGACCTCTTTTCTAACCTGAACTTTAATTCTGACAGATATAGTTGCTTTCATGTTTCCATTGGCTGGTGGCTCACTATCAACACTACTACACCCTCAGGACTGAGGATTTTTTTAATCTTTCCCTTACAAAGTTTTCAGTCCTGTCGATTCCTATTGTTTTGGAGCTAACAAACTTCTCCCTTGATACTTTCACAGCAAACAGAATGACAACTGGTGTTGCATAGGGACTGGAAGATTGATCTGTGTACCAGAACATTTCTGGTTCAAATCTTACTTCTGCCATGAACTCGCTAGATGACCTTAGGGAAACTACTCCTTCTCAGCCCCTCCTACATCTGCAATAATGGGATAATGCTATATTAACCCCACAGGTTCCTTTTAATTACAGCAAAATACTGCATGTCAAATGCTTTGCTCACTCAGAAAACTCTATACACACAATAAATATAATTAATTCTTTGCATCTCCTGGATGCAGTTGTGACCATCTGCACTCCTGAACATAACCTTTAATAAAAACAAAGAGCCCAGCTAAGTCCTCCATTATGCTTGCCGCAATACGCATAAATCTCCTTAAATCTCCATCTTCCCGCCAGCACATCAGGTCCCTGAGCTGCCACAAAGTGCTTTACAGCACTTTTTGCAGCAGTCAGTGCTGGTAAAATAAACTTCCTTTCAATAGGATTGGGTTGAAAGTTTTCAAATGTGCATTTTGCTGATCTTTGCTTACTGTTACAATTCAAACTCAAAATGAAGCTGCTGACACCAGTTCCTATTTCAATTATTTTAGTACATCGATTTGACCATGCTGAATTGAACTGTTCCACCCTCTGTTAAGTAACACTGTTGTTTGAAGAAGCACATCTGGCTCTGTTATCTCTGCCATTATTTAGAAGTCATGCAGCATTGACTGTATACTTCAGATCTCACAAATGGTGATGCAGGGTACGTTCATATGTACATATTATTCACTTGATGGAGCATCATATTATATTATCTCACATGTCTGAATAAACTGTTACAGACAGAACTGTCACAGCATCTCAAATACCATCTCAAATGCAACTTTTCATAGTATTGTACATGTTATATATTTAGGGCACAATCCTAACCAGGTCTACTCAGAAGAAATTCCTATTTTGTTCAATGGGGCTTATTCTCAGGAAAGTGTGGTTAGAATTGCAGCCGAGCAGCCCAATCCTGAGCTGCCTGGGGCACCCAGGCTCGGCAGCACCAAGAATGGCTGCCACCGGATCCTGCATGCCCTGGGTACCGACTTTCATCCCCTTCTCCCGGGTAAAGTAAGCAGCCCCGCAATGGTAAGGTAAAGGTAACCTTACCAGATAAGGTAAGCAGCCCCGCAAAGGTAAAGGTGCTTGTGTAGGGCGTGAAGCACTCCACAGGTGCCTTGGATCCTGTGGAGCAAAGCTCCACGGACCCACCTCCCTCCCTCCCACCAGCACACCTCCAGCCCACCCCCTTCCCACGTCACACCTTTGTGTCATGCCTCCCTCCCGCCCTCTCTCTGCCCCCCGCCAGCCTCCCCCCTCCCTGGAACGCCTCCTCCCCACCCCCGGCCCCAGCCCCACCTACTGTGCTGCAGCTCGGCAGTCCGGGAGACCGTCGAGCGTGGAAGCTGGGCAACTACCCCCACGCTAGCCCAGCACCAGCCAGTGCTGGGTTAGCACAGGCGGGATCCCGGCAGTGAGGCTAGCGAACGTGCCTTACGGCATGTTTGCGACAGTGATCGGCGGCACAGAGCCATGCCACCCAGCACAGGATTGGGCTCTTAGTTTCCAACTGTCAGCTGTTTCTGTAACAAGCTGAAGGGACTTACATACAAATTAGGTGGTCAAGTGTAATAAGTGTCCCTCTTTTTGTCAATTTTTTGCCTATTTTTCCTTATTATCAGATACGTCTGTGTGTGATAGGCAGCCTGAACTTGCTAAGGCATGTTCCTGCAGCAACCTCTGTCCTTTTTGCATGTCTAGGCAACACACTTCTCTGTCTAGGTTAAGGGGAGGGGGGGTAAGATGAAACAGCCAGATGGGTTTAATTCCTCCAATCAGATAATTCTGTGACACCATAAAACCTCCATTACTTAAGTTCGTCCATGTGTGTTTCTGCCCACTTTGATGTGAAATCTAGTATTCATTGCAGAACGCACACCCAGTTACTCTCCAGTAAGTGCAGGGATCCAGGTTCCTGGGACAGTGTAAGTAGCTAGTCATAGAAACTGAAATGCTAGCTAGATGCGTTCAGAGAATTAACTTTGGTTCATTTGCCCTAAGAACATAAGTCCTGCTGGATCGGGCCAAAGGCCGTTTCATCCAACTTTCTGTATCTCACAGTGGCCCACCAGAGCACACAAGATACCCAAATCCTGTTGCCACTTCCTTGCACCTGGCATTCTAAGGCAGCCTACTTCTAAAAACAGAAGGTTGCACATACTCCTCATGGCTTGTAACCTGTGAAGGACTTTTCCTCCACAAATCTGCCCAATCCCCTATTAAATGCACCTACGCCAGGTGCCATCATCACATCCTGTGGCAAAGAGTTCCACAGCTTAATTACACACTGGGTAAAGAAATATTTTCTTTTGTCTGTTCTAACTCTCCCTAAATTTCAGTGGATGTCCCTTGTGATGTTGTGTGAGAGGGAAAAGAACTGTGTGAGTCATGATCAGATTATACTTTGTTTTTCTTTTCTACAAGTAGCAATGGGTGGGTAGGTGGATTTGGGGCTACTGTTGTCAGGGATGTGGGGTTGAACACTGTCACACCAATTTGCCAGTGTAAATCAGACCCAGGTGCTATTAACTGCAGTAAGGAAAGCATGCAGCTAATTGTATTGCTAGAACTTTTTCTTCCAACAATTTGCTCATATAAAACTGGATCCAACAACTTTATAAAGAAAGAAAAAAATCACTTGGGATCAAATTGTCAGTATTTCGCTATCACAAAGCTATAAGAATAAAGAAAAAGTCTCCCAACTTGACTTTGGAGTGTAGTTTCTATTTTCTTCTGGTTATATTTTTAGTTCCGTTCTAATACCAATTTTCTTCCTCATTTCAGATGACCAAAATGTTTCCATTTTGAGTCTTCCTGATCTACTGAGATGTTATTAATTAAAAATATTTTAATCAAAAATCACTTCCTGGTAATAGAGATAATTTTGAACCATGTATCTTAGTAAAATGCTTCACTCAATCACAATGCTTCCCTGCACCCCCATCTTGCTCTTGGCCTTTGCAGTTGTAGATCTCTTCATCTCTGTACAAATCAAAGGCTTTCTTCATTTTTTAATATAATTATGTTTTCTCCTCTTGAAAACTGGAATTCCTCTTTCCTCTATCCTCCTAACGCTCATGTAATCTGCAGTGCTCTGAAATGTCTTTTTTTTCTTTTTCTTTTTTTGAGGGGGAGTCAGTGTTGCCTGACATGTTCTTTTTATTGATGTTTGTCTGCATGTGTGCAGAGGGCTGGCTGATCCATGATGGCAGTGATGTCGCCCACTTTGAATAGCAGGTAGCAAGGAGAATGGCAGCTCAGGAGTGTACCAGCATGTCCACTTACTTCTTGCCTTCCTTGTGGTCCTTTTAAAGAAAATGTCAAGTGTGAGACATACTGGGAGTTCCCAGCATGACTTGCACTTCCTGTTTCATCAAAAAGAACACTTTGGGAAGGTGCGAAGGATGTGGCTGATTTGTTTTGCTTCTCTGTTTTGGGGGGGCATTGGAGTGGTGGCATCAGGTGGCAGATCTAGTTGGACCTCCCCCTGAGTGCATGCCAGGAGAACATGACTCAGGCCAGTCTTATAGCACCTTGCTTGCATAGCAAAGTTGAACCTGTATATAAAATCTATATCCTAGCAGCTTCTCAACTTGGAGCAAACAAAAAGTATTAAATCCCAATCCTATGCTTCCCTAGCACCCAGGGCTATAGTGGCGCCAAAATAGTGCCAAAAGTGGCACCACTGTATCCTATACAACAGGGAAGCAGCACCAGCTCTCCTCAGGGGAAGGGAACATATGTTTCCTTAGCCCCAATGCACTCACTATTGAGCAGGTGCAGAACCGAGAGACCCATGTCAGGTTTCTCGGCCCGGAGGGGGTTAGGATACAGCAGCAGAGCCTGCCACCATCTCCGTTTCCCTCCTGGGCCTGCTCCTGTCCTCCCCCCACCCAGTTCTTCCCACTTCCCCCCTCCCCCGTCCTGAAGATTCCTGCTGCTGGCTGATGGCCAAGGGCTCTTGGCATCCGTCTGGGCTCAGTGCCGGTGGTACGTAGTTAGTCCTGGCACAAAAGTGCCTTATAGCACTTTTGTGACAGCCTGGGTCAGTGGGTCCATAGAATTGGGCTCTTAATGACACAAAGAGGGGGAACCCAACCTTAGCTTCCCTCACCAACTCCATGACCAAATCTAGTTGCAAGCTAACTGAGGCCTAGGCCTCCAAAGCATGTCAAGAGTTCATTGCCAGACCCTGGATAGGGTGCAAAACAGCAGATGCACCCATATTGAGCTGGGAATGGGCAATCAAGGCCATCAAGGAACAATAGAAAGGTCCTTGATGAATACACTATGCAAATTTAACCCATTTTTTCCCTGCTCACAGGTGTACACATTTGGTCCCTGTGGCATATGTGCAACAGAAATGGCTTAAGGGATAAAAAGTCAGGTCATAGAACCCTTGTGTCTTCATTCATTGATCATCATGTGTTGGTCTCTCATATGTCTGTCTGTCTATCTACTGGTGGTGTATCAAGCACCTCTACTCCATCCTCATTTTACGATTGTGCCAACTGGCACCCAGGGCAAATATCAGACCACTTGCTTCCTTTCTAATCTTTCTTCTCCATTTCAGTTTACTGAGAACAAAAACAAAACAAAACAAAAAACTGTTCCAGTACCCACTGAGCATACAACCCTTTGATAAGCCATTATTCCAGCACCCTCTGGACTGCTTTGCAGAGAACCCTCTTCCCCCAGGAAAGTAGCCTTGGCTCCCTTGCCTCACTTTCTGCCTTTCTTCCCACTTTTGCAACAGGAGATAGCCGTGTCTTGGCACCCTTGCCCATGATCTCTGCACACCACCCCAGCAGATAGTTAACCTTGCTCTTTGGAAACCCTGACCATTGATCCACAACCCTCTTTCCCCATCTTTTAATCTTGTGTGCTAGCCCACTGTCAACATGCTTAGTGCCACTATCATCTCCTTTGCGTGACTGCAGTGCATTTCTGAGTTTCAGATTCTTGGTCTATTTTTAAACTGTTTTATGGGGAGACTCAAAGATTAAACTAGGCACAGATTGGTTTTTGGCTCCTGGCTACCTTCTCTTCCGAAATCAAATGACTCAACTCTTCCTTTGTGTGACAGGAGCTCTGCCTTGGCATTTCCATTTAAGAACTGGCTGAATGTATTCTTCAGAACAAATTGTATTGAATTTGAAAACATAAATATTATCCGCAAAATCCCATCAGAAATCTTGCTCTCTATTAGCTTCAAAATTTGATGCGGCATGTTTGACGTTTTCCAGGAAGATTAAAAATTAAGGATCTAATACTGCAAAATAAAATCTGATTCTCGGGGGTGTTTAATATTTCTCTGTGTAGTTTCTTTGACTGTAATAAGATGACTTGTAAGGATTGATTCACTTTGTCTTATTTTTTTCCCTGGCACAAGCTGACATTTTTAGGCTACTTGTGTTAACGCATTAGATGTTCAGAACCCTGGTTATGGACAGTCCATAACAAGACTGCAAGGAACTGGAACCAGAAACAGACAAATTCAGTGAAGTACATGGCTCTAAGAGATCTGATGGTTGTTATGCAAGTCAAGTTGCATTTTCCTGTTTTCTGCTGGGAAGGCTAAAGCACCATAGACTAGACAGTAGCCTACAAAGGTAATCCCGAATTCTTGTTCAAATTCCATTGCTCAGAGAGCACCATCAAAAGACTACATAGCCACAAATTATTTTCCTTTTGTTCCATTTATAAGAATGGCTTGTCTGGGTTAAAAATTAATGAAAGGCAACTCTTGGACCACTCAAACTATTCTCCCACTAAATGGAAAATAGCTCATCTTATTCAGAACCAATCTAACTTAAATTGGATCCCATCAAACCCCCTTAGAGGTTTGATCTGATATTTTGTATACATTTGTGTCGCAAATCCTAACACAGCTGTGCCAATGTGGTGTGCGCTGCATTCTACTGTTGGAGGGCAGTCACAGAGGCCTCCTCAAGGTAAGGGACTGTTTGTTCCCTTACCTTGGAGCTGCATTGCCCTTACCTTGGTGCTGGAAAGTTGGTTAGGATTGCGCCTTGAGTGTATTTTGACCCTCTTTGGAGACTTTGAGAGGAAATGCTCAACCTGAATAAGCTAAAAGATCTAATTAAGAAAATAAATGTCCTGAACTTCATCCAATGTGCTAAAATGGCAATTGCTTTATTGCTATGAAATGATGTTTTCCCGACAGCTCCTTGTTGGTTTGCAATTCTGAGCAGGTAGCAAGGATAGCTTTAGAGATATTAAGACATCTCATTGCTAAATCTTCCAATAGTGAAAGGAAGTGTGGTTAATATATTAAATCTCTCTCTCTCACTCTCTCTCTCTCTCTGTATGTGTGTGTATCTCTACACTATCTCTTGATAAAATACTGGAGTGAAAAGAATAGTTTTAAGTTAATTGAGCACAGATGGATGCCTCACACAGACAAATCAATATATCTTTAAGAAAGGCTTCAGTGAGTCTTACTAGATCTCTGGTTGAAGCATTTTTTTCCCTCAGAACTGTACGATTTTCCACAGTCTCATTTATCTCTACTGATAAATAACTGCTCTTGCACCATTATACATACAAGTAGCACATTTCAAATAATAGTGCATTTAGATTCAAACCATTTACTTTTCAAGATGAAACTGGGCCAAATATCTGTATACCTCTTAAAAGTTGATTTGTTTCTTCTGCACGCTCCATTACTAGCATTCTTGCTGAATTAATCCAACAGCTCAAACCTATGGTGGCCTTACACTGACAGATCTTGCCATCCATCAGCATGAAGCCTCAGTCACCATTGCACAGGCCACCCTTCCTCTGCCCCTGCAGTACTCAGCGGGGAACTTAACTCATCTGGCGCATTGTTGCTCCTTGCTTCAGCCTTCCTGCCAGTGGGCCTAGATCAGAGGTTCCCAGCCTTTAGAAGTCCATGGACCACTGAGGCAAACAATGGAATTGTTGTGGATGACATGCAACCCTCTTCATCTCCACCACACACAAAAATACAATTTGGTAGCCCATATGGGAGCACTTGGCAAGAAACTGGAAATGCCAGCTATTGGGGGGGGGGGTTCATTCACCACTCTTTCTGGTGGTCCATGGGGAAAAAACTCCTCCACAGATTACTGAAAGGGTGGAGAATGGATCATCCCACAGTTGGCACTTCAGCAAGTGCTGGACCACCAGAGAGGGCAGAGAATGGACTACCTACAGCCATAGCCGACAGTTCAGTGGTCTGAAAGCAAATACTCACTTGGTGAGACACTGGAAGTGATCAAGGGTGATCATCTTTTCTTCCTGACACCTTGTGGACCACTTCTGAGGGTCTCATGGACCACCTGTGGTCCCCGGACCACAGGTTGGGAACCACTGGCTAGATCAGGGGTGTCAAACATAAGGCCCGGGGGCTGGATGCGACCTACGGAAGCTTTATGTCCGGCCTCAGCTGCTGAGTAGTGCTGAGATGTTACTGCTGAAAAGGCAGCCCACATGAAAATTGGACTGTCCAATATCTTGAACTATGATCAAGATTTGCATATTTTCTCTCCTGTCATTTGCAGCTAATGAGTTCCTAAGCGAGAAAAAGTGCTTATTTTTGGTTATGATCTGTTTAATGACATCACTTCCAGCCCTTAGCAGGTATCATGAATGCTATTCGGCCCTCGGTATGAAATGAGTTTGACACCCCTGGGCTAGATGGTATGCCATTGCAACATGCTTTTCGGCATATTTGTGACAGCGCACACTGGCAGAGTGCTCACTCTGACAGTGTGCTTAGGATTGTGCCCCTAGTTAGGAAAGTGTGTGACATGATGTCACTGTCATGTCTACCTCATCCTTACTCCACGTTATTGGCTAGAAGAGGGCATGGGAGAAATTGCATCATGATACAATGAAGGAAGAGAGAATTAGATGTATAAGTGCTGATGTATTTGGTGGTAATTGCACATTTAGATCAGTGTTTGGTTTGGCTCTAAATCTAAGCAAAGGCAGAACTCAGTTCTCTTCTACCTGCCGAAGGGATTTTCAGTCAGTCAGTGAAGAACAAGTTAAATAAACAGATAAGTGAGTCATTATGTTGAACTTGCTTCATCACTTACCTGGGCTTTTGTTTCATAAAAGATGCATTGATGAATAAGATACTTTGTACAGATCAGTCAAAGACAATAAGGAAGTCAGGGCTGAATGATTTGTTTGCAGGTCCTGTTGTATGTGTAGTTCAAGGTGGATTGTGCAATAAGTGTACAGATATCTGTTTTTTAACACAAGATCACACATACCTATCTTGACAAACAAACTCTAGCACAAGCCGTCTGTTTACAGGAAACAAATATGCCTTGCATGATTACTTGGGGAGAATGTCCCCTTCAAGCTGAGAAGGCCTTTTTGCCAAGGCATGTAATTATTAACAGTATTTATATACCGCTTTTCAACTAAAAGTTCACAAAGCGGTTCACAGAGAAAAATCAAACAACTCAATGGCTCCCTGTCCCAAAAGGGCTCACAATCTAAAAAAATGCAAAAAGAACACCAGCAGACAGCCACTCGAAAAGACACTGCTGGGGTGAGGTGGGCCAGTTACTCTCTCCCTGCTAAATAAAAGAGGAGCACCCACTTGAAAAAGTGCCTCTTACCCAATTAGCATGTAATTCTTCAAAACAGATTGATTCTCCATATGTTTTAGAAGCTGAAACTTGAAAATATTGTGGTCCATAAAACAACTTAGGTCCTGATCCAGAGCCCAGAGTGCAGGCTTACCGCCAGCGCGCACTTTCATTAACATGCTGTAAGGCATGGTTGCAAGCTACCCGCACTGGGGTAGCTCAGGACTGGGCTGCCCGATATCAACACAGACTTGTTCTACCCTATGATTTTGTCCTTACTTACCACCTTTCCCCTTCCTGTGACCATTGTTGCTCCAGTTCTGCAGGTCTATCAGTCCTCATTGTCTAAAACTTATGACTTAAGATAAAACTTATATCTTAAGATATCTGTCCATTTCCCTTTGCTGCTCCCTTTGCCTGAAATTCCTTGCATAAACATACACATGGTTCTCTTCTTTCAAATTGTGCCTGCAGAACCACTTTTTTTTTTTTTTTTTGCAAGGCCTTTGGCTTCACATCCTCATTCCTAATCATAAGAACATAAGAACAGCCCCACTGGATCAGGCCATAGGCCCATCTAGTCCAGCTTCCTGTATCTCACAGCGGCCCACCAAATGCCCCAGGGAGCACACCAGATAACAATAACCATGTTTAAGTACTGTACATGGAACTACATCTGCTCATATTAATCTCCTCTGTCTCTTTTCTTCCCAAGTGTCACATTTCCATTGGAAGCTTCTTGGGACAAGGTTCCTCTCTGTTTGCGTATACAGCATAATTCTGTAGAGGACACTGATAGTGCTGTATAAATAATAGTACAGGTTGAGCCTCATTATTCTCTTGGGTTCCATTCCAAGCACTCAAAAAACCGCACTTTTTGGATAGCAAAAAACACACTATAGCAAATCAATTTAAAAAACAAAGTTTCTTTGCTCTGGTGATTTAAAAACAGCCTTGCTGACATTTGTGATGTTAAGATAGAGTCATTAAGACAACAATCCAACAATCAGTCTTTCTCAAAGTGCTTAGAAAGGCTTCACTCCAACTCCTCCCTTCACTAATGCAAAGTATTTTTCTTTCACATGCTCAGAGGGAAGGGAGAGGTAGCCTGGAGTGAGAAGGATTGATGGATTGTCAGCCGGCTGCCCCCCCCTCTCATTAAGGAGGCTATTGTTAAAGGACTGTTTTTTAAAAACTGATTTTAAAGGGGTGCATTTTTCCCCTTCTCCAGGGATCAGCACATTCCTTCTCATTTGCAAGGGCCATTCGTGTTGAGTCAAATCCATGTATAAAAAATCCATGGATAAAAAGGCTGGACCTGTATACCTTTCCTGATCAACCAGATTGCAGTTTTCCACCTAGAGATTTATATTTAAACACAGTAACATGGATGGACCAGTTGTTCCTTATATGGTAGACTCACATTATAGCTCCACTCCAACCTTAGTGGAGTAGAACAAAATGTGGATCAATTGATGTGGGCATGCAACCACTAACCTATGCATTAGGGATGTGCTAGATTGCAGCTAAAAACCAAATACTCCCTTATCACATCTATATAGAATGAAAACTGATTATTCAGTCTGTTGAATTGACTCAGTTCAAAGTGCCATATCCATCACTTTCATCAGTCATGAAAATTAATTGTTGGGATTATTCGTAGCTATTTATTTATAGAATTTATATCCTGTCTTTCTATCCAGCTAAGGGCAGACTCCTCCTTTGCTCTTGCAGAGTTGTGACAATCATAGTGACACATATGCCCCCACCAATACACATACACATGTGTGTATTATCATGAAGGTTGTTACAGGCTGGGACATAGCTTAGTGATAAAGGGCACAATCCTACCCAGGTCTACTCAGAAGTAAGTCCTATTTTGTTCAGGGGCTTACTCTCAGGAAAGTGTGGTTAGGATTGCAGCCAAAGGCACTGTGGGCTTTCCTCAGCCTCAGAAAGCTGCTCAGATGCAACCAGAAGCCACTTCCGGTTTGCAATCGTGACTTCCAGTCAAGTTCAGGAGGTGTTCAGAGGCTGGGAAAAGCCCATGGAATGAGTCACGGGCCTTACCCAGCTTTAGAAGACCTCCGGGACGTGACTGGAAGCCACTCTCCAGTTCGCAGCTGTGACTTCCAGTTGTGTCCAAGAGGTATTCTGAGGCTGAGAAAGGCCCATGGCCAACTCCACCGCCAGATGCAACCAGAAGTTATGCTTGTGAACCAGAAGGGGCATCTGGTCATGCCTGGGAAGCCTTCTGAAGGCACTATGAGACTTTGGTGACCTCTGAAGGGCCTGGCATGGCCCCAGGTGAGTCCCTACAGTGCTGCATTCCTGGCCCCTGCGGATTTCAGTATCTGTAGGGTGTCATGGAACCAATCCCCTGCAGATACCCAGGGCCCAGTGTATCTCTAAACAGAAATACAGGGATAAAAATGAGATGGGCAACTTGTGAATATAAGGCAAAACAATTCCTTCAAAAACGTTTGTTGTTTTTTTTATCTTCCTCCCAAAAGCTGGGCTCATCAAAATAGGTCAAATCATTTCCTTTCTCCATAGACAGTGGAATCCTATTTGCTCTTTGTTATTGACTGGGCTGGTATGCCACATTTTATTTTTATGCCTTCTCTTTTACTGGCAGCAACTATTACAAGTTAGTGGCTTCCAGTTTCAAACCTTTGAGCTTTCAAAGGCCAAATCAAATGTTTCTTTCCTTAGCATGTTTCTCCAGCTTGCAGTTGAACTGACTTGTCTGAGAAAGCAGATGAAAAGTGCTTTTAGCTATTTTCAGAATAATTAGTCCACAGATTACACTGGCACAAGCTAGTTGATTGTTGCTTTAAGAAGTACAAAGAAATGCATTCTGAGAACAGTTAGGTCCTTATTTACACTTGTTAGGCAGTTGTATCACTCACATTTGCTCCTTACTTATGAAGGCTTATATCTACAGTATAACACTCCCTCAGTAAGGATATCATTACAGAAGCAGAATAAGTTTTCATGACTCTTGGAGGGGAATAAATCTTTGGACCTATGTATCAGCCTGACACATTGGCTGTATCCCAAAATAAGATCTGGAACTGGAAGGCTTTGGCTAGTACCCTCTCTACATAGAAACAGTTGCCAGTCATTTCACGGACCATCAACATTTATTTCAGTTCTGAGTTAATCAAAATGGCTTTCTCTAGATCCCTTTAAAATGAGAGCCTGAGGCAGGGGGCTCACAATTCAGGATTGACATATCAATTTTAAAGCTAAGTAGCAGACATGGGGTGGGGGGACTAATCCAATCTGGGATTGTGGTGCATGGGGGAGATTTCACCCATTCCCATCATGCCATGGTCCCAGTGAAAATCACCCACTCCCAAGCTCCTGTTAGCCCCAGAAAGGTGTGCAGCAGAGTAAAACTGCAAACAAAGCGACTGTATCACATGAAAAAGGAAGGAAGATCTCGCATTGATACCGGCAAGACCCGGGATCAGAGAAAAGTGGAGGAATTTGCACGAGCGCTTGAGGAATCTCTTCCAGGCCCGGCCGACACAAATGCATCCAACAGATGGGAACATTTCAAGAATACCGTTTACAACACCGCCTTGTCCATATTTAGCAAGAAGACCAACAAGGCAGCAGACTGGTTTGAAGCCCACTCTGAGGAGTTGACACCAGTCATTGAGGAAAAGAGGAGAGCTCAAGCAGCACACAGGGCCTGTCCCAGTGAGCGCAACCTGCAGGTCCTCCGAGCTGCTCGAAGCAAAGTCCAACAGACTGCCAGGAGATGTGCTAACGACTACTGGCTCCAGCTCTGTTCCGAGATACAGATAGCAGCTGACACGGGCAACATCAAGGGGATGTATGACGGTATCAAGCAGGCCCTAGGTCCAACACAGAAGAAAATTGCCCCTCTGAAGTCTGCCACAGGCGAGGTCATCCAGGATCGGGCGCAGCAGATGGAACGCTGGGTGCAGCACTACTCTGAGCTATATTCCAGAGAAAATGTAGTCACCGAAGAAGCGCTGAACAACATTGAGTGCCTGCCTGTGCTGGAGGAGCTTGACAGTGAACCAACCCTAGAAGAACTTCACATGGCCCTGGACTCCCTTGCCTTTGGCAAGGCACCTGGAAAAGACAGCATCCCTGCTGAAGTCCTAAAGTGCTGCAAAGAGATCATCGTCACTGAGCTGCATGAAATCCTCTGTCTCTGCTGGAGAGAAGGTGGAGTACCTCAAGACATGAGGGATGCAAACATCATCACGCTGTACAAGAACAAAGGTGACAGGGGTGACTGCAACAACTACTGCGGCATCTCTCTCCTTAGCATTGTAGGAAAGCTGTTTGCCCGAGTTGCACTAAAGAGGCTCCAGGTACTTGCAGAGAGCGTCTATCCAGAATCGCAGTGTGGATTCTGAGCCAACAGGTCCACCACTGATATGGTATTCTCCCTTAGACAACTGCAGGAGAAATGCAGGGAACAACTACAGCCACTCTTTATAGGCTTCATAGATCTCACGAAGGCTTTCGACCTGGTCAGCAGAGATGGCCTCTTCAAGAGTCTCCCCAAGATCAGATGTCCACCCAGGCTCCTCAGCATCATCAGATCTTTCCACAAGGACATGAAGGGCACTGTTGTCTTCGATGGCTCCACATCAGACCCCTTTGACATCCGAAGCGGAGTGAAGCAGGGCTGTGTTCTTGCGCCAACCTTGTTTGGGATTTTCTTCACTGTCCTGCTGAAGCAGGCCTTTGGAACTGCAACAGAAGGCATCTATCTCCGGACCAGATCAGACGGAAAGCTCTTCAACCTCTCCAGACTGAGAGCAAAGTCCAAAGTCCAGCTGAAATGTCTGTGTGACTTCCTCTTTGCCGATGATGCAGCTGTCACTACCCACTCTGCCAAAGATCTCCAGCAGCTCATGGATCGTTTTAGCAAGGCCTGCCATGATTTTGGACTGACAATCAGCCTGAAGAAAACACAGGTCATGGTTCAGGATGTGGACTCACCTCCCTGCATTACAATCTCTGCGCATGAACTGGAGGTTGTCCATGACTTTGTGTACCTTGGCTCAACGATCTCCGACACTCTTTCTCTCGATACCGAGCTAAACAAGCGCATCGGTAAAGCAGCTACCACATTTTCCAGACTCACAAAGAGAGTCTGGTCCAACAAGAAGCTGACGGAACATACCAAGATCCAGGTCTACAGAGCTTGCATCCTGAGTACACTTCTGTACTGCAGCGAGTCATGGACTCTTCGCTCACAACAGGAGAGGAAACTGAGCGCTTTCCACATGCGCTGTCTCCGACGCATTCTCAGCATCACCTGGCAGGACAAAGTTCCAAACAACACAGTCGTGGAACGTGCTGGAATCCCTAGCATGTATGCACTGCTGAAACAGAGACGCCTGCGTTGGCTCGGTCATGTCGTGAGAATGGATGATGGCCGGATCCCAAAGGATCTCCTCTATGGAGAACTCGTGCAAGGAAAGCGCCCTACAGGTAGACCACAGCTGCGATACAAGGACATCTGCAAGAGGGATCTGAAGGCCTTAGGGATGGACCTCAACAAGTGGGAAACCCTGGCCTCTGAGTGACCCGCTTGGAGGCAGGCTGTGCAGCATGGTCTTTCCCAGTTTGAAGAGACACTTTGCGAACAGACTGAGGCAAAGAGGCAAAGAAGGAAGGCCCATAGCCAGGGAGACAGACCAGGGACAGACTGCACTTGCTCCCAGTGTGGAAGGGATTGTCACTCCCGAATCGGCCTTTTCAGCCACACTAGACGCTGTTCCAGAACCACCATTCAGAGCGCGATACCAGAGTCTTTCGAGACTGAAGGTTGCCAATACTAATTGGTATCAGGAACATGATTTTCATTGGGATTGTGGCATAGTGGGAAAGGGTGAAATACTGCCTCCCTCCATGCCATGGTCAATCCTGATCACCTCACTATTACTACTGTTAACTTCAGCAAGCAAACATACATGCAGGGGCAAACTATGCATTTTGCATAATGTGTTGTTTGACTCTCAGGCTTCCCTGCTACTCAGTGACATAATGTTCCATGTTAAAAGTCTCAGAGAGTCTTCTTTTTACAATGACAGAGTCTTTTCTGTATATGAAATGACCCTTCTTATTGTGAAGAAAGTGTCATTCACAGGAGGAGATCTCCCCAATGAAGCTACTTTGAGCATAGCAAGATGATCTCATATTGTTATTGGAATGCTGTTGCATTACATTAAGTGAAAGGATTACTCTCTTGGTGAGGAGGTTATAGGTTGAATGCTTCCTCTAGGGCAGGGGTGTCCAAAGTTTTTGGCAGGAGGGCCACATCATCTCTCTGACACTGTGTCGAGGGCCGGGGGGGGGGAAGAAAAGAGCTAATTTACATTTCAAATTTCAATAAATTTACATAAATGAATACATCAGTGATGGAACTTATATGAATGAATGAAGGTCTTGCAATAGCTCATGGCCTATAAAAGGCCTTGCACAAAGCAAGACCGGTCTTTCCTTTGCTGCCACTGCTGCATCACAGATGTGAAACAGCAAGCAGTGGAGGAGCCCTCGTCCCACAGCTCGCACAAGTTGTTGAGCAGTTGGCAGTCACGCTGAGAGCAGCTGTGTTGGGCCAGCACAGGCTCCAGCAAGTCTCTGGAGGACCAGAGCTCATTGGAGACTAGGAGCTCTCAACGGCCAGGCTGGGAGTCCTCAAGGGCCGCGAGTAGCCCCAGGGTCAGGGTTTGGGCACCCCTGCTCTAGGGTGATTCAAAGTGACTGGAAATTGTTCGTTACATTTAGCAGGATGAGATGGAGGGGGTGTTTAAAAACTGATATGGGTATAGTGGGGTATGGAGAAATTTGACACATTTGAATGTAGCCATGAAAGAGAGACAAATCACACCTTAGTCAAATACTACAAGGAATGGAGCTGTTCTAGCTTCTGAAGTCACTGACTAGTCCAGGGGTGTCAAAAATAAGGCCTGCAGGCTGAATATGGCCCCTAGAAACAATTCATCCAGACCCCATTATAATTGGATTCTCCCAGTGTGATAATTGGGCTCTCTCATATCTTGAAAACATGAACAAGATTTGCATATTTTCTGTTCTGTCATTTTCAGCTAATGAGTTTCTATGTGAGAATAAAGTGCTTATTTCTGGCCACGCTCTACTTAATGGTGTCTCTTCCTGCTTAGTGATGTCACTTCCAGCCCTCAGCAGGCAGCATGAATGCTAACCGACAAGCTGTGTGAAATGAGTTTGACACCCCTGGACTAGATCCTTGGCATTTGACTGGTGGTGCCGCTCCCTGCCATTTGCCCTGGACACATAACTTTAAAATGCTTTAAATAAGTGCAGTAAATAATGAAATCACAATCTGTTTAAAATACTGGTTCTTTTCTTATTGTCTTAGGCGGCAAGCAGGACATTGCTGACCTCCTCTCAATTGAAAATACCTTGGAGAATCCATACCTATACAGATACCTATATAGGCATGACCTGGTATCCGTGGGGGCTCTGTTCTGGAACCCCCCGCAGATATGTGATTCCATGGGTATAGGGGGATACCCCCACACTCCCTCTAGGGCAGGGGTGTCCAAAGTTTTTGGCAGGAGGGCCACATCATTTCTCTGACACTATGTCGGGGGCCGGGGAAAAAAAGAATTAATTTACATTTAAAATTTGAATAAATTTACATAAGTTTACATAAATGAATATATTAAAGATGAACTTATATGAATGAATGAAGGTCTTGCAATAGTTCAAGGCCTATAAAAAACCTTGCACAAAACAAGGCTGGCCTTTCCTTTGCTGCCGCTACTGCATCACAGACATGAAACAGCAAGCAGTGGAGGGAGCCCTCATCCCACAGCTCACGCGAGAGGTCAGTCGCCCTCACACTGAGAGCAGTTGCATTGGGCCAGTGTGGGCTCCAACAAATCTCCGGAGGGCCAGAGGCTCATTGGAGACTGGGGACTCCTCGAGGGCTGCATTGGGAGTCCTCGAGGGCCGCAAGTGGCCCCAGGGCCGGGGTTTGAGCACCACTGCTCTAGAGGCAAGGCAGAGGCCATGGCCTCTGCCCGAGTCTGGCAGAGGCCAAGCATGTCCACCCACGTCCTCTGCAGGACTCAGAATGACTGTAATAAGAGGAAAAAAGTCACTTTTTTATTTTTTGTTTTGGCAAAACTGGAAGTGACATTTTTATGCCTTTAAAAGGCAGTATGAGGGCTGGGGAAGCCCCAAAGGGCTCCCCTCACCTCCAGAGAGGGTGAGGGGGCATGGATCCCCAGTCTGCAAATAAATGAATTTGCAAATAAATGATATGGGATGCGCAGATACAGAGCCCCCCAGTAATTCAAAATCTCACAGTGAAGCCACATTCTATGCAGAGAAGAGGTAGTGCTTAACTTAATATATGTTTGTATCAGGCACTCCAACATGGCATCGCTGATTTAGAAGTAACTTATGGTCCAATCTCACAACAGTATGCCACTGCTGGGTCATTTGAGGCTGTTGCTGCAAGGCGGTTGTAACAGCAGATCCCCACTGCTATGGTCCCTGGACAGGTCCAGGACAGGTCCAGAACAGGTAGCCCTGGACAGGTCCAGGACAGGTCCAGAACAGGTAGGCTGTCGGGTGGTGGTGGTGGTGTTCATGGGCAGGGAGAGGGAAGGCAGGGGGAGTAACAGGGCAGAGAGGGAGAGGAAACAGTATGTTTGTAATGGGAAGAAGGGGGTGGATCCAGCTGCAGTGACTTCTGCTGGATCCTAGCCCTCATTTTACAAACCCAACATGCCCCCAGCTCTCCTCAGACTTGCACCAGCAAAATGGCTGGTGTAGATCCAAGGAGACACATAGACGATAGGACACCATACCAGGAGGTAAGTAAAATATTTCTACTTATCTTGTACAGGCTGCTCAATCTCTGCCATCCTCACCATAGCATGTGGTGTGTGCTCAGTTGGTGTGGCTCCCTGCAATAACATGGCAGGGCATAGGATTGGGCTGTCACAGTATTAGTAAAGTGTCAAATATAGTCATCTCCAGTACAAGTTTAAGTCTTTTTTTTTTTTTTTTAAGAAAATTCAATGAAGAACAAAGGCTTTGAAATTCCATGAATAGACTCCTTGCCCTTAATCCCATGGGGACACACACCATATGTTGTTCTATGAATAGGAAAGCAAAGAATTCACAAGTGAACCTGAAACATTGCTCTTCTTAAATATCAGCGGACTCAGGAGCATTAAAATACAATTAAAGATACAAGCTCATACATTATTTTTCTTATTAAGTTACAAGGTAGCATCAGACTCTTGGACATATTATTCAGGGTGAAGGAAAAATGTGCAAATAACTGAAAAATGGCTGAGGCCATGGTGTATCAAACTCCAGCGAGCATGAAATTGTATTGCATTGGGATGAAGAAAAATGCCACTATGTGCGTAAAATTTTCAGTATGTTAACTGCATGATTCAAGCACACTGAAAACCTAAGAAACGTAAAGTTGTGTCCATACATCACCTGGAGCAGTGTACAGGATGGGCAGCCCAATCTTAACTAAATTCCAGTGCAGTGATGTAGTGGTGCTGATGCGGGCTATACTATATCTTATGGGAAAATTTTGGCTGCTGGAGGTCTCTTCAGGATAAGGGGCATTTGTCCCCTTCCACCAAAGTAGGTTCCAGAGCTGCAATG
Organism: Tiliqua scincoides; assembly: GCF_035046505.1. NCBI lineage: Eukaryota > Metazoa > Chordata > Lepidosauria > Squamata > Scincidae > Tiliqua > Tiliqua scincoides. The sequence goes on along the minus strand of NC_089823.1, from coordinate 208,696,318 downwards.
GGTTAGCTCAGAGCTGTGCCAGCGATATCACTGGTGCAAGTCTGAGTTGATTCACGCAGGTAGATCAAGCCCAGGAGGATAGCATACAGCACATGTTAGTGATGCCAATTGCACCCCTCTCCTGGGCCCAATCCACCCACCCTGGCCCCCTTCAACACTCTTGCCTGCCCCATTCCAACTCCACCCTGGCTCTGGCCCTGACCCAGACTCACCTGGTCCAGTGGGCATCCTCGCTGCTGGTGTGCAGGGGGAAGGCCAATTTTCTCATTCATGCAAGATGACTACATACAATGGGCAAGAGAGTGCCTATACTTTTAACCATCATATAGAAGAGGGAAGTTTGGCAGGTGCAGCTCAACATGGAATGGTTTAAAAAGTTGCAGCTGCCAAAATTCCTTCTTTTATACAATGGTTAAAGGTATAGGCACTGTGCCCATCACTGTATCTGGTAATCCTGCACTAATGTGCCAGCTACAAACATTGTCACAAAGTGCTTAATGTTCTGCCTGTGCACTGGCTGAACAGGATTGTTAATTCCTACAAAGCAAAACAGAATATTTCATTTCTACACAGCAAGTTACTGGAACTGAAGTTAACCTTGAAGACTGAAGATTGGATTACATGTTAAATTTTCATGGCATAAACCCTCAAGATCAATAGTCATCAGTCCTTCCAGTTTGGGATTCATCTTTGACTCCCAACCACATGGGAGTCATGTAATTAATTTTACATTTTATCATATCCACTGCCCTTTTCTTTGTCTTTTGCCTCATCCCATTCCTTGTCCTTCTTCCCGTTCCTTCCTCCTCGGGCAGGAGGTCTGGTCTAGAGGGTAGAGCCTCCATTTGCCCAAAGATAACATCCGAAGGTCACCAGTTTGAGGCCACCAACACCGTGAATGGCGAGACCTTGCAGCAGCTGACAAGCCTAGGCGAGTTATGCCGAGTTATTCCACCTGCTCTTTGGCCGCTGTCAGCCTGTGTGGGAGGAAAATGGAGGCCAGAATGTGATACCAGATCATTAAAGATCCATCTGAAATGTTGTGGTTCTTGAAACACAGAATCTTCTTCAATTGTAAAAATCCCTATTAGGATTTAGTATTGCCTGCCTATGTAAACCGCCTTGAATTAAAGTCTGAGGAGAAATCTGACGACCAAGAAAGGCGGTATATAAATACCTGTATTATTATTATTATTTATTATTCTCTCTTTGCCTTTCTCTCACCCTCCATTTTTTCTCCAACTCTGTCTTTTAAAGGATCATTAGCAACACAAAGGAAAATGGTGGAGGTGATGCTAATGGGATCTACTTTAGATTGGGCCATGATCCAAGCCTGGTCTACACAGGCTGGTGTATATTCTTATACAATGATATCACTGGCACAGGTCTCAGTTGACCATCAGGCTACCCTGAGGAAGCCTCCCAAAGCAAAAACTACCACACAGGCTTCAACAGATGCTGTGTTGGCACTGCTGCATTACCACATGTGGGGAGTTAGGTAGGATGATGAAGATGATGATTAACAGTATTTATATACCGCTTCTCAATAGAAAGTTCACAAAGTGGTTTATAGAGAAAATCAATCAAACAACTAATGGCTCCCTGTCCCAGAAGGGGTCACAATCCTCACAAAAGGATGCAAAAGAACACCAGCAAACAGCCACTAGAAAAGACAGTGCTGGGGTGAGGAGGGCCAGTTACTTCGCCCCACTAAATAAAAGAAGAGCACCAACTTAAAAAGTGCCTCTTACCCAGTTAGCAGGGGATTGGGTTACCTTTCAGCATTTTGGTTTGTCAGGGATTTATGCATAGCTCTCTCCAGTTTAAATCCAATACTTCAACCGCTACATCATGCTGGCTCTCTGCACACAGAAAGCATATTTCCTTAAACTGAGGTGTAGCCTTCTGTTGATGCTTACCAGTCCAACCTCATAAAATTGCACTTGTCAATGACATGGAAAAGTGTTGGCTTATGCTTGTGTATGTTCCAAAGACTTTCCAGGGAGAAGTAAGGTTATAGCAATTAAGTGGCACTATAAAACTAGGGAGGGCTGCTGGTTATCTTTGAACATGGCATCTGCTGCTCCATATAATTTCAGGAATTCATGTTTTTTCAGTGTTCTGACAGCTGACACAGTCATGTAGCTGAAACAGTTGAATAGCTTTTACAAAATGAAAGTGATAATTTACCAGAATGATTTCTTCACCCATCTTCCCTTAGAGAAACATCACATATACACACAATAACAGTAATTTTCCCCTTCTCAAGTTACAAGTAAGAGTTCAGAATCACTGTGGAAATAAACAATTTTTTCCTTGTCCATGACACCTCAGATAAAATAGTATCTCTATTACTTATCACATTCCAAAATGTGTTGACTTAGAACAGTGATGTAGGATTTGGTACCCAGACTCTAAAGTTCAATTGGAAATGCATGAAGAATCTAAGAAGAAGAATCTAAGAAGAAGAAGAATCGAAGAAGAATCGAAGAAGAAGAAGAAGAATCTAAGAAGAATCTAAGAAGAAGAAGAAGAAGAAGAAGAAGAAGAAGAGCCCCACTGGATCAGGCCAAAGGCCCATCTAGTCCAGCATCCTGTATCTCACAGTGGCCCATCAAATGCTGCAGGGAACACACTAGACAACAGACACAACCTGTGTCCTGGTGCCCTCCCTTGCTTCTAGCAATCAGGGGCAGCCTACCTCTGCCTTGCACATACCTACCATGACTTGTAACCCGTGATGAAACTTTCCTCCAGAAATTTGTCCTTTGAAATTTGAAATTTGTCAAGATTGCTGCCAGTCGAAATAGTTTGGGAACTGCTGGGTATGTGTGTATAGCAGTCTCTTATAGACCCTGGCAATGGACAAAGTCCAATCTCTTCCCTTCAGAGTGGGGGACAAGAAGGAACTTTCATTCAAGGTCTGGCTGGTGATGAAATCCTAACCAAAGAAGCAGCCCTTCTGTGGATGGATGTGCAGGCTTGCTTGGTTCTTGGCACAATGATGGCAGTTGTTCTTTTCTCTTAGGTCTAAAGCAAATATAAAGCAATCCTAAGACAAAGAAACATTCTCATGCCTGTTTGCCTCTATCAACATTTCTAAGTTGAATTAATAAAATATTTAAAGGATTTAAAATTGGTCCTCATTGTCCTTTCTTCCATAGGCATTTCTTGTATTCAAAAGCTTATTAGTAATGGATTCAACAAAACATTCTGTAATACCACTACCCACTCCCCCTGCTGTACACACATTCAGACTATATTTTGGATCATCAGTTGCTTTATGTTTCCAACAGTCATTTTCAGAAAAGAATTACAGACCGACTGTCATAAAATTGCTTTTGGTCTTGTTGGTGTGTATGTCACATTTTATCACTTCCAGGAGGTGCTTGCAATAAAGCATTAATGGACAAAACTGATGTACTGAAACATAGGACCATAACATGGTGGGAAAATACAACTGAACTGGGACTTTGTCCCATAACTTGCAGGTCAGATATTGAGTTAAAATTCTTATGACTAAAGTTCTACCATTCATGCTGTCATACTGGAGGTAACTCAGACAATCTTTTATGGGTTTAACAGCCCAATCCTATCCTCTGCCAGCTCAAAATGTGGAGCACCACTGATGCAGCATCTCCTGCATCCTGCCCAAAAAGAAAATGTTTACTTACCTCGCCGGCACCTGCCTCTGGGTCTCCTCAGATCTACACCAGCTCTTTTGCTGGAGTGGCTGTGAGGCGCCTCTGGGGGTGGGTCTGTTCTGACCCAGTTAGGATCTGGTGTGCAGTAGTGCACACCATCCGTCCTGCTGAACCCCTGAACTACCCCGCTTCCTGTCCCACTCGCCACTGCTGGTGGTTGGTCTGTGGAGGCCCACTGGCAGCACACGACTGGAGAACCTACAAAATGATAGCAGTCCACAGAATGGTAGAGAGGCTGTTGCAATGGCAGCCTGCTGGATACACTGATGGACTGAGCAGTCTGCCAGCATAGGATACGATTGAGCCATCAGATGCCTTTTTACAAATATGAAACATCTCATATTGCCCAGTATGTTCTTCAGACCTTTTCCCCTGTCTTAAAACTATGGAAATAACACTCCATTATTTATAATAGTGGTGTTATTAAATCCTTTTTAGCTGCATGTTTAAAAAGTACATCTCCAGAATGATGTTCATCACTTTAAGAACAAAGTCAGGGCTGTGAGGAACTGAATATTACTCTTTAGTTATAAGCTGAGGCTTGCCCATTGGTAGCTTTGGTGCTCCCTTGTTTTGTGAGTGTCTGTGCTCTTCTGCCTGAGAAGTGGCTTAGAGATTCTACTGTGAGTGCTATTATTCTAGATATTCCTCTATTATTCTAAACTAGAAAAACAGTGATTTCCAAAACAACAGCTGTTAAAGCTAAAGTACACAATACACCTGCTTTTTCATAGTGCAAATCCCCACCTACTCAGGTTCAGGCCATAATTACAAGCATTCTCTACAAATAAGGGGAAAAGTCATTTAAAATAAGGTTTTTAATTGGTTCATAATGTTTTGCTGCATGCGTGTTCTTGAGAACTATAGTGAGGGAGGGTATTCTGCCAGTCATGTGTTACATGATCCTCCTGTCCTGTACAACATGCACTGCAATGACTTCTTGGTCCCTGATTGGCTGCCATAACATGTAGAATGCCAAAATGCCCCATAGGTGCCTCATTAGAGTTGCTGTTGAAGTCAATGTGCCTCAGCTATGCTGTGGTCTGTGTTCAGGGAAGGACACTGGAACACCGAAGGTGATGGGGCTGATGAGTGCATGCTGTCCAAAAAGTTCTTAAATTCTTGGGTGGACAGCAGTTGTCATTTCTCAGAAAATGGAGTCTGGAATGAGGTTTAATAAGGAAACCTGTGAGTTTAAACAAGAGGTCTTCCTTGACTGGAGAAGCACCTTTAACCCAATTTCCTTATACAGTGTACCTCATTTGCAGGGGTGGGCTTAGCAGATGTGGGGCCCAATCCAATACAGTCCTTGTGGGGTGGCTTGCTGTATGGTGGGGGCCCCTTAATGTGGGGCCCCCTGCTGCAGGACTCCCTCCAGTTACGTGTGACAACCATGAGACCTGAGCCAGATGTGGCAGCGGGTGTCCCCACAGCACCCAGAAGTAGGTTGGTGGTGATGCGCTGGTATCAGCACATCACCGCCTACTGCTTCCAAAGTGGCCCAATTTTGGGACAATCAGAAGCAGTGGTGGGCAGGAGGGCCCTGTGAGAGCACTGCTTGCTGCACTGGCCTTTGAATGGAGGCTTACTTCCATGCAAGGTGCCGGCTGTAAGCTGAAAATTGCTTGAAGCAATGGAGTGTAGCAAGGTAATGGGGAAAGGGGGTGCAAAGCACTACATTTTGCAGGGAGCCTCACTGTGGCATGCAAGCCACAGAGTCATTCTGGGCAGGGGAGCAAAATGTAAGTTTTAGTCTCTTTTGTGTCTGCTCCCTATAAAGAATAGACCTCCCCTTTACTGTTCACTTTATACGTGAACACAGGAGACATGATAAAATCCACATGGCTAACACATTCCATCTTCTTTGGCTCTGAGTGTCCCCAGTTCAACAGGGCTTGCTTCTAAAGAAGTGGACATAGTACTGTAGCAATGCAGCCCATTGAAAGCAATGGCCTTAGGGTAAAACTACACATGCAGGTAATCACAGTGGTGTTCCCAGAGGGGGGCAAACACTCAGTTTTTCTGGCACCTGAATGTGCATGTAAAGAGGCCCCTCGCCTTCAGAGTCAGCCATTCCTGGCTGCAAAAGCAAAGCGGAGGGGTCTCCTCCACTTTGCTTTTGCAGCTACAAATGGGTCTGAAGGCAAAGGTGAGGGGCTGCTTTACACAGGCATTCAGGCACCTGAAAAACTTAGCATTTGTCCCCCCCCAAGGTACACCACTGGGTAAACACGTTGGTGTGTAGTTGCCACTTTAAATGTACTTACATGCAGCAGCTGCACAGGGCCACAATTTTGGATTGAGAGCACAGAGATTGCAGAGATTGAGGGTTTTTATTCTTTTTATCTCTGTACTGTTCTCCTGCAGAAGAATTGTAGCTACAATGAGACAATTTAACCCTAATGTGCCATGTGCTATAATTTTCAATGGAAAAGCAGCATTGAAGTAAAATGTTAAATGCCCTCTACCTCTGTGCTGTGGTTATGATACAAATTGTTCTGTGCAGCTGCTGCACAAAGTAAACTTAGGGCACAATCCTAACCAGGTCTACTCAGAAGTGAGTCCTATTTTGTTCAAGGCTATTTTGTTCAAGGCCTTGTTCAGACGGAAAGCTCTTCAACATCTCCAGACTGAGAGCAAAGTCCAAAGTCCAGCTGAAATGTCTTCGTGACTTCCTCTTTGCCGACGATGCAGCTGTCACTACCCACTCTGCCAAAGATCTCCAGCAGCTCATGGATCGTTTTAGCAAGGCCTGCCAAGATTTTGGACTGATGGTCAGCCTGAAGAAAACACAGGTGTGGGAGTGGATGTGGACTCAACTCCCTGCATTACAATCTCTGCACATGAACTGGAGGTTGTCCATGACTTTGTGTACCTTGGCTCAACGATCTCCGACACTCTTTCTCTCGATACCGAGCTAAACAAATGCATCGGTAAAGCAGCTACCACGTTTTCCAGACTCACAAAGAGAGTCTGGTCCAACAAGAAGCTGACGGAACATACCAAGATCCAGGTCTACAGAGTTTGCATCCAGAGTACACTTCTGTACTGCAGCGAGTCATGGACTCTTTGCTCACAACAGGAGAGGAAACTGAGCGCTTTCCACATGCGCTGCCTCCGACGCATTCTTGGCATCACCTGGCAGGACAAAGTTCCAAACAACACAGTCCTGGAACGTGCTGGAATCCCTACCGAGTATGCACTGCTGAAACAGAGACGCCTGCGTTGGCTCGGTCATGTCGTGAGAATGGATGATGGCTGGATCCCAAAGGATCTCCTCTATGGAGAACTTGTGCAAGGTAGACCACAGCTGTGATACAAGGACATCTGCAACAGGGATCTGAAGGCCTTAGGAGTGGACCTCAACAAGTGGGAAACCCTGGCCTCTGAGCGGCCCGCTTGGAGGCAGGCTGTGCAGCATGGCCTTTCCCAGTTTGAAGAGACACTTGGCCAACAGTCTGAGGCAAAGAGGCAAAGAAGGAAGGCCCATAGCCAGGGAGACAGACCAGAGACAGACTGCACTTGCTCCCAGGGAGTAAGCCCCCTTGAACAAAATAGGACTCACTTCTAAGAACATATAAGAACATAAGAACAGCCCCACTGGATCAGGCCATAGGCCCATCTAGTCCAGCTTCCTGTATCTCACAGTGGCCCACCAAATGCCCCAGGGAGCACACCAGATAACAAGAGACCTCATCCTGGTGCCCTCCCTTGCATCTGGCATTCTGACATAACCCATTTCTAAGATCAGGAGGTTGCGCATACACATCATGGCTTGTACCCCATAATGGATTTTTCCTCCAGAAACTTGTCCAATCCCCTTTTAAAGGCGTCTAGGCTAGACACTAGCACCACATCCTGTGGCAAGGAGTTCCACAGACCAACCACACGCTGAGTAAAGAAATATTTTCTTTTGTCTGTCCTAACCCGCCCAACACTCAATTTTAGTGGATGTCCCCTGGTTCTGGTATTATGTGAGAGTGTAAAGAGCATCTCCCTATCCACTCTGTCCATCCCCTGCATAATTTTGTATGTCTCAATCATGTCCTGAGTAGACCTGGTTAGGATCCTGCCCTTAAACTTGTAACAATCCTATGCACACGTTCCTTAGAGTAAGCCCAACTGAAGACAATGTGTGATCACAATCAACAAGACTTTTATTTTTATGATAGCATGCTTTTGAATACACCCAGGGGAGCAATGGTGGAAGAGAGATGTGCCTCAGTTTCTGTTTTGGAGGTTTCCCCAGAAGCAACTAGTTATCACTGTGGGAAACCGAATGGGGGACTAGATGGGCCTTGGACCCCATCTGGCAAGGTTCTTCTTATATCTTTAAGATCAATCAATGTATTTTGCCATACTTAGCATTGTCAGCTGTCACAAGAGAAAGATGAAAACCAAATCAAAAGAAAAAGAATGTCCTTTTCAAATTCCTTTTTCCACATTGTCCCTTGTCCAGAAAAAAAATAAAAATAAAAACTATTGGAACTTTTGAAATGTTTAGTAGTAGATTTAATTCAAGATTCTTTCCTCCACTACAGCCTGTCTTTTTACATGAAAGGAAGGCCTTCTGTTATGTTCTATGTCATTGTGACCAACCTCCTTGGAACTACCCTTTGCTTAATTTGTTTTTTTAGCCAGCTGATATGTAGGTCAACTGAAGATAAAAGTCTGGTATCTCCATATCTCTCACATACAGTTTGAAAAGACAATCTGCTTTCCTCTGGTGAAAAAAATTTTTTGGGGGTGGGTGGGTGGGTATGAGAGATTCCATCCTTGATTATGATTCCTTCTCTCTGTTCTGGCAATGTCCACAGGCACTGTGGTGATTCACAGGGTTGCCGTGACCAGTTAATTTGCCTCCGTTCTCCCCCATCTGCCCCCTGAACATTTCTGCCTTGCTTGAATGGCTGTGCAAGCAGTCGTTACTTGATTCAGTTTTGCTAGCCAGTCCAAATACATAGTCATAATAATGCTGAAGGAACTGGATCAGGAATGCTTATGCATGAAGCCAGTGGGGATAGTTCTATTTTTAAACAGGACCATGATAAATTTAGAAAAATCGCTGGAGGACGTATGACTGGAAATGTCTGCAGTGAACTTTTGTTTAAAAAAAAAAATTCAGCTGCTTGACAGTGCTTTGACAGCACACCCTGCAATTGAGTTAAGCTAATGAACTGTGGTTCTAATCCATGCGCAGTTGTATGCGTGTGCAGTGAGTAACCGCTCAATCCTAATTAAGCTTCACGACAGCAGAACAGATGTTCCACTGTTGTAAATGGCTGTTCAGTGGTGCAAACAATGACAGTGTCAGCGACCCACTGCTGCAGCCAGCTACATATGGGACTGCAGGCAAACTGGGATGGAGGGGCAAGTGGTGGGAGGAATGGAATGGGGAGGACGTGGACTGCGAAAATGTCTGGCTGGGGAAGGGTGAGAGGCAGAATGGGAGAGGGAAGGCTGTACACCTGAGGCAGCGACTTGCTGGTATGCTAGCCAATTCCTTCCCCTGTTTCCTCTTCCTTACTCTCCTCAGACATATGCCAGCAAAATGGCTGGTGCAGATTCAAGAAAACCCATTGGGACAGCAGAGGCTTGCCCCAATGCACCAGGGTACAAATGTGTCCCTCCCTCAAAGAGACCTCCACAACTGCCCTCCTGCAGGAGGCAGTGCACATTCCGATTATGACATCTGCCTTCTGTCAACCCTCACTGCATACTCAGCCGGCCCAACTCTGGCAGATCTCATTAGCCGGGCTAGGCAAAAGTCAAGCATCTACCAGTGCAGGCTCATGCTCTGAATGACCCTTTTGCATCCTCAAGCTGAACAAGAATTCCAAAACCACAGGACATACAGATGTCCAAGGCACAGTATCTGGAACTGCCAAGGTGGAGGCCAGGTTGTGATGGATGTGAGCAATTTCATAATAATAATATATAATATACAGTATTTATATACCGCCTTTCTTGGTCTTTATTCAAGATTTTATTCAAGGCGGTTTACACAGGCAGGCTTATTAAATCCACGCAGGGATTTTTACAAATTGAAAGAAGGTTCTCTCTTTCAAGAACCACCACATTCAAGCTGTTACACTCCGATCTGGTTTAACATTCTGGCCTCCATCCTCCCACGCTCCGAGCAGATGGAACAGCTCAGCTGCAGCTTGCCAGCTGCTTCAAGGTCGCACGGTGCCGGTGGCCTTGAACTGGCGACCTTGTGGATGTTAATCTTCAGGCAAATGGAGGCTCTACCCTCTAGACCAGACCTCCTGCCTTTTTCATCCACAAAGCAATTCACAGACTGATCACAGTTGAGATGACTTCTACTCTGCCTTCCACTCTATAGGCCAAAATAGGCCCCACGTTACCCAGAATAGTTCCCCTGAATGACTCTTTGCTTATGCAACAGTGCCAGTGATATAAGCCATCTTTGGTGCCATCGTTGGCATGGAGTAGGCCCAAAGATGAGCTCTCACCCATGTTCAGTTGCATTTAGCAGAAGTTTTCCCTCCACCATCATTTCCCCAACCACTTTATTTCTCTGATTCTTTGGGTTATGGTTTTATTTTTGATTCTCTTTTCGGCTGGCTGTACAATAGGGCATTTTTTTTTGCTATGCAATAAAGACAGGATTGTTTGACTGATTTTACTGCTAATGATCCTTGCATCTCCTGGGTATAAGCTATTATCTCTGAGATTAGTGAGCAGTTAAAAGAAAAACTTTGGGAATTGTTACAGTCAGAATCATTTGCAAGATGTGATTCTCATAACTTCAGTAGCTATGAAGGTAAAATGATGAAACCCCTTACTGATAGCACTGTTTTTTTCCTCTTAACAGACAGGTGTGGAAGGGTTAAGGAAAGTAGAGAGATAGAGCTGTTTGCGTGACTTAGAATCAAAATTGGAATAGAACTCCGCATTTCAAGATTTGATTTCCTTGATCTAAGAGCTGCGTTTGATTCCATTGATAGAGATCTTCTTTGGTCTAAATTAACCAGCATGGGGATTGATAAAAGACTATTGGTGTTAATTAAGATCTTATATTCTAACACATCATGTAAAGTTAGATATACCAGAAGTGGTAGCCTCACACACCCCATTGCTATAAACAAAGGGGTTAAGCAGGGATGCATTTTGGCTCCCATGCTATTTAACCTGTTCCTGAATGATTTAGCCCCAGCCTTGAAGACAGTGGATAGTCACTGCCCGATACTTGGGTCCCATCCAGTGCCGCTATTACTGTATGCGGATGATGCAGCTCTTATTTCTCGAACAAGAATTGGCTTAAAACGTCTACTTAATCAATCTATAGAGTATTTTACATCCAACAAGTTACAGATTAACTACTCTAAATCTAAAATCATGGTGTTTGCCAAAAATTGGAAACCATTTAAATGGTCATTTATGGGCAACAAAATGGAACAGGTAAAGACATTCAGATATTTAGGCATTAATTTCCACTATAAGAATTCGTGGGTTTCTCATCGTAATGCAGTCCTAAATGCATCAAAAATCTCATCCCTTGCAATTTCCCGGTTTTTTTTAGCCAAGGTAGCAGATATGTCCCGGCTGCTTTAGAGGTATTCAAGGCTAAGGTACTTTCGCAAGTTCTTTATGGCTGTCCAATCTGGCATAAGGCCTTGAATCATTCAACTGAGAGCATACAGGCCTCCTTCCTGCAGAGGATCTTGGGTTTTCCCAGATGTGTTCCATACTCTGCTATGTGTCTTGAAGTGGGTTTTATTAGACTCAAAACATTGGCTTGGTTGAGATCAGTAAAATTTTGGCTTGCAATCCTCTTCAATGCTTCCCCATATGGGCTAATGTACCAGCTTCTGGCTGATCCAGTACTGCCTGTGGGGGTTGCGGATTTACTCACCAAGCTTAAATTGATAGGACTAGACACAGCAAGCCTGGGTATGATTGGTTTAAGCGAAGCCTACAGGACTATCAAGGAAAGATTGCTCGATATTGAGCGTCAAGAGCTACTCTGTGCAGCTAACACCATTTGCTCCCCTCTCCATCTGCACATCCCAGTCAGCTTTGGGAAGCCGGCTTCTTTCCCTTATCATCTGCAGTGCCCACAGGCTCGCAGAGCATTCTCCCTTGCGAGATGCAATGCCTTTCCATCAGCTCTGCTAGCGGGCAGGTTTAGTGGCATTCCCTACTCAGAAAGAAGATGTACCTGTGACAGGAATTGTGTGGAGACATTACATCATATATTTTTTTTACTGCCCACTCCATGATACCCTTCGTAAGATCTATCTGGCTCCACTGCTGAACAAAATGCAGGTCTGGGAGGATTCATTTAAATTACAAACTCTTCTTTCCATAGAGGAAACTGACTCTCTTGACAAGGTTGCCAACTTTGTTTCTGGGATTCTGGCAGGACGGAATTCTGGGTCTTCCGCTATATTATGGTGAATGGGGGGAGGGGGTATTGGATGATTATGAGTGCTTTATTTTATTGTGTGTGTGTTCTGAATGTTTAATGTTTGGTTGTTGTTTCGTATTTCCATTATCTATGCCAATAAAGGTCTTATGTATGTATGTATGTATGTATGTATGTATGTATGGAATAGAACTTGGAGGTAATCTAGTCCAACTCCTTGGTCAGTGCAGGAGCTACAGTATCCCTGACACCAACCCATCTAGCCTCTGTTTAAAACATTCAGTGAGGGAGAGCCCACTACCTGCCTGCTGCATGAGACAGACTATTCCAGTGCAGGACAATTCTTACAGTCAGGAAATACTTCCTTGTGTCTAGCCTATGAGCCCAATCCTGAGCTCGGTGCAGTGGCTTCGTGCTGCCGCGCACCATCGCAAACATGCCATAAAGCACGTCTGTGAGTCCTACCACCAGGCTACTGCCCATGCTAACCCAGCGCTGGCCACCGCTGGGCTAGTGCCGGGCTAGCACCAGGTGAGCGCCCAGCCTCCGCTGCTCGGCGGTCTCAGGACTGCTGAGCTGTGGCATGGTAAGCAAGGACGGGAAGGGGGGCGGGGAGGAGGCATTCCGGGGAGGGCAGAGGCTGGCAAAGGGTGGAGAGAGGGTGGGGAGGAGGCGTGATGGGGAGGCGGGGAGTGGAGAGAGAGTGGGCAAGAGGCATGCCAGGGGAGGGAGCAGGGAGGCAGAGAAGCTGGTCCTTTGGAGCTCCGCTGCACCAGATCCTGTCAGTTCACATAGGGCTCAACACAAACAGCTTTACCTTACCACCGACCTTTTGGTCGGCGATAAAGTGAGCAGCCCCATTGCGGGGCTACTTCTCTTATCTGGGAGAAGGGGACGAAAGTCCCTTTCTCCCGAGGCACCGCCTGCAGCAGGCTGAGGCGCGCAGGAAGCGGTGGCAGCCGTTCTTTGCGCCGCTGCAGCTGCGCGCCCCAGGCAGCTTAGGATTGGGCTGCCCATCTACTGAGCTGTAGTTTCAACCTGTTGTTTCTAGTCTTGCCCTCAAAAGTTCTCTCCTTCCATGCGATAGCCCTTCAGATACTTGAAGACAGCTATTGTGTCACCCCGCAGTCTTCTTTTATCAGGTTAAACATGCCAAGCTCATTTAACTGTTCCTCAGAAGAGAGGGTTTCTAGAGCCCCCAACATCTTAAAGCCCTCCTCTGAACCCAGTTTGACAATGCCTTTCTTAAAATGTGATGCCGCTGCATCAAAGTGTGGGGATTTAGGGCTCGATCCTAACTGGCCTAGCGCTGGCACTTAGCTCCAGTGCCAGCGCTGGGTGTTGCAAACATGCCATAAGGCTCGTCTATGGCACCTGGGGAGGAGGGGACGTTGGGTCATCAGTCAATGTTGGGCCTCAGCTCTATGTGGTGGCTGACCAGAGCTTCTTCAGCACCAGCCAGTAGTAAGACTTCCTGGGGTGGGGGGAGGCATGGAGTGGGAGGGAGGAGGGATGGTGGATGGAGGGGAGGATTGGGCCCAGGAGGGAGGGAGACCGTGGTGGCCTCTTCCACTGAATCCTAACCTCCCTCCTGGTTCAGGCAGCCTGACACAGGCCTCCTCTGGTCTGTGTCTGCTAAAAAGTGGGTGCAGATCTGAGGAGACCCATTGGCACCACGGTTGCATTACCCATGGCAAATACTCCCTTACCCAGAGAAGACTCTATGGCCCAGTGCCCATAGGATCCATGGTAGTCATTTAGGTGCCGCTGGAGCCTGGAGCAGGTTAAGGATCGGGCTGCCTGTTGGGACTGGGCTGTGAAGTATCGCATACAGAATTCTGGATGTAGGAAACTGTCTTCACAACATCCTTTCAGCATTACAGTTCCTACTTCTTACTAGACATGGTTATCTTTGTTACCAAATTACATGCACTGGGCCTATGCTGCATGTGACGCATGATTACAAATATTTAGTACTGGGAAATAAGACTGAGCCAAGAGGACTATATAAATGGCTGTGGAATATTTTCCTAAAAATAGATTAAATTTTTATTGGTCCACCTGGATCAGTATTGTCCACACTGTTCAGCAACAACAGAAGTCTTTCCCAGCACAATCTGGAAGTGCCAAGGACTGACTGTGGGACTTGCTAGACAGTCTATGCTCCACCACAAGACTGTCCAATCCCCACTAATGTCCAATCCCCATTCTTAGCACCAGTTACTTAATGGATATCCGTGATTTAGGACAGCAGAACTTAATCTTTCAATGGTCAGTCTAATCTATATTAAGCTCTTCACTACAGGTAACATTTTCATTTCCATAATTTATATAAAAAATTGATTTTTAAGGCCCATCTTCAGAACATTCAAGCTTCTCTTTTAGTTTCTTAGAATTTTTCAGGGATCAGTTCTAGTACTGTTTTTCATAATGCCAATTCAGAACTCATTGTTCATTGCTTTTCCCCCTAATATCCTCATAAGAACATAAGAACAGCCCCACTGGATCAGGCCATAGGCCCATCTAGTCCAGCTTCCTGTATCTCACAGCGGCCCACCAAATGCCCCAAATAACAAGAGACCTCATCCTGGTGCCCTCCCTTGCATCTGGCATTCTGACATAACCCATTTCTAAAATCAGAAATGGGAGAATTCAAAGATAATTTTATATTAAAAGGGAAATCATAAGGTTATAATTTATTTCTGCAAAATCTGCCCATTCTCATTAATATGTTAAATAAATGTTGTCTGGAAGAAGTGAAAATTCTCTGGAAAGGTTTTCTGGAGGGGGTGGTTCTAAAACGGATCATAGGAGTAGATTTTCATAACAGGCTCTTTGGCACTCAGTTTGTGAGAAAAGCAGGTAATTACAGACCTAGTTTTGATCTTTTTTTGATCTTTCTTTACTAGCTTGTTCTTGAAGCTTTGAGTTTAATTTTCCATAACAAATGATCCTAGCATTAATCGATATTGGAAATGCACCAAAAAACTGTTTCATGGTTTATTAACCTACATTGACATTTAAGATTACAAAACTTCCCTGTAGTCTTAATGTGAGTCTGTCATGCTGATGGTGAGTGTTTAGCTATTTTTTTCACCAGTTTTCCAGCTACCCTCCTGCAATGCCCTCTTGGCACATGACAGTGTTCACATTAACAACCAGTTCTCATGTATGAACTATATACTTAGCAGGGGTATTATAGCAGCATGAATGACTCTCTTAATGTACCTGCAATAATATTTTAAGTAAACACATTTCCTAGAGTTGCCAGTGCTAAGTGCTAATGGTTGATGGGAGTAGCATAACTGATAGCTGTAGCATTTTTCAGTTTTAATGTTCAGTTGATCTTAAGATCAACAGTTTAGAAACTGACTTCTTTTAAAGATAGGTGAAGGATTTTTATTATATTAAGCACAGCAGACATATTGCTCCTGAAATAATCATAGTACATTTATCCTATTCTCAGTAGTATCTTCCTTGGCACAACATTCAGGTTGATAAAGGCTGCAGTCCTATACACCTTGACCAGAGAGGTGGCGAAATCAGGTGGGGAGGGAGGAGGAATGCTAGGCAGGGAGGCTGCAATGGTACACAATGGATTCCATCAAGTCCTTTCTGAGGCTGCCCACTCCTTTCTTCTCATCAGACTTGCACCAGCTAATTAAGTATGTCTGCCTCTTGGGTCTCAAAATGGTAGTGCAGTATTAGGATCAGCAGACAATGGGAAGGTTGGAAAGGGGCCCTTCTGCCCTTGGTGACCATTGTAAACCAGAGGTCATTGGCACTGGCTGAGGAACCATGCCCATCAGAAGGCCCACTTGGCTAGGGCATCCCCTGAATCCTCAGTACCAGTGGCAGTAATTGATCCCAAGGTTTCATTAGGGGGCAAGCAAGACGACCAGTGCAGGAGTTTTTCCCAGAGCCCCCAGGAGCTTGGCAGTGGCACTGATGTATACCACTGCAAAAACTGCCTTGTTTATCTCATCTTTCAGTGGAACAGAACATTCTTGCAGGAAACCTGAATCAAATCTAAATACCTTGAAGTTTTGCAGCTGAAGTGGCTAGAGAGTTCATTGCAAGATATGACACTACCCAGCAAATTGTTCCTGGGAGACAAATGGAGACCTTTCCAATCTGTAGTTGCAAGCTTCTGATTGCACCAGAGCTTTCAAATTGTTCATTACAGTGTGAACCGAATGGAAGTTTTAATGAATTAATAGAACATTTGGCTTTTACACTGACAGCAAGGCACATCAATTCCCCTTACTCTCTGTGAATAATTATATGTATATGGTTCACTACTGACTTTGGCACTCACCTTTTAAATATCTAGGCATATTTGGTACATCAAACCACAGGACCAATTGTTAGTGTACTTTTAAAAATCTAGGCATAATTGGTACACCAAATCACAGGAGCAATTGTTAGTGTACTGTCTACAGGTGCCTTTAATTCATTTGGGGAGGTTTTCAGGTCCAGGTTTATTGTAGGAAGTGGACCTGGCCACTTCGACATGAATTTTAGAGAATGTTGTAAGCTATGCCTAACATCTATTACTTGGATAGAACGTTGCTTGCATCTTAGAATCAACAAGTCCAAAAATACTAAATCTACTTCTGTTTCCATTTTTTTTTTAAATTGAAGAGTGAGGTTACAATTCTATAAGGAAGGACACTTTTCTTTCTTATTATTCACAGATCAGAAAAAATCCACATTGCCCTCTCTGTGTTCCCAATTTTTTTTCTAGTGTTACCACTGCGGAGATATCTGCAGAGAGGGGATATGATAGCATTCTTCAAATACCTGCAGGGCTGTCATATGGAAGAAGGAATAAATTTATTCTCAACTGCCTAACTTGATAAAAGTTCTTGATCCAATGGGTACTTGATCAAATGGGTGCCAACTGAAAAAAGGAGAATGGTAAAAAAAAATGAGAAAAGGAGGGGAAAAAATGGTAAGGAAGGTTTGGCATTGGAACAGATTGCCAAGGGAGGTGGCAGATTGTCCCTCACTGGACAGCTTCAAGCAGAGTCTCAGCTGGCACCTGCTAGAGATGTTCTAGGAGGATTTCCTGCCAGAAGCAGGAGATTGGACTAGATGACCTTTTGGGTTCCTTCCAACCCTATGATTCTATTATACTCTCCCTAGGCACCTCTCTCCATTAAAAAAAAAAATCCCTACCAAAGTATTGTCACAATTTTCTACCCAAACCTTATTTGCAACCAGTTATATGAGAAATAATTACATGACTCTTTTCTTCTTTTTTCCTTGAAAGAGAATTGACTGTTAATATCCTAATACTTAACTGAGCTAATGAAAGCCCTTCGTTACCTAGTGAACTACAGAAAACTATGTGCTGAGCACTGGAATATCCAATTGGCCGTTGTATAAAATTGGTTCAGCTTGGGTGGCCATGATGCCTTTGAAAAAGAAGAAAGAAACTCACTGGAGAATTTTAATAATTTGACAAAATGAACTGCTGAAATACCGTGTAATCTTGTGTAACATGGAGAAAAAGGTAAAGATTTCATCAGTTGTGTTTCTCCAACAATTGTGTATTAAAATTCTTTTCAGTAGCACTACACTTGCTTATTCTATCAGTTTCCAGATTAAAACATCTGGTTGATAATAATAGCTGAGGAACATCAAGGAATGAGGTTGGTTAGAGGTCACCCCTGCTAATGGAGCAAAAAGGGACTTTTTAAAGTGGTGTCCTATTTAGCACGGAGAGTGCAATTGTCCCTTTTCTCCCCAGCATGGCATCTTTTTGAGTGGCTTTTGCTGGTGTCTCTTCTGTTTTTTGTTTGTTTTTAAAGAGTGTGAGCCATTTGGGAGTAAGGAATCATTTACTGATTTATTTCTTTGTAAACAGCTTTGTGAACTACTCTGTTGAAAAGCAGTATATAAATATTCATAATATAATATTGTGATACATATGTGTATGGTTGTATATCAGTTACATACCACCTTAGGTTCATCTCACACTGCTTCTTTGAAGAAGACACTGAAAATCTTGCACCCAGTTCCTGCTGAAGAAAACTATATGCCTGGAAGCATGTTTCTGCACACGTATGCCTGGCTAAATGAAAAACTGCATAAATGCCATCCTTCTCTGTTTTACCCAGGGCTATGCACAAAGAGCTGCTTTTAAAACATAAGATCTCAGTGGTTGTTTATTGGGTGGGGAAGTGGGAAAATGATGGGCAGCCCAGTCCTGAGCTGCCTGGCACACAGGGCTGCAGTGGTGCTGAAAATGGCTGCGGTTGCATCCAGTGCAGTCCAGGCAGCTGCCACCTCCACCTTGGAAGAAGAGGACTTTTGTCCCCTTCCCCCAGGTAAACTGAGTAGCCCCACAATGAGGCTACTTGATTCTACGACGACCCAAAGGTCGGCGTAGAATGAAGAGCCTCCGTGTCGGGTGGCCAGCCTGAAATGGAGGCTCTGGATCCAGTGGAACGAAGCTCCACCAGTCCTGCCTCCCTCGTGCCCCGCTCCCTCCCCCAGCAAACCTCTTCCCTGCCCCTCTTTCCTCCTCCCCTGACCCAGAATGCCTCCTCTCTGCCTCCTCCCAAGCCTATTAAAAAGCCAACCTTTTGAAAACAATAACTTTTTCCAAGTCACCATAATGAACCAAGAATCAAGAAACTTCCAAATCTCTTCACTCATAGTAAGCCTGGGCTACGTTGTTCAAGTTAAATATACAAAACCATTTGTTTTCATGTTAACCTCATTTCTTTCTATATGCTTTTCATTCTACGATTCAAGGAGACAATTTTTTAATGCAATGAAAACTAAGGACCCTGTCTTAAAATTTGTTCTAATATTAATGATAATTAATATTAATGGTAATGAACAGGAGGTGTGGTCTGGAGATTGAGCTGTCACCTTTCCTGAAGAAGCTAAGAAGGATCAACTACTTGGAAGAGAGATCAAGAGACTAGGGCACAATCCTAACCCCTTATGTCAGTGCTTTCCAGCACTGACATAAGGGCAATGCAGCTCTGAGATAAGGGAATAAACATTCCCTTACTTTGAGGAGGCCTCCATGAGTGACACCCAACTGCAGGATGCAGCACATGTCCCATGTCCCCAGTGCTGGAAAGCACTGACATAAGGGGTTAGGATTGCGCCCTATGAGAGAGATTGTTGGCAGGCCCCTGGCATATCTTTGCAGAGGAGTCTGGAGGAGTCATCTGGCAAAAAACGGGTAACATCCTGAGAACTGGTCTGAAACTTGGTTTGTAAGCTGCCTGATAGAGCTGCTCGGAGGGCGCCAAAGTCAGCAATCAGGATGACAACTGCATTATGAATGGAAACATCTGGAGAAACAGATGGTTCTATGAAATTTTCTCATGGAACAATACTTGTAAAAACCTCATTGAAAAATGCGGTTTATGTTCAGCCTGCCTAAGTAAACCTTGAGACTATGAGAATAGACAGGAAAAGAAAGAAAGAAAGAAAGAAAGAAAGAAAGAAAGAAAGAAAGAAAGAAAGAAAGAAAGAAAGAAAGAAAGAAAGAAAGAAAGAAAGAAAGAAAGAAAGAAAATTCAAGTCTGTTCACCACTTCAGTATTAAGGTGAATATTTTTCAGTCTTCAAAGGATGAAAATATCACACTGAAATTGACACCAGTCTAGCATTAAGATGTTTTTACCTCAATGGAGTAGCTTTCCAGAACATGACATTAACTGAGTTAGAAACAATTAACAGCACATTTCACCATGTTCTTAATTGTCTGGCGCAGTCAGATGAACTGAAACAGGGTTGCTGTCAGTTGTTCAACAAATGATATAATTACTCAGATATGGGGAAAGTTGATTATTTCAAAAATGGATGAGTCTTGGATCCATGCTAACAATTATGCTTCTTAACTTCCGGTAATTATTATATGATGCACTATATCATGTTGTGCCAGAAAACAGGTTGGACCCATATTGCCAGAATGACTTTCTTCCTGAGTAAAATGAAATTATTGGCAGTCTGCATAATGCACTGGTAGATTTGTAAGCGTAAGGGGCTTAACTGATTGTATGGCTGAACTTAACACAATTTCTTTGAAGGATCCTAGTTCTGGACCTCATACATACATGGATCACATTTCAATCGAAAATGAAGTGAGACATTCATTGTTTCTATTTAATTAAATGAATAATTCCTCCTATCCCATGACTAGAACCCATGCCTGACAAAGCCTTACCCAGCTTTCCCACCATCTCCAGAGGAAAAAAAGTCACAACTTTTATAGCAATGTGGTTTGTTGTTCACCTGCTCTTAGTGCTGAGACTTTTTGTTCTGACAGACCAAGTAATTTTATGCCATTGCAGTATAAATGCATTGTCCCTCTCATTTTAATTGAATGTTGTCCCAGTCTGCCTTCTGGCACATTTCATTGGTTATTGTTCCATACAGAATGAAATTGAAATTCAACCATATATTGCTGTATTGGAATTAGATATGTTTGCCAATGATACATTTTCTTGCCTTTGGGTTTTGCACCTCTGGCATTGCCTACATTTCAAGAAGTACACACACAAAAAACCCATCCCTCAGGAGCAGGGCAAAAAATCATTCAGTACATAAAAAGATACTTCACAGCATGCAAATAATTGTTGATGCCCTCAGCACAGACTGAATTGAGATCAGCTGACTGACAATGGCGCAATCCTGAGTGCACCTTGGGCCAGCGCAAGTCCATTGTTTTAGCCTCCACACTGACTTGGGCAGGGAGGGTTGCATCAGCTGAGCTCGGCTGACGCAAGGGGCTAGGGAGAGTGGAGGGAGGTGTTCTGGGGCAGCAGAGGGTGGGTGAGCCAAGGGCAGTCCTGGGGGGATGGACGGGGAGCAGGAGGCGGCACTGGGACCTGGCAGTTATGCCGGATCCCAACCCAAGCAGCCCGGAGCAACTGCAAGCCGCTCCGCTCTCCTTGGACTTGTGCCACCGCCTTTATATGGAGACCCTTTATAATGAGGAGACCCATTGGGGCTGTGGTGGCTGACCCGGGGGTAAGGGGAAGAGTTTCTGGCCTGCCTGTTCCAGCCTGCCTGTTCCAGCACAAGATAGGATTGGACTGAATAATAAACATCTCATTCTGCTTATGTCAAGAACTCTGTACAAGTCAGACTTTATCACACGTTCCTGGGAGGCTGGAAGTGAGCCCCATTGTACATCTTCCTCCCATTTCTGATCTCACTAGAAGTTAACCCACTTGAACATACTGTAATGTGCAACAGTCTTAAAGTCTTGAAGTCAAATCAAGAATGACCAAGCAGATATAATCAATCCTGATTTAAGAACGTTTAATAGTAATTCCCTTTCCTTGCACTAATGTCCAATTTCTTGTGAAAGACCAATTGCCCCAACAGAGTGAGCACTGCATCCTGAGAGGGGACAGTCATGGAGGCCTCCTCAAGATAAGAGAACTTTTGTTCTCTTACCCTGGGGCAAGCTTCCATTGCCCAAAAGAGTCTAGTCTACTTAGATCTGTGCTAACCAGCTTGCTAGTGCAGAAATAAGGAGAGTAAAGGAGAGGGAACAAAGATCAGAGCCTACTGCATGCCAATCCCACCAGGATCGGCCCCTCCCTCCCCATACCACTTCCCACCCACCACCCTCCTTGCCCAGACACTGCCCCGTTCCTCCACCTCTCCACCCCCTTCCTCCCACGCCCATCCTCCTCACGCTGGCTTTCCTGTGCTCCTGCAGGTAGCCAGTAGCGGCAGAAGGCCACTGACACCACCTCTGTTTGCAGCAATAGTTCCTAAATGTGCAGCACACCATGCACGTTGTCATATGTTCTTTTACAACAAAGTTCTTCTTAAGATTGGGCTGTTAGTCTTTAGTGTCACAGGACTCTTCCTTGTTTTGCTGCAACAGACTAACATGGCTTCTTTAAGTGGCTCTTTAAAACAACCAGCAACACATCAATAGAG
Organism: Tiliqua scincoides; assembly: GCF_035046505.1. NCBI lineage: Eukaryota > Metazoa > Chordata > Lepidosauria > Squamata > Scincidae > Tiliqua > Tiliqua scincoides. Next base: position 208,674,293 of record NC_089823.1, on the reverse strand, counting down.
TTGAGTGGAGACCTAAACTGTGTAAAATTGACTTTTCAACACTTGGAATAATTCAAAGGTTCCATGAAAGACCTATTTTTAAAACAAGTCTAGAAAATGCGCTGTCTTTTCTTCCCCTGGTTTTAGCTGTTCAGATGATACATTGTTCCAGAAAACTCTTTTACAAAAGAAAGGTTTTTGCTGGAACTACAGCAGCTGCAGTCATTGTGTCCCTGAGCGCATTCTGTTTTAAGCCCCTAGGAAACACACTTTTAAAAATGAGTTTGTGAGTAATACTAGCAATCTTCTTATTTCTAAAATGTTAATAGCGAACTGTATGTTCGCTGTTATTTTCCTGTTGCATTAATCTCTGATCATACTATTTTTACAATGCCTTTTCTTCCAGGACTAATGGTAGCAGTGGCGGACTTACCCCTCACTGGTCCCAGGGGAAAGGTCTGTGATGCTGCCCCCGCACGCTATGCCACCTCCATGCGATGCTGCCCACTCTACCTTCAAAGCATGACAAAGCCTCGCACGACTCTAGGACCAACTGGGGAAGCCTTCTGAGACTTCCCCACGGTCTTAATCTGTACTTCTGGAAAACTGGAAGTACCATTTCGGACTGTGTCGGGAGCCTCAGTAAGGATTCCCAAGTGGTCCTAGAGTCACAGGAGCTCAGTGCCCAGGGCATTTGCCCCGTTTTCCCAGTGCTAGGGCCGCTGTTGAATGGTAGCTTGGGGAGATATGTGTGAGATTTTAATGGCATGCCACCAAACAGTAAAGTATTCCATTTCCATGTGCTGTGATCCGCACATGGATTGGGCCCCCCATGCCTGCTGTTTGAATAAATACAATAACACAGGGCCAAACTATGGATGCAACACATTGGCCTTCTAGCTTTGTACCATTTGCTCCACTGCCATTACTGAGTGCAGGGCTGGCTCAGCAGTGAGAATGAATGAAGTGCTCTCTTTGAATTGGGGGGGGTAAGTTGGAGGAGTGGCACACTGACAAGAGAAGCCGCACACTCTGTGTCCGTGGGCTGCCCCCCCCTCTGACCTGCTGCCCACTGAGCCACTTCATTTGGCTTGCTGATCCTCTTCCTGCTTGCTGGGAGTGAGCAGGAAGAGGTTCTGGACCATAGGAACTCATATCTTCCTCCAGTGCCACCAAAACAAAGCATCACTTTGTGCTATGGCTGCTGCTGTTGCCTCTTCCTTATCTGAAGAAAACAGTCTTTTTTTGGTGGTGCATACTAATAGGGGCTGTGAATCTGCCCTAATTCAGGTGGCAGATCTGCACAGGCTGGTCCTGGCTGAGTGGCTTTGTATGTTTTCCACACTGAACAACATTGCACACAAAGTTGTAATTCGACTGTGCAGGTCTCACTTCGTATTGTCGTGAACCCTATTGTTATAAAATTATCAATCACACAAAGAGAGCCCTGCACATGTACAGCTGGCATGTGGGATCTGTAGTCTAACTAAAAAGAATCCATAGAGGTGTGGGGTGATAGTATATGCACTCCTGTACCTACTGCGCATATTCATAAAATGTAATCCCCAGCCAGCCCAGATCATGTGACGCTGTCAACAGAGCACTTACTGCATGCAGTTGGCTGGTAGGATACCAGACAGCCCCACAGAGGTAAGTAAATAACATTTTTACTTACCTCCTCATAGGGTATCTGAACCCCAGTGGATCTCCTCAGACTTACAGATGCTCTTTAGCTAGTGCAGGGGTGTCCAAACTTTTTGGCAGGAGGGCCACATCTTCTCTCTGACACTGTGTCAGGGGCCGAATTAATTTACATTTCAAATTCAAATTTATATAAATGAATATATTAGCGATGGGACTTGTATGAATGCATGATGGTCTTGCAATAGCTCAAGGCTTATAAAAATCCTTGCACAAAGCAAGGCTGGCCTTTCCTTTGCTGCCACTGCTGCATCACAGACGTGAAAGAGCAAGCAGTGGGAGGGAACCCTCATCCCACAGCTCATGTGAGAGGTCAAACAGTCATCTTCACACTGAGAGCAGTTGCGTCGGGCCAGCATGGGCTCCAGCAAGTCTCCGGGGGGCCAGAGGCCCATTGGAGATTGGGGGCTCCCTGCGGGCCAGATCATGAGTCCCTGAGGGCCGCAAGTGGCCCCTGGGCCAGGGTTTGGGCATCCCTGCAGTAGTGTAAGCCTGAGGAGACTCACAGAGTATGCCCCAGCCAGGAAGGGTGGGTTAGGATCTAGCAGGTGCAACTGCTGCTGAGATCCGGCCCCCAAACCATCTCCAGCCCAGCCAGCTCCCTGGATTGCAAGATACACTAAGTAAAGGTTCATATAGGGTTGGGTGATAAGAGAATTTTAAAATTGAAAAAGCATTGTCAAAAAGTTGTTAAATCCTCTTTCCTTGGGGGATTTTCAGAAATATTAGAGACACATCTAATAAGATTGACTTCAGTAATGAATAACGTTTTTCATAGTAGTGTACAGGTGGGGCCTCCATATCCGCAGATCCTGTATCTGTGAATCTGGCACGTCCACCCGCTGCCTTTGTGGGCTTTAGAATGGCCCGCACAGGTGAAAAAATCACACTTCCAGTTTCCCAAACCGCAAGTGACATTTTTATGCCTTTTAAGGCATTCTGAGGCCTGGGGAAGATGGCACTTCATCAGGTAAGGAGAGGCAACATTTGGCATTGGAAGGTCATCCCTGCTTGTAAGAATCCTTGTCCTTTTCCCAGACTACACAGTTTGCTGACCATCATGATTTCAGTCTTGTCTGGATTCTGCTTAAAACAATTCATCTGCATACAGTTTCCAGTCACAACCTCCACTTCTACCAGCACTCTCTGTTGGCGCCCCTGCATGGTGAAAGATGGTGGGGGATAGGATTGGGTCATAAGTAGCAGTTCTTCCCCCAAATCTCATGGCTGTCCATATCTTTTCTCCACTGTGGCTAAAAGGAGATTGGTGGGGTGGTTTTCAGCAAGAATATAAAACACCCCACTACCTCTGTGTCAGTGGTTCCCTTCAAGTTTCAGCTGTATTATATAAAAGCAAAAAAACTCTAAAATGAAGCATGAAACTACATGAAACATGTCGTTTCACTCTCAGTATACATACATATGCTGTTTATTCTACACAATGCATCAAGGAGTTGTCGTGAACTCCTTGTTGTCCACTTTCACATCCTGCCACAGATGTGCACATCTGGTGATATTTCAGGGATGGCAATGACAGGCTTACCACAGCTGCTTTTGATGACCAGCAGCTGGTGGCTGTCATCTTCTTCCCAGAATACATCATTGACAGAATGTCATTCTGGGGTATGCTGAGAAAAAGGTGGTGGTGATTGCTGACGACTGCCACAACAGCCCCTGTCAGTTTCCCCAATACAAAATAAGCAAAGCAGTTTTACTTTAAAAATAGGATCTCATTCACCAGTTGCTGCTAATAGCGGCAGAAGCCAGAGACTGCATACATAGGCAGAGTTCTAATAGACACATATCTACTTATAGCAGTTTAAAAAATCAGATAACACAGATACAGTCTCTAATCAAATTAAATGGTATCTGCAACATGGTCTACAATAGAAATAAATAGGCAGCAAACATGGCAGTGGTTCAAAGGCAAGAAATTAAAACAATAACCAGATCAATTTGGGAGCCAATGGATTGTAATTTATGCCAATAAGACTGAAGACTGAAATCGGTAAACATCACTACAGATGAGAAGTCACATGGTAATTGTAGCTACTTTGAACAACGGGGTCAGGTTATCTGATAAATCCCCAGAACTCATTGTTATGTTTTGTGTCACCAGTTGGGAAGTGCTCAGTTAATTAAACAGTGTTTATGCACCAAATCTATCCCCTGTCAGCTGGGCAAATGAAGCTGGGGGTGGGGGGTGACCTGAGGGGAAATGGAGGGCAAGTATATTTATATTTACCTCAAAGGAAGCTCTGCGGCCACCTATGGGTCTCATCAGCCATACACCACCACTTTTGGTAACATTTCTCTGAGGAGAGCAAAGGGTGTGGTGCTTCAAAATGGCCACCTATGGGTCTCCTCAGACATACACCATCACATTTGGTAGCTTATGTTTCAGGAGAGGAAAGGGTGTGTGATGCTTCAAAATGGCTATCTATGAGTCTCCTCTGACGTACACCACCACTTTTGGTAGCATATGTCTGAAGAGAGGAAAGGGTGTGGAGCTTCAAAATGGCAACATGTTCTTTTGTCAGGAGTGATGAAAAAGGGTGTGTGTGTGTGTGTTTTTTTACAGTGAAGAAAATATAATATGCAGACCGACAGTAGACAACAAATGCACAAGCAATGCTGGATCCTAGCTACCTTCAGCCCACTCATGTTCAGTTAACAAAATTAGTAAACAGAGTTTTAAGGATAAAAACTTTTTCCTAGTCACAAGTAGCAGGATGCTGTTCATTACTCTGACAGGCTGTTTCAATATTATACTAGATTTCCTATTTTTGGATTCTTTTTATCAAGAAAACTGGGCCACCCAACTAAGCAAACTGCTGGGGACAAGTTTTTTTGTACAACCAGGAGATGTCACTTTTAACACTTGCTCGTGCATTTGTGTTTTTCGTTGAGAATTGTAGTTTGGAACTGCTAGATTTTGAAAACCAGAGAAAACAAGATAGAGTATATCTATAAATAACAGGAAGCATTTGGTCTGTCAAAAATAAAAATGGTTTCTAAAAACATTTATTTATTACAGTATTTATATACTGCTTTTCTCAAAGGCTGACCATAAACCCCATTTTTTCAAATGGGGTTTTTACAAGTTTAATTCTATGAGAGTAACTCATAGAATCCTCAATTTCTCCAGATGTTTCCCTTCATGGCACAATCATTGTCCTGCCTGCACAGCTCTTGCCATTTCCAGGCTTCCACAGGCATCTGCAAAGGTTGGTTCTCAGGATATTATCCATTTCTTGCCAGTTGACGACTCTATCCATCTTCCCCATTCCTTCCCACCGGGTAGATGGGGCTCGTCAGCCTGGGAAGGCAGCTCATCTGAGAGAAGGAAAACTCTGATCCCAAACCTCCACTGCCTTGTGGCTACATCCAGTTAAGGAAAAGGCTTCAGGAATCAACCTCAAGGCACAATCAGGAGCCAGAGTCCCAGAGGCAGTTCATGGCTAAACACAGTCACGTTCTGGCAACTCCTGCGACGCCACTGGAACCAACCGTATTGGCTTCTGCCTTTCCTTTGGACCATTTCAGTGACGTGGACAGGGGGGATTTGCTGCATGGGTAACAGCCCATCCTCCATACCTACTTTACCCAGGCTTCACGTACTGGAGAGGACACTGTTCCAGAGCCACCATTCAAAGCGCGATACCATAGTCTTCCAAGACTAAAGGATGCCAATGTCATGGTCCCATTTTTATAATGTAGCCCCCTCTTGTAGCTTTTAGTTAGTTTTGTCATACATTCTTGTCCTGTGTTTTCAGACACCTGGTCCTCTATGGTGTTTCGCTTGCTTCCAAGGCCATTCTCTGCCTGGAGAATTAGGCCCACTTTAAGCAAATTAGCTCCCCTTCTTTCCCCCAACAAATGACCCTGGTTCTGCCCTGCAGTCCTGCTGGACCCCACCTCCAGGGTAGCTCACCTGTTCAACCTGCAGGGGTCCTCTCTCCTGCCAGCAGCCTCCCACCACTACAGCAGACCCTGGGTCATCAGCAGGTCTTGGGCACAGCAGCCACACACCAAACTCCAGTGTCTCCAGCAGTCCATTAGTCACAAAGTCAGTCAGAATATCCAGGGCAGAGTCCAAAGCCAATAAGCCAAGTCACAGTCCAAGATCAGATTCCAAAGTAAGTCAGTCAAATCAGTCAGAGTATCCAAGTCAAAGTCAATAAGCCCAGTCAGCCTCCCCTCCAACCTGCACTCCTTCTACAACTCACACCCCCTCCTCAGGTGCCTGTTATATCCCTGACCTATTGAAGGCCCTATTGCCTTCAAGTGGCTGCAGCTGTGCAGCACACTCTGCTGGATGCCCAGGCCTTACCCTTAAAGGGGCCACTGCTGACACCACATCTACCTCCTCACCAGATCTTCCAGGATTCCAATACATATGGCGGTTATGATATCTGCTTATCTTACATGGATACTAAAGAACTCCCTCCACCTTCCAGAGGCACCCTGCTGGAAGGAAAAAAGGACACAGACTCCAGAGGTGGGGAAGAGAAGAAACCAGAGCTGGGGGTGGAGGTGGGGGGGGGAGCCACAGGCCAGCTTCTGCCCTGCCTGCCTGCCCTCCCTCACTCAGGCTGCAACCCTCTCCACACTATCCTGGGAGTAAGCCCCATTGGCTACAATGGGACTTCTGAGCAGACAAGTTGGTTGGAGCTCTCAGGTTGCAGTCCTCTGCACACTTTCCTGGGAGGAAGCCTTACTGACTACTTGTGAGTAGGCCTGCATAGGAGGGGGCTGAGGCTGAAGCCCTCCACACCTTCCTGGGAGGAAGCCCCACTGACTACAGCAGGGCTTACTTGTGAGTAGACCTGCACAGGAGGGGCTGAGGCTACAGCCCTCCACACCTTCCTGGGAGTAGCCCAGGGACTACATTGGGGCTTACTCTCGAACAGACCTGTACGGGCTCCCACTCACCCTTGCACTTGGCCTTGAGCAGACTCTAAGGCTGCCATCCCAGGCACCCTTTCCTGGGAGTAAACTTCATCTGCTGTAATGGGGCTTACTACTGAGTAGACACAGGATGTCTCCTCTGCTGTGGAGGAAAAGCCTCTCCTTGCACTGAGTTCCCTGCACCTGCTCAGGGAAAGTTCCCTGCAGTTCACTGAGTTCCCTGCACCTGCTCACCTGCACCCTCTTCCCTGCACCTGCTCAGGGAAAGGCAGGCTGCAAGGGCTTGCAATGGCTGATGAGGAGGGCATCCTGCTGGAGAGTTGGGGAAGGGAAAAACAAGGAGCTTAAGCCTGCAGAGCGGGCAAAATTAAAAAGGGAAACCAATGTGGGGCAGGTGGGGGTGAAGGGAGAGGAGGGCAGTGAGCTCAGGGGGCGGAGGGAAGCAGCCTGCCCTCCCAGCACAGGTGCCTCCTGTTACCCCGTTTGCCACTTTCACCGGGAGGAGCCGCAGCTGAAAGAGCCACATGCGGCTCTAGAGCCACAGGTTGCCAACCCCTGGGCTATATCCATTCACCTATAGGCCTCCTCGGACATGTCAGCCATTTTGCTGGCATATGAGCAGGTGAGAAAAGGAATGGAGCACCCTGGGAAAGAGGGAATAGGATCTGGCGCACATCAATGCCAATGAGATTCATCCCTCCCTCCCCTTCCTGGCCCCCTGCCCTTCTGCTCCCTACCCACAACATGACTGCACTACCTGCTGGTGCTAATAGAGGTCTCTGGAGCCATTGCTACACCTGCAATGCCATTGCCTCTTTTCCATAGTGGCTCAGAAGCTCATGAAGGTGATCCAGCTTTCATGGTTTTGTAAGGAGCCATGCTTTGCCAGAACACTAGTTCTGGTAGTGCCAAGCCCCAATAGGATTAGGGCCTTCATGTAGGTCAGTGGCAGACCTACATCTCCCTGCTCCTGGGGCAAAGGTCTGCGAAGCTGCCCCCTGCAAGATGCTACCCAGTGCACAAAGCCACCCCCCACCTTTGGAGTGCGACAGAGTCTCGCACAAACATAGGAAGCCTTTGCGGCTTCCCCGCAGTCTTAAACTGCACTTCCGGAAAATTGGAAGTGCAGTTTCCGACTGCGTCAGGAGCCTCAGTGAGGCTTCCCATGCAGTCAGAGTCGCATTGACTCAGCATTTGCCAGGGCATTTGCCTCATTTGCCCAATGCTAGTTTCACTGCTGATGTAGGACGTGCTGGAGCCAGGTTACAGAAGGTCCTAGGTCAAGGTCCTGGGTCAACCTGCTTTAGGTTCCCAGTAATGCCCCCTTCCTGTCCCTGATGGTATATTGGTGCCGACAGTATGGGGATAATAGTGTTTAGATTGCGATCCTATACAACCATAGCAGGAATTCCAAGTACACATGTATTGAATTATGCGGTTGCTAACTTTACAGAATTGTTGTAAGGATTACAGCACAATGTGAATCCCTTTGAACATTCAAGAGTGTTCATTCATTTTTGTTCATTCACTGAGCATATTCATACCTTCATGGGCAGCTTAGCTTAGGAGGCAGACTGACAAACTTAGCTGAGTTTAGACTCCTGATGCCTGCTATTTCATTGCTGTACCAGGTTTATTTATTTACTTAGCCAATCTTTACCCCATGTTTCTTTCCAATAAGGGGAACTCCAGGCGGCTTACAATAAATATAAATGCAATAAAATATAATAAATAATAATAATAATAATAAACTTTATTTTTATCCCACCCTTCTCCCCAAAGGGACCCAGGGGTATGTATAAAATATATACCTTAGATACTTTCCTATAAAAAATTTCTGCCAATAAATCAAGTGCAAATCATCTCCTTGTCTTATCTGCGGGTCACTCAGGGATCAGAGCTGTTCAGGCACATTGTGACAGCTAGGAGAATCCAGAGGATAGCAAGAGGACAATGTGGAGATAATTAGAGGGCAATTAGTCTCCAGGGCAAGGAGGCTGCAAAGCTGCAGCCTAAGTTAACCTTTTCACTCCTGAGAAAAAAGTAAGCCAGTGCTCAACACTTCCATTTAAATCAAGCACGGCTTGATTTGGCAGGATAACACCCAAAACCTTTTGCACTCTCGCTCCATTTTACAAATGTTTCGCACAGGTCTGGTTCAAAACCAGTCTTAGACTTATCTATGAAATCGACCTATATTTGAGTATCTACGGTAAATACAAATCATAATAAACCACAAAAACTATCATACAGCACATAATCAAATGAAAGTCAGCAATGCATACAACAGGCAGCCCAATCCTAACAAAAGTCCCACTGCATCCAGCATGGCAGCTGGAGGTCTACTTGGGGGCATTCGTTCCCTTACCCTGGGTAAAGCCTGAGCAGCCTCTATGGGGCTACATGGATCCATGCCATTGATATTGCAGCCACAAATCCAGGCCACCTGTTTTGGGCTTTCAGGTCTAGGAGGAGGGATAGGATGGGGAGATAACATTGGCAGCTGTCCTGACCTCCTACTGGGCCTGAACTGTCCTCCTCCCTGCCCTCCCCTGCCCTATAACACCTCCCTCTGCCCCCATTCTGCCCTCCTCTGCTGCCCAGTGGAGAACCTACTAGCTCCAGCAGATGCAGGCCTCTGGATGGTGGCAGTAGGCCACCATACGCCTTGCTGCTGGCACTGGGGGCATCTGCAGTGCTGCAACATGCCTTCGTTCACACGTGCCTATTCTGCTGGTGCTAGTTGGCATAGGATAACAACAACAACAACAACAACAACAACAACAGGTATTTATATACCGCCTTTGTTGGTCTTTATTCAAGACTTTATTCAAGGCGGTTTACATAGGCAGGCTTTTTATTAAATCTCTTATTAAATAGGGATTTTTACAATTTCAAAGAAGGTTCTTTCTTTCAAGAATGACTACATTCAGGTGTTTCATTCCGATCTGGCTTCACATTCCGGCCTCCATCCTCCCACGCTCAGAGCAGATGGAATAGCTCGGCTTCAGCTTGTCAGCTGCTCCAAGGTCGCACGGTGCCGGTGGCCTCGAACTGGCGACCTTGTGGATGTTATCTTCAGGCAGACGGAGGCTCTACCCTCTAGACCAGACCTCCTGCCTCCTGACAGGATTGGGCTGTCAGTTTCATAAATGTTGTCAATCATGCACACATGAAAAGACTTTGGAAGTAGTCTTTGAAGTCAACTCAAATGGCTAATTTCAGTGTGTCCTCCACCCCCCTAGAAGGTGACCTTTAAAAGAACTGATAGCATTCCTTCCATGGATTCAGGATATGAAAGTGCTTCTTTTAAAAGCAGATGTCTTTTAAATACCTGTCTCCATTCCCCTCCCCCTTCAGCTCTACCATAGGCTTTGAAGTCTGGGTTGAGAAATTTTGTTCAATACCATTCAGTTCCAGCAGAACCATGATAAGTGCCAGGCTGCATTTCCAAGCTAACCTGTCAACAGAATGTTCATTACTAAATATAGCACTTCTATTAATATTTTAGTACAGAGCTCATTGTTGCTGGTTTAAAAAAAGGACCAAAATTATGTAGTGCTCAAGGACCAGACTCATTTTTAGAAGAAATAATTTTGAAAAATCAGTGCAGGGAGAATAATTCCTGGTCATTTCTCTTTTTGCTACATAAAAGGTAAGTTTGAAGATTGCTTAATCTTTGAAGACTGCTTAAAATATGGATTGACTCCCATCAAAGAGATGTCTGCTTAAAAAAAACCCAAAACCCGATATTTCAGTTTTTAAAAATTAGAACTTCTGTAGACTCTGCAGTCTTTAGAATAAAAATCTTGACATAATTGCTGAAGAACCAAAATGTTAATTTGCCTAGCAAGCTATATTTGGTTGTTTTTGCTTTTGCTGTAGCATGTTGATGAGTTTTAGGCAGGAAGTTTTGACTGCTTGGATATAAGTGTTCTTGCAAGGAAATAGACATGGATGATTAGCTTCACATTTAGGCTTGTAGCACCCAGCAATGAGCGCATGCCGACAATTGTCATTCATTATGTTAGAATTGTTTGTTTCATTGTACGGCTTTGGGTCTATCTATAATGCTTTTATCTCTGTTGCACATTATGAAGCCCAATTCACTGAATGTCTAATTGGTCCCTAAACTGAGCTGCTCAGATGATATGCAGAAGCAAATGAAAGCTAATTTGTTCATAATACAGTATTTTTTAAAAATGCTTTAGTGCAATAGCACTTGTTGCTAGGGGCAGCCCAATACTAATGGAACTGCCTGGGCTATGATACACCAGTGCCGAAACAGTCACTGCTGTTTCCCACATGCATAGGGAGGCAGCTGGAGGTCACTTCAAGTAAGGGAATATTTGTCAAGTCCCAGCTGCTACTATGGGCCTACTCAGATCAGTGCCCACTCAGTTGCTGGCACAGAACAGAGTAGTCCTGTGAAGGGCTTTCTGGTCCGGGACAGGGGATAGAATCCGGCATCAGTCTGCAGGTGTCCCTGCCTCCTCCCAACCCTGAACCACCGTCCTCCCCACCCTCCCCCCAGTTTTGCCCCCTCTCTGCCTACCCACCTCCCTCCCCTGCCCCGTTCCACCTCCTCACTTCTGGGTGCTGCACTTACCCCATCTGGTGGCTGACTCCTCTCCCATCAGCACCTGCCTGTGCAAGCCTCTTGCCAGCAGCTGGGCCATCATAAAATGCTCTACGGCACTTTTTCAATGGCTGTCTCCCATGGTGCATACAAGATGGGTGCTGCAGAAGCTCAGGATTGGGTGGTAGAAGTCTTAGCCCCCAACTTAAACTATCCCTTAAGATAGTTTGAAACTGTTGAGAGATAAAACCTAATTTTCACCATGGGGATAGACCTGTTTCTATGCTGCAACACTTTAGATTGCAGGTATGGGTTACATGACTGAATGTGCCTTCATATGTAAAATTCCAGTCATATATCCTCCTCTCTCTCCTTTGTTTCCCCTATACGGTCCATGGCTAATCCATGTCACTTCTTCCTTTATAATATTACAAAAGGTCAACCTTTCCTCTCTGTTCCATGAGCAAAAACTTTAGGGCATACCCTGGTAATCTCTTGATTTGATTACTATAACTTTCTTATTCTGGGCTCCTGTAGTTTTACCCCAGTTCTAAGCAGGGTCAGGCCTGGTTAGTACTTGGATGGGAGACCGCCTGGGAATACCAGGTGCTGTAGGCTTATACCATAGTCTTTCGAGACTGAAGGTTGCCAACCATGTCTCCATCACCCAGAACTCAGCTACAGAAATCATCCACTTCTGTGATTGCTCTGACTACATCACACTTCTCCTTAAATCCCTACACAGTTTTCCTATTTACAACCAGATCCTGTGTTACCTTCTTATCCTTACCATTAGAACTCTCCATAACTTCACTCTCCAGTTATCTCTCTGCTCTAATATCCTAACATTCCTGTCTATGATCTTTTCTCACACATCTTGCCTTTTCTCCCTTACTGCCCCTTATACTTAAGCAGCATCGACCAACATCTTCCACAATACCACAATGCAGCAACTGTTACCATGCAGCAACTGTTTCTTTTATCAGGGGTGCCCATGATCTTTGGGCGCTTGAAGTGGAGCTCCAAGTGCTACGTACCTACTCTACCATTACCTGGCAGTATAAGAGGAGATGCCTCACCTACGGACCACTGTTGTCTCCCTCACATCTGGAAATGAGGAGGGGACAGAGCAGAAGAAATGGTGAAAGAGAAGAGTGGAACATCTGCTCAAAGTTGTTTTCTCCTCCACTTCTTCTGCTCCTTCCCCTCCTCAAATTTCAGTAAGGCAGTGGTAGGGAGGTGGGGGTGGTCATTGTCATGCCACCCCACTCCAATAATCTATTGCTTGAGGCAACTGCCTTAGTTCACCTCATTATGAGGCCACTCTCATAAATAAATCATAGAATCCTTGGGGACTACTATCTCTGCTTACATCTAGTTTCTTGACTAGATTTTTTTTGCTCAATGTTTCTGCAGTTCTTTTCTTCTTCTTCTTAGCACTTCAGTTCTAAATGTAAGGACACATATCTTGGGCTTGGGAGTTTTCTATCCAACACATTCCCACAAGGTTTCAAGAAAGTATACTATAATTTATAATACCCTGTGATTTTTTTCTGCTTGGGTTTATGCATCACTCACTTTTCTGTCCCATCTAGAACCTGCAGAATTCTTGGAAATATATAAGACCATGTGCTCATTTTGACCAGATACAGACCCAGTCAAAACAACTGCAGAAGACATGAGCATACAGAGGAATGGATGCTGTGTTCAAAATACTTACACCTATCAGCTATAGTGAGCAGAAAAACAAAACACATGGAGGACCCTCAAAGACAACACTACAAGACGCCTTCTTTTTCTTTTGTGAAAGTAGGTCACATTGCTACTACTGGACATGACATATATACAAGTCACTTTTTATTTTTAGTCACATTTGTCAATTGCTGAGTATGTTGATATATTGATGGTGTTGAAAAGTGCCCTAAAGGTGTTTATGCTTGAAGCCTTCAAACCTTCTTCCTGCCAAAGGAAATTCAAGTCATATAGAGAAGTCATTGCTCGCATTCAGATGATTCTCTCTTTGACTAGTTTATTGAATTTTATAAAAGAAGGAGCCTTTGATTATCAAAGGCTGCTATTAGGGGCCCAATCCTATCCAATTTTCCAGTGTGGGTGCTGCTATGCCAATGGGGTATGCACTGCTTCCTTTGTTGGGGAGGCAGTCACAGAGGTCTCCTCAATTTATGGGAACATTTGTTCCCTTACCTCGGGGCTGCAGTGCTGGAAAACTGGATAGGATTGGACCCTAAGGGCGCAATCCTAACCCCTTATGTCAGTGCTTTCCAGCACTGGCATAGCGGTGCCAATGGGATATGTGCTGCATCCTGCAGTTGGGTGTCACTCAGGGAGGTCTCCTCTAAGTAAGGGACTGTTTGTTCCCTTACCTCAAAGCTGCATTGCCCTTATGTCAGTGCTGGAAAGCACTGACATAAGGGGTTAGGATTGCGCCCTAAGACAGTTAAAGGAGGGGGAATCTTTGAATTTTTAGATTATTCATATTTATGCACCTACTATAGATGATCTCCACCATATTAGATTTCTATTCCACATCCCAATAAAAATCTATACAAAGTTGTATTTAATTGGCAAAAAATAGATACAGTGTAAGGTTTCACTTAGGAGTGAAATGGACAATCCTAGAAGCCAGTTGCAATTCAGTCAATTTCGGTTCTCCTGGGTGGTGCTCCCTGAAACTACTGCAATTAGGAATAATGACAATGCTTCCATCCCACTGAAATTAATGGGATTTAGATAACCACAAATATCTTCTCCAACTGCTTTTCATGTGATCTAAGCATGAGCAGTTTTCTCTGAATTGGGGCCAGCCGTGTTCATTAGTTATATACCTATTTACATATCTCTCAACTGCGCATGTCAGTTCATTCAAACAGGCTACCTTTACATTGTCCTAGCAGTGATCTGAATCAATTCAACATTTCAAAGATATTAATTTTATACTCAGTACTCTTGCAAGTCACCCCAGGCATCTTTTGCACTGAAGGGCAGGATATACATATGCAAAATAAAGAGTAGCTAGTTTTAAACCAGCCTGGTCAGGCAGGATGAGCACCTACTTCCTGTTTCTCACTTCAGTATTAGCCCTGTTCTGTCTGGTTCAATTTGTTCTAAACTCTACTACCCTGTGTTATCCCAGTGCTAATGCTTTTTCTCTGACCCGTACTATTATGCTCTGTGAGCATCAAAGGGTGTGGGTGGGGGAGCAATTTTGTTAATTAACTAAAAGGGTTTAGGTATTTTATGTAGAGGCTCTTTTGGCACAGCTTGGGAATTAGAGAACCTTGGGAGATAAAATACCTGCTGAGAGAGAGAGAGATTATTTGTCTCGAGAGCTTGATAGATAATAGAAGATGAATCAGAAGAACTGGACATTTGCTACCCGTTCAGGAACAAAATGTCAGGCAGCTTGTGAAAGGATTGACAAGAAAGAGAAACAGGTGGCAAGTCTGGGAGCATATTAGTCTGGCTCGGCTTGGAAGATAAGTGCATTTTTACTGGATCAGTCTACCCAAAGCACTCCTTAATCCGGTAAAAAGTGATTTGTCAATAAGATCCAGAGGCTCAAAGGCAATAGACCTTCCATTTGCTTCTCACTGGTTCTTACAATCAACACTTAAGCTTAATTTGGACAATCTTTTTGTGAAATGGAAAAGTCGAGACAAGGCGACTTTTCTCCACAGGCCTCATGTTGATAAGTGCCTGTGTGGATGCACTTCAACATGGCAATGGGCCCAATCCTACCTAACTTTCCAGTGTTGATGCAGCTGTGCTCATGGGGTATGTGCTGCATCCTGGAGGGGGGCAGTCATGGAGGCCCCCTCAAGATAAGGGAACATTTGTTCCCTTACCTCGGGGCTGTTTCGCGGCTACTTTGGTGTTGGAAAGTTGGATAGGATTGGGCCCAGGGTCACTTTGACCATATTCCAGACAATGCTCCCCAATATGAAAGGTTCCATAATGTGGCAGACTGTGAGCAAACATGCTGGGGAGCCCACTGGCTTTAACAGTATCTCCAAAACCATTTGCTGTGGTCATAGAAACCTGAGTGATTTCGAGGAGAAAGGTTGAAAGTATTGCATCACTGGAGCCTTTTCTGTACAATGCCTGCATCCATCATGGAACCTTATGGGTCAAGCAAACACTCACATCTCTGGACTTGCAGGAAAGGCTCTCGGGCTACAGTGGCAATGTATGAATAGGGCCTTTACTAAGGACAGAGATAAAGTATTCCTCATGTTCCTTTTGCAAAGTGATATCGAAAGTGAGGAAAAAGTTACAGGGCCCAATCCTATTCAGTTTTTCAGTGCCAGTGCCGCTGTGCCAATGGGGCATGCGCTGCATCCCATGGTGAGGAGGCAGTCACAGAGGCCTCCTCAAGGTATGGGAACATTTGTTCCCTTCCTCAGGGCTGCATTGTGGCTTCACCAGTGCCAGAAAGTTGGATAGGATTGGGCCCACAGTCACTTGTGTATGCTGACTCATATAGCCGCAGATTTCCCCAGCAGGAATCTCCTTTGCATTATTCTGTTCCCTGCCCATTAATTATACAGTGGATTCTCTCATATATGCCTTTAGCAAACCTTCAAATGCTGCTACAGGAGAATTCATACTTCTTCCACCTTAAACAGATCCTCTAAACACCAGCCATGGATGAAATTGGAGGCAAAAAAAGATTGTGTTTTCATAATAATTGTCTCCATGTTTTACGGTTTCTCAACAGTTTTGATTGGCAGTGTTACAGTACATCTCACAGATTGCAAAACGGAACAAAAAACATGTGAAACTGAACCTGTGAAAAGGGAGGGAATCTGTGGCATGCATCACATTGTTTAAAAGCGTTGGTTGAAAAGGCAGCTTCTTCATTCAGTGCTGACTGAGTAAAGGACCACAAGTCCGTTGAATGAACTCGGACTAGCAGGTGACATGCTTCAGAAGTTTAGAAAGAATGAAATGCTTCTAGTGTGATGTCTATGCTTACCTCTGATGGTATGGTTTTATATTGGATGTATGCTGAGGTTTCACTGTGGGCTGGCAAACATGGTCCAGAGGTTCTTCCATGAGATAGGACCAGATTTGTTATCAAGGGAACTGTGTAATTAATTGAATAAGATTTTCATGGAAAAGGTGATCAATACTGCCGTCCTCCCTCCCTGCTCAGTTTCCCTCCCCCCGCCTGGTTCTCCCACTCCCTCCCTCACCCGCCCACTTCTGCTGGCTTGTTTGATCTGGCAGACATGATAAGGTCCAGTGGCAAAACTACAGCACTGCTACCTCTTGTAGCAGTGCACACAAAATGGCTGCTGATGGAGTGCTGTGCATGTCTTTGGTGGCCATTTTACAACAGCAGAAGACGCTTCCACTGTCATGAAGTCCTCCCCCCCAGAGGCGTACCACCCCTGGGGCTAAACATAGTTCATGCCATGGGCGTGAACCTGAGGGGGGACAAACTGGAGGGGAACTTGAGAAGCAATTGGAGCACATGCGCCTTCTCAGCAGCTGGTCGGGCGAAATCAGCCAGCCGGCTGCAAAGTGCGCACTCGTGCTTCAACTGCTTCTCGGCTGGGGAAGCAACTGGAGTTCAAGCCCCCTCTCAGCAGCCGGTCGGGCAAAATCGCCTGGCCAGTTGCTGAGCCTGCACTGGTGCTTCAACTGCTTCCTGACTGGGGAAGCAATTAGAGTGCAAGTGTGCTGATGACGTCATGACACTGTGTGGTGTCATGATGTCATGGTGTTACCCTGGGCACCAAAAGCCCTTGGTGTGCCTCTGCCTCCCCCCAATAGCCCAATCCCATGTAGGATTGGGCTGTTAAAGATATAACATAGACCTGTTGCTTCCTGATAGTAACAAAAAATGTCTAGTGGAATGGCATGGTCCCAGGACCAGAATCAGGGGTGGTGTTATGAAGCATGTAGAAGCCCCACATCTTAGCAGAGTGTCCACTACTGAGCACCAAAGTCCCTGACTCTGCTGTTGCACCTCTAGTCATTACCACTTGTTCATTTACAGAAAGCAATGGGAGTGAGAAGGAAGAGCAGGGTCCACTACTGACTGCTCAATCAATGGGCAGAATTGGGGACTGGACCCAGAGAAAAAGCATGTGGGTGAATGAATGGATGGGGATGGAATCATTGAGGGCATGTTGCCAAAACTTTGAGCATGCCTCCATCAAGCGATTCACAACTCTGCAACACAGTGTCAGATTCTGAAATTTCAAGAGTCACAAGAATGGAATTCAGTCTCAAGATGCCATCTTTTCGTGCTTCTGGAACAATCTATATTCAGACAACAGTGTCATTTTCCATTTCAGTTTATTGTCATGGAAATTAGGTAGCTCTACATGGAACATTTTCCAATACAGGCAACATCCTAGTAGTCAATGATAACTGAGACTGCTCCAAGTACAGATAAGCACTATTAAATGTTACACAGGAGACTTTATTCTGACTGCATGTCTAGCTTTCTATCATTCACTAATAACACACTAAAAAAAAAGATGGGTTGTGAGGAGACAGATATGTGAAGCTGGGGGATGTGGTAATTCAATCATTCATTTTTACACCATGAGAATTAAACTTTTCTCAGACCTTTTGATCTACCCCAGAAAACTTCATGTTCTCATTCTTTGGGCATCACAGAACCCTCAAGACTGGGAATATGCAAAGAGCCTGATTGCAAAACATTTTAAATTGATGCAAACAGGCAGCTCTGAGAGAAAAAAAAAAAAACAGTGACCAAAGAGGCCTCTGTTGGGAGCAAGTGTCTGGGCTTGTCACTTCCGTTTGCCCTTTACAGGAAACTCCAAACATAATGGTTGTGACAAGCCGTGGCAGAAAGTATGAGCCACCTCTCAACCCGGTTAAAAGGAAGAGTTATCTGCAGCATCATGCATGCTAATGAGAAATGTATTTTCCCATTTTAAACCATATGCTGCTGGGTGATCCCACTCAAAATCTCTAATCAAGAACTGGCGAGAGAGAAAAAGGACAGGGCTGCTATGGAATTCTCCATAAGCAGGAGCAACACTTGAGGGTAAGTCATGACAAGTTTAATGTCTTCTAGAATCAGTTCAAAGACTGAATTTCAAATCCTGAACAATCGCTTTATACAACATTGTTAACATGCCTGACAGCATCAGATTTGTGGGTGTGTGAGCAATTCAGGATATCAGCAACCTTCACAACAAGCATTCCAGGGCAATTTCTGCTGAATGTAATTGGTAAGGGCCATTCCGCTTCCCATGAAAATGACCAATTAAAGAAGAGATTGAAAGTTACTACTGCTTACTAAGAACACAATCCTGAGCTTGGCGCACTGGCTCACCGCCTGCATGCACTGTCACAAACGTGCAGTAAGGCACATTTGTGGGCCGTAGCACCAGTGCTCTGCCAGTGCTAGGCCAGAACTGGCCAGTGCCAGGCGAGCACTAGAGCTCCATCGCTCTGCAGTTGTGTGGACGCCAAGCAGTGGAGAGGTAGGTGAATGCATGGGAGGAGGTGGGGAGGAGGTGTTTTGGGGAGGGGGGAGGTGGGGAGAGGGTGGGGAGGAGGCATGCTGGGGGAGCATGGGAGTGGGGTGGGAGTGAGGCAGGAACAGCGCAGCTTTGCTCCACCAGTCCCAGAGTCTCTGTGTCGGGCTGGCTGCCGGACATAGAAGCTCTTGATTCTTCGGCGAACTTCGGGTCGCCGTAGTATCGAGTAGCCCAATTGTGGGGCTACTTGCTTTACATGGGGGAAGGGGATGGAAGTTCCCTTCTCCCAAGGAGCCATCAGCAGCTGTCTGGAGCATGCTGGATGTGGCAGCAGCCATTTTCAGTGCGTCTGCAGCCCCGCACACCAGGCAGCTCAGGATTGGGCTGTTACACTGCAATAGAGCACAGAAGCCTGATCAGACACATAATCCTCAGTGCAATGAAAGATAAAGGCATCTCCCAAGATGTGTGAAGGAACGTGGAGATTTTCCTGTCTCCTCATTCTCACTCTCCCCAGAAGAGCAGATATCAATATTTTCTATTCCCATTTATTTCCCCCTCCTCAGAGCAGTCTTCCTATATGGTGAGTGTGGGCCCAATCCTATTCAACTTTCCAGCACTGATGCAGCTGCAATGCAGCCCCTAGGCAAGGTAATAAATGTTCCCTTAACTAAGTGGTTCTCAAACTTTTCCAGCTCACGGCTCTGCTGATCCTTGTGGCCATTAGCCAGGGCTCCCCATTACAACACCTCACCTCAGTTACCCTCAAAATGGGGATGGTGTTATAATTATACACCTGAAACAAAAAAAAAACAGCTGTCAGCACTCTGAGGCTGCAATCCTAACCACACTTAACTGAGAGTAAGCCCCATTGAACAAATTAGGACTTACTTCTAAGTAGACCTGGTTAGGATTGTGCCCCGAGTTTGTTAGCAGCACACCTGGAGGGTTTTGGAAAGGGTGATGTTTTGGAAATGATTAATTTGCTGGGCGAGGGGAAGACTTTGTTTTGTGTGTATCTGCTAATTGCAAACTGATGCAAACTGAGACCTAGAGACTGTTTGGCTGCAATCCTAACCTCACTTTCCTGGGAGTAAGTCCCACTGAACACAATAGGACTTACTTCTGAGTAGACCAAGCTATGATTGTGCCCTTTATCTTACAATAGCAGCCACCAGAGTACAGCCCCCCCCCCCCCAAAAGGAGGCAGGAGGAAAAAGGGGGATGGCTGAAAAGGAATGGGTATTTTTATTTTTTAATCAATTTTTGGAGACAAAGCATCAAGAATGGGTGTTTTTTTTCTTTTTGAAGGGGAGGAAAAAGAGAAAGGTTGGTTAACCTTGGTTAACCTGACACAGACCCCAAGCCTATGTAGGTCTACTCAGAAGGAAGTCCCATTTTAGTCAATGGGCTTATTCCCAGGAATGTGTGGAAAGGATTACAGCCACACGAGCAAGATTACAACTCAACCCAAAGTAGATGGGGGCATGTTCACACACATACACCCCAACATGCAGATGCCACCCCTATTCCCCCCAGGCAAGATGGAGGAATGCAGGCTGGGGCATTTGGACACCCCCCCCAAGAGCAGGCTGGCTCCTTCCTTTCCAAGCAGAGGAAAGCACTGAGCTGTTTGTACTTACTCTTCCCTCCCAGTTTGAAGCCTGCCAGCACCTCTGCCTCTGCAGCTGCCCATCCAGCCTTCTCTCCCACCTCTCCCCATCATGTTTCACACGCCCTCCCCACCCACCTCGTTCACAGCTGCAGAAAAGCAGCAAGTCAGCAGGCAGCACATGCAGTTGAGCTGATCAGTGCAGCTATGGCCACCACTCTCCCCAGATGCCCCTGGAGGCTAGCCATGCCTCACTAGGGAGGTGGGACGCACAGATTGAAGACCTCAGCCTTAACTTGAGGAGGCCTCTGTAACCATGCTCATCCCCACAGTTTGCAAAGCATGCCCCATTGGCACAGCTGCATCAGTGCTGGAAAGTTGGATAGGATTGATCCCTGTGACATCCCCTTTCACAATTCTCCCTCAATTAGAAACAATTTAAGTATTTCCTTGATAGGGACGATGAGCCCTTTTTCATTGTACAGTATTACTGGGGAAAGAATGAAGCTATGTATGGATGTCAGTGAGTAACCAGAGGGTGGGAGATGTAGAAGTTCCATTAGGCCAAGTTATGACCACACCAGAGGAGGAATGAATATGAAATTACATCAAAGTATGACAATTAAGACTGAATGAAGTAAAGGGGGGAAGGACGTCAGAACAGCAATCTAGGTTCAAAGAGGAGGAGCCAACAGTGGATGAAAAGACGTGTCTCCAGGGGCTCCTGAAAGTCTGTCTTCCCCCCAAAAAACTGCAGGTCTGAAGAGGATCTGAAGATCTTTATCAGGAGAGATAAGATCTTTCCATGGTGCAGGTACCAGAGTTTTTGAAAGCCCAACGGGGGGGGGGGGCTTTCTTCTTGGAAACCTAATCGTCAGGGACAGTATTGGGGGAGGTGCAGTGTCTGCAATCAAGCTGCTGGCTCCGTGCTAAGATACCGTATGGAAGGAAAAGCATGAAGCATAAAGTTTAAGTTGAAAATTTAAGATAAGTATGTGTTAATATTGTCCCCGGCTTTGATTGAATGATTTGACTAAAAGCCCTGGATACACTGAAGGCGTTCATGAGAAACTTTTTAAGGATGTTGAAAGTGCTCTTTATCTTTGTAGTGGAATAAATCGGTTGTGGATTATAATTATAAATATAATTTGGTGTGTGGACTAAAATCCAGAATTACTTGTGGACATAATTTTTATTAGACTTGAAAGAGTTTTGTCTTCTTGAGACTGTTTCTTTCATTTTGTTTTTCTCCATTAACCGTTATCTGTAAGAAAAATTTGAAGAATGCCTGACTGAAAAACATGCGGTGAAAGTAAGGAGAATAATACACTGTGGACTTCTTGTGGATTAGAGAGAAATTGCAAGATGGAGCTTGTTCCAGATATTTGGACTCAAATGATCCTCAAAAATTTGGAAAAATTGCTCACAATGAGAAGACAGCAGTTGATTTGGTCCTTGCAGATTCAAGCCAGTTTAAAGACTCTCTCTCAACAGATAGATGTGTGCAAGGAGCAACTGGAAGATGTGAAGAAAACAAGATAGAAGGAGAAAGCAGAAAAGATGATGGTGAGGGATGAAATCATCATCAGAAGAGTGGATATAGAAACTAGAAGAGTGGAAAATCAACAGGATCTAGAGGGGACACTGATGGAGATTGAAATAGAGAAGATGGACAGAGTAACATGGGTGCACAAAATACAAAGTTTGTTGGAAAAAGAAGATGGGAATATATCCCGGTTAACTGGAAGAATGAACTTGCCTTACACAAGAAAGCGTGGGCTTATTGGATTCTGTTATGGAGATAAATTATTAAAGATATTACAGGAGAAAAAATGGAAGGAAAGTTAGAAAAAGAAACTTGAGGGTTAAAGAAAATTGGAGTATTTTATTTAGTTAATAACTGGTTTAAATTTACTTTAAAAAACAAATATATACGAAATTGATATATATGAATTAGAAAAAATAGCTGGAAATGTTAGCGTGTGGCTGAATCGGTTTATAGGTGGTTATTATGTTAAAGAAAATAATGTAATCAGATTGGAGAATTAGACTGGAGAATGGTAAAGAACATATTATAAGAGATTGTTGTTTTATTATAATTTGGAAATTAGAGTATTATTATTTGATATTAATGAGTAATTGAACTAGTTGAGATGATAAAAAGTGAATATTTAGAAAATATATTATAGGGAATTAGGAAAAATCTATGATATTTGATATAAGAAATATATAAATGAGTAGAAGAGTTAGGTGGAAGAATTGTTTTATATGTTGTTATATTTTGGTAATTAGGTTATTTTGTTTTAATATTAATGAGTAGTTGAAGTAAGTTTATGTTTTATAGAAAGCGAAAATTTAGAAATTATAGTACAGGGCATTAGGGAAAACTTAATATATATTATATATATAAATGGATAAACTAATAAGAGGCAGAAGTAGATGAGTAGTAGATTAGGAGATACAGTATGATTAATGAGTAATGGTATATGGTATTTAGCACTCCTAAATGTATGTTATATGTTTGCATGTCTGTGTGTGTAAATTATGAATGAATGAATGAATGAATGAATAAATAAATAAATAAATAAGGAACAGCAATCTAGGCTTATATATGTGGAAACAGAAGATCAGATTCTATGGCAAGACAAGGAAAGAGTAATAAGTAATAGGAAATTTTTCAAAGTAGATTCTGACATTATTCTGAAGCTCTGAAATTTGGTCCCTGTGATCACTTTTCCATCCTTTAATCTCACTACCATGTGAAGTGGGACATGTGAAAGTGACCAATTTGAGACCGGAGAAGATAATTTCCAGGACAAGAGGTCAGGATTGCTCTGGTCACACATTTCTGGTGCCCAAAGATACCCAGGTGCAAGGATAGATTTGAGCAATAGAAAAGAGGCAGAACCTCAGGCTGATGCTCCAAAAGCAAAAATTTATCTGACACTTTACCTAGAGAAGACATTGTACAGCCTTGTTTAATTTGTATAAATTATGCAGGGAGCATGTAGTGGAAATGTAGAAGGTTCCACTGAGGAGATCCTGTGTGGTGTCAGCAGTGGCCTCTTGTGTTACCAGGTCTGCAAAGTATAGAGTTAACACCAGAACTTCTGTTTGCAATGGGTGTGGTTTACAGTTGTAACCTAGTAGAAATAATGAGGACTTTGGAGATAAAGGTGAGAGAGAGGAGGAAAGATATGTGTGGCTGCCATGGTGCAGGCACTGGAGATTGTTAGCAACTTATGAGCAACTGCTGAGCCACAAGATGGTGGAGAACCAAGGAGTGCTGCTGCAGCCAGAGAACCTGCTGACTGGAGCAGGGGAGGGAAGGAGGACCCCAACAGCTTGAACAGGCAAACTACCTGCTGATTGCCTTCACAGGGCTGGTGGGGTTCACCAGGGCTTTGCACATAGGCAGGAGGTCTGGTCTAGAGGGTAGAGCCTCCATTTGCCTGAAGATAACATCCACAAGGTCCCCAGTTTGAGGCCACTGGCACTGTGCGACCTTGAAGCAGCTGACAAGCTGAGCAGAGGTATTTTTCCATCTTCTCTGAGCGTGGGAGGATGGAGGCCAGATCAGAATGAAACATCTGAATTGTTGTGGCTCTTGAAAGACAGAGCCTTCTTTCAACTGTAAAAATCCCTAGGGGGATTTAAATTAGCCTGCCTATGTAAACCGCCTTGAATAAAGTCTTGAATAAAGACCAAGAAAGGTGGTATATAAATACCTGTATTATTATTATTTTATTATAGTTAAGGCTGACTATTTTGGGGATAAGGAAGCTAATTAGCCTAAAGTGGGCATAAGGTTTCTAAGTTTGGAAAGGGATCTTGATGGGACAGAGCAGAATCTAGCTTCTTGGTGCAGAATTTGGGGGGGGGGGGGCACTGAATTTTGATTTATGTAAAATCCAGAGTGCACACCGTTCTGACCACAGATTATGCTCCTTATGTCAAGCTATCACTGCTATCATGAAAATCTTAACTTGGAAATCTTTCTTCTCCGTGAATTGTATAAATATGCTAGTAAGTATACAGCCTGGGTTATGTTAACTAACAGACCATGTGGTTATTTATAGGGTTACTGGGTTCAAAGTGGGACAGTGCCTATACCTTTAACAGTTGTATAGAAGAGAGAATTTTGGTGGGTGCAGCTTTTTAAACCCTTCCATGTTGTGCTGCACCTGCCAAATTCCCTCTTCTATACAATGGTTAAAGGTATAGGCACTCTGTCCCACTTTGTATCTGGTAATCCTAGTTCCCTCTTGAAATATGAGTAATTCTGCTTCTTTTGTACTAGCCTCAATTAGAAACCAGATTGCTTTGTTGGAGTGCCACCTGGCAGTTTCTTCTCAGTGACCTGGATCTTCCCCCAAGTCATTTCCTGTTTTGATGCCATCCAACTGGATAATGAGCTCATTAAGTTCATTACCATCTCACACAGGTGCCTTCCATATTGCTTAAGCAACAGGAGGTTTATTTATGATACAGCCAGCCCCGTGGCTTAACTGACAGATCAGTAATTAAGTGAAAGTGATACTCTACCCTTACTAGGAAAGGGTGGGCATGTCTAGCCAATCATTGTAGCTGTGCCTGTAAGTTTGATGTACAGAGCTGTTCAGATGATAACATGGCAAGAAATGCTTCACTTGCTGATACCTGCATATTGATTTGTTAATTTATATGTAACTCAGTAGCGTATATGTTGTTTGACCCCTGCTAACTGGGTAAGAGGCACTTTTTCAAGTGGGCGCTCCTCTTTTATTTAGCAGGGGGAGAGTAACTGGCCCACCTCACCCCAGCACTGTCTGTTCTAGTGGCTGTCTGCTGGTATTCCTTTGCATCTTTTTAGACTGTGAGCCCTTTTGGGACAGGGAGCCATTAGATATTTGATTTTCTCTGTAAACCGCTTTGTGAACTTTTTGTTGAAAAGCAGTATATAAATACTGTTGTTGTTGTTGTTGTTGTTTCCAGTTAGATCAGCCATTTTCAATTTTTTCATCTCATGGCACACTGACAAGGTGCTAAAATTGTCATCAGTATTTTGACTATTGACAAGGCACACCATTCTGCTGGTAGGAGGCTCAAATTCCCCAACTGCCCTACTAACAAATGACCCTCTCCAAAGTCCCAAGGCACACCTGCAGACCATCTAAGGCATACCAGTGTACCACAGCACAGTGGATGAAAATGGCTGCGTTAGATGCTAGCTTTTTGGGCCTGAAGGGTCCATAGGGTTGCATATCGATTTTGGAAATTATCCTTCAAACAATGCTTCCAAGGATCAAAATAATAATAATAAATCAACCTACAGTAAGCATATAAAACAATAAACAGGTCAAAATAAAAGCAATTTCAGCAGCATCAAGTAGGACAGTTTTAAAGGCAGACAAAGGCTGGGCAGGTGTGACAAATACCATGTTTTTGCCTATTTTTCTATATTTTTGGACACTTAACTTTCCCAAAGCTCCTGTGCCGGTTCAGCAGCCTACAAAGCTGCTGGCAAGCTGTCCTTTCTTTGAAAAGCAGCATTCCCAGACAGCCATGTACTGGATATGGTTTGGGATCCTTCTTCCTGTCTGGAATAGCTGCTCCTCCTCCAGGATTGACAAGCACCTGCCATTGGACAGCCAAACCTGTCTAGCTAGGTGAAAGGGTGGGACGGGGAAGTCAAGTGAGCTCTACTCCTCCAATCTGGTAACTCAATGACATCAACAAAGTTATTTAGGCTCAAGCATCAGGAAGCTCTAGATGTTTTTCTGTTTGTCTGTGGGGGTGGTGGGGAATACTGTCACCTGAAAGGTATCTCACTTATTAGAAAGTGCAGGGACTAAGGATTCTTGGGACAAATCAAAGTTGTGATAGGGACTGTTTATAGCTAGAGATGATGAGGGAATTAATTTATTTTGCTTTGTTTGCTATTTTTACTTCATCAGTTTAATATAGTGATGCATTGGGACGGGTCTGTGAGTATCGATCTTGAGTAGCATCCCAGTTCCATCTGCTGGGTGTCAGTGGTTACTGTATCATTTACATTTCATTACACTCTGTTCAGTGTCCATCTACATGAGTCAGGTATTTTCCATCAGCCTGATGGTAGTTTTCTATCCTTTTCTCCCTTTTTGTTTAATATTATTTTCTTTTGGACTTCTAATAAGCTAGTAACATTTTGACTCTCTGCCTGACTAACTACATTCATGGGTTCTTCAGTGGGTTATGTCTCTTTGCACCTGCAGATGCTATTTTTTTATTTGAGAGTTTGATTTTTAATAAAAACCACTGGGGTTCAGTGGGCTTTGGGGAGGGTTTCCTAGGTAACCTCCCTCTGCCTAATCTCTGTAGCCTGAGATGATGGTAGTGGACATGAATTAACAAGGGTTTTTCCTTATTCAGCTACTGATCTAGTAAAGGGAAAGCAAGGAAAGGATGCATCCAAAATGATTACTGGGCTGGGGCACCTCTCTCGCCAGGAAAGGCTACAGCATTTGGGGCTCTTCAGTCTAGAAAAGAGGTGCCTGAGGGGGGACATGATTGAGACATACAAAATTATGCAGGGGATGGATAGAGTGGATACAGAGATGCTCTTTTCCCTCTCACACAACACCAGCACCAGGGGCATCCACTAAAATTGAGTGTTGGGAGAGTTAGCATAGAGAAAAAGGAAATATTCCTTTACCCTGCATATAATTAGTCTGTGAAACTCCTTGCCACAGGAAGTGGTGATGGCATCTTGCCTAGATGCCTTTAAGAGGGGATTGGAGAAATTTCTGGAGAAAATGTCTATCACAGATCACAAGTTATGATAGGTATGTGCAACCTCCTGATCCTAGAAGTGAGTTCCCTCAGAATGCCAGATGCAGGGGAAGGCACCAGGATGCAGGTTGTGTCTCCTGTATGCTCCCTGAAGCACTTGGTGGGCCACTGTGAGATACAGGAAGCTGGACTAGATGGACCTTTGGCCTGATCCAGTGGGGCTTTTATGTTCTTACTAACAACTAGGCGCTACTTCCTTTGGTCAGCCTGCCTTTCTTCCCTGGTCCTTCCAGTCTTAATCATTTAATAGCAGGTCAGTAGGCCTCAATTAACAAACGGCTCTTGACTGAATTTTTCGTGTGGTAGACTAACTCAGGAAGTGGTTTGCCTGTGTATAGGAGGAAGAAATCCCACTGATTATGGAAGGATTTACTTCTGAGTAAATATGCACCAGATATTTACTGCATAACTCTCCACTGTGTATTAGTATTTGGAAGCATCAACTTTAGTTTTGTATTTTGGACAAAAAGTAGTCTTCTCCTTTTCTGAAGTTCAAAAGTACCTAAGAAGTCTTTGGTTTGGTGAAGTATCAGATAGGATTCAGCAGAATAGCCTGAAAATAGTCTCAAAGTTAGTTTTCAAGATATGCTTTCCTCCTGGGTTGTGCATCTGAGGCCTCTTTTCATCAGTTAACATAATCATGTCACGTGTCTGCGCCATGATTTGCAGATGCTCAGTGCCACATACACGTGTGTTTCTTGTACACTTCAAAATAAAAAGAAATAAAAGACTGTTCAGGCAACAATTGTTTTACAACCTGCCAAGGTTGTGGCAACAGACTTTTGTTGCTCCGAAGGCCCAGGCCACAATTAACATGCAACTCTTACCTGAATTTTTTTTCGTGTGGTTGTTGAAGAAAGCCGACATTGAAGACATGACTTTTGTGTTGCTCATGACTTGGTTTACTCCAACATCAAGAAGCTCTCAGATATGGCTTTGTCTACACTCTACAGGTTCAGATCTGCTAACCATGCACGGTGCAGCCAGTCTTGGAATTTTCCAAAAAGGAAAGAATATCCAGGCTTCTCCTAAGCTGGCCAGCTAGAGTGTGTGTGTGTGTGTGTGTGTGTGTGTGTGTGTGTGTTCTTTTTCCCTTGTGCGATTTGAGACTTCCCTGTCATGAGACAAATTCAAAATGCCAGATATCTGGCCAGGGTCATGCTTGTCTGGCATGCACCCAGCATCGTATTGGTGCGTAAAAACAATAGTGCACTTCCCCACCCCACTTGACATCATCTGCTGACACAGGTGGGGAGATGCACAGCATGATGGCATCACATCATACATTCTTTGTGTGACATTTTACAAAGAAGAGCAGGGAGTGGTCCATGTCTCTTATATCATCTGGTTTGGCCTTACGATATTATAGCAAGGCTCCAGAAGAGCTGGTTTTGAACTGGTCTCATTAAGCTTATTGACGAAGTAATAAAACATGTAGAATCAGTTCTCAGTAGAAGCAGAGGGGCCAATCTATTTCAACAAGGAGTCATTTGCAAGCTGGAAAAGAAGAAACATGATTTCTCTCTTCAAAGGCTTGAAATGATAGGCTCCATAGGTAAACCTTTTGGTCTCATTTAGCTTATTTTGACTTTTCCCAATTTCCAGAGATTGGCATCTAAACTGAAATTATAATTTCTGTTCTGCTCTCAACCTTGCACTTAAAGAGAAGCAGTATTGCAAACACTGCTCAAAAACAGAATTTGCTATTGACTCTGACATAGCTGGAAACAAAAGAGCTGATGTCCAATATAAAAATCGTCCTTTATTTTACAGGTACTTTTAACAAGATACAATCAGTTTCTAATAAATATACCATCCCTAGTTTTATTTAATGCATACCCAAGGCAACTTACAACATCTGATCAGACATTTTTTAAATATATATACTTACACACACTTGTTAATAGCTGTTTAGTAAATGCATTTCAATTCTGATGCCTACTTGGTGAATATTTTTAAAGTAACCAGTTGCCAATTTTTTCTTTTCAAGTGTAGCTGTAGGTTTCCTGCACTGTAAAATGATTGAGCTAAATCCAGTGAATGCTGGGTCTAAATCCTACTGAAATCAATGCAATTATTAAATGCTGAATGTGCTGTAGCATTATATATCTTGGCTACAGACTGTACAATTCTCAGGGAACTGCAGTCAATTCCAGCTTCCTGGTCAGTGTACCTATATAATGCGTACATTTGTGAACATATTGCACTCTCTGTGGTGAGAACCCTATTTCCTCTCCCACTCCATTTTTCCTTATTTTTAGACACTTCTAACCCCCAGAGGCTTTTGTGAAGTCTTGGCATCTCCAAAGCTTCTGAGATGTCCCAAATCTTTTTGCTGTAGCTTTGCCCTTTTTAAATACATCACTATTACTGATTACCACAAGAATGTTACAATGTGGATTCCCTGTCATCTGGTTTGGCTTCCCCAAGACTGATAGCTCCTAGCCCTCTACCCAGCTGAGGTTGGAATGCATGAGAATGAGTGGACTTCTGGAACAGGGGAAAGTAGGGCACACATGTGGACATTGGAATATACCTATACCAACCAGCAGATCACTCCAGTTCAACTGACCAGGTCAGGGCACAGGAAGAGATGGTTACAATGTGGATTCCCTGTCATCTGGTTTGGCTTCCCCAAGACTGATAGCTCCTAGCCCTCTACCCAGCTGAGGTTGGAATACCTACACAGGAAGAGATGCCCAGTTGATCATAAGTCATATCCATGGTTTTATGGTTGGGTTCATCCAACCTGATGACTTATGATCAACTGGGCATCTCTTCCTGTGCCCTGACCTGGTCAGTTGAACTGGAGTGATCTTTTGCAAAGCAGTAGCTGCCTTGAACAATGGACTGCGGCATATATGGTTTTATAATATCATGAGCAGGAATATGCCGCAGTCCATTGTTCAAGGCAGCTACTGCTTTGCAAAAGACATTCCCATTCCCTGGGTGCATGAGAAGAGTGGACTTCTGGAACAGGGGGATGTAGGCAAAAATACTCAGATCTTCACATCAGAGTTCTATGTTTTGTTTTACTTGCTTTTTAACCTCTGTGCCAGCAATGCCGCTTTCCTGTGCTGTTTATCATGGTGCTGTTTAAACCACGCCAGATTCTTCCTATCTATTGCTGTATTCTTTTAGCCCTTCTAATCAACTCCGTTTATTTTTTACCCACTACTGGTTTGGTCTCAGTTCGTTGGCAAGGGAGGCGTCTTGCTTATCAAGTTCAGTCTTCTGCTCCTGTTTTGCTATAAGTGCAAGTCCACAGATTTTAGGGAGTTCTTTGGTAACCCAGGAAATATGTTATTCTAAAGTAGCCTCCTCCTGTCTGGTTTCCTAGCCTTGGGAGGTAGCAGTAGAATACTACTAATTCCCTATGAACTCCATTCTCCCTAGTAAGAGGGAGAGGGAAGGGGGTGTAAGGGTCATCACTAACCACTAGACATTGTGCCCAGCTTGGCCTTTGCCTCTCCCATGCATCCCCATCACATGGTGGTAATGGTGGAAATCAATTACTCTGGCGACTGCTCTGAGTGAACTATGGCAGATTTATTTTAACCTTTTTGCCCTTTTTATTATTTTTGGAAGTTCTCTTTGCAGAAGCTCAGCAGCATTTTTTACTTTAAACAGTCACTCCCCACCCACATACTCTCTTGTTCTCTTTGTGACATATCCCAGACTAGGTCACTACAGCAGTTCTGTATGTGACATTTGGACTTCTTGTTTGAGGAAAACAAACCAAATGCCTCCTAGCCAGAGGCCGTGCATCAGTGAGGCCAGCTGAGTCCACCTTAGGCAACAAATTGGTAAGGGCATCCATCTCTGTCTACGCGCTCTTCCCCCACTGCTTCTGCTCCTCTCAAGTTCGGATAAGGTGTTGCAAGGTCAAAAGCAAAGTCTAAAAGCAAACTCAGTAGGCAAGAGTGGTGATCGTCTGCAAGCTTTATTTAGTTGCCAGCAACGGGCTTCTCAGGGACTCCTTGTTTAAAGTGAAGAGAGCCATTTTCCCAGTCTGACCCTCCTGCTTGTATTCTATTCTGGCTCCTTTGTTTGAGGAGTCTTACACTTCTCATTGGCTGGTGTGTGACATCAGAGATGGGGCTTTCTCAGGATTAGCTAGAGATAACTTTACAAACATTTGATTTGTTGGTTTCAAGTTACAGGTTCCAAAAAAGGCAAAAATGTACATTGAGACATATATCTTAAAGATTTCAACAACCACTAGGTGGCACTCCTTACTCAATTATTACAGAACTGGCATTTTGGTATGTCTTGTGCTTATCTTTGACCTTGGCAAAGCCACCAGTGCTATCACGCTAAATTCCTTTCATAGATGTTTCTGTTATCTTCTGTCTAGCTGGTGTTTGCAGGTGTCTGTATCCCTATTTCCATTTGCCAACAGATAAAAATTGCATTACTAAGGCATTTCCATCGAATGTTTCTAGTTTTTCCACTAAAGTGTTGCAAACCTGTGTTTTCTTTTCAATTTCCCACTTCTAGGGCCAAGACAGATAACATTGCCCTCGCTTTTTGTTGCAAAGCCTGTTGTTCTGCCCAGATGCTGTTGCAAATCTCTGTGGGATGATTACTCCTTTGTTCACATTAAAAGTATCAAACAGGACTTTGAGTCTACAGAGGAGTCTTATCTGTGAGATGTTGTTTTTCCCCACATTCCAGAGACTCCCTGTGAGAATGCCTTCTGCTAAGGCTGCAGTTTGAATCACATTTGTGGCTTAAGCTTTTTAATTTAATGGCTTCTATTATTCTGTGTATTTATGCTTTAATCAAACTATTTTAACAGCTAAAATTCACTTCTGATGCCACTATGCCTTTATATATGTTAATTACATTTTAAGCAATAACTGAAGAATTATTTGGCTTGCATGCTAACTTTGTGATCTTTGTATAATACTTTCTAAATAGCTCTTTTGACATGAAGCTTCGGTGTAAATAGCTCTTCCCAGTGCATACTAGACTGTATTTTGGTTTAAAAGGGAAAGCCTGTCTGAATTATGTTCTAAAAATCCAAAATGTTCTCTGTTTAGTTTGACATGCAGGCAGTTGTGCTTGAGATGGGAAATTCCCTCTCTCATGCTGCCTATTCAGAGACAGTGCCTTCAAAGTTATCTGATGCTTTGGCAATCTGCCCAGAGACATTCCTTGAGACTATTTTTAACAGTCAGCTTGCAATTTGCAGACAGACACCAGAGAAATGCTTTTTGGTTCTAAACATGTGAACATGCTAAGCATATGTACATTTTTCCCTATTTCTTAAACGTATAAACTAATAATTTGTTTTAAACGAATTTAGCTATAAACACCCATAGCGTAGCATAAACATTTGGTTTGTTCTATAACATTAGTGGCTTTCATAGCCTTGCCTCAAAGGAAGAGAGTTACAGCATAGCATGGGAAGTATGGAGGAAAGGACAATAGAGGGCTTGAGTGTCAGAGAGAACCTCCATTCTTCTCTTCCTTTTCCATCCAAGAAGTAGGAGGAACAGAAGTTGGCACATCACCAGGTAAGGTGGGCAGCATTTAGCACACTGCCTCAAGTATCAGGAAGTTTAGGTCAGCCCCACTTGAGCTCACATAACTGATTTCACAGAACTTTGGATCCTGGCCCATGTCTTTTACTCTCCTGCAAAGAACATTTTATGTAGGGTGACCAGACATCCTCTTTTTTCCAGAACTTCTCCTCTTTTTTAGCTTCAGCTTTGTGTCCTGGAAAAGAACTGAAATGTTCTCCTTTTCTCTGTGTGTAGGCCCCTGCAGGCAGCGCATAGCCTTCTTATAATTAAATTTAAAACTATATTACATATAATTTATTAATAGGTAATATAGTGTTCAACCACATGAAATCAAAATACAGCTGTTTTTAGCTTTTATTTTGTCATGGCCTACATTTTTCTTGGATGTCCTACATTTTGGGATGCCTTGTCTCCTTTTGCAGTTGTGACATCTGCTCTCCCTGATTTTATGGGTACAGCTTAAAAATAATACGGGACTTTAGGTGCACCTAATTTTCAATGAATTGGACCCATTCTTTGCAACTGGATGTAATACTTCTCCAACCTAAGGAAGAATGGCATATTATTTGTTACAGACGTGATTCTTCTGGAGGTTACGGTCCCCATGAAGTCAAAGCAACTCATTCTTTCCAGTCTTCCTCTGGTTACACTTCATTTTCTAAATTGTGTGGGCTGAGGAGTGAAAAAAAATCCACCTTGGGGAAAAATGTTGGCCTGGATGATTTGCTGTTTTCTGGCAGGCTTGTAACTCTACACAGCAACATGAGATACAGCCTCCTGGATATTTGTTCTTTCAAGCATGAATCGCAGTTAAGGACTGCAAGAGACTTTTGCAGTGCTTCGTTCATGAAATATTTGTGTTATACTCAGGAATAAACAACATCATCACAGCTGTATCTATGAAACAAGGTTGAGCAATTTCACACCATACTGGAGCCATCGGGCCAAATTTCTTGACAGGTGACTGTGGAATCATCTCACCCTATTTTTTACCAAGATCCATCAGCCGAGCCAGGGACAGAATTGTGACTGGAAGTGTGGGGGGGGAAACATGCAAAATGGGGGCTCAAGGGCAGACTGTGCCCCACATACACCATGAGATAAGCTGCATACATGAGTAGAAACCCACATCCAAATCACTGGAGATAAGGGCTTCATTTTTTTAAAACTAGCCAGCAGAACTGCACAAAGACTTAGTAAAGGCAACCAATACATAGAGCCCAATTCCATCCTTCCCCCCATGCTGATGTAGCTGCACCAAAAACAAGTGCAATGTATCCAGGAGTGGGATGGGGTGGGGTGGCTGATTCGGAGTCTTATTATTAAGGGAAATTATTTTCCCTTAGCCTGCCATAAGTCTCCTGCTCCGCAATGGGTCTTCTCAGACCTGCCAGCTCTGTAGCTGGCACATGTCCAAGGAGAAGAAAGGGGCGGGAGTCTGCTAAAGGAGGAGATAGGATCTGGTGCACCATCGCCACCACATCAGTTCAGCTGACAGTAATGAACAATTCATGGTGACCAAGCCTTACATTATGATTGATTAAGAGACAGATCCCAAACCTGAAAGACCTGGTTTTTGTTTTTACAAAAATCAGGCATTGGTGTGGGGATCCAGCTTGAAACCAGGGCAGAAGGGGAGCAAGAGCTAACATTTCCCCCCTGCATTATTTTCCTGTTGAAAATCCCCCAATCAGTGGTATTTTCCCCTGAGGGGTTCTTTGTAGCAAATGGTTGCTTTAAGGGAAGGATGATTTTTTTTGGAAAAGGGCATGGGGGAGTGTTAACCCCTCCCCCATTTTGCAATGCCATCATCCAAATTCACATTGGAATTCTACTAAGAACATAAGAACAGCTCCACTGGATCAGGCCATAGGCCCATCTAGTCCAGCTTCCTGTATCTCACAGTGGCCCACCAAATGCCCCAGGGAGCACACCAGGTAACAAGAGACCTGCATCCTGGTGCCCTCCCTTGCACTGGCATTCTGACTTAGCCCATTTCTAAAATCAGGAGGTTGCACATACACATCATTGCTTGTAACCCATAATGGATTTTTCCTCCAGAAACTTGTCCAATCCCCTTTTAAAGGCATCCAGGCCAGATGCCGTCACCACATCCTGCGGCAAGGAGTTCCGCAGACCAACCACATGCTGAGTAAAGAAATATTTTCTTTTGTCTGTCCTAACCCTCCCTCAATTTTAATGGATGTTCCCTGGTTCTGGTGTTATGTGAGAGTGTAAAGAGCATCTCTTTATCCACTTTATCCTTCCCATGCATAATTTTGTATGTCTCAATCATGTCTTTTCTAGGCTGAAGAGGCCCAAACGCCATAGCCTTTCCTCATAAACCTCATACTACACCACTATATCATCCTACATCAACGCCTCCTACCCCACTGCCCATTGCTGCTTTTTGCCAGAAAGTAGCCATTTTCTTAGTTTAAAGCTCACCTCTTAGTAGTTACAGATTTATAAATCAAAGTCATGATCACGAAACAAGAAATCATACTAGTTAAAGAAAATATGTGGTCACTTTAATACTTCAATCAGGAAAACATTTGATACAGTTGTTAAATTTCTCCACTGAAAAAATCTGAGATCTTTCTACACAGATAAATGTAACTTTTTTTTTTTAACTATCTCTGTTTTGCTGCTTTTTAATATCACCTTGAAAGATACCAGAGGCCTTTCCCTTCTACCTTATTTTATAGCTTCCTGGGATATATGTCTACCCTGACTTTTTTCAGTCACTAACACTTTCTGATTTTGAGCCCTCCAGGAAACGGGGTTAGTCAAGGTCTCCCAGCTGCCACTGCTGCTCCACTTCCACTCCCTGGATGCAAAGAAGAGGAGACTAACGAAGCAGAAGAAAAGTGTGGAAGAGAGGAAGGAGTGGTGTGCTAGGTGTCAAAGGTGCTGCAGCACAGAAGTTTGCAAAATGTGTGCCATGGTACCCTGAGACATGCCACACACTCGTAGGGGTGCCATGGGATGTATGGGGTACCGCGGAATGTCCCCAGTGGTCCCTCCTACTCGCTCTCCTGGGTGCCACCATCTTGGATCATGTGAAATTTCCAAGTGGGAGATTTTGGCATTGCCATCTTGGATTGTGCAAGAGTTCATGTGATCCAATATGGTGACGACTGCTGAGTTGGGAGCACTGTGACTCCAGTAAGTTTGGGAACCACTGCTCTAGCCCAATACTCTCATCCACACTTCTTCCTCCACTCCATTCCTCTCTTTTCACATGCAGGAAATAGAGCAGAAGAAGAAAAGTGATAGAGATGGCTATGCTAACAGAACTAAGGGTGCCCAGTTGACCTCATGAATATGTCACCCCAGGGCTAGATGTTCCAGATGATAGAGCTGTTTCCAATACTACATCCATGCTCTCAAAAGTAATGCAGAATGTGTTCCAGGAAACTTCTTCAGCAATTCTTACATGAGCAGTAACGTTGTCAGCAGCAAACTACCATGCTATTTGCTCCCTGACTAAAAGAACACCAGAATGGCTTCCTCATATGTATATGTGGGTGGCCAAATGGAACATCAAAGTATTTGTTATCAAGTTTAGAATAAAATAAACAGTAGGTACAGTTTGTGCTCTCCCAGCAAAGCATGGGAGAGTGACTCAAATGTCATATTAATCTAGGGGTTTCAATATAACTTAACCTACCAGTTTTTATTTATCTACTGGCAAAAGAAGAAGGTGCCCAACTTTAAAGAGGGCCAAAGATAGCATTCATGCTGCCTGTTGAGGGCCAGAAGTGACATCATTAAGCAGAATGTGACATCATTAAGCAGATGATGGCCAGAAATAAGCACTTTGTTCTTACACAGAAACTCATTAGCTGCAAAGGAAAGAAGAGAAAATGTGCAAATCTTGTTGATCTTTTCAAGATATGAGAGAGCCCAATCATAACAGGGGCCAGATAATTTGCTCCCAGAGGCCACACTTGGCCCATGGGCTTTCTGTTTGACATTCCTCGGATAGACTGTTCAACACCCAAATGATTTCCTTGGCAACAGACTCTGTTGCTTTTTGTAAGGTGCAGATTTAAGCTGGTTAGGAGATTAGGAAAAAAGAAGTCTTTCTGAGAAATGATCAGGTCTTGAGTTATTTTGTTCATCTACCTGAACATTTGTGATTTATCCATTGCAAGAATTATTTTCAGTCTTTCCCTGAAGATATATCTCCCAATATTTAACTACAATAAAGAACAAATCATGACACACCTGTAATTAGTCATTCACCATTTATTAGATTTAGGGCGCAATCCTACCCTGCGCTGGAACAGGCAAGCCAAGAGGTTTGCGCTGTATCCAGCACAGGATAGGGGCCCAAGGTGGCTCAGCCAGAGGCAAGGGGAAACTTTTCCCCTTACCCCTGGGTAAGGTGCCCTTGCCCCAATGGGTCTCCTCAGACTTGCACCACCTCCTGAGGTGGCTCAAGTCTGAGGAGAGCAGAGTGGCTTCAAGCCGCTCCAATCTCCCCATGAACGAGGGTTGGGAACTGGCATAACTGCCAGATCCCAGTCCTGCCTCCCACTCCCCATCCATCTGCCCCCAGGGCCACCCACTGCCTGCCCTCCCCCTGCCCAGGAATGCCTCCATCCCACTCACCCTAGAGCCTTGCTGGGCTGACACAAGACTTGCAGAGGAAGCTGCTGCGGAGGCTTGTGTCAGCCTCCGCAGGCTGGCACACCTCTGAGCGTCAGCCCGGCTTCCTCCTGAGGAAGGAACTTGCACCGGCCCATGGGTACCTCTGGATTGCACCCTTAACTGGATAGCTTGTGTGTATGACCTTCTTGAAAGGTGTGGGACTTCTTCATGGGTGTGTCAGTGTAATATCTTCAGTCAGCTGACTGGGCAGAGCTCAAGCTCCACGTCTCCAATTGGCACCACACCCATCTTGCTCAGTGGTAGGTGCATCCCCTGCCTTCATGGGAACGGCCCGAATCTGTATGGCCCATGGCTGCCCAACTTCTGGATGCCAGTTCAACCAAGGGAAGTGGGACTGGCAAGCAATAGAGGGCCAACCCAAAGACCTAGTTGAGTACTCAGTCCAGTAGGGAACCAAGAGTGTCGGGCAACCTAGGGATAAAGGAGCAGCCTCTGTTTATGGGTTGCTGGGAGCAGGGCCAGGTGAACTCTCCCAGGAAGAAGCGAGGTCCCAAGAAAACTACAGTAATACCTTGACTTTCATTTGCTTGGCTTTCATCACTTTGCTCTTTCCACCATTTTCCATTATAACCACATTTCAAATTTCATCCATGTGCTTTCCTCTTTAATCAGATTTCAATCAACCTTCCACAGACGTTTGCTGATGTTCTTATGTTTATTTTTTCTGTTTATTTAGATTTCACATGCATTCACACGTGTTACATCTGGGCTGCAATCGTAACCTCACTTTCCTGGGAGTAAGTCCCATTGAATGCAATAGGACTTATTTCTGAGTAGACCTGCTTAGGATTGTGCCCATAGATGCATATTTCCTTTTTCACCAGCCAAAATAAATTTTCAGAAGAAATAAGCCTATGCTTTGACATCCACACATTTTTTTTCTTTCATCCATGCTCTGTTCCCTAACCAGTGGAACATCCTGGGGCCTGTGATGAGGCTGGAGGAATTTTTGTGCTTTTAATGTACATACTTATTTCCAAGAACGTAACCCCCATGTAAATCAAAAGGGACCTATATTCTTACAGTTGAACTATACTGATATAGGAAACAAGATACTCTTTTGTTCAAGGAAAAGGTTCTGCAAACCCAGCATAGTAGTTTTTGACTTGACATTCTCAGGAATCAGCAGGTGATGTTGTTATTATAGATTGAGGGTTATTACAGATATATTGCCTCTCCCATACTCTCCATAAGTCATTAGATGTTTCTTTCTTTTTTTTAAATGAGAAAATAATCCTCTCACTGTTTCTTATCCCCCATCTCAGTGGTATCAGAGAGAAAGGAAATATACTACAGTGAGAACAAAGGTAGAGGTCATAGCACTAGGCCCTTGCAATATTCAGAATGACTTCCAAGATTAAGCATAGTATAAACCGGTTTCTTGCCAATTATATCCAGAGGGATGCACAAGCAATTCAGAAATGACTGCACTAAAATCAAGCTAGTGCACAGCATGGCTGTGGAATTCTGAAGGGCATGACAGAAGCCAAAAGAAACTGATCCTAAAATAGCTACATTCAGCAGAATGATGTGACTTCTTCATTTAATCGCCAGTCTATAATAGTTCAACGACTTGTTGCAACAGTGTATACAAAATACAGGGGCCCCCCGTAACCATGGATCATATATCCGCGGATTGAGTCTGTGGGCCCCTCCCCCGAGTACACACCCCTAAGGCTCATCTGTCTCAGAGGACCCTCCGGAAGCGAGGGTCCCCTCGCCTGAGCTCCCCTTGCCTCGGGGGAGGGGGGTGTTCCCTGGTATCGGTGGTTTCAGTTAACCACAGGGGGTTCCAGAATGGAACCCCAGCAGAAACAGGGGGACACCTGTACATTGCATGGGTTATATTTTGTTAACAAAATGTTTTGTGACAAAAGTAGGAGGAAAAAAGAATCATACAGTGCAATCCTATCTTGCACTCAGGGAGACTGAGTGTGAAAGGAGTGCTTTGCAAACATTCTTGAACTCAGAGTAATCACTTCAATCACTCCAGACAGGCATAGTGAGCAAGAAGGTCCTTTTCAAATAAGGTACTATGTGCTGCAGTCATTTCTAGCATTACTCATGTTCAACACTGAAATTAGAAAGGAAAAGATAAGGACTTCTTGATAAAATCCACAAACTCTACCCCACCCATCACCAATTTTACCCAAATCATGTCCACCCGTCCACCCCACAATCTTCTAAAAACAGTAGCTAAGCAGCCATTGGAATCTCCATGTCCCTCTCCCTATAATTTGACCACTGCTTGTAGTATAGATAAACTAATGCAAATATGAAGCAATTGCAAATGGAAAACAAAACGATCAACAAGTTTCAAGCTGATGCTTTATCTCATGATGTGCTCCCAACTTCCTCAAGCAAGAAGAAATCCAGGAAGAGAGTTTGGATGAAAGAGCAGAGAAGATTGTAGTGTTTAGGTAAGATCTGTTTCTTTTTACAACTAAGCCATGCAGAGCATTGTGAAAGCCAGTATTCTCTGCAGCCGGTAGCAAAACTGCTGGTCCTGTATCAGATTCCCCGAGAGAAACTGTTTTAGCAACTCCAACACAATATTCTCAGATCTATATCTCCGGCACTTTTTAGGTCTGTCTGCAAGTTGAAACTGCAAAAGCTCCTTCCAGCTACCTCTGGGTTCTTCCTCCAGATTCTTCAGGATGTCATATTCATGTGCTCATGTTCAGTCACTAACCACTCATTAGTTGTCAGACAAAAATGTAGCAATAGGTGCATTGTGCAAATCAAGTAAAATGCCTATTATCCAGAAGCAATTCCTGGAATTTGGAATTCCTGCAAACTCAGTTCGTTCTGTTTCTTCCATGTAGTCTAATGTCATAACATCTTGATGTAAATAACTCTCCCAGTGTCTCAAGAGCTATTTAACCAAGTGGAGAAAAGGGGAAAGTAGGGAGAGTATAGTTTATCATACTGTACATTTTCTACATTTGACCAGATATAATTAAGTGGTGGTAAATTAAAAGAAAAAAGGGCGGTATTAAACATGAGACCTCATGTGCTATTTTGTTTAGCATCTGTGTATCTATATTTTCTGTGCTTTCCATTATTGTTGGCATCCTTTAGTCTCGGAAGACTATGGTATCGCTTTCTGAATGGTGGCTCTGGAACAGTGTCCTCTCCAGTACGCGAAGCCTGGGTAAGTAGGTATGGAGGATAGGCTGTTACCCATGCAGCAAATCCCCCCTCTCCACGTCACTGAAATGGTCCAAAGGAAAGGCAGAAGCCAATACGGTTGGTTCCAGACGCGTCGCAGGAGTTGCCAGAACGTGACTGTGTTCAGCCGTGAACTGCCTCAGGGACTCCGGCTCCTGATTTTGCCTCGAGGTTGACTCCTGAAGCCTTTTCCTTAACTGGATGTAGCCACAAGGCAGTGGAGGTTGGGGATCAGAGTTTTCCTTCTCTCAGATGAGCTGCCTTCCCAGGCTGACGAGCCCCATCTACCCGGTAGCTGTTTAGTCGCCTCTTACGACCATGCTTTCCATTACTTGTTACAAAAGCATCTAAGGAAAAAAAATTTCTACAGGTGTCAACTCAGTCATCAGGCACTTAGCAGCTTGAAGTACTCTCAATTTATGCTCATTCACAGTAAGAGAACTACTGTATTTCAGATATAGCCCTGTAATGATACGTTAGGGCTGGGCATGCAGCTTCAGGAAAATTGCCAAATCTGAAAGTCTGAGTCTACAATCCAGATAGTTAAATCTGCTCAACAAAGAATTGTCAGAGGCAAAGTTTCAGAGTGCTCACTAGTTCCAGCACCCACTGCACCAGACCAAAATAGGACTGGAAACTAAGTTAAAACCATGGGTATCATCCAGCTAAACTTAATTTCAGCGGGAGAGTTTTAATTTGGGTTAGTGATGAATTTGGTGACAGGGTTTTGGAAACAAAATCCCCCAGCCTAGAAAATCCTGCCCTTTATGATGTGAGCCAAAGCAATCTCTGAAGATCTGATCAAAAACAATTAGCTGCTGTACCTGCCAATCTAATGCCATTGTTTATTACTACTGTGGTGTCACAGCCCACCAGATGTTTGGACTGGGATTTTTAGGTGCTCATTCTTCAAACACCAGTTTAAGAACTGGTGAGATATCGCCATACAATGTTTGATGTTCCTAGTAGCACAGCTCATTGCAGTTGTTCAACTGTTATCTTGTCTATGCCTCTATTGGCTGTTTATTTCTTAAGCCATAACTTTGCATATACGCAACAGGGACCAAAAGTGTACACCTGTGAGCTGGGCAAAAATGGGTTAAGGACAACTACTACTACTACTACTACTACTACTACTACTACTACTACTACTACGGTATTATGCTTTTCTGTTTAAAAGCCACACAAAACAAGTCAGAGCAAAATCCTAACCAACTTTCCAGCACTGGCCTAGCTGCAATGCAGCCCCAAAATAAGGTAACAAACATGCCCTTACCTTGAGGAGGCTCCCTTGACTGTCTCCCCTCTGCAGGATGTAGTGCATGCCACATGGGCACAGTTATGTCAGTGCTGAAAAGTTGGTTAGGATTGCGCCCTTACAAAACTTTGAAAACAAATACAATAAAATTACACCTCTCTCTCTCTCTCTCTCTCTCTCTCTCTCTCTCTCTCTCTCTCTCTCTCTCTCTCTCTCTCTCACGCACGCACGCACGCACGCACGCACACAAATACTATGCAAATGCTATGATGAATATGAGTCAAGTGTGCTTAGACTTGAGAAGACTAAGCAAGACTTTTCAAATATTCAGTAGGATGTTAACAAGTAGAGAGAGATGGATCGTGCCTCAGGCGAGAAGCTAAACTCTTGGTGATGTCCCTTGCACTTCTGTGATTATATAAAGAGCATTACTTGCGCAAGAAGATATCAACTCCGTGGCAGAGTTTATCCCTTAATTTTTTTTCTCTCTCTCTCTCTCATTTTGAGGAATAAAACCAGGTTAATCCATATCAGATTACAGGGTAATGTAGTCTTCATTGATTCACTCCATCATGCCCAGTTTTCATGTCTCTTTAATTAAGCCAGTTAATGCAGAGTCAGTCCGTGTAGAATTAAGTTCCCTAGACAAGACCATCAGCAGATGGTGTTCTTATCACAAATGTGTGGGTTTTAATGACAAGAGACCCAATAAGAACATAGGCAAGATCAATGGTGCTGTACTAGGAAAACAAAATGGTGGAATTAGAGCCTCCATGTGGGGCAGACGGCCCAACACGGAGGCTCAGGATCCAGTGGAGTGAAGCTCCATCGGTCCCTGCTCCCTCCCCACCAGCATGCCTTCTCCACGCCCTCCCCTCACACCCTCAACTACCTCTCTGCTGCCCAGCAGTCCATGCGACTGCCATGTGGTGGAGCTCTGGTGCTCCACTGGCACTAACCCAGTGCCAACCAGCACTGGGTTAGCACCAGTGCTCCACCGGTGCTAGGACCTACCAATGTGCCTTACAGCATGTTTGCAACAGTGGGTGCTGGCAGTAAGCCAGCACACACTTTAGAATTGGACCATAAAGCAGCTTACATAGAACTAGCAAAAAAGCTTCCTATCAGTGGCGTAGCTAGAGGGGGTGCAAAGCTCTAAGTTTTGCAAGCGCCTGAATGCACTGTGCAAGCAGTCCTCCCCCTCTCCTTTGGAGCCATTTCAGGCAAATGCCTCTATTTTGCTTCCACCACCCAGAATGGCTCCAAAGGGAAGGGGCTGCTTGCACAGCATGTTCAGGTGCCTGCAAAACTTAGTGCTTTGCACCCCCTCTAGCTATGCCACTGTTTCCTATCGTGATTTTATTTTCCAGAAGGCAACATTAGCAGAATGCCTCTTTTTTCAAGTAATAGTAAAGGAAAGCAAATATATATTGATCTCTGATGCCTGCTTTAATGTATGGTACCTGCTTTTTCAAATTAATTTTAACCCGTTTTCCTTTGAAAAACAGATGACTGTCTTGGACCACCCACATACCTCTCTTTACAATGGCACATTACACATCAATTTTGCCTTGGGCTATTTACAAGGGTGGGAAAAGTAATAAAGGCTGATTTTTGCTTTGTAATTATGAGGGGTGATTGTTATTTATGAAAGCTTTTCCTTCCCGAACAAAGTGCTTCCCACCCACACATGAAAAACACATTGGAGACCTATTAGAGATTTTGTGGAATTCATTCCAGGCCTCGATTGAAATTGTTAGCAAGTCTTACAGGTGAATTTAAAACAAATCACTACATTTCAAATTGCATATCTTACAGGTGAATTTAAAACAAATCACTATATTTCAAATTGCATATCTTTGTACGAGAGTGTGAGCTGCTGGTGCTGGCTCCCTGCTGATCATACTTAACAAAATGGGAGGCAGCCTGGGGAACAGGTACTCCTGGCTCTCCCCCAACCTTCTCACGAATGAATCAACACCTACCTTAACTGCAATTAATGCTAACTAAGGGTCTGTTGAAGCTAGAATCTCAGTAGCCCTTGAAATGTTTTCCTGAATGGCTCCTGCATGTTTGGGAAAATTGACCGAGCCACATGAGCAGAAGCTGATTGAGTGGGGGTCTTTCCTACAGAACTGGCATCTTCTCTTAGCAGCATTATCAAAGGCTAGCCAGTACAAAGATAAGGAGCCTGCATGCTCACAGGCAATTTGTCACTGAGATACAGCTTCTGGGATTCAGCAGCCTGGCAGGACTATTGCCTTCATGTCCAGCTGGGGCACTTTTGGAAGCTACCTGGCTGAACTAGGACAGAAGCAGATGCTGGACTATATAGGTCTTTGGGCTAATTCATCTCACTGGCTCACCCCATTCCCTGCTGCTTGCTCCTCCATCTCATCCTTTCCCAAACTTTCCAGGTGAGCAAGCAGGCAGGTGGGCTTGCGGTGGTGGTGGTAAAGATAACAATGATAGCTGTTGGTGGACAGTGCCTTCACCTATGACCCATGCAAGATCTTAACAGTGGAGGTCCCACCACTGCAGAGGGCATCCTGGCTACATTTGGCCTTTGAGGAGAGGGAAGTGAAAGTAACCAGGTGGATTAACCCTCCTCCTTCCCCCCAGAAGTCAAAAATGATTGTCCCAAGGGTTCTAGAGAGCTCCTAGGAGAATGCCAATGGCTGACGCAGGTGTGGCAGCACTTGCTAAATACAAAGTGCAATCCTGTCAGAGCACACGGTCTGCTGTCGAAGGGTGTCACATAAGCACCATAAAGTGCTTTGTGACAGCATAGAAGTTAATGGTGCTGGTGGGAAGGCCTGCTGTGTCTTGCTGGTACCAGTACAAGCTGCAGCACATGCTAGTTGGCCATGCCAACTTCTTCTTACCATTCTGTCCAATTAAGTTGAATGCAAGAACATCTGGGGGCCAGTGGACCAAGCTAATCAAAAGTGGTTCCTTTTACTTGCTTATTGCAGTCTTGCCTGTAAGCATAATTGATCTAGGCCCACTACAACCTTGTAAGGCACATTGTCTTCCCCTCACTAAAGTGGTGCAGTGGTTAGAATATTGCACTAGAACTGAGAAGACCCATCTTCAAATCCTCATGCAGCCTGGGGCCAGTCACGGTCTCTCAGCCTAACCTACCTCACAGGGTTGTTGTGAGAATAAAGAACTGGGGGAGGGGAAAACCATGTTCAGCACATTGAGCTCCTTGAAGA
Source organism: Tiliqua scincoides (assembly GCF_035046505.1). Lineage (NCBI taxonomy): Eukaryota > Metazoa > Chordata > Lepidosauria > Squamata > Scincidae > Tiliqua > Tiliqua scincoides. Next base: position 208,629,353 of record NC_089823.1, on the reverse strand, counting down.
CAAGACATACATGTATATAAATTGTTTTGCCAAATCAAGATCAGAGAGGAGGTGGAGAGAGTTGTAGTGTCTTCTGTGGCTGCTGTTTTTCCGAGGAGCTGCCACTGAGTATTCTTTCTAGAATTGCCGAGAGCAAGCGAGAAGAGGATTGGGGCAATACCAACTCCCTTCTTCCTCCATTGCTGCTGGGCGGGGGGGCGAGGAAGCTGCCACAGCTGTTTCCTCACTCTCTCCACCCACCTAGTGATGGGAGCACACATGGTAATGCACAGCCATCTTTTCCTCTTTTTTCTTTATTGGAGCACACTTGATCTGCAGAGGCTTCCTCATGAGGAAGCTGCTTGAACCATTCACTAAAGATGCTATGCCGTGTCTTCAAAACTAGGCGTGATAGGGAAAAACGGATGCCATTTTTGAAATCAGCACCCCAAATATACCCAGGAAATGGTGTAACGTTTAAGGAAGCAAAATGTGTGTTGGCCTGTGTAATCAGTTAGTACACTGGAATAATTGTACTATAGTTTTACCCCATGCCCTAACCTAAGACAGGAAGCAGGAGGGGGTGAGATAAAGGGATGGGACGTTGTGGATAAAGAATGAGTTTAAAATACATGTATAGCTGCTTGTATCTAATGTGATTGGGGATACTTCCAGGGGTTGTGAGGTTGGAAGCTTGTGGAGACTCTGACTTGACATACCAACTTAACAAAGGAGACTTTGTATCAAGTAGAGAACACCTGACTCGTCAAAATACCCCACTTTTTATTGGAATTTTGGGAGCCTACATGCGGCTCTGAGGATAGGCATGATCCTATTACTAGGGGAGTAATAGGGGTTTCAATGGCTCCTATTTTGGTGTGCTGATGTTTGAGTCTTGAGCTAGTGGGTGAATGGAATCTGTATGAGCACAAATATGGCCGTTCCTAGCAGACAATCAAGGAGAACATTCTCAGCCAAAATGCAAATCTACAGATAGACTGACAGGAGGTTGAAGTTTTACAACGTAGTGTCAAGCAGCAAATGTTACAACAGCATTCCCCTTCCCAAAGTATATGACATACATCAAATGGCACTGTAAGCAGAGTCACAGAGTGTTATGAGCTTGACCTGAGTTTCAAGAAAAGCAATGTCCATGGTCCATATTATAATCCACGGATGTTTATAAAATCAAGAAAAATCATTCAAAAATGTGTTGGTGGTGACAGGCAGGCATAGCCAACAGGGTGAGGCATCTGTCTGACAGCAAGGAGGGACAGACACCATAATAATCAGGGATGTTGAGAATGCAGAGATAATGGCAGCCACTCCGGTTGATGGGATTTATAGGCTCCAGAACACACAAGAGCAAATGGTGCCCAAATGGGTTTCCTTGGATCTCCCGCTCACCCCCACCTGCCCAGACACTCCCCTATTCCTCCACCTCCACACCCTGTTCCTCTGATAGCCCACTCTGCATGCCAGCTTATCTGCACTCCCACATATTACCACTAGAGGCAGCAGTCGGTTAACACCACTATCATTTGCTGCAGTGGCTCTAAAATGGCTTCCATTGGTACACACAGCATGATCCTGTGTAACCATTTACGACAGCGGAACGTAGGTTCCACTGTCATAACTGAGTTAGGAATGGGCTGTTGATCAATTAAGAGCACAGTCTTATTCGTGAATGATGTCAGTTCAGCCCAAATCTCAGTGCAACTGCTTCAGTAGTAGCCCTCAAATGTGCTATATAAGATTCAAAAGATGGCGTTTCTTGCCTATGCCCCATCTCTGAGCATTTCTCCTGTGCAACATGCAGCATTTGGAAGGTGGTGGCAGGGAGCATAAGCAACAATCAGAATTGGAAGAGAAAACCACCAACTGTTTTGTTGTGCCCATTAAGAACATGTTGTTTAAAAATACATAACTTTGTCCCATTAGCAAAGACGGGTCCCTTAAGTGTACTATAGACGGTGCTCAGAGCAACATTTCAATAGGTTACATGCTGAGCTGGTTCTTGCTATCTATAAACCTAAATACATTGTAAGGGAAACTTCAATTAAAATGGTCATTTTCAAGGACTCCTGCTGGGGATGGCCACATAGCCCCAAAGGTGAATTACTCAAGTTACTACATATTCAATACAGGGGAGTCATCTGAGATAATACGGAGTCTGGACTTGAAGAAAATCAGTTGTATATTATATGGCATAATGTACATAATATAATGGCATATTGTATGTTATGTATGTTATGCCACAAAATATTTGATGTCCAGAGATATTGTCTGCCAGTCTGGCACTGCTCATTTCAGGGCATGGTGTTTCCAAGTTCTTTTAACTTTACTAATAAGGACTAGTTCACGCTTATAGAAGCCCCTGTGTGAATGGCACTCCAAGGTGTAAGGTCCTGTAAGCATAGAAAGGAAAAAAAAACCACTTAGAACTACATATGCTTGTTGGGGCTGTTATTGTTTGGGGAGTTTTCTGATTTCCTTTTGCTTTTGCAGTGGTTGCTGTAAAATAAAAGCCAAGTTCAGAGGGGTTGTTTTGTTTTGTCTGTAGACGCCAAACAATTTGACTCACAGCCCATTCCTAACCTACCCTGGAGCAGGCAGGCCGGTTGGCCTGCGCCACTTCCAGAGCAGAGTTGGACCTGGTTGCAGTGCAACTCGGAGTAAGGGGAATTCATTCCCCTTACCCTGTGTCATGTGGCAGCTGTCCCTATGGGGCTACTAAGTTGATGGCATCGATCTGAGAGGCCTGGTGTAAGGCTGGGCTGCTTGGGAGGGGGTTTAGGATCCTAAGTGCCAGATGCTGGTCCCACCCCCTCCCGAGCCCGGTCCTCACTGCCCTGCCGTCTGCCTGGCCTCCTCCCACCCCTGAAATGCCCTCCCCTTGCCCTTCCCAAACCCCTGAGCCTGTGGCCCACCACTGGTGCAAACTTACCTTTCGTCCCTGCACCAGCCTGCCAACTGAGTGGCACTCTGCACACCAGAGTGGTGCTGAAATGCTTTATGGAACTTTTATGACACCTAGAGGCCAGCGCAAGGGACTTGTGCTGCCCCAAGAGCACTTTTGGATTGCGCTCTCAGAGTTTTTCTTCACAACACTCTGTGTACCCATTTCCTTGAAGAGAACAAGGAACTGTGTTACAACAATTCCAGGACAGAATCTGTGGGCAGGGAGTGCCAGCTGCAAGCATATCTATATTGTTGTGCAGCATTCAAATTGTTGTTGGCATCCTTCAGTCTCGGAAGACTATGGTATCGCGCTCTGAAAAGTGTTTCTGGAACAGAGTGTCCTCTCCAGTGCGCGAAGCCTGGGTAAAGTAGGTATGGAGGATAGGCTGTTACCCATGCAGCAAATCCCCCCTCTCCACGTCGTTGAAATGGTCCAATGGAAAGGCAGAGGCCAATACGGTTGGTTCCAGCGGCGTCACAGGAGTTGCCAGAACATGTCTGTGTTCAGCCGTGAACTGCCTCTGGGACTCTGGCTCCGGATTTTGTCTCGAGGTTGACTCCTGAAGCCTTTTCCTTAACTGGATGTAGCCACAAGGCAGTGGAGGTTTGGGATCAGAGTTTTCCTTCTCTCAGATGAGCTGCCTTCCCAGGCTGACAAGTCCCATCTACACGGTGGCTGTTTAGTCGCCTCTTACGACAAGTACAGCCAAACCGAGGGCCTATTCTTATCCCCAGCCCCCAGGGGAAAGCATTCAAATAAGACAAGTATTACAGGGATGAGACTTTGGGGTTTTAAAGCAGCACATTTACTAGGCAGGAAGGTCCATTGAATACAATAGAACTTACCTATTTATGAGTTAATTTTGATCATCAAATTGTGCTGTAAGGGGATTATGTTTCGTATTTGTCTTAAATCTATCTGGAAGGCACTTTGAGATTAAGATGGTATTGTAAATATTCATAATATAAACATGCACATTTTTTCTTAATTGCCTCTGAGTCTACTTCTGTACTGGTTCCTACTGTGTGGACTGTGGCAGAAAGACTTGAGTGAAGTGATCATGGTCATTGGAGAACAAGAGAGTACTGGAGCAAGACTGATGATGACTCATTTGTACATCATGCTAAAATGTTTCCAGCCAAACGCTGATGCAAACTCACGTACCTAATACATGGTAGGCCGGTTTATAATGAGTGTCCAAGAGGCATATCAGCCAGTTGGACTCTTCTCAAGTGTTTGACAATGGGTAGAAGCTACCCTGTGGCTTATTGCTTTGTTCTCCACTGCAGCAGATTAAAAACGCTGGAAAGCTCAAAGGTCTTCTAGCTTATGCCCACCACCATCTGTTTTCAACTAAGATCCTATTAAAAGGGTTTGCAAAGGTATCCCAAATCATTTACTGTCCTCTGGTAGTTCAGCAGAGAGGGAAAAATATAATTGAACTACACGGTTTTTCTAAGGTAGGACAGATTGCTTTCTAGAGACTCGGCACAAATGAGTTAACATACAGCAGTCCTTCATGGATCAACAAAAGACACTTCAGTTTTCTCATTAATCTCTTGCAAGTGGAATACTAAGTCAGCCCTTTTTGAACCAAGCATGCCCAGCTTAATCAAGCTTTTCAGCAAATTGTATTGGCAACCTTCAGTCTCGAAAGACTATGGTATCGCGCTCTGAAAGGTGGTTCTGGCACAGCGTCTAGTGTGGCTGAAAAGGCCAATTCGGGAGTGACAATCCCTTCCACACCGGGAGCAAGTGCAGTCTGTCCCTGGTCTGTCTCCCTGGCTATGGGTCTTCCTTCTTTGCCTCTTAGCCTCAGACTGTTGGCAAAGTGTCTCTTCAAACTGGGAAAGGCCATGCTGCACAGCCTGCCTCCAAGCGGGCCGCTCAGAGGCCAGGGTTTCCCACTTGTTGAGGTCCATCCCTAAGGCCTTCAGATCCCTCTTGCAGATGTCCTTGTATCGCAGCTGTGGTCTACCTGTAGGGCGCTTTCCTTGCACAAGTTCTCCATAGAGGAGATCCTTTGGGATCCGGCCATCATCCATTCTCACAACATGACCAAGCCAACGCAGGCGTCTCTGTTTCAGCAATGAATACATGCTAGGGATTCCAGCACGTTCCAGGACTGTGTTGTTTGGAACTTTGTCCTGCCAGGTGATGCCGAGGATGCATCGGAGGCAGCGCATGTGGAAAGCACTCAGTTTCCTCTCCTGTTGTGAACGAAGAGTCTATGACTCGCTGCAGTACAGAAGTGTACTCAGGACGCAAGCTCTGTAGACCTGGATCTTGGTATGTTCCGTCAGCTTCTTGTTGGACCAGACTCTCTTTGTGAGTCTGGAAAACGTGGTAGCTGCTTTACCGATGCGCTTGTTTAGCTCGGTATCGAGAGAAAGAGTGTCGGAGATCGTTGAGCCAAGGTACACAAAGTCATGGACAACCTCCAGTTCATGCTCAGAGATTGTAATGCAGGGAGGTGAGTCTACATCCTGAACCATGACCTGTGTTTTCTTCAGGCTGATTGTCAGTCCAAAATCTTGGCAGGCCTTGCTAAAACGATCCATGAGCTGCTGGAGATCTTTGGCAGAGTGGGTAGTGACAGCTGCATCGTCGGCAAAGAGGAAGTCACGCAGACATTTCAGCTGGACTTTGGATTTTGCTCTCAGTCTGGAGAGGTTGAAGAGCTTTCCGTCTGATCTGGTCCGGAGATAGATGCCTTCTGTTGCAGTTCCAAAGGCAAAGCATGTCAACAAACATGGCTATGTCAAAACTACAGCATTTGTCTAATACAGGGGTCTCCAAACCCCAGCCCAGGGGCCAGATGCGGCCCGGGGCGAGCCTCTATCCAGTCCGCAGCCAGCCTCTTGTCCCCTGAAAGCCCCTGGCCCACTTGGCCAAACATGGCTGGAACTATGCTCTGGTTGCATCTGGAGGGTGTTCTAAGGGCCAGAGAGGTTGAATGAATGAGCCCATTCATTCATTTATTCACACATCTAAGTTCCATCTCTAATATTTATATACAAATTTTATATTGAAATTTTTTCCGGCCCTCAAAACCGTGCCAGACATTTGATGCGGCCCTCTGGCCAAAAAGTTTGGAGACCCCTGGTCTAATATATATAGTATGTGGCAGTGAATTGAAAATGTCATTGAACATATGCAGTGGAATCTAATAAGCACAAAGTCTCCAATATCTTTGCTCTCTCCTTTCCTGGAGAGCTTATGGGCAGCTGAATGTTCCAGGTCATCTTCATTCCATGAAATGTTAAAGCGTTGTGTTTTTTTTAAGCTGATTAGCGTGACGGAGTTATCTTTTTCAGTGCCTTAAGTGAAGCCAGTAATAGTATTTGCTGTTTTACAACTTTTTAGAGTAGAAGGTTGAAGAGAAGGTACGTTGGTTTGTGTGTGTGTGTGTTTTGTTTTTTTTAAACAAGTTATTTCAGTCACATATATTGTAGGGCCAACTCATTGGTGCAACAAGTGTGCTATTTCATATTCACATACAAATGTTCTATCCAGTAGAATGGGTTCACACCTGGGCATGGGAGGAGAGGGATCTGGTACTTGGTTAGCAGTGGCAGCACAAGTGGCTTGGAAAGAGAGGCCAGTTTCGCACTGAGTACCTTTCGGGTTCGTCTGCTGCCTTTCTAACCTCAATCTTTCACCCCCCCCACCTTCCTTTTTCTGTCCCCATTTTCCCTCTCCTTCTTTTCTTCCCTCTCATTTCCTAGCTCCTTCTGTTTCCTTGTTGTATCCTCCTCTTTCCCACTGCTTTCCCTTTACTCCTTTACTCTTGTTGTCCTTGCTCTGTTGTGTGCCCCTTGTTTCTTCCATGTCCTTTTAAGTTCACCTTAGTACCGCCTTGGTTCCTTTGTGATTGCTTAGGTTAATGGGGGACCCTATCTCCCACCATGCCATAGCATGTGGCCATGCCAATGGAGGCTGCCCTGTATGCTATTTGGGGGGGGGGGGGAGGGTGGACAACCAGAAGGCAAAACAGAGGTGAATAAAACACTTCTTTCCTTATCTCCATGTAAGCCTTCTGTCTGCCTATGGGTCTCCTTGGACCCATACCAGCTATGGAACTGGCATAATCCCAAGGACAGCCAGGAGACATTCTGGGGTGGGGTAATGGTGATTGGCTCTGGCATGCACAACTGCTGCCAGATCCACCCTTCTTCCTCTGAAACACTCCCAGTTCCTCCCCCGGAACACCCCAATCCTCCCCTCCCTGTCCACAGTCCAACTCCATAACTTAATGACACCAGTAGCGGCTGGGTGTTCTACTGGCACCCGCACAGGGGCCCCAGCCATTTGACCAGGCAGCCCCATTCTGTGCACTGTTGTGGCAGCTGCTGCACCAGTGGCCCAGGCCTTCTGCTGACAGAATGTGAGTTCTGTCAGAGAAGGGCACAGGTAGGACTGGGCCATAATGAACACATATGCCATGTACTGTGTAAACTGGTCCTAAGTCCCAATCCACTGTCCACACTAAACAGAGAGCAAGTACTAATGTCATCCCTCGAAGCGCATGTATTCTAACTTCACCTCACAGGCTAACCTTTTCTTCAGATTAATGGTAAGCTGCTCTTGGACAAGCCTCTTGTTTATTCCAAATTACTGAGGTCACTAAGCCAAGAGAAGGTTCAAGGGCGGTCTGGCTAACATTTCTGAAGATCTTGTGTTCTCCGCACTCAGTTAACAATGCTCTGCTACCTGCACTTTACACACTTTCTTTAGGGATGGAATTCTACACTTGGGCATGGCCTTTCAGCTTTTCCCAAATACCAGAAGAAAAGCCCAATGCAGAATAGACCAGAATCTCAGCTGCTACTGGGGTTGATTCAATTGTACAAAAATACTGTATACCCAAACTTTCTAGAAATAAAAAATGTGAATGTCGATAAGTAGGGTTGAGAGGGAGAGAACTGTTGAAATTAACCTAAAGCATTTTCCCCACATAATTATTTCTAGCCATTGATATAAGAGTAAGGGGGTGGGGAACGAGGGAGCCACTTTGGATTTTTCAAAGAAGTTGTAAGCGGAGAAGCATCAGTGATGTGTGCTTCTTTTGGAAGGGCAGTGTACTATCCAGACACCTGAAACCTCTTTACCTGCCCCTCTGTGATCCTTTGCAGGAAATGTGGTCATTACTTTCTATATCCCTCCTTCCTTTCTCCAAACACTCTCTCCTTCTCCCAGACCATCAAAGGAGAAGGACATATGCTTTGTTTCCACAGTGGCAGGCTACATTTCCCCTTCCCCACACCTGAGTGGATGAGCTTTGGTTTAGCATAAAGCTTCTGGCCAGGCCTTGTTAAAGAATCTGTAGCACTGAGTACTTTTAGTGTTAAGAAATTCAATAGCATATTTTAATTGTCCGAGGCCTACAGAGATCTACTGTGGGCTGGTGCGTATGAATATCTTAGTTATGAAAAAATTGTGTGGGGGTGGGTAGGTGTTCGAGCAATGGTAACCGCTCCCTGTTCTTGGCAAACTTCCTTACCTTGCTCATTCACCACAATAGAATTAGGGGAGAAAGAGCAGCATAATGATTTGGTCTCATTATTTTCACTCAAAGGAGCAAGCTACAGAGCAGAGGTTCAAATCAGGGGAAATGCTCAGGCTGTGAGGCAGTTTTGCTCTGAGATCATCCAGAAAAAGAAGCTTTTGTGTGTTCATCAAAGATACCATTGAAATGCATAATTTCATTTGGAATGCAGGTAACTAGTGAAAAAGGTACTCACATGGGTCTTGAGCCAACCCATATTTATATGTCTGAGGTTGCAACCCAGCCCTTGACTTGGGGCATGTAAGGCATGTTTGTGCATCCTCAGGAGGAAGCTCAGTGCTCAGAGAAGCACTGGCCTGAGAAGGCTGACGGAAGCCTCCACACCGACTTCCTCCGAGCGCCTTGCATCAGCTTGGCTGTGCCGACGTAAGGCTCTGACGTAGGCAGGGGGGCGGGGAGGAGGTTAGGCATTCCTGGATGGAGGGAGGGTGGGTGGTGGGCGGCCCTGGCGACGGGTGGGCGGGGAGCAGGAAGTAGAACTGGGATCCACATTCTTGGGGAGAACAGAGCAGCTTCAAGCCACTCCGCTATCTTTGGACTTGCGCCACCTCTTGAGGTGGTGCAAGTCCAAGGAGACCCACAGGGGTCAGCGGCCTTTACCCAGAGGTAAGGGGAAATGTTTCCCCTTGCCTCTGACTGAGCTGCTTCTGGCCCCTATCCTGCGCTGGATACAGCGCAAAGCCTCTTGTGCCTGTTCCAGCACAGGATAGGATTGCGCCCCAGCACAATCCTTTGCTGCTGGATTGTATGCACAGGAGTTGTATGCACAGAAGTACTTTCCATAAAATAAACATTGTGATTTACAACCAAATTTCTGCCTGATTTTTTTTTTAATTAGATAGCTGAAACTTTTCCCCACAAGATTATTACAGTATATCACAGCTAATATTGAAATGAAAACAGTAGCCTGAATACCATGAATGATAACAGAATATTTTTTCAGGCCTTCAGAGTATACAAACAGGAGGAATGCTTCTACAATAAAATGTAACTGCTTAGGAAATAACATTCTATCCAAACGATAAAGAAAACCAATTTATAGATTAGAAGGCAGTAGAAAAGTTGAGTGAGATAGCATTTTCTACTCTCTTCTGTCTCAAGATAAATTATTTTGCAAATTGCAAGCTGAAAGAACATTCTAGAATGGTGAGGCTATACACAATGAGGTTTCTAGATTTGTTGCCCCCATCATTCAAATGAAATCAAAAGACATAAATTATTGGTTGAAACAGGATTAACAGCTTGAAGTGTCTGTGAATGTCAGCTGTTCCAAAACACTGCGGTGTTCTGTCTGGGATAGGATGGACAGAGCATATAAACCTAATCCTATTCAATCTTTATTGATTACCTATTCATTTCCAGGTTCGATTCATAGAGCTGGTTCTTACTTTAAAGCAGGGTCAGGCAAACCCTGGCCCAAGGGCCAGATCCGGTGTTCGGCCAAATCCGTCCTTCCCGTGACCCACGCTTCTTGTTCTGGAGTGCCGCATCTCTCAATGTCCCCCAGTCTGGACACACAGTGCTCTGGCTGGTCGTGTCAATGGTGCAATGCCCCAGTGGGCAAAGTGCCTGGATTTCTGGGCAGACACGACTGCCCAGAGCATTGCATTGTCCCAATCATTGAGAGACATGGCACTCCAGAACTCAAAGTGCCAACCACAACGAGGAACACATTCCTGGTGCACAGCAGTCAGCACTTTGAGCACCACTGCTTTAAAGCTTCAAATTGCTTTGAATCTGGATTCTTTCTCTTGTACATGATGTCTGATAGAGTACCTGAGATACTGATCAGGTTATCCCACCAATGGATGTTCAGGAAATGGGTATGAGAAATAGGGGTTTTGCAGTCGTAGCAGCAATGTTCTGGAATGTTCTCCGTGAAAAGGAACGTATGGGCCTGTCATTATATGTCTTCTGGTGCCTGGTGAAGACCTGCCTTTTTAAAGAGGGCTTTGTGAGAGACTGAACCAATTCTATTACTATAATATCCTATCGTGTTAGTTAATACTGTCTTGATTATTTTGATCTTTAAGCTGTTAGCAGCATTAATTTCCTGAATGGAAGAAAAGTGGGACAGAAATATTTTAAATAAATAAGGATAAAATAAATGTCATTTAAAAACTGCCAGCCCAATCCTATCCATGCAATATGCTGGTAGATCTTGTGATCTGCCAGTGCTTCGTGCAGGTTCTCATCTTTGCAGCTGCTTTGATGATGTGTAGCTTGCTCTCGATGGTGCAGCAGCTTTAGGCCCCACACCAGAAGTGGCGAGTAGCAGTCTAGCCTTTCACACAGGTAAGGTGGCTATGGGGGGTGCATCGGGGCAGATTGGGACAAGGATCAGGCCAGGTTGGATCAGAACTTGGAAGCAGCAGGGTCTAAGAGATCTGGAGCCTCTCTGACACACCGCCTGCAGCATTTCAGATCTACACCAGCAAAATACCTGGCATAAATCCTAGTAGACTCATAGGGGACCAGGGAGCTTTGCTTACTTCTCCCAGCTTGTCAGGTCTCTGGCTGTGGGATGCAATGGAGGCTGCGTCAGCATCCCTGCATCAGTCAGGCCAGCCCTGGGTAGATTGGGCCCTCCAAGATGTTCCTTGCTCATTCTTTGCCTACAGTGTGAGTGCCACCTTTCCAAGAAAGAGCTAGGTGGTGAAATTTCCTGTAGTCTCTGTTGCTTAGGTGACTCAAGCCTCTACTAAGCCCTGAAGCTGATATATGCTCTTCATTGTCAGCTCCCTTTGGGAGGGTCCTAGCAACATTGTAAAACCCAAGCTGGTAAGCCACTGGAGTCAAGAAAGACACCTTTGCTAGATAACATGAAGGAAGAGGGATGAGTGACTCTCCTGCTCTCACTATACCTGTCCATTATGATTGTAACCAAGCTAAAACAAGTGAAGCAGCATGAGAACTTATCAGTCAGAACATATATCCTCAGTCAGAACATATCTCCTCTGTTGCAAACCAGCCTGCACAGGCTGATCTGATATGGCTCCAGACATGCTATATTTGGCCATTGGGTAGCCTAAAGCCAGTTCTCCCCACATACAGCCAGGGACATAATATTCTATGATTAAGGCTGCAATCCTAACTACACTTTCCTGAGAGTAAGCACCATTGAACAAAATAGGACTTACATCTGAGTAGACCAGGTTAGGCTTGTGCCCTTAGTTATGTAGACGAAACTTTGCTACAACATAACCTATTGGAAGGGGGCTATACTTTAGTAAAAAAACAAAACAAAACAGCACATGAGAAATCAGGCTGGCTACCAGATGTGAGATGAGAGCTCAAAGAAGGAAACAAAATCAACAGATCTATGAAAAATAAATGAGTACAATATAACAAGGCAGAAAGTCCAATGCTTTCCCAAGCTGTTACCAGGAAACCTTAATGTCTGAGTGAAGTTTGGATTAATAATGTGAATGACACCTCCTTATGTTGTAGAAATGCACGGTATACTTTTGCTGATGTTGATGATGAAGAAAGTGCTTCTTAAATGTTTTTGAATAAAGAACAACAACCTTGATAACATCTGAGTTCAGGGAGGTTTCCTTGAGTGGGAGGAAAATCCATTATTACAAAATGGTTTGTAGATAAGTCCTTGATATCCCATTTTCAACAAGATTTGTCTATTGAAGCACAGTTTAAAGTTGGCATCACCCCCATTCTGTCTGATTGTTAGTCTTTGACGTTTGCACACTTTGCTGTGTGTGGGATTTGGATGGGGTGACAAAAGGAAAGTAGCGTGGGAAGTACAAACCCCACTAACCTCCGACGACTTTGTTGCAAACTCAGAGGTTGGGCTCAATTCCACTGACATGGCAGAGGAGTTTCAAGGGAACTTGTTTCAACTGTTGGAACCCGTGTACAGTCAGTGTTCAGACTGCAGAAGAAAAGTTTAGAGGCACTTGATGAAACGGAAGCCTTGCCTGTACCTCCCCCAAATTTTAGCCAAATCATAGCCCACAGAAGCCTTCTAAAAACAGTCACTAAGGAGGCCACCGCAAAACCTCAGGGGGGCAGGCCTGCTTTGTCGTCCCCCCCTTGTAATTTGAGCACTATTTAGAAAGCCATTTCATTCCAGACTATGCGCAAATGTAGGTCACTTCATTTCCAAATATGGCGCAAACAAACACAGGTTTACTGTGCAATGTAATTATTGCAAACTGAATGCACCAGTTGATACAGTATAATAGCTGCCAAAGTATTGAACTCACATGCACTGTGGACATACTTGTAGTTAATCTAAACCAGGGGTGCTCAAAGTTTTTGGCAGGAGGGCCACAACATCTCTCTGACACTGCGTCGGGGACCAGAAAAAAAAAAAAGAAAGAATTAATTTACATTTCAAATTTGAATAAATTTACATAAATGAATATATTAGAGATGGAAAATGAATGAAGGAATTCAATCCAGTTTATGCTCACATTCACCCTAAGAAGGGGGGGATCTTCATGCCAGTTTATGCTCACATTCACCCTAAAAAGGGGGGATCTTCATGCCAGTTTATGCTCACATTCACCCTAAGAAGGGGGATCTTCATGCTCACATTCACACACACACACAAATGGAGGGGGGAGATCTTTCACACTTTCACATACCCGCCTGCTCACCTGCCCCCTCGCCCTCCCTCCTTCTCTCGCTTGGGCTGCCTGCCTGCTTGCCCAGCTGCCTGCCTACCTGCCTGCCCATGTGCTGGTGCTGTTGCCTGCCTGCCTGGCCGGCCAGCCGGCCAACTGGCTGGCTGGCCAGCTAACCAGCCCTCCCTCCCTCCGCAAGCTAGGCTGGGCTCCCCTCCCTCATGATCTCTCTCTCTCTCTCTCTCTCCCTCTCCCTCTCCCCCCTGGCTCAGGCTGCAGGAGGGGAGGGGAGGAGGGGAAGGGAGCCCAGCAGAGCCAAACAGAACTGCTCCCAGCACACCCAGCCCATGGGTAAGGAAGAAGAGACTAGCAGGCAAGCGCACAGGGTCTTTTATAGTGGGAAGTAACGCAAGACCTGCAAGTCTCACTTTACCTTCCCTCTATAAAAGGCCCTGCACACCGGCTGTGCTTGTCTTTCCTTCGCTGCCACTGAGCTCAGTGACAGCGAGGGAGAGCAAGGCGTGGAGCTCGCGCGGTGGGCCAGCGCGGGCTGGGGTGAGGGCCAGGTGCCAATTGGAGGTGGGGGGACCCCCTGGGGGCCGGATGGGGACCCGCAGTGGGCCGCAAGTGGCCCGCAGGCTGGGATTTGGGCACCCCTGATCTAAACAAATTTAGGCCTGTGCAACTTGTGACCAATCTTGTTGATTGCTTCCAGTTGTTGGTTGCAAACTCTTGAAAGCAGTCAGCTGTCTGACATCCATGTGTTTGTCCAGGGTGGATCCCTGGTGTTTCCTCTCAAGGTGGCCTCAGATAGCAGTGCTGGAAAAGTCCTCTGCCTGAGCCCAAGGAGATCCTCTGCCAACCATAGCAGACAGGACTGAATAGATGGTCAGTATAAGCAGAGCTGGCTGAAGAAATGCTGCAGTCCCCATGCAGAACTTTGCTGTGCTGCCACCCCCAACCTGGCTGCATGTCAGCCAATGTTTCCACCACTACTCTGCCTCCCACTTCAAGGCTTTGCAAAGGGACAGAGCGGAAGAAATATGAAGAGAGGTGTCAAGAGGTCTTGGGCTGGCTCGGAGCATAGCATGGCATTAAAGGGCTTAACACCCCTTCCTGAGTACCAATCCTGATAAGCACTCCTGCCCCCAAGTGCTGATTCACCCCCCCCCCCAAAAGAACCAACACATAGAGACAAACTACACGTTTACCAGCACCTACACAAACTACATATTTAACATGAAATGTAGTTTGGCTCTCACCCTGCCCTCCTGTTAAGGTTCTTAAAGTCACATAGAAGCCTGTACTGAAATGGGAAAATGGGATTAAGTGGGATCTAAATTTATCTGGCTTAATTAAGCCACTTAAACAGCTGGCAGTACTTTGATATGGCAGGCTTTATAGAGGAAACATTTTTTTAGCTAAACTGTTCTTCTGACTTGATTTGTTTCAATTCCAAAATGTTTCATGTATGTCTGTTGTTTAATATGGTAGTAATTTCCATTAACATGCAATAAACAGAAGGAAGCAAATTCCAGGCATGCTTTAGACTGCCTTTCTAAAGATTCTGCTGTCCATTTCCTGCGTTTATACAATATTGTACTGATCTGGCATATTTAAGTAGTCACATGTTTTGGAGTTATTTTTCATATTAAAAATGGTCCTTTCCCATGGTACATGCTATATGCTGTCATCCAGGGGCGTAGCTAATGAATGTGTAGCCCAGTGCAGAGCTCAAAATGATGCCCCAGAAGTGATGTCACAACAACATGCCTGGGCTTTTTAAAAAGTGCAGATTGGGGGGAAACCTGCCTCCTCCTCCCCCCAGCAGCTCACCACCCAATTGATCTGCCACCTCCCACCAGCCAGTGGCATAGCTAAGGCATCTATCTACTACCTGGAATCAAAGAAGATTTTGTAGCCTCCCCCCCTCCATGACAAAATCAAATTTAATTAAGTAAAGAAATAAAAAGTGTGCCCCTTATTTGTTAGAGACACAGTGCTGGGGTGAAGAGGGATGGTTATTCTCTCTTTGCTAAATATAAGAGGAGCACCACTTGAAAAAGTGCCTCTACAAGTTAGCAAGATGTACTAGCTAACTAGTAAGATGTACTTGCTAACTAGTAAGTTAGCAAGATGTACATGTACCATGTACTGTATTATGGTATATGGAAATGAGAGCTGACTCATATTAACACCTTATTGGTTCCATGCTGTACCTGGGTCCTGGATACAGGTGTTTCAAACTTCCAGAGGCTCAGGCTTCAATAGATAAGAGATGGACTAGTCCAGTCCAACTAGGAAGAAGTAGAGACATTTTTCCAGATCTGCTTTCTGGGATATATTTAACTTGTACTGAATGTGAGGTTTATGCACTCAATGATTGTGTTCTGCTACTGAGCCATGGGTGATCCAAAACAAGGATTTGGACTGGATGGTCCTTTGTCTTTAGGGTTAGAGCTAGGTAAAAGGCACCCTGGATAATCCAATTTATCTTTTCTATCTTGATTGTGCCTGAAACATTTCCAGTCCTTCTATCCATAAGTAGTTGTCTAAAGTTTATGAAGTATATTTGGATAGTATATACTTGTCACAGAGTTAGAAATTTAACATGTCAGATTGTATAAGTTAAATATTATTTTCTATTAGTCTGTGGCTGCAATCCTAACCACACTTTCCTGAGAGTAAGCCCCATTGAACAAAATAGGACTTACTTCTGAGTAGACCTGGTTAGGATTGTGCCCTTAATCTGATTGGGCCAACCTGCTTTTATAGAACAGCCTTTCGCTATGAATCCCCTGTAGCCACAAAGGATATAATCCAGGGGTGCTCAATAGGTGGATCGCGATCTACCAGTAGATCGCGAGGCAAAATGAGTAGATCGCGGAGTGCCGACCCCCCCCCCTTCAGGTGCCTCTGGGAGGAAACGCCGGGAGTAAGGCCCATTGTACTCAATGAGGCTTACTCCCAGGTAAGTGTGGCTAGGATTGCAGCCTCACAGCCTAATCCTAGGCATGTCTACTTACTCAGGAGTAAGTCGTGTTATACTCAGTGGGGCTCAAGGTACACCAACATACATTGTACACATAAATGTTATATGTTATGATGGCGCGAACATTGTAAAAAAAACTCTGGTAGATCTCCGGGCCTTGCTGGGTTTCAAAGTAGCTCTCAAGCCAAAAAGGTGTGAGCACCCTTGATATAATCTATCTACCTATTGTAGTAGCTAGGGCAAATACATAAAGCTAGAACCATTTTTGTGTGTGCTTTATTTATCTTGCCTAGGGCAGCATCTTCAAGAGTCAGCTGGATGCCTTCAAGAAATAGCCTTCTCTTTGCCCCATCTCCAGCAGATGCAACTCACTGGTAAAATGCCTCTGAAGATGAATTTTTCACATGGTTAGCAGCCACTGGGAGACCCATCGACATTTAGTTGGCTATTCAAATGTCTATTGAAAATTAAGACTCTTTTTTGTCAATGAATGGGTGTGTATAAGAATGAACAGATAATCTTCCAAGAGATAAGAAAATTATAGATTAGAAAATATATATATATTTGGTCTTGAAACATGATTCAGTCAGAGTGAATGGTTGGTTGGCAACTTTCAGTCTTGAAAGACTATGGTATAAGCCTACAGCATCCAGTATTCCCAGGCGGTCTCCCATCCAAGTACTAACCAGGCCTATACCTCAATGAGATTTAGGTTAGATCTTCAAGTTGAGTATTGTGTGAGTTGATCTAAGTTTAGCAACACCCTCATTTAAGGTTTGTGGAGGAAGCACTACCATATTAATATAACAGGCTGATTTGAATTCCTAGAACAGTTAAACTGTCCTGCAATTAGCTGGATTTGTCAGTAATGGATAACCCCTGAGGATTTATGAGGATTTATGAGCCTTCTGCTCATTACGACAGTAACAATGTTGTTAAAATTTAATCAGGCTACAATAATTTCATGACACCAGAAGAGTATGTTAAGGTCAGGAATGGCTTCTCAGGATGAACAGCTGGAATCCTCCCCTGCTTGGAGGCCTGGAAATAATACCTATTATTATTGACATTATCATCTGTACCAACCTGCTGGTTTCCAAATACATAGAATCTATTGAGCATGAGTCACTCAAAAGGCAGACATAAGAAATATTAGTTCTCATTCCTAAACACATTCTAATTCATTATTTATTTTCTTATAATTAATTGTTGATCTCTGTCATAAGAAAATAACATAAGAACATATGAACAGCCCCACTGGATCAGGCCATAGGCCCATCTAGTCCAGCTTCCTGTATCTCACAGCGGCCCACCAAATGCCCCAGGGAGCACACCAGATAACAAGAGACCTGCATCCTGGTGCCCTCCCTCGCATCTGGCATTCTGACATAACCCATTTCTAAAATCAGGAGGTTGCGCATACACATCATGGCTTGTACCCCATAATGGATTTTTCCTCCAGAAACTTGTCCAATTCCCTTTTAAAGGCGTCCAGGCTAGACGCCATCACCACATCCTGTGGCAAGGAGTTCCACAGAACAACCACACGCTAAGTAAAGAAATATTTTCTTTTGTTTGTTCTAACTCTCCCAACACTCAATTTTAGTGGATGTCCCCTGGTTCTGGTGTTATGTGAGAGTGTAAAGAGCAGCTCTCTATCCACTTTATCCTTCCCCTGCATAATTTTGTATGTCTCAATCATGTCCCCCCCTCAGGCGTTTCTTTTCTAGGCTGATGAGGCCCAAACGCCGTAGCCTTTCCTCATAAGGAAGGTGCCCCAGCCCAGCAATCATCTTAGTTGCCCTCTTTTGCACCTTTTCCATTTCCACTATGTCTTTTTTGAGATGCGGCGACCAGAACTGGACACAATACTCCAGGTGTGGCCTTACCATAGATTTGTACGACGGCATTATAATATTAGCTGTTTTGTTCTCAATACCCTTCCTAATGATCCCAAGCATAGAATTGGCCTTCTTTATTGCCGCCGCACATTGAGTCGACACTTTCATTGACCTGTCCACCACCACCCCAAGATCTCTCTCCTGATCTGTCACAGACAGCTCAGAACCCATTAGCCTATATGTGAAGTTCTGATTTTTTGCCCCAATGTGCATGACTTTACACTTACTGACATTGAAGCGCATCTGCCATTTTGCTGCCCATTCTGCCAGTCTGAAGAGATCCTTCTGGAGCTCCTCACAATCAATTCTGGTCTTCACCACTCGGAAATGTTTGGTGTTGTCTGCAAACTTTGCAACCTCACTGCTCAACCCTGTCTCCAGGTCATTTATGAAGAGGTTGAAAAGCACCGGTCCCAGGACAGATCCTTGGGGCACACCGCTTTTCACTTCTCTCCATTGTGAAAATTGCCCATTGACACCCACTCTCTGCTTCCTGGCCTCCAACCAGTTCTCAATCCATGAGAGGACCTGTCCTCTAATTCCCTGACTGTGGAGTTTTTTCAGTAACCTTTGGTGAGGGACCATGTCGAACGCCTTCTGAAAGTCCAGTTATATAATGTCCACGGGTTCTCCCACATCCACATGCCTGTTGACATTTTCAAAGAATTCTATAAGGTTCGTGAAGCAAGACTTACCCTTACAGAAGCCATGCTGATTCTCCCTCAGCAAGGCCTGTTCATCTATGTGTTTTGAGATCCTATCTTTGATGAGGCATTCCACCATCTTACCCGGTATAGATGTTAGGCTGACCGGCCTATAGTTTCCCGGGTCCCCCTCTTTTTTTAAATAGATAGTTGTAGCGCTTATTTAAGCAGTGGCCCCATAATATAATATAATATGACACCTATTCCTGCAGGTGGTAATGAAGCTTTCTAATCTTGCCCAGAATTGGCTTTGGAAGAAATCCTGGCCATCCAAAAGAATAAGAGTTTTTGTGTGTTTGTTTGAATTATGTCTGATGCAGCAGTTCATACCAAAGAGGAAGACTTTCAGTCCTGATTCATTGTTTGGAAGAAGATATCACTGCTTTCAGCAGAACCTAAAATAGCATGGGGATGCAGCTTTTGTTATATGGGGTCCAAAACATTGTGAGCTTCATTGATCAAAATGAGTGCCTTGAATGGAATCCTGGAGATACAATGAAGCTGATTGGCAGTTCCAATTCTGGAACACAGGAAATGTGCTCCCAGTGATTAATGTCTATGTTCAGCATCCACTGAATCCTTAAGGGTACCAAGGGTATGTATGGATCAGGCAGGGCCCAAGTCCCTCCTGCACATGAGACCAGGGTTGGGTCCCACCACCCCCAGCTCACCCTGCACACTGCAGATTATTTTTCCTGCTATCCTCTGATCTGAACTACCAACCCCCAGAACAAACATGGTCAGTCCTGCCTTTCTCATTGTCATTGTTTTCTGATGCCACTGCACTTCTCTTTTTGCCATTTGAAAAGTCAGAGGGAGTGGGGAAAAGTGGGAGAAAGTGGAGTCAGGTAACCCTCCCTCCCTCCCTCCTTTTTTTCCCCACTCTCCCTTTTGAAATGGCAGGCAGGGGAGACAGGAGAAGAACAAGGGCAGTGGAGGCTCTACCTACAGGAAGCCAATGCTGCTAGATAATAAGCAGATGGTCACTCCCTCTAATGTGACCATGACCTGTGATCTCACAAGGACTCACTAGAGGATTGGCCATGCAGTGGACAGATTCCTGTGCATATAGCTGTGCTCCATTCATCCACATGGCTGGAGTTGATCATCTTTGTGAATTTAATTCCAATGTGTTTTCAAGAGATTTTTAAGTCACTTTGAGAGTACTGTGGATTTATACATTCAAATCCAAATTTAAAAAAGTAATAGTGTGGTAAAGAGAAAAGTACCTTTGTTGTAGGAGCATTAAAAGGTTTACCACTCATTATAAAAATGGATATTTCCTCTGCTTCATCAGATCCTCAATTTTACTAGGAATCCTTTGGCTAATATTATGTTTTACAGACAGGTAATGTGCCTGGATTTAAAAGTCCATAAATAAAATCAGTACCACTTATAAAACATGTAACCAGGGCTTTTTTTCTAATGGAACGCGGGGGGACAGAGTTCCGGCACCTTTTTGCAGGGGCCCCTTCCCTTTGGAGGCATTCCAGGAGGGGGGGAGCAAAATAGAGGCATTCGCTGGGTGGGTGCTGGGGGGTGCAGGGTGGGCAGGCACCTGGCCCCTGCCTGACTGCACAATGACCCCCTCCTGCCCCCATCTCCAAGCTCTCGCCTGAGCCCAGCCTGCCTCCCCTCTCCCCGCGCTCTGCTTCCCAGTGCAGCTTCCAAGCCGGTGGAGGGCGCGGGGGATACACGCTGACGCCGAGGAGGAGAATGGACAGACAGACAGCCAGGGAGATGGGCTGTGGCACCCACAGAACGCCCAGGTACTGGCTTGGCGGAGGAGGAGGGGAAGGAAGCTGGTTGGTGCAGCCCCGTGCCAATCTGCAGCAGGAGCCTAGGCTTGTCTACTCAGAAGTAAGTCTCATTGTGCTCAATGGGGCTTGCTCCTGGGAAAGGGTGCAGAGCCTTGCAGCCTGAGAGCCCAAGCATGTCTACTCAGAAGTAAGTTCCATTGTGTTCAATGGGGCTTACTCACAGGAAAGTGTCATAGCCTTGCAGCCTGAGTAGACAGGCAGAGGAAGGGCTCTGAGGCTGCAGTCCTCTTTCCTGGGAGGAAGCCCCCCTGCTTCTAGTGGGATTGACTTCTGAGTAGACAGCCACAGGCTTTGGCTCTGAGGCTGCAGTCCTGTCCACACTTTCCTGGGAGGAAGCCCCACTGCCTCTAATGGGACTGACTTCTGAATAGACAGGCACAGGATTGGGCCCTGAGACTGCCATCCTATCCACAGTAAGCCCCATTCACTAAAGTGGACTTCTGAATAAACATGCATAGGATTGGGCTCTTAGGCTGCAATCCTAGACACTTTCCTGGGAGTAAGCTCAATTGACTAGACTGAGACTTACTTCAGAGTAGACATACCTAGGATTGGGCTCTTAATCCTGGCAGAGATATATATCTGCACCCGTTTTCACATGCTAAGGGCAGGTGAAAAGGGATTCTACATGTGTACAACATGCTGTCCAGCCTTGCCAGAGATCTTCCTCATCCTTCCTCCACAAGCATGCCCTCCGCCAGCCAGCGTTTGCAGCTCCTCTCCAGCAATGCACAGCAGCTGCTCAGGGCAGCAGAGAACATACAATTGCATGCCAAGTGCCTTCCCAAAGATACAGAGTATTCGGATACCTGAATTAAACCATATTTAATCACTTGTTTGCAAACGTAGCTGTTTCTATGTGCACCTCAGGACCCCTCTCATGTAAGAATTCCTTTTTTCTTCTTACTCCCACAGTTGCTTAGAGTAATTTTATTACATGGAACTCATGTTAGCCATTTTTCAGAATCCATTCACTGCTTCCTCTCCTCGAAGTAGTGCCACACTACATACTACACGCTACAAGTGCACCTGTACAGTATTTTTCCCCATGTGTAGAAAAAGTAGCTAGGGGGAAGGGGATGTGGAGATTGACAACCCAATCCTATGCATTTCTACTCAGAAGTAAGTTCATCTTTAGGGGGGAAGCACATAAAAAATATTTTATTTCTCCAATAAAAAATGGTTTAAAAATAAATAAATAAATGATTAACAAGTTGTGAGTTCCTGCACCTTTTTATTTACAAAAAAAGCACTGCATGTAACTATTGTATATTCACTCCCGAATTGGCCTTTTCAGCCACACTAGACGCTGTTCCAGAACCACCTTTCAGAGCGCGATACCAGAGTCTCTCGAGACTGAAGGTTGCTGACCTCATTGTATATAAGTGGCATTTCTTAACTACAGGAGCATGAACCTTCTCCATTCATAAATCCATTCATCAGCTGCAAATAAAGCAGCTGAAGTTTAACCTCGCTTGCCAAAACCAAGCCATCATCAAATAAAGTCTCATCAAAAAGTGATTGCAAATGTACTTATTATAAAGCTGAGTTCTAGCATGGCAGCTGGAGAGGACACTTCCACATGTGGCAACTTGAGAACTGTGGTTTCTAAAAGCAGGAAATGATTCTTAGTGCCTTCATTACACAGGCAAGATTTGAAGTCCTGATTCACAGCTCAGTCTCTTAAGCCACTCAGCTTCATCAGCCTCCCTAGTCCCCTGCCCCAAAAAGGAAATAATGAAACTGGGCTAACTGGAAAAAAGACACGTTTAAAAGTGGTGCTTCAACAAGGGAGGAGCAGCTGTCCCTATTCATCACAGCACAGCATCTTTGCTGGTGTTTCTTCTGCAATGTGTTCAAGTGGTGAGCCCTTCTGGGACAGAGAACTATTTATTTATATGCATAAACTGCTTTGCGAACTTTTGTTTTTGCTGAAAAGTGGTCTATAAATATTCTTATTAATAACAGTCTGGATTCATTTGTTCTAAGCATGCTTTAGTTCAGCTCCTGAACATTTATATATCAGTGAGCGAAGAAAATACTGCAGCTAGAGCAGTATCTCACTTTATTAAAACGGCTCATAAGTCCCCTTCTCAACCAATAAATGGTCTTTGCCTCTGTTGGATCTATGGAAGTTAAGGTGGTGTCCTGAGTTTATTAGGTATTTGGGAATTCTTATTCACAGAGATATCAAGCAGATGATTAAATTGAATTTTGATAAGCTGATACCTGATATCTCATTGGATCATGATAAATGGGCATCCCTAAATCTATGGGGAAAAGTGAATACTTTAAAAATGAATATTATTCCTCGTATTATATATGTACTATGTGCAATTTTTTAATATATAACGCAAAGTTATTTTAATAAGTTTTATATTTTGTTTAGGAAGTTTTTATGGGGTTCTGCAACATCAAGGATTTCATTAAAACGGATGCAATTGTTACATAAGGAGGGAGGGTTTGGACTTCCGGACCTTAATCTGTACGATTTTGCATACTTGCTAACTTTCTGCAATAGATGGAATAACCAGCAGAGTGAGATACCATCATGGGTGGTGTTAGAAATGTCTGTGTTAGCTCCATTGTGTAAATGGGTAGCACTGGGGTCCAAACATGTTAATAGTCAACAAGTACCTGTGACAGTAGTCTCAGCTAGGTATATTTGGAATATGATGGCACGGAAGTTTGAATTTGAGCCCTATTCCCATTTTAGATTAACGTTATGGATGAATCCAACTTTAGAGATTAATAGGGAATCTTTTTTATGGAGGCGCTGGACTGATAGAGCAATTTTTACATTAGATCAACTTATTGATCAGGAATTTTTCTCATTTGATAGACTTAGTGAACAGTATCACCTTCCAAAGTCTGCTAGCTGGCAATGTTTACAGTTGCAACATTTATTAGTTTCTAAATTTGGTCCCTCTGCATTATCTGCTTCACAAACTTCCCCACAGTTAGACGTGCTTACACAGTCTGTTGATATGAAGAAACCAGTAATATTTGTTTATAAATATCTAATGTCATGTACTAGGTTTGATACACATTTACTTCGAACTAAATGGAACTCTGAATTGGAATGTCCTATCCTGGGTGAGCAATGGGCTGTGGCACTTAAGAATATACAGGCAATATCTAGAGATCTTAAATTACGCTTAATACAGCAAAAAATACTCTTTAGAATATATTGGACACCACAGAGGCTATTCCTTAAAGGACTTAGCAAGGAATCTAGATGTTGGAGATGCTCGAGTTTGAATGCTACACTTACACATATGTTGTGGTCATGTCCTGTTATTCTAAGCTTTTGGGATGAAATAATATTATAAAGATAGTGCTATAGCAACCTTTAATTTTTATGGATATGTATTCTTAATTAACTACCTGTTATCTGGAGACTCACACCTGGACAATTGAAATGGACTCTCTGTGCCCTCACAGTAGCAAAAAGACTTATATTACTTCATTGGAAGGAAAGGTGCCCACCTACATATGCCCAATGGACGAACGATATATTATATTTATCAGTATTCGAGCAAATGGCCTATCGGCGTCAACTACGTATGGATTTATTTGAGGATATCTGGAGGCCATTCCTTGACATAATAACATAAGCCACATGATGTGTTGATATGTAGATACTCTGGTTGTGTATATGTATAAATATTTTTTTCTTTCCCTTTTTTAAAAAAAGTAATTCAAAGTACGTATCAATGTAATACTGTCTTTTTCTTTTTGTTTAGTTTAGTTTATGCAATATAATAAAAAATTTAAAAAAATAATTCCCCTTCTCAACCAATAAATGGTCTTTGCCTCTGTTGGATCTCACACTAAGATCAATTCTTTCTATGCCAGATGCTCTGGATTAAATAGTCCATGCAATCTGGGTTCCACAGAAATGACAGAGTACTGCTAGGAAAATGAACAGTGACTTTCGGCAGTGGCTGAGATTTCTAGGAGTCTTAAAGGGCAGCTTAAATAAAGCAAGCCAGGCTGAAGGTGACTAAAGCATGAATTAGTCTTTCAGTCTTGATCAGGAGAAAGGTCATTGTTTCTTGGTAAGACATTACTGTATAAAAGCATTCTTGGCATTCTGACCTCCACATTTGCAAAATACACTTTCCAGCTTTATTTATCTTGAAGAAGAAACCCCAACACAGGGGCAGTAAGTCTGTGGATTCTTTCTGGATGGTTTGTAGGCCATCACCCATCACTAACACCCATCCATAGTCTCTAATGCATGATATACACCCTGCATAATCACCCTGTATAACATGCATTAGAGACTATGGATGGGTGTTAGTGATGGGTGATGGCCTACAAACCATCCAGAAAGAATCCACAGACTTACTGTGGCCTAACAGTCTGAGGTTCTTACCTTATCTTAGAAGCTTCTCAAGTGATAGAATTCATTACTGATATTTCTGGGCAAACTGTTATAAAGCAACAGTTTATGAACTGGGAGCAACAGACTGAACTGAAGCTGCACCCACTCATTATTAAAACAGCCGAAAGGGAATAAAAATGCATCTTACTACAAGCCATGTTTATTGCAAGAGAGATCTGGATGATAAGAAAAATCAGGATGGAGGAAACAAAATCTTAAGGAATATTAGATTATCTCAGCAAAAAGAATGCTCTGATCTTTTTTCTGTCTCTTTGCTGTGTTATGTATTTTGTTGTCTGGAGCACATGAGTGACATCATGAAATCAGCATCTATATCCAAGTTCAGGAGCCAGGAAATTAGAACCATGTCAGACCAGACATATGGACATTTTGTCATGCAGCCATGTTCTGTGCATGACTGGTTGACTTCAAATTGAGAGTGGAAGCTTTTCACTCACATTCATGTAAGACCACAGAAGACTGAGGTCAGTCAAAGTCCACTATAAAGAGTTGTTCTGAATGGTATCATGAAGTGTTCATACAGGATATCATGTAATCATTAGTAGATAGACACATCATGAGAACAATTAAATATGTGTTTAGAAACACATCAAGAGTTTAGTAACTGCACTTTTATTATACTGGGTAGATTATTCTGACCACCACTTATTCTGCTCACATAGGAGGTGGAATTTTTCTGTGCTATTTGCTTTCTTCTTTTAGCCAGGGAAATAGGAAAAGACACAAGGAAGACAGATTGCCCCCACCAGTCCTTGGATTGCCACTTGTCAGCCACTGCCAGGCTCAACCCAAAATTCCTCATTTATGAGAAATTTATTGCTGACAGTTGGCATTTTGTTTCTTCTGAGAAATATCTCAGGGTAATAAGAACACGGACAAACTCTTTCCATAATACTTTTTGTACTTTGTATGGACACTGTAAATATAAACAATCCATAGCAATTAAATTGTGAAAAGGAAACTGGGCTTATATGAGAAGAGTCAGCAATATTACAGATGGCATTAGCAGCTTTCATGACAGCA
Source organism: Tiliqua scincoides (assembly GCF_035046505.1). Classification (NCBI taxonomy): domain Eukaryota; kingdom Metazoa; phylum Chordata; class Lepidosauria; order Squamata; family Scincidae; genus Tiliqua; species Tiliqua scincoides. The sequence continues at coordinate 208,603,406 of NC_089823.1, read as the reverse complement.
GGAGGGAAAGAAATACTGAGTGAGCTAAAACAGTGAGCAGGAGAGAGAGAGAGAGAGAGAGAGAGAGAGAGAGAGAGAGAGAGAGAGAGAGAGAATAACACAGATGATAAACTGAGCATGATCAAGCCCCAAAGTTAAGTAACATTCCTATTAATTGCAATGGAACCTAAATGCTTAAATTTGGAGGAATTGTGCCCATATGTGGAACCATCAAAAACAAAAACTGCATGTAGATGGTTTTATTGCTATATTTGTTTTGATGGTGACTTTACTACCTTAAAGGTCCCATTTGATTATAAATACTTTAATAACTTGTGATGATCAGGGTCATAAGTCTCCTTTCATCTCTCCCCCCCCCCCAACCAGGCTGTAAGATTGGTTTGGTTGGCAACCTTCAGTCTTGAAAGACTATGGTATAAGCCTACAGCACCTGGTATTCCCAGGCGGTCTCCCATCCAAGTACTAACCAGGCCTGACCCTGCTTAGCTTCTGAAATCAGACAAGATCAGGCATGTCCCACCATGGTAAATGGTTCAGGAATTAAGAGCCTGATCCTGAACACTGTGCACCAGTATGCACTGTCACAAACATTTGCAAGCTCTTGCCATTGGTCCAGCGCTGGAGCTAGCTCAGCATGAGCCTTGCTGGGCTAGTTCTGGCACTGGGCCCATGTTCCACCACCTGGCGGTTGCCCGGACTGCTGGGCAGTGGAGAGGTTAATGGGGGAGGTGGGGGGGGAGGTGTTCTGAGGAGGGAGAAGGTGGATGGAAGGCGGGGAGGAGGCATAGTGGGGGAAGAAGTGGGGAGAGGCGGGACCAGCGGAGCTCCACAGTATTGGATCCTGAGCCCCATATCGGACTGTGCAGCCTGACACAAGACTCTCCGATCTGCACCAGCTCCAGAGCTGCTGCAGAATCGAGTAGCCCCATTGCGATGCCCCTTACTTCAGGGTAGGGGATGAAAGTCCCCTTCTCCTGAGGAGGCGGCAGTGGCTGCTTGGGGTGCATTGGATGCCATGGCAGCCATTTTGGAACCATGGCAGCCCCACGCTCCAGGCAGTTCAGGGTTGGGCTGTTACAACTTAATCATGAGCTGCCCAGAGCGTGGGGCTGCCGGAGTGCCAAAATGGCTACCACAGCATCCTATGCACAACTGGGCAGCCCATGGCAGCTTCTCAATGTCAATATGGCACGGATCACCGCGGCCAGGTCTTCACGATCCAAGTACAGCTGTAGCTAGCGTACCAGTCGAAGCTGAGCGAAGGCCCTCCTGGCCACAGCCACTGTCTGGGAATCCAGGAGTAGCTGTGAGTCCAGGCAGACCCCCAAGCTTCGGACCTCTCCTTCAGAGGGAGTGCAACCCCATTCAGTGCAGGACAATATTCCAGCACCTGCATCAAGGATTTCTGAACCAAGAGAACTTTTGCCTTGTCCGGATTTAAAGCCCAGCCTGAAACCACCACCATCACTTTGGATGTAGATAGAAGATCTACCTTTAAACTGATGCTCATCTGTGAACTTGGTTGTCGTCTTAAGTATACCAGTGCCACTAAGGGAAGCTCCTGTTGTTTCAGTCACACTGAGTTGTGCATTACTGAGCCCTGGATTGTTGTGTAAAACTTCATTTTTAATAGTTCTGTCACGATCTGAGTTTCCAGGCTTTCCGTAACATCCATGATTGTTGAGAAACTGGTAATTAAGCTGAAAGAATGGAAATCCAGCTGCTGCATGAATTTCTGAAGAAAACAAGTCTCAAAATATTGGCGGTTCTGTGCAGGGCATCATTTTTTTTTAACCTCCTCTAAATGGGAGAACCCACTGACTATATCCTGTTTTGCAATCTTTGCTTGCAGTCCTACTGCCAGTAATGAGATAAAGTCTCACTGGGTTCATGAGATCAGAGATGTTGCGCGTGTGTGAAAAAGTTCCCTAAGCCCTATGCTTCTTTATAGTATTATTGAGCATCCGTTTAGAATACCGTTTACAACACCGCCTTGTCCATATTTGGCAAGAGGACCAACAAGACGGCAGACTGGTTTGAAGCCCACTCTGAGGAGTTGACACCAGTCATTGAGGAAAAGAGGAGAGCTCAAGCAGCATACAAGGCCTGTCCCAGTGAGTGCAACCTGCAGGTCCTCCGAGCTGCTCGCAGCAAAGTCCAGCAGACTGCCAGGAGATGTGCTAACGACTACTGGCTCCAGCTCTGTTCCGAGATACAGATAGCAGCTGACACGGGCAACATCAAGGGGATGTATGATGGTATCAAGCAGGCCCTAGGTCCAACACAGAAGAAAATTGCCCCTCTGAAGTCTGCAACAGGCGAGGTCATCCAGGATCGGGCGCAGCAGATGGAACGCTGGGTGCAGCACTACTCTGAGCTATATTCCAGAGATAATGTAGTCACCGAAGAAGCGCTGAAGAACATTGAGTGTCTGCCTGTGTTGGAGGAGCTTGACAGTGAACCAACCCTAGAAGAACTTCACGTGGCCCTGGACTCCCTTGCCTTTGGCAAGGCACCAGGAAAAGACAGCATCCCTGCTGAAGTCCTAAAGTGCTGCAAAGAGATCATCGTCACTGAGCTGCATGAAATCCTCTGTCTCTGCTGGAGAGAAGGTGGAGTACCTCAAGACATGAGGGATGCAAACATCATCCCGCTGTACAAGAATAAAGGTGACAGGGGTGACTGCAACAACTACCGTGGCATCTCTCTCCTTAGCGTTGTAGGAAAGTTGTTTGCCCGAGTTGCACTAAAGAGGCTCCAGGTACTTGCAGAGAGTGTCTATCCAGAATCGCAGTGCAGATTTCGAGCCAACAGGTCCACCACTGATATGGTATTCTCCCTTAGACAGCTGCAGGAAAAATGCAGGGAACAACGACAGCCACTCTTTATAGCCTTCATAGATCTCACGAAGGCTTTCGACCTGGTCAGCAGGGACGGCCTCTTCAAGATTCTCCCCAAGATCGGATGTCCACCCAGGCTCCTCAGCATCATCAGATCCTTCCACAAGGACATGAAGGGCACTGTTGTCTTCGATGGCTCCACATCAGACCCCTTTGACATCCGAAGTGGCGTGAAGCAGGGCTGTGTTCTTGCACCAACCTTGTTTGGAATTTTCTTCGCTGTCATGCTGAAGCAGGCCTTTGGAACTGCAACAGAAGGCATCTATCTCCGAACCAGATCTGTCAGAAAGCTCTTCAACCTCTCCAGACTGAGAGCAAAGTCCAAAGTCCAGCTGAAATGTCTGCATGACTTCCTCTTTGCCGACGATGCAGCTGTCACTGCCCACTCTGCCAAAGATCTCCAGCAGCTCATGGATCGTTTTAGCAAGGCCTGCCAAGATTTTGGACTGACGATCAGCTTAAAGAAAATACAGGTCATGGTTCAGGATGTGGACTCACCTCCCAGCATTACAATCTCTGTGCATGAACTGGAGGTTGTCCATGACTTTGTGTACCTTGGCTCAACGATCTCCGACACTCTTTCTCTCGATACCGAGCTAAACAAACGCGTCGGTAAAGCAGCTACCACGTTTTCCAGACTCACAAAGAGAGTCTGGTCCAACAAGAAGCTGACGGAACATACCAAGATCCAGGTCTACAGAGCTTGCGTCCTGAGTACACTTCTGTACTGCAGCGAGTCATGGACTCTTCGCTTACAACAGGAGAGGAAACTGAACGCTTTCCACATGTGCTGCCTCCGACGCATTCTCGGCATCACCTGGCAGGACAAAGATCCTAACAACACAGTCCTGGAACGTGCTGGAATCCCTAGCATGTATGCACTGCTGAAACAGAGACGCCTGCGTTGGCTCGGTCATGTTGTGAGAATGGATGATGGCCGGATCCCAAAGGATCTCCTCTATGGCGAACTCGTGCAAGGAAAGCGCCCTACAGGTAGAACACAGCTGCGATACAAGGACATCTGCAAGAGGGATCTGAAGGCCTTAGGAATGGACCTCAACAAGTGGGAAACCCTGGCCTCTGAGTGGCCTGCTTGGAGGCAGGCTGTGCAGCATGGCCTTTCCGAGTTTGAAGAGACACTTGGCCAACAGTCTGAGGCAAAGAGGCAAAGAAGGAAGGCCCATAGCCAGGGAGACAGACCAGGGACAGACTGCACTTGCTCCTGGTGTGGAAGGGATTGTCACTCCCGGATTGCCCTTTTCAGCCACACTAGACACTGTGCCAGAACCACCTTTCAGAGCGCAATACCATAGTCTTTCGAGACTGAAGGTTGCCAATATATAGTGAGCATCATTCATTCTGCTGCAGGACTAACAGAGCATGTATCTAGTATTGAGGCTGCAATCCTAACCACACTTTCCTGAGAGTAAGCTCCATTGAACAAAATGGAACTTGCTTCTGAGTAGACCTGGTTAGGATCGTGCCCTTAGTAGATTTATAGGGGACGTATTACAAATAATACTAATTTGCGATTATCTTCCATATGTATGATGATATGCATTTAATTAGATATCAAAAATAAACAGATAATACCCCTTGCATTTCATAGGCTCTCACTGCGTGTGTGTATGTGCATGTGTGAAGCTATATACTTGTCAAAGAGGATAACACTTCATGCATCTTCGGAAGGGGATCGGCTTGCACGCGGAGGCTCCCTACAAAACTTTGTGCTTTGCATCTTCTCTAGCTATGCCACACCTGGACGTGAAACCACTTAGTGGTGCGTTTCTCATGCTTCTTGTTTCTAACGCAAAATCATGGAAGTAGATGCACAAGCATGGTCATTAAAGTGCAGCCATGTAGCACATGGACTGTCATTTTGAGCTGGGGGAAGCTCATGTTAAGGTAGGAAGGGAAAGCTCGGAATCACAGATGTGTTCCAGTGGCAATTCTATAGCACTATGGCAGCAATCTTAAGCATGCTTCCTAGGGCTATAACACCACTCTTGCTGCGCCTGAAAGATTTATCTACCTCCTTTTAGCTTGGCTTTTAACATTCCGTCTGATGTCCTGGAGAACTCGAAAGCTTGCTTCTGAAGACTTCATTCATTTGGGGATACAATTCCAACCGCAGCCTAGGAGGGGGTGGGTAAAGGGGGTAATTTGTACCAGGGCCCAGGGTCAGAAAGGGGACCCAGGAGCCAAAGGAGGGGGCCCAGAAATTTCCTGGGATCTTCCATTTTCCAATCTCACCCAGACTTACTGCCCACACAGGATGCTGGGGCATTACCATTGGCACATGGCAGCAACTACTGCCACAAGCCATACACACCAGGCCCAGGAACGCATACATTCCTTAACAGTGTCACATCTGGGGAGGAAACTGACCTGCTACAGTAGCTCTTTGGTTTATAGCTTACCATTAAGGAGTGTATAGGAGCTCAGCGACACAGCTGCGGGACTGCAGCTACTGCAGAAGTCAGTTTTGGTGTACACATGACACTTTCCATTCTAGTGTGAGCCTCAATACAGTGCTACTAATCTCCTGCAACAATTTTCTATACTTGAAATATTTTAGAGGGATGAGTGTGTTTGGTTTTCCGTATTACTGTATCTAGCTGCCAACGCCAGGCAGGCAGGTAGACCTGAGCTCTGCATTGGGAAGACTGGTAGATCTGGGCTCCAAAGACTATTCCTGCTGTTTTACCCCTATCCTACCCACCCCCACTGCCACTCCCCACTCTGTTTCACCTCCTTCCTCTTTGAGAAGGGGTCCAAAATAAACTTTGTAGCCCCTAATAAAATTCAGGGGCCCTGATCCCAAACCCATTTTCCTGGAAGTCTCATTGAACACAATGGGGCTTACTTCTGAGTAGATGCAGAGGATTATGCTGCAGGTTGGTCCTAATAAAGCTTGTTACCAGAGTGTGGCTTGGAGATATTTTTTTATTCCCCCTAAGGGGCCAACAAGGCTCCCTACAATTTTGACTGACTGGCCAGTCTCATGAAACTGGGTGACCCTTCTCAGCCTGGTGCGCTTGGGTCCGCTCTGCAGGGAAGAAGGGGCCACTTCTGCCCGCCTCTCTGAACAAGGGGCAGCAGAACAAGGGGGCAAGTGGGGCTCCCATCCCAGCAGCATAGAGACTCTGGCGTCACCATGGACTCCAGCAGGGAGAAGCAGCACCCTCAGCCTCCCAGGGTCCAAGCCTTTCCCATGTCCCAGGCCCATGCAGCTGCAATGCAGCCCCGATGTAAAGGAACAACCATTCCCTTGCTTTGGGGAGGTCTCAGTGACTGCTTCCCGCCACCGCAGGAGGCAGCACATGCCCCATTGGTGTGGAAAACTGATTGGGCCCCCAGTCCTTGCCCTCTGGAGAACAGTGACCAGTGTGCGCCAGAACCAGGCGATTCCCACGTGGCTGCTCCGCCTCCTTTTCCTTGGGGGGCGGGCGGTGATTGGGGGAGGCGAGGAGAGGCAGGGCTGGCGAGAGAAGGTGTACTAAAGCAGGCTAAGGAGAAGTGCACTACAGTAGCAGGAGTGGTGGGGCTGGGCACCGGCTCGCCTCCCTTGTCCTTCGCCTCGCACTACCATGGCTGAGACTCGGACGCTGAAGGTCCCTCCAAGGTAAGAGCTGTGGTTTCCTCTCTTTCCTCGCCTTGCGGTGGGTTTCCCCTCAAGGACGGGGGGGGTGAGGCAGAGCCTCCCCTCTGGAGTCCTTCGAAAGGCACCTCCGTGGGGGTGTGAGGCGCCCAAGCGCAGAGGAGCAGGCAGGCAGCGCGCGTGGGTTGTGGGTGCTTGGGTGCCTCCCAAGGACTCTGGTGGGGAGGCTCTGCCTCACCTGCCTCCCCGTGCACCACACGTCCGGGCTATGAGCGCTTGGGCGCCTCACAGGGCAGTGGCACTTTTCAAAGGACTCCAGTGGGGAGGCTCTGCCTCACCTGCCTCCCCACCGCAGGTTTGGGTTGTGGGTGCTGGGCGGCGGAGCTTCTCAAAGGACTCCAGAGGGGAGGCTCTGCCTCACCTGCCTCACCTGCCTCCCGACCCACCGCACCTCCCTGCTTCCCTCCAGCCTGCTCCCCGCCTTGCCCGGCTCCCTTCTTGGCTGCTTGAAGCGCGGCGGTGAGCGCCTGGCTTGGAGAGTTCAGGGCTGCCTGCGCCGCTGCCCACCTCGCTCTTCCCGGCAGTGGAGAGCTCCTCCCCGGAGGAGGCTCCGCTGGCCGGCCGCGCAGGCGGAGGTGGGCTTGGGTGTGTGGTTGCAACCTTTCCTAGCCGAAGCGCTCCAGCGCCTTCCTGGCGTGCTCCGCAGACCTGGCCAAAAGGCGCTTCGCACGGCGGCTGGTGGAGCTCGGTGGCCACTACGAGCTGCCTGCAAGGGGACGGTAAGGTCTCCGCTGTGGATGGGACGGTCACAGGGGATGCGGGGGGGGGGTGCCTTGCCCAGCCCAGCCCAGCGTGTGGGAATGAGATTTAAAGGGGGGAAATGGGCAGCATTTGAAAGGATCGGCCATCTTCTTAGTTCGAAACTCATTACTGCCAACCTCGACCCTTTTTGAGCCCAATCCTGGGCATGTCTACTCAGAAGTAAGTCCCATTATCGTCAATACTCCCAGGAAAGTGTGGATGGGATTGCAGCCTGAGCCCCCTCTGAACTCAGCTGAGCCAAACCTCTCACTGCCAACCTCTTCCCACAGCCTGGGCATATCTACTCAGAAGTAAGTCCCACTATAGTCAATGGGGCTTATGTGGATAGGATTGCAGCCTCAGGGCACAATTCTATGCGTGTCTACTCAGAAGTAAGCCTAATTGTGTTCAGTGGGGCTTGCTCCCAGGAAAGTGGATACAGGATTGAACCCCTACCTCATGCCTCATTCCGGTACTGAGGAGGGGATGCTTATAGGTGATGATTGGTGTCAAACGGGAGCTACATTCTTCCCGCCCCCTATAGAAATCACCATTTAAAAAGCCACCCAACCAACTCAGTGCCTTTACTTAGTGCTGCAGGTGAAATGATCCAAGGATGGAGGGGGGGGGGTGGTATGAAGCATGTTTTTTTTTATAAGGGAAAATGTGATTCTTGACCCCAGGGCACATGGAGATGGAGAAAAGCATGCAGGATCAGCAGAGGTGTTGAGGAAAACAAGGCAAAAGCTTTTTGCATGTGGCTTTTTTGGTGGTGTGTGTGTGTTTTGGGGGGGGGGTGTGACTTTAGAAGACTGAGCACTCCAGGAAATGAATGAGATGAGGTTTGCACATTGCTTTTTTGCCTTGCATAAGGCATCAGATGGTACAAGTAAGTCGGTCACAGAGCTGTGCTGCCTTTTGGGGTACATACTGTGTCCTAGTAAAAGGTTTCAGTGAATGGGGGTTGCCTTTCTCCTGGCTCATACACTTGCAGCATGTTCTGATGTAACATTGTTGCTGTGCCGGAATGAGGTCAACGTAAATTCCTCTAGCTGGGTTTTAAAAAGTGAGAGAGAAATGCAAATGAAATATCCTCAGGTTCTGCCAGGCTTTCAAGTGAGACATCAAATATACACACAGTGACATTTCAATAGCTGGGATGTATACCTGACTGTCCTGGATTGTCTGTCTGCCTCATGGTTTTATTATTTAAAGTATAAGCAGCTTCTCTTAACAGTTAGTTGTATTGTTAGTTTCAGACTTGGTGATGCTGAATTGTAGTAGGAGCTCTTAAGTATGAGGAGCTCTTAAGTATAACATGCAGTAGAATGTTTTTCTCATCGTGATTCCTGATTCTTGTGAAAAATAAAGCAGGCTAAAATGAACTAGGCTTTCCAAGTTGGAAGTTCCTTCTTATGATGATATGAATCATCAAGCAAGCTCATGAGTGTCCTTTTATTTTTCTCCACAAATATTTTGAAGAAACAGTTTCCTGGAAGGAGGAATCTGACCCATTTGCATCATATGTAGTAAGCTAGAGAACATTGCTTCTTATTTCTTTTTGTTGAATACATTGGCCAAGCAGGCTGTGCATACATCTCTATCTGACCTACATACACACATCATGTGTGTACTACAAGAAGCAGTGGATTTTATGATCTTTCCTTTTGGCTAATGAAACCTTTTTGCTCCTCTGGGCTAACACACCTCATCAAACAAACATAAAAACTATTATATGAAGTTAATGGTTCCTTAGTTAAAAATAAATAACTGGGCATCTTCAGGCCCCTTCATCTCTCCTTCACAGACAGCATCCTTCTCATACATATGTACCCATTGCAGCTTAATTAGCAGGCTACAAATACAGCAGACCTTAGCTCTTTTCACTCCACATCACATGTTTGAACAGCAGAGGGTGTAAATTGGAGTCAGTTTCCACCGTGCATGCAAAACGGATCAGAGAAAATATGGAACATGGTTATTGCAGGCTTCTGAATGAGTTGTCAAAAAAGGCATGTTTTAGAAATAAGCATTTATTTCAAACCTGTATTCTCCTGTAATTGGTAAGATTTCTTTTTTATAATTCTAAACCAGTCCTTAAGGACTATGAAATTTTGAAAGGTGAACAGTGGAACAGATCCAGAACAAAGTTTCCTTCCAGAAATTTGAGAGATAATACTTATTAATTGCTCATCTGGCTAATGGGATAAAGAACCTTTCCCCTTGTTTCAGATTGTGGATTCCACACAGTACATATAGTAGAGATTTGTCACCAGCTCACTAGTGCATTGACCCACTTGTGTTCATGTACAGTAAATACCTTTCAAAACATGCATTTGCCTCCATTATGCCTGGTGGTTTTAGCACGTGCACCTCGTATACTCTTAAATGTGTGACGTGAGTCTCAGTTAACCACTGCTGTTACAGCTTTGTGTAGCTTGATTCAAACTTATTACCTCTTTTTCATTTAGAATTGACATAGCTAAGGAGGGAATACGGTAGAAGTCTATAAAATTGTGCACCTTGTGTTGAGGGTGAACAGAGAGAACATTTTTCCTTCTCCTAATAGTAGAACTCGGCTTCATCCAATGTCATTCATTGGCAGTGGATGGAGGATACAAGGAAGACAAAAGAAAGAACTTGTTCATGCTATGTACAATTGATGCATGGAATTCATTGCCATATCGTGTGGTGATAGCCTCTAATTTAAATGGTTTTAAAGAGGGATTAGACAAATTTATGGAAGAGGAGAGCTCTGTTAGTAGGTATTAGCCATGGTAATGAATGGAACCTCCAAATTCAGGGGCAGTATGAATATGTGTTGCTGAGGTGTAAACTGCAGGGGAGATTTGTATGCCTTACTGTGGGATGTTGCAGAAGCATGTGGCTAGCTACAGTTGGAAGAAGAATTCTGGATGGTCTGATCTAGCAGGGCTCTTTTCCTATTATGCCACAACTCTTGGATTTAAGTTGACTGCCATCTGAACCTATTAGGTGGATGCAAGTCCTACTAATTTCCATTAATGTGTTGACAATCAGTGTGCTAGTTACTCTGAAGTCATTGACAACTTAAACAGTGTTTTGAAACCATCCATGACACAAGTAACAAGTTGATTAGGCTTCTGGAAGTCTGTTTTATATATGGCTTCATAGTAATGTAGTTTCACTCCCCAAACTATATCAAAATTCAATTCAGCTATATTTAAAGTTTAGAACTTCCAGTTCTTACTACAATGCAAAAAGTCTTTGTTTTCCTACAATGTTAGGAAAGATGCAATTGTAATATTAGCCTAGAAATTAAAAGTGAAGTTTTGTTTTAGAGTGAAGCTTGGTGACTCTTTGAGTATTTGAGATTTTTATGGACCTAAAATGCTGTTTATAAAATGCTTTCTGGTTCACATATAGTACAATTGAAGTGTTTGGGTTTAAGTACCCTATGATTGGATGTTAAGATTTGCTGTACCATCTGAATAAATGCTTTGAATATGATGAGTACAGACTGCTTCTCCAGCACAGTGTCATCAAACATGATAGCGTCCTGACTGGTTGCATCCTGACAAGTAAGTCCACCCTCAGGGGCTCCTTCTGCAAATGGAAGGAGCATTCTACTGGCCCAAATAGTCTTTGAGCAAGTAGAATGCTCCTTCTGTTTGTGGAGGAAGTTTTTGATAGTGAAAACACTTGTTAGGAAGCTACCCCATATTTTAAACTGCTTATAAGATTACAGACAGAAATGTATGCTTGCATTTTCAATATTGGAGAGCCATAACCCTTGAGCTCAATTTTGCATTTTACGAGGGTCGCCCAGAAAGTAATGCACCACATTTTTTTCTTCAACAATTATTTATTGAACACAATGAAACTTACACACAAGAAAGAATGATGTTTCTTCTACACTCCCTATTTTTCCACGTAATCTCCGTCCAGTTCTATGGCCTTCCTCCAGCGAGACACAAGGGCATGTATGCCCTGTCGGTACCACTCCTTGTTCTGGTCACGAAGCCATTTCTGCACTCTGCGAATCACCTCTTCGTCATCCTCAAAATGTCTTCTGCGAATGGCATCCTTTAATGACCCAAACAAGTGGAAGTCTGAGGGAGCTAGGTCAGGGCTGTAGGGTGGATGGGGTAACACAGTCCAACCCTGTTTAGTGATGTGTTCCGAAGTCCTCAAACTTGTGTGAGGCCGAGCGTTATCATGTTGAATCAAACATTCACCTGGGTTGTTATGGCGCCGAAGTCGCTGGAAGCGCTTCTTGAGTTTGGTTAATGCCTTCACGTAAGCTTCAGAATTAATGGTGCTGCCTCTTGGCATCACATCAATGAGTATGACGCCCTCACAGTCCCAAAACACAGTGATCATGACCTTACCGGCGGAAGCAGTTGCTTTGAATTTTTTCTTCTGTGGAGATTGAGGATGACGCCATTCCATCGACTGTCGTTTTGTTTCGGGCTCAAAATGGTGAACCCAGGTTTCATCACCTGTCACAATCCTGGATAAGAAAGCTTCCCCCTCATCTTCAAAACGTTTCAGCAACTCAGAAAAAATGTTTTTTCTGAGAGATTTGTGGTCCACCGTAAGACAGCGCGGAACCCATCGTGCACACACTTTTGAGTAATCAAGAGCACGGATGATTGCATCCACACTTCCTTTGCTGATTGACAGCTTCAGTGCCAACTGCCTAGTCGTTATGCGTCGGTCCTCGCGAATGAGCACATCAGCAAGCTGCATCTTGTCAGGTGTGACAGCTGTGGATGGCCGCCCCGAACACTGCAAATCTTGGAGCTCTGCCGAACCGCCTTCTAATGGCCTCACCCTCTGTGCCCAGCGACTAACCGTACTTCTGTCGACTGCAGATTCTCCATAAACTGTACACAAACGTTTGTGAATGTTCCCAACAGTTTCTTTCTCCGCAGTGGAAAATTCAATGACGACACGCTGCTTGTAACGTACATCACTTACAGACGCCATTTCGAAACACTGCTGCAGCTACGCTATCTGTCTGAAGAAACCAAAAATTTGTGTGCACACTCCTGAAAATTCAAATAATGTATATCTAAAGTTTCACATTCGTACCATTACTGTAGGCTGAGAAAAAAAATGTGGTGCATTACTTTCTGGGCGACCCTCGTAGCAAGTGGACATTGTAGTCTTAAATAGTTTTTAGCAAGCAAACTTTCCTTTAGCAAGAACATTGTAGTCTTAAATAAGGTACAGCCAGATATAATTCTGAGAAAGGCCAAAATTAAAAGCGATAATATGCAAGAACTCTTGCACCAATGCAGTGTCACATGTAACAGTGCTGCAACAATGCATTGACATGTCAAGCATGTAGCATGCATAGAGTGGAGAGTTATGTTGTGCAAGACCTTGAACAAATTAGATGCGACTGGGACAGGATGGAAGAGCAATGGCACCAAATGCAATCTTATTGTTGTCAGCTGGTATGAGGATGCTATAAGAGCAAAGTGTAAGGCATTGTACGGGAGCAATGTGGGGACCAAATTTCTAGGTCCATAGCTCAAATGGAGTGCAGGATGCTGACTACTTTGCCCCAGCACAAGGGGTCTTGCCAGCAGGCTAGTACTAATAAGATTGGGCTCACAATATGCAGGAATCCTTTACAGGTACGGGGGGGCCATATCCATAGACCCTGTATCCGCAGGTTCAGATATACATGGATCAGGTCCGGGCCCCTCAGCACATGCCCTCCGTGCACACCCCCTCTGGAGACAATGGGAGCTCTGCTCCCCTCACCTCTGGAGGCGCTTCTGAGCTCAGCGGAGACCGGGGACATCTGTCCCCGGCCTCTGCAAAGCTCAGACTGAGCTCAGCAGGCAAAAACTTCAGCAGAAAGTAGAAGTGATGTTTTTAATACCTGATAAGGCATTGGGAGGCCTGGGAAAGCCTTGGATGTCCCCAGCTTCTGCTGAGCTCAGAATCCCTTCTGGAGGAAAGAGGGGGCAGCCCCCTGGGACTAGAGCAGCCATTTTCAACCACTGTGCCATGGCACACAGGTGTGCTGCGAATGGTCCCCAGGTGTGCTGCGGGAATTTGGGAGGGGGTCATTTATTAATAGGACCATTGGGGGATGTGAGCCCACATTGACAGCACAGTGTGCCCTGTCAGTTGTCAAAAAGCTGATGGTGTGTCTTGACCATTTTGGTGCCTTGTTAGTGTGCCGTAAGATGAAAAGGGTTAAAAATCACTGGACTAGAGGGACAAGTGTTTTCCTGTGTCCATGGTTTCAGCTATCCATGGGGGGGGGGTGCGGGGTTCTGGAATGGAACCCCTGCAGATAAGGAGGCACATCTGTATTTATTGGTGACATTCAGTGTGAATGTCTGAAGTTAATAAGCAATTCCATAAGTAGTCATTATAGCTGAAGGAGCCAAGGACCTTCTCCCTGTGTAAGCAAACCGCAAATGGCAAACCTCCAGAGAGCCTTCCTATTGTGCTAGTTTTCTGCTTGTATGACATTTGCTGTGTAGGAAACCCATTGAGATGTCTGATCATCCACCTGAAGTCTGCTGTGGTATGGTTCATTCTACCACCTCAGAATTCTACCACCTGATTCTGCTGTGTATGTATACTCAGACTGGAGCATGGGGAAATTCCAGGTTGCAGTTGGCAAGAGAGCGACTGCAATATAGAGATAGGAGAGACTGTGTTATATAAAGACTGTGTAAAGACTACTGAAATAATGTGTATGAAGTGCTTTGAGCACTTTAAAGCAGGGGTGTCAAACTCATTGCATACAGTGGACCGAATAGCATTCATGATGCCTGCTAAGGGCCAGAAGTGATGTCATTAAGCAGGAAGTGATGTCATCAAACAGGTCATAACAAAAAATAACCACTTTTTCTCACTTAGGAACTTCACATGACAGAAGAGAAAATACACAAATCTTGATCATATTTCAAGTTATGGGAGAGTCCAATTTTCACGCGGGCTGTCCTTTCAGCAGTAACATCTTAGCCCTGCTCAGCAGCTGAGGGCATGAGGGCCGGATTAAAAGCTTCCACAGGCTGCATCCGGCCCTCGGGCCTTATGTTTGCCACCCCTGCTTTAAAGTATAGTAGTTGGCAACCTTCAGTCTCGAAAGACTATGGTATCCGCTCTGAATGGTCGTTCTGAAACAGTGTCTAGTGTGGCTGAAAAGGCCGATTCGGGAGTGATAATCCCTTCTACACTGGGAGCAAGTGCAGTCTGTCCCTGGTCTGTCTCCCTGTCTATGGGCCTTCCTTCTTTGCCTCTTTGCCTCAGTCTGTTGGCCAAGTGTCTCTTCAAACCAGGAAAGGCCATGCTACACAGCCTGCCTCCAAGCGGACCACTCAGAGGCCAGGGTTTCCCACCTGTTGAGGTCCACTCCTAAGGCCTTCAGATCGCTCTTGCAGATGTCCTTGTATCGCAGCTGTGGTCTACCTGTAGGGCGCTTTCCTTGCACGAGTTCTCCATAGAAGAGATCCTTTGGGATCCGGCCATCATCCATTCTCTAGAGGGTAGAGCCTGAAGATAACATCCACAAGGTTGCCAGTTCGAGGCCACCGGCACCGTGCGACCTTGAAGCAGCTGACAAGCTGAAGCCGAGCTATTCCATCTGCTCTGAGCGTGGGAGGATGGAGGCCAGAATGTGAAGCCAGATCAGAATGAAACACCTGAATGTAGTGGTTCTTGAAAGAAAGAACCTTCTTTCAATTGTAAAAATCCCTATTTAATAAGGGATTTAAATAAACCTGCCTATGTAAACCGCCTTGAATAAAGTCTTGAATAAAGACCAAGAAAGGCGGTATATAAATACCTGTTATTATTATTATTATTATTATTCTCACAACATGACCGAGCCAACGCAGGCGTCTCTGTTTCAGCAGTGCATACATGCTAGGGATTCCAGCTCATTCCAGGACTGTGTTGTTTGGAACTTTGTCTTGCCAGGTGATGCCGAGGATGCATTGGAGGCATAGTATAGCACTGTATAAATCAGGGGTGGCCAACCTTTCAGCTATGGCTTTCAACTTTAGGGCTCCTGGACCTTTTAAGCAATTGTGTAGCACAGGGAATTTCAGCTTTCATCTGAGACATGACAGGCTTCACTTGCTGAAATTCCCTCTGCTGCACAATTGCTAAAAAGGTCCAGGAGCCCTAAAGCTGAAAGGTTGGCCACCCCTGATATAAATATTATGGCTGTGGTCCTAAGCAGACTTACTAGAAGTGAGCCCAATTACATTCACCGGGACGCCTTTCTTAGTAGAATTGCAAAAAATTCCCCCCATTGCAGTCCCTCCTAATTTGGCCCCCTGTGCCATGGTTCTAGACTGGGTTGCATCCATCCATCCTCTCATACACAAACATGACTGCTGTTTCTCAAATATGTAACACTTCCTCTAACTTCTGGTGTTAAAAGTGTTTACTAATGACAAGTTTAATGTCATTTGTAAACTTGACCCAATGTTCTGGAACCAAACAGTCCGATCCCATATATGTAGGCATTAGGAGGAGGCTGTCCATGCTGGAGAATGAAACTTTCTTACAAGAGAGATGATAGAGGCTTAAGTTTATGCAACTTATTGGTCAGCAAAATATTTCCATATTTCTGGAATCTGGGGTAGAGATTTCTCTCTGTTGTAAGGCTACCGCTCTGAATAGTTTCATTCCTATGGTGTTCAATTTCAACCCCATTATGAATTATAAAGAGATTGAAGATGTCAGAGGCTGGTTTTATGGCATAACTTTGCAGCATCAAACCAATAATAAGCTTATATGTACACTGTGATAGGAGCAGAACTTCAAGTGGTCTTTGTGGCAAAAGATTTTGGACGTATACCCATGCCTGAGCTAGTGTTTTCAGGGAAGATGTCTGAAGAACTGAATCAACTGGAAGCGAAAAGTGATGAAATTCTATAAGTTATAAACTAATTAAAAATGAACACGCTCGTCGGTCTGGATGTTGTTTACTCAGAAGTTCTAGACTGAGACAATCAACAGCATCATGTCTGATTTCTTTAACAAAACTATGAATAGTGCCTCTGGTAACTATGACACTGCTGGTTCGCCAAATGAACCCAGAGACTGGCAGCCCAATTCTAACAAAAGCCTCCTCTGCATCCAGCATGGAAATAGAGGCTGCTGGATGCCTCTGCCCTTCCTCCAGGGTAAGCCCCAGGGTGAGTTCACAGAGTGAAGCATATACAGGACCCTGAGCTCCACTGGCATTCCTGGAGGGGGGCAAAATGCTGAGTTTTCCAGGCACTTGAACACTTGTGTAAAGTGATCTCTCCCCCTTGCCTACAGATCCATTCGGAACAGTGAGAGAGAAGTGGAGGAGACATCCTAAGCCATCTATGCTTAGTAATATTTCAGTTCTGTGAAACACATCATATCCCTTGAGAAGCAGGTCAGCAAGATGAGTTCTACAGATTTTATATATTGGCAACCTTCAGTCTCGAAAGACTATGGTATCGCGCTCTGAAATTTTATTTCAGATTTTATTGAATGGAATAAAAGCATTCAGGACCTGGGACGTTAAGGAAGAAGGAATGTATGTTAAGTTTTGATTCACCATTCTGTTCACTTTCCAAGATGACATCTAGCATAAAGCTGGTACTATCGCAGCTCTGATGAAGAGCAGATGCAAAGTCTTCCAAATTCCATTTTGTGCAGGAAAGGCAACATTATGCTACTTTTTAAAAACAGAAAGCTGGTGTATACAGCTCAATCGTAAGTACATCCCCCTTCCTGTCATTGCAGCCACACCAGTGGAGTGTACGCTGTGGCGGGAGTGTACGCTGTGGGTCCCTGCAGTGGCAGGACTGTCTGGAGGTCTCCTTGAGATAAGGGAACTTTCATTCCCTTACCCTGGGGAAAGGGCGTGAGGTTAGGATTCAGCACATGCTGGTGCTACTGGATCCACCCATCGCACCTCTTGCCCCAAATTCTCCCATTTCTCATCTTCCCTGTCCTGTTCTATCCACTCCTGCCCCTGCTGCCAGCTTGCCATCACTGCCAGAGGTAGCTGGCAGTGGCAGCAGAAGGCCTCCGGCAGCACGCCTATTTGTGGCAGTGCACCCACAATGTGCACACCGCCATATAGCCATTTATTACAGTGGAACTGCTATCATAAAGGGCAATGCAGCCCTACATTGGATTGGGCTGATACTGAATGTTTGTCTGGGTTAGCCATGACCTATAATACTAGAACCAAGACACTTCATGTTCACACCACTGGTTCGCTCAAGTACTCCTGGCAGCTACTGTATAGATGCTACGTTATTGTGTTCTAAATATTTTGCAGATTTAGACCACAGTTAACATTTACATTATGCATGGGGTTTGCATCCACAACAAATAACAAAGACATTTGCTAGAGGTATTTATAGCTGACTGTTTGACTAACCATCTGTGCTTTCTCTGATACATAGGACTGAACAAAATTTTAATTCCAAGCAATCATAGCTTTAACTCCCAACTGCATACTGCAGCTTTCACATGTCCCTCTCATAGGTTCAGGACCCATTCCTACCCCCTGCCAGCCCATAGCTACAGCACTGCTGCCAGAGCATGCTAGGAGACAAGAATTTACTTTTAGGAAATGTCAGAAATGATGTGTCTTGCACGTGACACTTAGGCCCCAATCTTATTGGGATCTTGTGTTGCCGGAATGAATGTCCCAGTGGCACAAGGCCCTTTATGGCAGCATAAATCTGGGCCATCATTGCTCGCTTGCAGGCCACTGCCACAAATGGTAGCTGTGTGACAGATGCGGCAATGGCTCCAGAAACCTCTATCTGTGCCAGTAAGCTGGCAGTGGAGGTGTGTCATGGGCAGGGACGGGGAGGGCAGAGATGGATTGGAGGCATGACGGGGCAGGGATGGAGAGGGGGGAGTGGATCTTGTTGGCACAGGAGTGCACCAGATACTTTCCTCTTTCCCAGGACACCCCACACCAATCTTTCCTCTTAACATATGCCAGCAAAATAAATAAATGTTAACTTGTTCCAAAACCATTCCAACCTCATCCCAAAATCACCTTAAATGCCAAATACCATAGGGCATGGTTCCCAAACTGTGCATCACAATGCCTTAGGGCAGGGGTCTCCATACTTTTGGCCAGAGGGCCGCATCAAATACCTGGAGGACCGGAAAAACAACTTAAATATAAAATTTAAATAAATAAGAGATGGAACTTAGATGAGTGAATAAATGAATGAATGGGTTCATTCATTCAACCTCTCTGGCCCTCAGAACACCCTCCAGACACAATCAGAGCACAGTTCTGGTCATGTTCAGTTGAGTGGGCCAGAGGCTTTCAGGGGAAAAGAAGTTGGCCGCGGGCCGCAGCTGGCCCCCGGGCGGGGTTTGGAGACCCCTGTCTTAGGGCATTGCAAGGCACTTGCTGGGTTGTCATAGGCTTTACTCACTGCCCTGGCAGGGACTCTGTGTCTTGCTGCTCCAAACAGCATTTGGTGTGTTGGGAAGAGCTCCAGCACGTGAAAGCCACATGCTGGGAAAAGTCATCCTGCCCGCCTGGGCCCTCTTACATTTTGGGCCTCCAAACTCAGAAGTAACGTCATTGCAAGTTGCTTCCAGGAGCCGGAGGCTGCAAAAGCAATGTGTGGGCGCGTCACAGGGCCCAACAATTTGGGAATCGCTGCAATAAAGAAAAAGTTTTATAGCATGATAAAATAAAACAAACAACAAATTGTAACAACATTGTACAGCATCAATGAGGTGTGAAAATGGAACTAAGAAAATGTTTCAGAAGTTCTAGTATCGCATAATGAGGTTTAGCACCTCAAGCTTTAGTTGCAAACTATGAGTAACTCTCTTTCACTGTTATCTAATTTTCCTGTGGTTTTTTTTAGATGCACTGTAAAAGGGGAGCATGTAACACATGCCTTGAAAGTGTGGGGACGCACTATCAAGATTTTAAAAATGGGTTATGTCAGAATGCCAGATGCAAGGGGGGGCACCAGGATGAGGTCTCTTGTTATCTGGTGTGCTCCCTGAGGCATTTGGTGGGCCGCTGTGAGATACAGGAAGCTGGACTAGATGGGCCTCTGGCCTGATCCAGTGGGGCTGTTCTTATGTTCTTATCAGGCAGTGTGTGTCTCTCACAAAGCAGGGCACCTTTTCTTGAGCTGTGCTCAAGGTTTCAAGGCCTCAAGGTTCTTGAAGGCCTTTACTAAAGCCCACAGGAGGAAACTTGAGTAGGGGACCTGTTCTAAATCTCTGTTCTACCAGGGGGAGAAATTGAAAATTTGATCTGACCTCCTGAAACTTGTTCCTGGGCATTCAGGAAATTCATTTCCTTTTCTGTCTCCAGAGTTCAAAGCGCAGGGAAGGTCTGCCTATTGAGTAAAATGGGAAGTAGAGCCTGCCTCCATGAGGGACTTGATCCTGCCCTCCCCACTGTTTCCAAACCGTGTATGAAAAATCTTGGAATGGCTATAAAGGGATACGCTTGCTATGCGCAGTATGGATAAGTGAAACACCTTAGTAAACTTACTGATAAAGTGGGAAACTTTGTGATGTGATGTAAATCATCACTTTTCTTAATATTTAATATTGAAAATGGGTGTAGCAACTCAGTGTGTGATCTGGCATACTGTTCTGCCTTTTTTGAGAGGCAGATGTCTGAATGGAACATACTTCAAAAGAGCCAGAAGAGGTAAGGGGGGGGGGAGTGTCTGACTACAACATCCACAAAACATGGTATGTCTACTGCGGTGTGGAAGTAGCAATGCAATTTCTTTTGCAGCTTATTGCAGAGAAGCATCAAATAGGTGTCACAAGGAGCACATCTGGAAGGGATATTAGTGAGAGGTACCTTACTTGGCTAGGAGATTGAAAGACTTCTTCCAACAAAGGGAGGAGGGAAGTTCTACCTTTGAGTTACATGTTTAGATAACCCTGGGGGAACAGGGTTATATAATACAGGGGGAACCCTGTGTATATCTTAAGAAATTTCAGGTTGCACTGAAACAATATACAGCAGTGTTTTTCAGTGCTGCTCCCCAACATACCACTTGCTGCCACACTGTCCTTGGAGGTACCACCAGAAGTAACTGGCGATGACATCATAGCAAGTTACTTCTGGGTTTGGAGACTGCGATGGGACTGGCTCCGTAAAGTAAGAGGCTCTGTACAGTAAGAGTACAGGTTAGTAAGAGGCTCAGGGTACATAGGCAGGCTTCTTCTTGCACTCGAAAACTATGTGCTAGAGCTCTGCCCACTGGCTTGAGCCTCCTAGCATCATTGGATGCTCCTGTCTGGGCCTCACTGCTGGGCGGTGGGCACTACACATACCACCCAACACTGCCCAACATACCACCGGTGGTATGCATACCACTAGTTGAGAACCACTGATATACAGGCGGCTGCGAATTTTCATCTGTGGATCTGGCTCAGGTGCGGGTCCCTAGACCCATGTTGATCCAGACATGGATCAGCCTGGACCCTCTGGAGGTGAGGGGAGCTGTGTTCCCCTAGCCCCTGGAGGGTGTTCTGAATGTCGGGGAGGCCACATACGTCAAAACCAGAAGTGATGTTTTAAGGCCTTAAAAGGCCTTCGGAGGGCTGGGGAGGGTTTCCTCAGCACTCCAACAGCCTTTTTAGGCTTTAAAAAGTCACTTTTGGTTTTGATGCAAAACCGAAAGTGAGCTTCTAAGGCCAGAGGCACCTTTAATCCTCCAGAGCAGGGGTTTGGGCACTTGCAGCCCTCAGGGCATCCCAATCTGGCCTGCAGGGAGCCCCCAGTTTCCAATGAGCCTCTGGCCCTCCAGAGACTTTCTGAAACCCGTGCTGGTCTGAGGCAACTGCTCTCAGAGTAGGGCAACTGGTTAAGTTCCACTGCTTGCAGTTTCACATCTGTGACAGTGATGGAAAGGCCAGCCTTCCTTTGTGCAAAGCCTTTTATAGGCTTTGAACTATTGGAGGACCTTCATTCATTTGTATAAGTTCAAACTCTAATATACACACTTATGTAAATTTATATAAATTTATTCAAATTTGAAATGTAAATTAATTCTTTTTTTCCTGGCCCCTGACACAGTGCCAGAGAGATTATGTGGCCCTCCTGCTGAAAAGGTTTGGTCACCCCTGCTCCAGAGGGTGTTCTGAGCACCAGGGAGGATGCGTGCGGCGCAGTTCTGGTCGCCGCATCTCAAAAAAGACATAGTGGAAATGGAAAAGGTGCAAAAGAGAGCGACTAAGATGATTACGGGGCTGGGGCACCTTCCTTATGAGGAAAGGCTACGGCGTTTGGGCCTCTTCAGCCTAGAAAAGAGACGCCTGAGGGGGGACATGATTGAGACATACAAAATTATGCAGGGAATGGACAGAGTGGATAGGGAGATGCTCTTTACACTCTCACATAATACCAGAACCAGGGGACATCCACTAAAATTGAGTGTTGGGCGGGTTAGGACAGACAAAAGAAAATATTTCTTTACTCAGCATGTGGTCGGTCTGTGGAACTCCTTGCCACAGGATGTGGTGCTGGCATCTAGCCTAGACGCCTTTAAAAGGGGATTGGACGAGTTTCTGGAGGAAAAATCCATTATGGGGTACAAGCCATGATGTGTATGCGCAACCTCCTGATTTTAGAAATGGGTTAAGTCAGAATGCCAGATGTAGGGGAGGGCACCAGGATGAGGTCTCTTGTTATCTGGTGTGCTCCCTGGGGCATTTGGTGGGCCGCTGTGAGATACAGGAAGCTGGACTAGATGGGCCTGTGGCCTGATCCAGTGGGGCTGTTCTTATGTTCTTATGTTCTAAGGCCTCTGGCTTGTGGTACCTGTGGGGGTTCCAGGAATGGAACCCCATGGTTAGTGAGGGTCCACCTGTACAGTATAAATAGTGAACAAAATATTTGCTTTGCAGAGTCTTAATGCAAAATACATCTGCTCCTAAAAATATTTGTTTCCTTACAGATGTAACAGATGGATCTGCACATGTCACAAGGAATGCTAATTTTAAACATTTTCCAATTAATACTAAAGGAACACTAATAAAGTTGGTATTGTGCAGCACACTGCATTTTGCTGTCATCACAGCTGCAAACAGTTTACAAATACCCACTGATGATATTCTGCAATCATTGCAGTCTGGAGAAGGTGTATTCAATAAATTCTGATCCTGTTAAGGCCTACTGCTTTTAATCATTAAATTATGATCCATCATCTAAGCTTTTGGAACAAGGGAAACACTTCTCCACGCGGGTTATATCTTGGTAAAGTCAACTGCTCAATCACAATGAACATAGTGGTGTTTTCCAATGAAGCCCACGCTGCAATTAAACTTCCACTATAGCACATTCATCACCTTCTGCTGAAAATGAAATTAAAAACTGCAGAGTTTCTTTAAAAGATGCAAATTACAATCCCAGCTCTGCTTCCCGGTTTTTAAGGACAAGGATGAGTTTGCCTCTGCAGGCAAATGAGACCATCAGAAACCTTGAAAAATTCTGAATTCTTAACCCGAGATTCTGGGGAAGCTGATTCAAGGATGATCACATAAATAGCATTAGGGGTTTTGTTGCTTTGATTAGCATGAACAGGTTTTTTCAATGTTTTTATTTGATTTTACTTGTAGTTTGACAGAAGACGTTAGAGTTCCTTAATTACTGATAACGTTTCCCTTAATGGCTTGGAAATCTTTCTTTTGCCTTTTTGGCTTGCTGTAAAAGCCTGTTTGCTTCCACCGTGCCCTGCAGTATATTGCAGACACATATGTATTCAGTGCTCCAGTCCAAAGAAAATTAAACCCTGTAGCACCGCCTCTGGACTTCTCATGCCCCAGGGAACTAGGAAGTGCCTAATAGGATAGAGCTCTTTTGGGATTCATCTAGAGGGGAGAGCCAAGTTTCTCCTTGGGGAGAAATTCTGAGCTAAGCCAAGAAGGAGGAAATAATAGCACCCCTGAAATCAGAGCAATTGCAGTAGTGGTTTGCAGAAGAAATGAAAGCACGAATGAAGGAAAGTTTGGAAACCAGAGGAAGAGAATCATGTTCCATCAGAAGCTACAAGAGATCCAAGCTGATCCAGAATCCTAGCTGCAGCGGTTGCTAGAGGGACTGACCAAGGATATTCACAGGGTAAATGATTAGCTGACAAGCTTGGACAGCGGAATATTGTGGGCTATAGCTGCGAAGTGAGTGGCTTCATAAATCCAGGAGCAGATAAGCAGTGATGAGAATGAAAAGCTAAAGGGTCAGCTTCAAGGGCTGGGAAACTACAGAATGTAAACAAACAAAAGTGCAGACCACACAAGATGTGAATGTCTTGAAGGGGGCCTAGCTGTAGTCTGGAACAAGGAATAAAAAAAAAACCCTTTATAGACCTTTTACAAAATCAGATGTCTCCAATGATAGTCTTAACGGGAGAGTTCAGATCCATATCTGTCACGCTCTACAGGCAGGCTTATACAGTGGAAATAATCCAGAGCCCCATACGTGAGGACAGCAAAATGGTGGTAAGCTTATCTGCCCCACTTCAAAATCATCCCCGGTATAAGTGATTGAGATGAGGGAGAAAATGTGCTCTGGATTAAGGCTCTTTGCAGGCTTTAGATCAGCAGTTTGAACCATGGCACAGGTCAGAGTCGTCCAAGAACCAGGGCAAGAGAGGCAAGAAGAAAGTGAAAGATGGGCCTTTTGCAGAAAGGTCAGGGGATGCTAAGAGGTTTGTTAGCCTGGTTTACTAAGATGCAAGGGGCAAAGCTTGACAAAGGGTCCAGTCCTATCTAAATGTTGCTTTCAAGGCTCAGCAATAACATGGGTTTCACTGCATCTTGCAGGCAGTTGGAGGCCAAGTAAAATATTTTTTTACTTTAAAAAAAAAAATTTTTTTTTACTTGCCCTGCTATGCACTCACATGGCCACCATTGGGTTTGCTTGGATCTGCGTCAACTATTTTGCTGGTGGAAGTCCAAGCAGACTCAACGGGGCTTGTTGAAGTGGTCAGGATATCAGTGGAGAAGTTTCTGTGAGTACACTCTTACCACCAACCCATTACATGCCTCCCAAGTGCCCCAAAGTCCTGTCCCCAATCCTCCCTCCTACCTCCCTGCCCCGTTCTGCCCATCCCTGCTCCCACTGGTGACTTACTGACTGGTGGGCTCTGGTAGCAAAGCTGTAGCACTGAGCAGCTGCAGTGCCCGCACCATTGGCAGCCATTTTACAACTGCTCTGCTGTCATAAATGCCTCCATGCACAAGCCCAATCCTAATTAGGATCAGATTGCTTGGAGTTCTTTACTGAGAGGCTCCATTTAGATATAACAACAAACTAAGGTTTGTAATGATTTTGAGGCACCAAACTTGGGCACTCCCTCCCCCCCTTTTCTAAATATGTGATGGGAGGAGGTTAGAAGCTTTCGCTTTTAGTTTATGGCAAACCGTATTCGACCATACTATCTGGGTATGGCAAAGTGTGATTGTCTCAGATTGTAGTTTGCCTGTAAACCAGATCAAGCTACGACCTGAGATTTTGGTTTGCAGACAAATTATGGTTTGAGCAAACCATAGATTGCACCATTCAGCTGCCAGAAACATTTACCCCTTTTATATAAAGTCACTTTCCCAGTCTACATATGGACATGAATACATCAAGACCACCATCTTTTCAGTGTTTCTCTGGCATCTGAATGATGCAATCTTGTCATTTTATCTACAACAAAATTTTGTCATTTTGTTAATGACGATCTGATGAGAGAGAGTTTTTGTTTGGAGATTTGTCACTTCAGAAAAAGGGAGGTACTATTATAAATGCACAAATAGTTAACCACCTTATAGGCTGTTGTCCTGTTTTCTTGTCCATATATAATCCTTTCTAGGATAAATTACAGGGTAGTATGGAGACCAGACCTTCTTCTGAGAGGGTGATGGTGTTTGACTGTCTTGTTTAGCATGAATGGGCCAACTGCTGAGGTTTTCCCAGATGATTGAACAGTCAGGAACTTGACAGAGGAACAGTAATGTAGCTTAATAGTCTCAAAATCTTTTGGTCCTGCTTTTCAAATGTGATACTGATCAGAGCTAGTGAGAAAGATGGAGAAACAATTTGTAGCAAGTTTGCGATTAGACAGAAGTGGAGAATTTCAGGCCCAAATGGTTCTTAGTTGCTGTCCAAGTCATCTCAGAATTGCTGCCTTCCACCCTAAATATCTCTCATGCAAACTCAGCTGCTTGGTCCTCCCCCAGGTGGCTAGAGAGAGAGAGGAAGTTGCTGAGCAGAGTCAAAAAACCCCTTCCCTTCAACTTCTCTCATAGCAGCCTCTGCCCTCTGTGTAGGTCCTGTTTAAAATGAAGAGCTGACCAGGAAGTATGCTGACCTCCCAGCATGCTCCATTCTTCTTGTGCATTTCCAACAGGACCCATGGGGAATGTGAAGGCTGTACCCTGAGCATCTAAAGGGAAGGAGAGATGAGAAGTTCTACTTGTCCTTATCTTGGCCCACTTGGTTGCTTTCCTTGGCAGCCAGGTGGACAGGGTAAGGGAGAGGCGATTGTGGTGGGTTCCCCTTCTTTCACCAGTAAAAGGGTGCTGCCGCTGCTCAAAAGCAAAAGGCAAATGGATCAAAACACTGACTAGCGCCTCCATTGACAGTAAGCCAGGTTGTGGGCACCTGTGGGGTAGCAAGGCTCCCCTCAGTTAGTTGCCTCCTCCAAATTGCTACTTGATGTCAAATTTTCAGTCTGTGTCATCAGTGGGCTGGTCTGAAAGAATTTTTTAACTGTGAATGGAGATCTTTTGCTTTCTTTATATAGCTTCAGGGCCAACTTTAGGGCGATTTAGCTGATTGGACAGAATTCAACCCCATGTTCCCGGGGGGGGGCATACTGCAGCCACCACCTTGCTCTGTGACTGATGCTCCAACATGGAAACTTCCATTCCAGAGTGTCAGAGCATGGCAAGCAGAGCGCGGCAAGCAGAGCGCTGCTGTGGAGAGCAGGCTGCCCACCCCAGTTCAGAATGGCTCGAAATGGGCCCCCTAGAAGCAGTTGGTGGTGACATCATCATGTCACTTCCGTCTAATTCCGGGTGTCACATGTTGTATGGGCCCATGCACCTTCCTGTAGCCCCATGCTCCTCACTGTAGTTCATCTCAGTAAGTAGAGGAGCTACCAGGAGAGGTGCCGCTCCTCCCCCAAATGTTCACTGTTGGGCCCCATAGCTCCTAAGGCCAGCCCTGGTTTTGTTCCATTATGCTCTGCTATTATTTATGCAAATCAAAGAATATTTCAAATAGATTACATCTCCAGTGCTTACTTATCCAAAGGAAACTTAAGGCTGCAGCAACATACATATCAAAATCAATAGTGCTTACTTCTGAGAAGGCATATGTAGGATTGTTATGTAAAGCATACAGTGCTGCCTCTTGTCTTTCTTGCTCTGGAAACGGAAAGTGTTGAACAGCACATTAAGAGCAGTTCTGATTCTATCTGTACTTGTATAGTTTATTCTTGAGGTGAGATGAGAAGTTTGTAGTTAATAGTTAGCTGTAATTGGCTATCCTGTCTTTGCAGCTATTTCTGACTGATTGCTTTGTGATACATACATTTTGTGGACATTATTAGACCTTGCCTGTCTACAGTCGGAGATAATTTGAAACACACATATGTGGGTGATTGTTGTAAAAAAATGAGCATATTTCTCCCGGGTTTCATTCATTTGAATTAATCTGAAACTTAGGGCTGCCACATCACACTGGCTCACCTTTGTTGTAATCTGTAAATTTATAATATATACTTGTGCAATGTCTGTATGCCACATATGCTTAGTTAATGGTACATTTTTGTAGCATCACAATTGTGTATATTATGCTTGCTATGTAACAGTATATCATCAAATGATATGTTTAAGGTGTCATGTTTAAGGCAACCCAGTCCTAACCTGTGCTGCAATAAGCAAGCCAACTGGCCTGTACCATATCCAGTGCAGGTTAGGAGATGGAAGGAGCACAACTCAGAGTAAGGGGACTTATGTTCCTTTATCCCGAGTACTACTCCAGCCATCCCAGTGGAGCTATTCATATCAGATCCGAGCAGCCCAGTGTAATGCCTTATGGTACGTTTGTGACACTCCCAGACTGGTGCAATGACCTTGTACTGGCCAAAGAGCCCGTTAGGATTGCGCTCTCAATTGCTCAAATCCAGCAAGAATAATTTGGAAGTGGAAGTTGGTTTTTTTACATAATCTCCCCATAATCTTTCTAGCTATTATCAGAACTATTAGTTCCAATGGTGGTAGTCAGCTCTTGTAGGAGAGGGGGAAGTGGGTGCCACATTCATTTCAATGCCCAGTGCCTCCTAGGCATTGAATATGCAATCAATAATAACGTCAGTGTCTCTGTGCGGACATAAAAATCCTATGTGTAGCAGGTGATCACACTCCATAGCATGCAGCACACCCACAATACCAGCTGACATTAGACTTCAATTTCACAAAGCAGACTCCATGCATAAGAGCAATGTCCATTTGGTTGATTGGTGCATCTTGATTTTTTTAGTGCAATTGCCTGAATTGGACCAGTTTGTGCTGGGCTCTGTGTGTGTAGGCTGTTAGGAAATGTTAAGTCCAATATGCACAAAGGTTTGCACCCTGTGGTGTACAATCTGATTCCCATTGTATTATGATTTGAGACTTGGCATTGACAAGTTCACAAAATACTTTACTACTTTTTTGTGATCTTTATAATACAGCAGTCTTCCAATTTCAGTACTCGGAGTGTTTTTTGTGGACTGTACAGTCTTGAATTACATAGTTGGTTGTGAAGCTTAACTATGTTAGCCTATTCTCAATATTTATTACCCCTTACTTTTTTCCCCTCTAAGGCTTGTGATATCAATTTTTTTTCAGTTGCAGGTATTATGAAGACACATGTGAAGTAAAGTAATACAGTTTATTTTACTTCACATTTACTTTAAAGGCATACAGTTTTTTGTATGCCTTTGTAGTTTTTTGATCTCTTCCTTTTAGCATTTTTGTGAATTACTGTATCAGTTCTAAATTAGCACACTGTATTAAAAATCAGTAGACTGATTTAAAGAGTAAATGACCGTTTAAAAGATAATTAAGAACAACAAATGTGAAACAAAAGACGACTCATTAATGATCCAAGCGTTTAGATTACCTCCACCATTTCTGAATCGCTGACCTTAAATTTCTGATTAAAGTAAGCCGTGCATGAAAAGCAGTATCTAATTGCGCAAGTTTTATACTCTTGCTCTTAAAGTAGCAAGACTTTTAGCCATTGTAGCTAATATTTGGGACAAAGAATTTCTTAGACCTCAATTGACACCCATCAAGATGGGATTGTCATGAGTAAAATATCAAAACACTCTCAAGCTGAATTTCCATTAGTGCTAATGCCTGCAGCTCAGAAAATGTGTCCAAAATTGTAAAGCACAATTGGAGCTTTTCCTATTGACTTTCATGAGGCTTTCCTAGGGTTGCAGCATTTTCATTGAATGGTTGTATTAACCATTTAAAAATACCACTTTTGGTTGATTAATTCCAGGTCTCATAGCAACATTGGAACCAAACTGTGTTTAACATAACATTTCAGAATTAAATTTAGAAGTACTCCTAGTTAAACTGAAATCCAGAAGGAGTGGGATGCAGGACAGAGTGGTTCCCAACCTTTTTTTACTTGTGTACCACTTGGCAGCCCATTTCCATAAATTGTGCCCTTCATATTAGCAAAATGTTTGAAATTAATATAGTTGCTGTAATTTCAAATTTATATGTTGTAACTGTAAATGAATGGCTCAATAATGGGATTAAAAAGACAGTTTTCAACCACTGATCCATATAATACAGGAATGGAAAAATTGATTTTGAAAAAAGAATTCCACCCTGCACCTCAGAATGGCTCCCTTAAAATGATGACAAAATCTACCATACATAGAGAAGACCCAGAAGAACTCATTAATTGAACACTGCTCATTGGACTGACTGAGGTGTCCACTTACGTATACACTGGTACCAGTATGATCGCACTTGAATGTTCGTGAACTGGAGGAGAGTTTGAGCTGAGCCTGTGAGGGTGCGTATTGCTAAGCATGCATGCAGCAATGGCATGTTCACAAACACAGTTTATGGAGTTGGTCCCCACCATTCACCAACATAACAAAGTGAGGGACTGTGGGCTTTTCTCAGTGTTAAATAACAAAGAAAACCTACACCACTGTTCATCCTAATGTTGAATCAGTTTCACAGCTTTTGACTTGTATTTTGTCTTACACTATTGACATATGTACATTTTTCTGCCATTATTCAGGGGTGTCTTTTTTTTGCATACCCCTAATGTCCTGGTGCATACCCCTGGGGATATGTGTACCCCAGGATGGGAACCCCCACATAGACCAATAAAGGAATTGCTGTAGCAAAGAGATTCAGCCATGACTTAGGGTTTCCCCAATTCAACTCTTCCATGAACTCAATAGATGGGCTACTCACTAGTAGATGGTCTACTAGATGGGCTACTCTAAGGCAAACCCCCCCCCCTTTCAGCTTCTGCTAAAGACAACATCAAGCTAGTGGTAGTACCTGTGAAGCGTTTTGCACACACAGAAAGTGCTTTACAAATGTTAAATATTATTAGAACAAAGGGCACCTGCCCATACATAATGACTGTAAATTTACAATGTCTAGTTTTGACCACATAAATAAATATCATGGTTAGAAATACCTTTGGGGTCATATTATTTTAATCGTATATATCTGTGTGCTTTTCCATTAAAAATTCACTAATCCAGAAGCCCCCAAACCTGGGGCATCGCAACACCCCAGCCAATGGGAAATAGACGCTACCCCCTTAATGGGGTTTGGGGATGCTGTGATGGCACTTCCTTGATCATGCTGCCATCTACCTGGGGGTCACTATGGCCCTCTGGAGGGTGCGGGAAACCCACAGTCCCCTCTGTGGACCTCCCTGCTCCTCATGACTCCCTGACATGATCACAACTTATTCCCAGTTTTTGTCACAAAACCAGAAGTGGGTCAAGACTGCGTCAGGGAACTGTTCTGAGGCACAGGAGGCCAATGGAGGTGGCCACAGGCTCACCAAACCCTCCAGAGGGCCATAGTGACCCCATGTAGGTGAAAACTCCTTTTTTGCAGCGGTGGAGCAATTGTGGAAGTTCTGTTGCCCCCCCTTATGTGCAAATACTTACAGTGGTCCCAACTTTTGTGTAAAATTCAGGAACCACTGCATTTAATCAGTTTACACTCCGTAGCAGAAAAGTTGCAGGTGTCACTTTCTTTTTCAGTTTTTACCATCTACAAGCATGGTACTATACACAGAGAGAAAGCAACCACGCAAAATAGACAGGCCCCTGTATTGAAGGTTCTCATTCTAAAAATCTCAGCTTTAAGAGTCAATGATAGAAGTATAAATAAAGAACATCTGGAACCAATCGAAGACCACCCAGAACCTGAGATAGGGCATCAAAAGCTGCACACACACACCCCCAAATAGGGATATAGCAGGTTCTGCTGCTCCAGGTGGGGGGGGGGCAGAAGTGTAGAGGAGAGGTCTGGCTTCAATGCAAGTTTGCAACTAATCCGTTGGCTAGGCAGAAAAGAGATTTCCAAACTGTTAAGAAATGATATGATAAGCAACATAAATAAAAATGTGTAGGTGCTTCTTCTAACCCATGCCAAGAACACTTGTCTGACATTGGCTTTCATACCAATACCTTTGCCGTTGTGTGATCTCTGCTTTTACTCAAATGGGACTACATTACTGGATCACAGCTCCAGCCTGGGGAAAAGTGGTGTATATTCACTTCTTCAGCTGCTGTTTATGCTTACCTATGCCACCTACACGTTACTGTCTAATCCAGCATCCAGTCTGCCAGTTCTCAAGAGCTGAAGAGCCAGAATGTGTGACACATGAAATGAGGAATCAGTTCTCCTCTTCTAATCCCTTAGAGACCAAAGATAGCAACCCTGCTGCACTTTCAGTCTTTTTATCTCAAAAAACTGTTTTGGTCCGTATCTTGTCATAATATCTGCTGTACTTTCCCAGAAGCAGGAAATGTATCTGGTTTTAAAAGTTATAAGGCTGTGAGCTAGGGGTATCTGGGATGTATCTCAGTCTGCAGTGACCATGAAGAGTAGAGATTTAAATGTCAGTCTGCTTTCCAGCCTGAGATGTTGTCTGTCTGTTTCAATGCTGCTCTCAGTGTACACTGACAGTTTTGGCTTTCTTTTATCACATTGCACTAGCCGACAGTTTGTATTAATGAATGCAAACTATTTTGGGTTGAGTAACTCTTGCCATACTGGACGAATCATTTGTGATTTCGCTCTCTGATAACATGATGTGAGTGTAAATTAACTAGGTTGCCAGTTTGCAACTTATCTTCAGGACCATATGCTGCAATTCTTTTTGTATCTGCATTTGTCCCTTTCAGTTTGTTCACAGAATATACAGCATAATGGTAATCTAGGCAACACACCACATTGCCAGCAGTCTGTTGCTTAGCACGGATTCAGTGAATTGGCTTAAGTAGCAGCGGCACAAGTGTCAACCTACAGTGCTTCGGCCAGAGTGGATGTCAGGGCTTGGCGTTGTTGAGTGTATGCCTTAAACTACATCTGTTCCAATAGCCTTTGTGTGCTAATGGCAGAGTAACTCTCTTGGGGTTTACCTGGGTAAGAAGTGCCCATTGAGGGCATACCTGGAGCCAGTCCTGGCTGCAGCAAAAGCTTGATCCTAATTCTGGGAAGCTGAGCAAACATTTATGCCAGACTCTGCCTTTTGTGGCCATAAACAACCATATGATACAATACAAAGGGGTATAAAGAGATAGAGAGAGAGTGTGTCCCTGCCCAACTCACAAGGCTTGCAATACCCAACGTAAGTCTTTTGTGTGGCAAACCTGGGGTGTGCAGAGTCTGAGAAAAGCACACCATTGCTGTGGTTAGGAGGAGATCTGTCTTCTTTCATAAGGACAAGTTGTCCTGTTGCACCAGTGTTTAAGACACTTACATTTCATTCTCTGCGATCCTGTCTCAGTGTAGTGTTTTTTAGGATTGGGGCATACGTGCTTATGTTCCAAAGAATGGTGGAAAAGTTGAGAGAGTACTAAAGAGCAAATGATCATGGTTTTTGTGATCCTTTGTTCCTTAACAATACTCAGATCAGTTCATTTCATTTATTTTTTATTTTATAGAAATGCAAATCACACTTTAAAAAGGGGGGCTGCTATGTTTCACCTGCCTAAGGACCCAATCCTATCCAATTTTCCAGTGCCAGTGCAGCTGTGCCAATGGGGTATGCGCTGCATCGTGTGGTGGTGGGGCTGTCACTGAGGCCTCCTCAAACTAAGGGAACATTTGTTCCCTGACCTTGGGGCTGCATTGTGGCTGCACCTGTGCTGGAAAGTTGGATAGGACTGGGCCCAAAATTGTCTGTATTGGTTGCTTTGAAAAATGTAAGAGCTGTTAATTTGCACATATCCAGTACAGGTTTTCAGTAATTTTATAGTGTGCTTTATGAACATGTGCATTTTTGTAAGAATAAATATAATAAACCAATCAAGTTGACCGGACAGGAGAAAGATGCTTGGAGAAAGGAAGCTGTGGGGAGCTTCTCTGCAGGCAGGGGAGACTCTTCACCCACATAATCTTTTCAGGGCAAGCCCACTCTGCCCACTGGGTCTCTCAACCAACCAGTCAAGAGAATAAAAAAGCTGCAAGCAGAGAGAGTGAGCTGGGCTAAGAGAGCACCTTCAGACCAGCTTCCTGAGGATGAGGAAAAGGTGGGGGGACAGACATGGAAGCTAGGAGTACCCGTGTGGCCATGGCACACTTTGTGTACCAGGAGATTAGGGAAACATTGTGAACATTTGCTTTTGAAATTGAGTTCTTTCCCCTATTTCTTCACATTTGGGGCAGTTCCATATTTGAACACATGGAACTGCTGCTGTTACGTCTGTTTTGGCCTTTGCTGCTACTGCTTTCTGCAGCAAAAAGGATCCTATCATGGTAATAAGACTAACTGGCAGTAGCAAAGAAGTACCTTGATAAAAGCTGAAACATGGTACTAGATGTGAGTCACAGCAGCCAAGAATAACTCAGTCAACCATGTAAAGAATATTTTCAGGAGCATCATAAAAGTTAAGAAAAAGTGGATTGCTAAAATGAAGAGTAATGGAGTGGTACGGAATGAAATAGAGTAACAAAGGGCAGTGGGCAGGATATATTGCTTGAAAGGGAGAGTTTGAGAAAGATCATTTGAGAACATTAGAAGAGCCCTCCTGGGTTAAACTGACATCCAACATCCTTTTTCTTTTAGTGACCAACTAGATACTTCCTGGAAGACCACAGTCAAAGTTTTTCCTTTTGACTGTCATGAATCTACTGCTAATTGGCTTCACTGGGTCTTCCCAAACACTGTTGTTACAAGGGGGAGGAGAAAAACTCTCCTTTTTCACACTCATGCAAAATGTTACAAACCTATTCTCTCTCTTGCGTGTGCCTGCATATCCTCTATCTATCACCTAAACTGATCCTATTATCCAAGGGCTCAATTCTATCCAACTCTCCAATGCTGATATAGCTGTGCCAATAGGGCATGCGCTACATCCCACAACAGAAGAGGCTGTCACAGAGATCTCTTCACTGTAACATTTTTTTTTCTTGTGGCTATATTGGCACTGGAACATTTTGGATAGGATTAGGCCCCAAATATGTCAATATGACAGTTAGAGGCTCCCAGGGTGATGACAGTGAAATATTGAAAGGTTATGACAGTGATGAGAGTGAAATATCACAAAGGTTAACCCAACAGACTGACTGTGGACACTGTATGACCATTATTGCTTAGTAGAAGATGGAACTCATTTTACCAGTACAGGTGGGGCTTCCGCATCTGTGGATCCTGTATTCATGGATCTGGCTCAATACTGGTTCCCCGGGCCTCACCTGTACCTCCAAAGGTGACCAGAGCTATGCTCCAATCATCTCTGGAGGGCTTTCTGAAGCCAGCAGTGGCTGCACACGTCCACCCGCAGCCTCTGTGGGCTTCAGAATGGCCCAGAGAGGTAAAAAAAACAACAACACAACTTCTGGTTGCATCTGCCTGCAGCCTCTGTGGGCTTCAGAATGGCCTGGAGAGGTGAATAAATGCCACTTCAGTGTGGCCTCTGCGGGCTTCAGAAAGCTCTCTGGAGGAGACCGGAGTGCAACTCTGGTCCCCTTCAGGGGGCATGAGGGGCCGAAAATCGCAGATTTGCTTACCCGCAATTTTTGGTATCCACAGCGGATCCTAGAATGGATCCCCTGCAGATACCGAGGCCCCACCTGGACAGTGAAATAGGTTTGATGATAGCAGTGATTTACAGCTTGGCCTCTCTGTTTCATACATTCTCATTCAGTTAACCCAGCAGCAGCAAAACTTTAGAATTGACAGCAGCTCTGAATAATGATAGTGTGTCTGAGGATGAGAGTTGCAGAATGTTCTGCCTTTTATATTCGTATTTTCCTTGGATTCCACACTTTAGCAGAATGTACCACGCATGCAGTTGATAATAGGGACGCAGCCCATGTTAAGTCTGCAGTGATAAAGACAGTCTGCCTGTGCTCTCAAATTCAGTCGCTCCCATTGTATTTGTTCAATCTGAACAGTTGTAATTTTATCTTCTTTCTTGGGGGATGCAGCAGGTTATACTGAGGCTGATGCGTAGCATGTGATTTTTATTTTATGTTGTCGTCTGTCGGGTTGAGCGAATGTGGTGTGTCATTTGCTGCCCTAGAACTGCTTGCCTGAGGGAGAGGAGACCATAACATTTGACTGCATTATGGAAGGCAGGCAGATGGTATTGCACCCAGCTCTGTATTTTGGTCTTTAAAGGGCAGCAATCCGTTGTTTGAGCACACCACCAAAAGTGGGGACATGGATCTTTTCAATGGGCTGGTGCTATTAAACCAGAAAAACTGCACATTTTTTAGCTTGGATTCCTGGCATCTCCAGACAGGACTGGCAAAGACCCTCCTCCAAACCCTGGAGATATTTCCAGTCAGTGCTGACAGTATTGACTGGGTGGATCAAGGCCTAACTCTGCTTAAGACTTTGGGTGCAGTGCTAACCACACTTTCCTGAGAGCAAGCCCCATTGAACAAAATAGGACTTACTTCTGAGTAGACCTGGTTAGGATTGTGGCCTTTGTTAAGGCTTAAAAATAAAGCTGGATTTGATTTATTTATATAGATAAATAAATATCTTTTCCTCCTCTTCTCTCTCTCTCTCTCTCTCCCCCCCCCCCCCAGCAACTTTGAATCCCCACTGATGTATGAAGTTTCAGAGAACCAAAGTAGCAGCACAAACACTTCAGGAAGCAGTCTGGGGAGCTCAGTCACAGCATGTAAGAAGGTAACTTCCCTCTAAAATGATATTAATTTCAATTGGCAGCTCAGCTATGATGTTTAGCTCTCATTTGATTAGTGACTAAAGAGCATGTGGTTTGTTTAAAAAAATGGAAAAATCATTAACTCCTGGATGTTTACGAACTTTTTACAGTTTTTGAGTTATTGGTTATGTCACAGGTTCTCAAACTGAGGCATTGCGATGCCCCAGCCTGAGAAGCCCTGCCTCTGGGCCATTAAGGGGCAGAGGAAGAGGGAAGGCATCAATGTGCCTTCCATTTGTGTGTCTAGGGTTCTAAACCACGTAAAGAAAGGGTCCCTGGTTCTTTAACATTCAAAGGGGGGGGGCTCATGGATCTCCCCCATAGGTAGATGCATGTGTTTTCCCAACACAGATCTTCCTAGTGAGGGAGAAGGTTAAGCACCTTACTTCTGTGTTACCAAAGAAGTTGGAAATGGGAAGTCTCTGTTTCTGTTTCAGAGCATATGAGTGGAAGTGCTTTGTCCAAGTGATTACTACAGCTTGTTGACAGCTGTTGATATTTTGTGCAATTAAAAATATTACATTTCACAGGAATACGGTTCACCTGCGTTTTTGCAATTGCAAGAGTTTGGTGTAAATTGCAATGGTTATTTTTAAGATTGTGTAATGATAGTAAAAGTCTCTTGAGATCTCATCATAAACTATCACAGTCCATCACCTTCTCCTCCACATTACATTAATTTAATGGATTTTTAAAATGTAGATTTATCATTTATGATGAACCAACACTGGCAGAGAATAAATTAAGCATCCCATCCAATTTACTTTTACTTTTGATTAGTTATTCCTGGCAGGGATGGAGCTTCTTAGGCGCCAGATATTACTTTACTGTCCCATTGAGAAAATGCAGAAAACGAGCCCCTGTTGTCTCATCTTATTTTGCATGTTCTGTGCTCATCTCTTTTTGATGAGCTGTAATTAACCATGGCAATTAGGACGATCAGGCAAGAACACATTGCTATTTCACGTGTGAAGCAGAGCCTCTTTAGGG
Source organism: Tiliqua scincoides (assembly GCF_035046505.1). Taxonomy (NCBI): domain Eukaryota; kingdom Metazoa; phylum Chordata; class Lepidosauria; order Squamata; family Scincidae; genus Tiliqua; species Tiliqua scincoides. Next base: position 208,566,696 of record NC_089823.1, on the reverse strand, counting down.
ATGCATTCATTATACAGTAGCCATAATATTAGCCACTTAACAAATAATTGTACAGCAAGATGTGGTTGCATTGAATTTATGTACTGCTTTTTTTTTTTTGGATGGAGTTATTTTCACTCTGTAAACTGCTAGATAGAGTTTTAGCTCACTGATTGATGATGCACTGACTCATGGTGACAGTTCCGTCTAGTTGTATATGGCATATTTTTAAAAAAGAAAACCATGAATTACTGTGGATTCCATGGCATCCCATGAGGAGCCATGGGGCTGCTATTGAAAGAAAAAATTGAGTACACACATCGTTGAATGAATGGAAGAGTGTGTTCATTGAAGAAATAAGATGGAGGATTGTGCTCATGGACCACTCTAGATTCTAGATTATGACCTTTTAAAATACTTTTAGAAATGGTGATTGAATTGTAAACTGGTGCGCATGTCCCTTTGAAATGTATTTACACTTCATGCTCAATGAGAGGCATGTGTATTTTGTACTTGGGCATCTTTTCAAAATGTTGAATGGAAAACTGTCAGAACTCAACCACGAACTCTTAAAGAGTTCCTAGGCAACTCACTCATGCAGTTCCAGTTCTCAGTCTGCAGTATAAGATTAGCAGCCGACCTTATCAGGCCATTGAGAAGATGGGTTTGGAGCTGGGAAATTCACTGTCCAATCCTACCCAACTCCCCACACAGTAATGCAGTCTCCTGTGGGAGAGTTTTGGCTCCTGGAGGTCTCCTCGGGATCAGGGGACATTTTGCCTTCACTCCAGTGGAAAACGCATTCCACCGGCACAGCAGCCCAATGAGATCAGGCTGCCCGTCATTGAATCATACCACTGAATGCATTAGCACCTAACCCAAATTCCAGCACTTCAGCAAGATATCCTCTACCAAAAGTATTCTTGAAAATTCTGCTTCTAATGAAGGAGATTTCAGTCTCACTAGACATCATTTCTTTGATGAACCACAGTGCTTGGAATTCAAAATACAAATAGCATTTCAGCAAGTATAAAATATTACTTTTCTGGGATTTTTAGTTAAACCTTTAAGAAAGAACAAGTAGGTCTCTTCTTGACACTTCTTTCTCATTCAGCTGATCTGAAAATTTATTATAAAATTGAGGCATTATGGAACTGTGTTAAGAAACTATTGAAGTAAAAAACCAAGACACATGAATATTTCCCAAGGAAAACACTGCTTTAGTATTGAATGAATAGTTTCCTTGCTAGATTTGTTGAGGCTCAGCCATTATTTGCAGTGTTTGGCATTTTATTTTTTTAATCATACATTGTGTCTAAGGCTGTCACCTAGTTAAAGAACTACCAGTTATAGAATGGAAGTCGTATTGATTAACCAGTTAATACGTTGAATTACATTCAGTTGCGTGCCTGTGAAACAATAGTTTAGGAAGAGTGTTTGTTCATAGGCAATGCATGCATATGTTGTGTAAGCATAATTCTCTCCTGTATGTGGAAGAGTGTCTGGGCAGGGAGGGGGTGGATCCTCACAGTGCCAATGTGTACCAGGATTCTTTCCTCTTCCTTTCCCTATTCCTCCTTACTCTCCTCAGTTTGGTATCAGCAAAATGGTTGGTGCTGATCCAAGGAGAGACCCACTGGGGCAGCTGAGGCTTGACCTGGGGTAAGGGAGCAGATGTGCCCTTACCTAAAGGAGACCTCTGTGAATGCTACACCCACATGCTCTGTTGGCGTGGCTGCATTGGTAGCGCTTTTTAAATATTCCAGGCTTAGCTGTGGCTCCTGAAGTTTTTGATAGGAATCTTTAGACCATTTTGATTCAAGTCCTTATTAGCATGTTGAATTGGTAGAGCAGTTCAGCATGCTAATAAGGACTTGAAGCAAAATGGTCTAAAGATTCCTATTAAAAACTACTACAGAAGTAGTAGTAATAGTAGCTATATAATTGCTCTACTACTTCTGGCTGCTTTTGGGAAATCCTTTACTGTCTTCACATTGTGGAGCAGCATGGTGTTGGTGCCAAACAATCAACAGCAATGCTGTGATTGCAAACCCATGACATAGTGAACCCTATACCATAATGTGGACAGCATGCTTACAGCGAAATATAATTCTTAATTGGATCATGGGTTGAAAAGACTTACCCAGGTAGGAATACACTGGAGGTAACAAGGACTGAGACATAACTCAGTTCCTACCTTAGATAACTTTTAGCCAAATATTTGTTGCCAGTCACAGAATACTATGGAATAGGCTGCCCAATCCAACCCTGTGCTGGAACAGGCAGGCCAATTGGCCTGCACTGTATCCAGTTCAGGGCTTGAGGCGGATTGTGCAAAACTCAGAGTAAGGGGATTTATTTCTGCTTATGCCATGCCGCACAGCAGCCACCTCAATGAGGCTATTTGGGTCTGTGCCAGCTAAATTCCTGGTGCAGATGCAGACAGCCTGATGTAATGCCAGGCTGCTCAGGAGAGGGGATAGGATCTGGCCTAAGTGCTGGAGGCTGGTCTCACCCTCTCCCAGGCCAGCCCACTTGCCCTTCCTCCGCCTGCCCAGAAGTGCCCCGAAAAGCCCTCCCCCGCCCTCCTCAAACTTCTGCGTCAGCATTCCCAGGCTGGCGCTTCCTTACCCCCCCCCCCACTGGATCTGATGGGAGTAGGCTGGTGTGTGTCATTCCACCAGTGCAGCCTGCTCCAGAGTTGTCATCAGACACACCTTATGATATGTTTGTGGCACTCCCAGGCTGGTGTGAGGGACTTACACTGGCCCAGCACAATTTTAGGATTGCGCTCTAAGAGACCTGAAACAGCTCCCCTAAGTTTTTTTTATATTGTCTGCATACTGGCAGCAAAGAAAATTCACACCTGGATATTTAGAGTGGCTTTTCAAATGACATGAACGTGTAGAAAGAATAGCAGGTCAATTATACGTCCTCTGTTGCCACATCAGTGTCACCTACAAAAAGGCTTTTAAAATTAAGCACTTTGGAATCGATCAGCTCAAATCTTCTGACTTTATTGGCTTGTCACAGCAAAGGATTCTGGGGGCTTTCATGATTGCTTTATCAGTACACTCTAGGGAGGAAACGAAGGGCAGCCACACATACCTGTGGCAGTAACAAATGGCTGCAGAGCTAGTATATTGCAATTTCTGGCTTTCTTTTTTTAAGTTTTTATTGCTTGTTTTAAAAATGGTCATTTAATATACTTTGTCCCAAGTGAGCATATATTACAATTAAAGATGAATTTATACTCTTTTAAAAATGTGTAACTAATTTACCAGATTTAATTACCTGATTGGGGACAACCAGCCTCATCCTGTGCTTCCTGGTACCTGCTGGAGCAGCGACGCCAAAGTGGCTACCACTGTATCCAGTGGGTGCTGGTAAGCAGCTGGAGGTCTCCTCAGGGGAAGGGGACTTTCATCCCCTTCTCCCAGGGAAAGCCACAAGCCCTGCAATGGGGCTTCTCAAGTCTACGCTGGCTATTTTGCTGGTGCAGACTTGACAGATTCCATGTTGTGCCTTCTGGCCCAACGCAGAGTTCAGAATACGGCGGAGCAGAGCTCTGCCTACCCCACCCCCCTCCTGCCCCGGTTCCTCTCCCCGCCCTTGTTCCGTCCTCTCCCTGCCCCCCAGAGGCCACACTACTGTCCAGCATTTGCACTATCCCCAGCGGTGGGTGTGTCCTCTTCTGGCTGGCGTTGGGACCAGTGCCTGACTGGCGTGGGCCCAGTGCCAGCCCTCCTTACTTGTCAGGTGCCATAAATGTGCTTTACGGCATGTTTATGGCACCCAGTGCCAGTGCTAGGGATCATCACTGGCCCTGGCTGAATTTAGGATTGACCCTAAGTGCGTCTATTTATGAACTTCTGCTTTGCTTCTACCCAAGATTCTCAATTACCTGTTAACAAACTGTGTTTGTTAGCATACTTTGCAAATAGGAGAAGTTGCTTGACGCAGCTGGAGGAAACAAGCCCCATAATTCTTGCATCATAAATGGCTTTATTATAATGAAGGCACTCTGCTAACTCGACTGCAACACATGCAGCTAACAATAAAGCTCATTTTGTTCCCACTGCTACGTCTGGCTGAACAACTCATCATTTTTCTTCTACCCCTACTTCCATGATAGGAAATTGCCTGTTTTAAACAGGCTGTCATTTACATGAGTTACCACACATAGGTCCTTTGAAATTGCTCGTTCTTTAGGTGGTGAAAATCCTTGGGTTTTGGCTATTGTTCATGTGGTTTTTTTTAATCTTTCTGTCACCTCAGAGCAGCCATCTTCAACCACTGTGCCCTGGCACACTGGTGTGCCGCAGATGGCCCGCAAGTGTGCCACAGGGGTTTGGGGGAGGATCATTTGTTAGTAGGCCCACTGGGGGATACAAGCCCCTGCTATCAGTGCGGTGTGCCTTGTCATTTGTCATAAAACTGATGGTGTGCCTTGACAATTTTAGTGCCTTTTCAGTGTGCCATGAGATGAAAAAGGTTGAGAATCTCTGCCTCAGAGCCTTCTGTGATTTGCCATATCTTGAAAGGGCGGCTGAGTCATTTGAGGACAGTAGCCATGTTTACCCTATAGTGTTTTTGCTTATTGTTTGAGCATGTTCTTCTTCCAGTCCAGTAAACAGAGGACCTGGCTTTTGAGATAGTGAAATGAAGCATGAAGCCCACCTGATTTCCGGGAGTGGGAAATTTAGGGACTCGGTTCACACCCTCTCCCAGTACTCAATCCTTCAGGTGAAACTGGATTAGTACTAATAGGTTATTAAAAATGAAGTCATACACCCTCTTTGTGCTTTTGTCCGGGTCTGCTATCTGGAGCATCTAGTGAATTTTATTCATTGCAATCTGACCTGTTGAAATACATGACAGAAATGTCAGTACTATTTATTTGAACACACAAGCCAAACAAACTTTTTCCACCAAAGAGAGTAATAGCATGTTTACCAGGAAGATGTTCTATGGAATTTGAGGTAAGTATTATGCAAGACAGTGAAAGCAGCTCATTTTTTCACTCCTATACTTTGATTTGTCAGTTGGTTCTTTGTTTAGGAGCAAATCCAAAGATTTTGGTGCACTTTGCACTTTGGTGCAAAGATTTGCTTCTAAACAATCTTAGGTTTGCAGCCTAGGTGTTATTAAAGGTGAAATGCTAGTAGAAAAACTGCTAAAGAGGAGGAATTGGCATCATTTGATTAAGTCCATTCTTGTGGAAGAGTTCATTTCCTTTCACAGTATATCCATTCAAATAGTTCTGCAGCCTCCCCAAAGTTTCGGTAAAGCGTTGTGTGTTATGGTATATATTTTCAGAGGTGGGAAATTCTATCCAGTTCAAATGGTAAAGCTAGAGGAAACATTATACTCAGAATCTCTCAATATTATTATGCGTGGGGTATCTGTGTCCGGGGTCCACCTTACGGGCTACAGGATTGTCCTGGAGACTCCAAATCATTTCCCTGAGAGGCTGCAGCCCCCGGACTCTCTTTGGTGGGCTTTATTACTCATGCCTCAGACCAGGGTAGCTGGCCTTGTTGGCCGCACCACAAGGCCCTCTGGGGGACGTCCACCATCAGACGCTGGAAGTCCAGAGATCTCCTGGCAGCGCCTGCTCCCAGAAGAGGGGAGCACAATGTGGCCTCTTGACTTTGCTGCAAAAAAAGACCATGACATTCTTCTTTTTACACAGATACTCTGCAGTAACAGTCTGCTAGAGTCAACAGACTACTGGCTCCAAAATCAAAGGACACCATGCCGAATTGGCATAGTGGAAGACAAGTTGGAAAAGAATTACACCTCGGTGAGTCCATGAAAAATCTGAAATCTTTCAGAAAAGAAACGTGAATCCAGAGCTGTGAAAGAAGAACCAGTTTGTAATAAAGTTGCAAATGAATCATTGTAGTAGCAAAAAAGGAGTCAATTATTTAATCAATTCAAAAATTATAGCTGTAGTCATATGCATGCCTATCTGGGAGTATGCCCCTTTGAATTCAGTGAATCTTATTCCCAGGTAATTGTGCAGAAGCTTACAGTTCCATATTTGTGATTTCCATTGTTGAGACTGATTCACACACATGAATCAGCTTCAATGTTTTTTTTCTGTGCTCCCATATCTGCGGGTCATTACAGAAACCTCAAAATGAACCTGGCTGTACGTGAAGATGTCCTGTGGTCCTTTTTTTTTTAAGTTTCAGATGCTGCCAACACAGTGGGATAAAAAGTGACCCAGATAGTCCCAAGGACTTTAACTTGAGATATTCAAAGTGGGCAGGTCCTCAGAGATCATAGCATGAATAGGAAGTAGAGGAGCAGTAAATGTGTTGGGAACTGGTGAAGAGGGAGACAAGCAAGTTAGAGTTAGTAGAGCCAGTTGAAGGAATAGTAGATGTAACGAGGACTGACTGTGAAGGATGTGTGAGTGGGAGAGACATCAGTGGTAGCAGAAACAGGTGGCCCAATCCTAATGAGCTGCCCCACTGGCGAAACTAGTGCTCCTCTAGCACTGATTGTCATAAGGCAGATGGAAAGCACACTCTGGCAACACACGCTGCCTGTGTGCCGATGCAAAAGCTGAAGGTTTCTGGTGCTTGTTGTCCCATTGCTGGCCTCTTGCAGGAGCAAGTAAGCCAGTGCAGGAGGTGGGAAGGGTGGGGATGGAACAAAGAGGGGAGGCTGCAAGAGAGAGTGGATCTGACAGCAATAGCATGCTCCAGATCTTATCCTCCTTTTCAGTAGCCTCCCACTCCTTTTTCTCCTTGGACTTGCACCAGCTAAACAGCTGGCTCAGGTGCAAGGAGACCCATTGCAGGGTGGGAGGCTTATGGAGGGGAAAGGGGATTTAAAGCTTCCCACTCCACCCTTCCCCTGCTGGATACAATGCACGCCTTTTTGGCGCTGCTGTACCAAGGGGAAAAGGATAGGTTTGGTCCGAAGGTTTTCTAGATAGAGAAGCAATGAGGCTAGGGCACAGAGCCTGAGATAGAAATATCTCTGATATCTGAGATAGAGAAGCTAGTCAAGTGTAGAGCCTGAGAAGTAGTGGCAAGTGGGATTTGGTTAAAGAGAGAGAGTTAGCCAGGGAATAAGGAAAAGGCAATCAATAGTGAGGATTTTAGTAGGGGAAAACAGTCGGGGCCACCTGTTGTTCTTGGCCGTGTGAACATTTTTGCATGTCTTTTAGGACATTCTTCACATATTCGAGTTTCCCTTTAGCCAAATATATTCTGTGCACACTTAGAACTTGGGAAAGCTTTTCCTGCAATGCCACTTTTTCGCTCAGGCTTAGAGAAATTTTAACATGAGGCAGCACTTTTCTGATGCTGGTAAAGAGAACTAACTATATGCGGAATGGAGGTGAAATTTTGTGATCCTGGTTTTTGTGTAAAAGGGTATTACCCTTAAATGCTTGTCCAAGCTGCAACCCAGTGGCAATAATAACTGTGGTCATCTTACGAAAAACTTGATGAAGCAAGGAAAGCATTTTAGAGCAAGAAATCTGTTTAGTTAGCTGTTTGTACTCTGGTGTTGCTTTCAGGCATTGTTCTTACTACTTGGCATGCCAGCTGGGAATGAGGGGTGTGTGTAGCAGCTTCTTTATCTTTCAACTGTGAGCATGATTCAAGCTCTCCCTAAAGAACAGCTTTGCTTCTTTCAGCCTTTGTCTTCCCCCCCCCCACCTTAAGCTGTTATTACTAGAGAGGTATTTTTAGTCCTAATCCCAGTCTTACTCAGTCTTTAAAGCACCTTAATTATATTGTGCCAAGGAAGAAGAATAGACTCGATGGAGGTTAAAACTGTGGCAATACCAAAGTCACAGCTTCAGTGGGAGTTACCGCTGCCGCCACCGTAACTCTTAGAACACAACAGCCATGCTTTGTTTTAAAGGAGTAGTATCACGTGGCTTTCCCAGTAGTAAATCAGTGCAGTCAAGATACTATGTCTTTCTATCAGTTCCAGCTTTGTATATCTTATTATCGTTACCACCTCACTAACCATTTTGCTAGCTCACTTGCCTGACACCTGATGACTATGCTAATAATTTGTAGCCTTAAAAGGAAAACAGCAGCAATAGCCCAACTTGTGTAGAGCTTCCCCCACCTAATCACACATAGACTGTTCTTGCTCATCAATGGTGACTAGGTACATGGTTATTGTAAGTCTGATTAGTGTTCCCCCAACAAAGGCTCTGAATGCCTCATTCTGAGGAACATATTGGCAGTTCCATCCCTCTAGAGCTGGCAGTTATCCAGCTGCTGATAACTTTATATCAGCAAAGGATTATTATAAAGTTCATAGTAGTGTTTCTCAAACTGTGGGTCAGGACCCACGAGGTAGGTCGCAAGTCAATTTCAGGTAGGTCCCCATTCATTTCAATATTTTATTTTTAATATATTAGATGAGGCTACCATGGTATGTGACTGCATTTGGGAAAATGTTACAGACCTGTACTTTCAACATGCTGCTCTGTATATTCTTTTAACAATGTTAGTAAATGGGACTTACTCCTGGATATGTGTGGGTGGGATTACAGCCTAGGATTGTTCAAAACTTTCCTGCTTGGTGATGTCACTTCCGGTCCTGATATCACTTCCAGTGGGTCCTGACAGATTCTCATTCTAAAAAGTGGGTCCCAGTGCTAAATGTGTGAGAACCACTGGTTCATAGGATGGAGAGAACCAATATCTGGCCCTGCCTCACGCACAGTCTCCAATGTCAAGAGTCATAGACCTAGGTTCAGATCACTGTGCAACCATGATGCTTTATGGACAACCTTGGGCCTCACAGTCTCTCAGGTTAACCTACCTGACAGCGTTGTTTTGAGGACAACATTGGGAGGAGAGGGTGTTTGCCAACCAGATCTCCTTGGAGGAAGGTAGGATTAAAATGCAGCAAATAACTGAGGAATGCCTGTTTCATACTTTGCAGCCCCCGTGCTGTGAATGGCAATGGGGACTGTGCCAAGAGTTTGTTGTTCAATCTTGAGTGACAAATAATGGGCAGACTTAGCATTGCTCACATCGGAGTATGACTCTTGTCCAAAGACAAGATAGATTGGATTTGAAAGGTGCTGCCTTGCTTGTCCTACATAGTATATTGCCTTTGTTGTTATGACAAAAGCAGGAGCTAAAGTGCCAACATAGGAGTTAACTGCTTGCATATTACTAGTGGTAACATATGATGATTTAAATATCTGCAATGTGTATTTTCTTCCTTGATACTGCTATCTGTCTTCTTCCACTGGAGTTCCCATGTTAGTCTGCGAAAACAAGCACTCTCCAATGAGGTGTTTAACCTAGGATTGTCACATTGTTTTTCCTTGGTCTTCTCCGTGATGGTGTCATCCATCTATTATCTACCTGTATTTTCTCCATGCTGAAATCATCACCTTTATTAATACAGAAAACCCAACTTTTTTTGCAAACTGTGATAGAGCAACACAAGTGACCGCACGCTTAGAGTGTTGTTAGTGCTGTTGTTCCATCTTTTTGGAGAGACACATGCTCAGATACCACCAGCAGAAACAGGGCAGGAGCATTCAACTGTGCCTCCCCAAGCCTGCTATATCTGCTGTGGTGTGGATGGACCATCAGACAGATCAGTAGCATGCCTGTGTAACTTGATTTTGAGGCAACTTTTGAAGGCACTTCCATAATTAGCAGCTTCTTCACTGATAGGTTCCAGCAATCACTCTGGCACCTGGCTAACAACAACAGATGATTTAATAAGGGACATAAGACAAGAGAAACTGCAGTCACCTGAGGAGTGTGGTGGTGTCCTAGACCCTTATTTTACAGGTCTTCCCTAGCACAGTCTGTGCAACTACAGACCCAAAGCTGTCTTCATTTCTTCACTGCAAATAAGAACCTTCCTCTTCAGTCCCTCACTGGGGCTTTCACCAGCCCTCACAGACTGATCCGAAACTCATTCTCTCTGTCTCTGTCTCTGTGTGTGTGTGTGTGTGTCCGGGCTCCCTCCTTTTTGCAACAATCCCTGTCCCCAGCAAGGCCTCCCTCACCTTTTTCTGATCACAGTAGATGCTTCCAGGAAATGGAATCACTTGGTTCAGCAGTCTGGTTGCAATACTGTGTGTGATTGCGAGCAGAAAAGCAGCAACTGGCTGGCACAAGAAAGGCACATCTCAGAATGCACAAAGAGTCTTGTGGCACCTTAAAGATGAGCAGTTAGAGATGAACACATTTTAGCATGCATTTTTGTGGGCTAAAACCCTCTTCATCTGCTGCATGAAGTTGGTGGATATATACGTGGAGGATGGAGAGAGAGAAAAAAGAATGCTAAAATTATTGACAGCTTTGTTTTTCCTCCTTCTCCATTTCTATGTAGTGGGCTATACTACACCAAAGCTTCTGCTAAAATAATTTGTTGGCCTTTAAGGTGCCACAAAGCTTTGTTGCTTTTTGGCTGGTTCTGTTGTTCATTTGCCCAAGGCCCTTCAGAGTGTATTTTGAGACCATTTGGGGGTACAGTCTACATAGTAATAAAAATAGGAAACCTGCATCAGTAGAAGAACTGGGTATATTGCATAGCCCTGGCAAAGCTGTAGATTATGCTTCAAGGCACCAGGTGGTTGAAGTATACCTGATGAAGATCTGAAGTTGCCATCTTCATAATGCACCTGAGATCTACTTGTCAACCTTAGAAGCAGAAGCCCCAGTGAGACTTCAGCCTAATCTTGCTTATGCCTTGGCAAGATTTCCTGCTGTCCCGAGTCCAGGTTCACCGTGACCTGAATGATGTGAAGGATATAAAGTTGGTGCCATGCTAATTATTAGCATATTGCGTGAAAGGGAGCAGATGGCATGCATGACATAAATATCTAATGACATATTTTCTTTAAGTATAAATTTGAAGTGACAATTAATTACACCAAAATCAAAAAGGAGTGAGCCTTAATGGCAAGAAGACATTCACAGCTGTCTCTAAAGCTGTGAAATTTATAAGGAAAAGACTCTGGGTGACACAAGCCAGCAGTTAAAATAAGGTTAGACTTTAATACCTATAAATCCACAAGGACATTTTTGAGTTGTGGGCTCTTGAAATATGTATAATTGACATCAAGTTTCAGTTACATTCATGAGCACTTGCCAAAATGAGCAGAGACCTCTTTGTATCATGGATGCTGCATGAAGTGTTTATGTGGTTTTTTTGAAGGGGAGGAAGCTGGTTGGATGTGGTGTCTGTCACATTAAGATAATATTTCCAAAACTTCCTTACAGAGTTAAGTCACCCAAGGGAAGAAAGGTTTGAATCTTTCTAGATATAACTGTAACCCATGCTGGATTTCTGGCTACCTAGAATATTGGAGTCTTGAAGGGCTAACAGTCTTGGAACAGGAGGGGAGAGTGTGAATGCTGAGAAACTGAGAGAGGCTCTTAGATAGTATTTCCCAAAGTCCTACTCAGACTTTGGGAACCCTGTAAATCTTTAGGGGGGGGGGAGGCAGCAACGTGATCACCATAATTGTGCTGCTGCCTGGCAGGGAAGGGGTTTTTCATTTACTTCGGCTCTCCAGAGGGTCTGGGGAGCCTGCAACCCCCTCTGCAGCCCTCCCAGAGGTGTAGAAATGCTGAAAAAAGAAAAAGAACACTTCCTGTTTCAGGATGAAAACTAGATGTGAGTTTTTTTCCCCTTATTGCAGGCTCCCCAGACCCTCCATAGAGCCATAGCAACCCCAGGTAAGTAAAAAAAATCCCTGCCTGGCAACAGTGCGATCATGGTGATCGTATTGCTGCCAATTTCTTTTCTGGTTCCTCTGGTGGATCATCTCACCAGTTTGGGAACCATTGCTCTAAAGGAAAAAGGCAAGGAGAAAGCCTCTGTCTTTCAGATAAAATCTAGGCCCAAGTCTGAATCCAGCATAGAGTTGCAACTGCTTCTTTGTAGCTGGTGGGAAAAGAGGTAATTAGTGTGAGCAATGAATATGTTATCTGCTTCCCAGTGGCCAGGGGGAGCAGGTAGCCATTCACAGAAAGGAGAGCTTCTTGCTTGCTCAAGGACATGCTTATCAAGGAAGATTCCTTGATAGTCCTGGTTGGGAGGAGTAGGAGCTGCAACCAACAGTAGTCTGCTAGCCAGCCCTTCTAGAAGTTTTGGACCATCCTGTATCCTGGTTTTGGATACAGGCATTTGGTTTTTGGTCAACAGGCATGTGGATGCGGGAGAACCCGTGGACATTATATATCTGGACTTTCAGAAGGCATTTGACACGGTCCCTCACCAAAGGCTACTGAAAAAACTCCACAGTCAGGGAATTAGAGGACAGGTCCTCTCGTGGATTGAGAACTGGTTGGAGGCCAGGAAGCAGAGAGTGGGTGTCAATGGGCAATTTTCACAATGGAGAGAGGTGAAAAGCGGTGTGCCCCAAGGATCTGTCCTGGGACCGGTGCTTTTCAACCTCTTCATAAATGACCTGGAGACAGGGTTGAGCAGTGAAGTGGCTAAGTTTGCAGACGACACCAAACTTTTCCAAGTGGTAAAGACCAGAAGTGATTGTGAGGAGCTCCAGAAGGATCTCTCCAGACTGGCAGAATGGGCAGCAAAATGGCAGATGCGCTTCAATGTCAGTAAGTGTAAAGTCATGCACATTGGGGCAAAAAATCAAAACTTTAGATATAGGCTGATGGGTTCTGAGCTGTCTGTGACAGATCAGGAGAGAGATCTTGGGGTGGTGGTGGACAGGTCGATGAAAGTGTCGACCCAATGTGCGGCGGCAGTGAAGAAGGCCAATTCTATGCTTGGGATCATTAGGAAGGGTATTGAGAACAAAACGGCTAATATTATAATGCCGTTGTACAAATCGATGGTAAGGCCACACCTGGAGTATTGTGTCCAGTTCTGGTCGCCGCATCTCAAAAAAGACATAGTGGAAATGGAAAAGGTGCAAAAGAGAGCGACTAAGCTGATTACGGGGCTGGGGCACCTTCCTTATGAGGAAAGGCTACGGCGTTTGGGCCTCTTCAGCCTAGAAAAGAGACGCTTGAGGGGGGACATGATTGAGACATACAAAATTATGCAGGGGATGGACAGAGTGGATAGGGAGATGCTCTTTACACTCTCACATAATACCAGAACCAGGGGACATCCACTAAAATTGAGTGTTGGGCGGGTTAGGACAGACAAAAGAAAATATTTCTTTACTCAGCGCGTGGTCGGTCTGTGGAACTCCTTGCCACAGGATGTGGTGCTGGCGTCTAGCCTAGATGCCTTTAAAAGGGGATTGGACGAGTTTCTGGAGGAAAAATCCATTATGGGGTACAAGCCATGATGTGTATGCGCAACCTCCTGATTTTAGGAATGGGTTAAGTCAGAATGCCAGATGTAGGGGAGAGCACCAGGACGAGGTCTCTTGTTATCTGGTGTGCTCCCTGGGGCATTTGGTGGGCCGCTGTGAGATACAGGAAGCTGGACTAGATGGGCCTATGGCCTGATCCAGTGGGGCTGTTCTTATGTTCTTATGTTCTTATGGTTGGCTGTTGCAGGTGCAATGAACATAAGGGCATGCAAAGGGACCCTCAGTGAGGATGGTGAACATAAGAACAGCCCCGCTGGATCAGGCCATAGGCCCATCTAGTCCAGCTTCCTGTATCTCACAGTGGCCCACCAAATGCCCCAGGGAGCACACAAGATAGCAAGAGACCTGCATCCTGGTGCCTTCCCTTGCATCTGGCATTCTGACATAGCCCATTTCTAAAATCAGGAGGTTACACATACACATCATGCACATACAAAACCTGTGATGGATTTTTCCTCCAGAAATTTGTCCAGTCCCCTTTTAAAGGCATCTAGGCCAGATGCCATCACCACATCTTGTGGCAAGGAGTTCCACAGAACAGCTACACGCTGAGTAAAGAAATATTTCCTTTTGTCTGTCCTAACTCTCCCAACACTCAGTTTTAGTGGATGTCCTCTGGTTCTGGTGTGCTTCCCTTGGGCAGTGTGTCTTGGGTGTTGCCCTGCCTGCTGTTTGTCTCTTCAGCTCTGTTTTCCATCATGGGTGTCTGACCAGACAGGCAGCCTGGAAGCTGTTTGATCTTCAGTGGTCAGAAGACCCAGTTGAGAAATAGAGATGTAGACAAGTGTAGTCAGAAAGCTAGCTTTGTTATTTTAGCACTGAATTGATGTATTTCTGGAAGTCTGTTTCTCTGCCAAAAATATATTTTACTGACCTCTTTGGTCTTGAGTACTGAAAATGGGAGTCAGCTATCCAGCCTAGCTACTTGGTTAACCTACCAAGAATAGTCTAAGTTACAGTCCAGAGCCTTGAAGCCTGGGTCCCTGAGTTGGTGGGAGCCCAGGGCTTGCAAGGACTGGAATAAGACCGTAGGGCCTCAGAATCCCTGAGCTGAAGCTATAGCATATTCAGGAGGTTGCAGTATTCAAGGTGGGCATGCATGGGGCGCCCCATGGACCTGATCTGCGGATATCTGAATTTGGGGATATGAGATCTACAGACATGGGGCCTCCTGTATTCAGAATCTGACCTATTGGTCCCAACAGGTAATCTTGTTTTGCTTTGTTAGGAGTAAATGACCTTTCTTCATTCTGAAGTGGAAGACATTATCCCTGTTGCCAACAAATCCAGGACAAAGAATTTTGTGAGATCTTTCTTTGTTCCCTCTTTCAGATCATTTGTTAATCTTCCCATTCAGTGCTCATACTTTAGCTTTGAGCAAAGTATGGCTAGAGGGACTGGAGCTATAAGAACCTCCAATCTAACCTCTGACTGCTCCTTATTCATGACTAACAATTCAGCCCTTATAATCCTATCCTATGCACCAACTGCGGAACTCCACAGCCCCGCGACCGGGGCAAAACTCTGCAATGGCACCCCCCCGTAGGCTATTGCCGCCCCCCCATACAGTAATCTGACCCTCCTACTCACCAGAGGCTCACGGAGCCTCGCTCGACCTCCTCCTTCACCGGAGAAACCTCTGTGAGGTTCCCTGGCGCTATAAACTGTGTTTCCGGCAAATGGAAGCACAGTTTCCGCCCCTGTCGGGTGCCTCAGAGAGGCTGCTGCGATGTCCTGGCGGCTGGCACCTGGGGCATTTGCCACAGGGAAGTCTATGGCAGGCACGTAAGTAGCACAGACACACAGATGCTGGTACTACCCAATCAAACACAAACTGAACTTCATCACAACTGAACTTCAGAGGTGGTGGTGCAAAGATTGTGGCTTGCCTAAACTCTGGTATGAAGGCTTCTTTGTGGGGAGTTACAACAACAACAACAACAGTATTTATATACCGCTTTTCAACTAAAAGTTCACAAAGCGGTTTACAGAGAAAAATCAAATAACTAAATGGCTCCCTGTCCCAAAAGGGCTCACAATCTAAAAAGATGCAAAAAGAATACCAGCAGACAGTCACTAGAAAAGACACTGCTGGGGTGAGATGGGCCAGTTACTCTCCCTCTGCTAAAAAAAGGAGCACCCACTTGAAAAAGTGCCTCTTACCCAATTAGCAGGGGTTACCTTCCATTTGGGGTCATTGCTTAGAGCAGTGGTTCCCAAACCTTTTGGACTGGCAGCTTCCTTGACCTACTGGGCCATTGGCTGCAGTTTTCCATTAGGGCTACAATCCTATACATTGTATAGTGCAGCAGGCTTTTCATGAGGGTTCTGTAGCTTCCCTTTTTGGTTTCCATCGCTCCCCACATAACTACAGTTCACAGTTTGGGAACTGCTAGCTTACAGCATCCAGAATGACTGTGGATATAATAAATGTACAGGATGTCAGATAGTATAGCTTTTCTCACTCATGCAGTACTACTGAGACATGAATTTCCTCTTAAATAACCATTAAAGATATAGGGAACAATTCCTTCCTTTTGCAAATCTAGCCTAAAGTTATGCTAGTGGAATACGGCAATCTCCCTTATGATGCTTTCAGAGAAGACACATAAATTGAGTTGGAAGGAATGGTCAGAACCTTTGCAAAAGGAGCTTTGTTCCTGCTGCATCTGATATCCTCCATCCATCATCCAAGCAGAAGACGACCCAGGAGTCAGTTGCATCATTAGGGTTTCCGTTACCTGGTGCAGGAGGCCAGTGCGTTCACCCCCATGATGGACCTCCTTCCATGCAGTGGGCAGGGCAACAACTGGGGTGGTGGATGTGGTGATGTACCATCGTCCCACGCTCACTGGTTTTTTTGGCCATCCCTTTTGATAGAATAGAGACATTTCAAAGCAGTTTGTTTCATTGCACTCTAAATTACTCATTGAATGGTATATAACATGATGGTATTATTCCTACAAACGGCAGTTTTAGCAATTTTGGTCACTAGTGGTGTCACACACACACACACACACACACCCCGGGTATCACCTTACTGGTTCCATGCTGTGTCATAATAACACCACATTGGCTCTTCGAACAATCTGGTCCATTCTGAATTAAGGAAATGTACTTTTTGATGTTACGTAAGAGAGTTGCATTTTTGTTTTCTGGGTTTTTTGGCCATAACTTTTGATAGAATGGGGATATTTCATTCCAGTTTTTTCAATGCATTCTGCTGCCAATTCCGCATCAAATGGTATATAATATGATGGTATTATTCCTAACGACCGCAATTTTAGTGTGTGACCCTCCATGCGTGCCACCCCACCGTGCGTGTCACCCGGTGCAGCCTGCACCCCTGGTGATGCCACTGCCAGGAGTGACACCATGGGCTACGTATTTTTAGAAGAATTTGGCTCATACTGAGCCAAACTAGTGGTTCATCTAACCTAATCAGCGATGACTGGTGGTGGTTGTCCAGTGTCATTGAGGCAGGGGTTTCTCCTGTCACCTGCCATTTAGCTAAAAATGCCAAGGACTGAACCTGCATGCAAAACCTGAACCACAGAGCTAAAAGCTCTACCACAGAGCTGTTGTCTCTGTTGTTCTCTACCACAGAGCTATTGTCACTCTACTTTATCTGGTTTGCTGGGGGGAAAACAAAAATAATGAAATGAACTGAATTGCTCGCTCAGAAACAGTTGGCAGTAATCCCAGGCCTTACTGCTATTTAAGATGAATACTGTTCTCTTCATCTGCTGAACAATGCGTGTAGGTGGTTTGTGCCACGCAGCACGCCCCTCAAGTTGCGTGTAAGTGTCTAAAGGAGAAAGCTATTTCATTCTTTCAGGGAATGTTTATATTCCTCTCGTTGATGCATTTTAATGAGCAAGTTAAAAAAGTAAATATAACAATTCCAGAAGGGGACAAGTGACTTCGCTCTGTGGTGCTGGCTTTCAGTGCATCCTTTTCTTCTTAATGAAATTCAGAAAAGAAAAAAAAGAATCTTAAGTCAAAGACACTTTGTGAGCAGGAACCTTTTCGTCGGAATGGGGAAGACCCTACCTGCAAGGGCTTCCTCTGCTCATTTTTACATGAAAGATTTGCCAGCTTTTTCTTCTGCCTAGTGGGAGAAGCATCAATTTGAAATGCATAAGGAACCTTATTCCCAAATTAATCGGTGACGGTGCCTGCAGCATTCCTGTCATTTCTTTTTTCTTGGCTTTCATTTCCATTGAATATTATTTATTTTATTTTAAAAGATTTGATTCCCTTCTTTCTTTTGGGAACTCAAGGTGACTCATAATCACAATTTAGAAAATACAATAAAAATCGTGTACTGCTCAGTGACCGTAATAAAAAATTCTTCTTCTCAATAAAAATCAAACAGCAAATCATCAGGAACAGAAAAGAGGCACAAAGCACCTATAAGAAAGATCCATCAAATTCGGGGAAGGCTAACAGAAAAAGGGGGTCTTTCAGCCTTCTCTGAAATGACAGGTGTGCAGATGATTCTCTCACGGAAAGTAATTATCCCACAGAGAAGGTCCTCCCCATAAACTGCAGCTCAGATGGTGGTGGGACATGCAAGAGCCCCCCCCCCCCCAGAAGTTCTCAGAGCATGGATAGACTCATGTAAAGGAAGATGGTCTGTAGGTGACTAGGTCCTTAGTCATATTTATAGAAAGCAGTGCTATCACACCACTATTTTCCATGGGTTTGCTACTGGAACAGGCAGGCTCACTGGCCTCTGCTGTATCCAGTGCAGGTTTGGTGGGGCTCAGGGCACAACTTGGAGTAAGGGGATTTTAGTTCCCTTTTTCCAAGCAACACCACAGGCAGCCCGATGGAGCTATTTGCCCCTATGGGCAAGTCCGAGCAGCCCAAGTGATGGTGTTTGGGCCAGAGACAGGGGTTGGGACTGGCCTGTGCTGCTGCGGCCAGCCCCACCTCTCTCCCAGGCTCAATCTGCCCCCCAGGCCCCTGCCCTGAAACGTCCCGTCCTAGCCTACATTTCTCCGTCCCTCTGCCCTCTTTCACCCCGTGCCGATCTGCTCGGGCCAGCACAAAGTCACCCTGTTCCAACTCCACTCTGGCTCTGCCAGGCCAGCATGTCCATGTGCTGGTCCAGCCTACTCCCGAGTAGCCATGAACGTGCTTTATGGCAAGTTCGCGTCACTTAGGAGCCGTCATAAGGGACTTGTGCCAGCTCAGGGCAGTGGTAGATTGCGCTGCCTGTGTTACTTATGAAGGCTATGTATTTATCCTGTTAACACCCCTGCCCTGGGATACCTTCAAGATGCCTTAGTGACTGTCTCAATGTTAAAATACCTCCTCTTTTTTTTCGCAGGACCGTCACATAGATTCACTCCAATATGTAAATATTTTCATTTAATTTTCCATTTACTATGTAAACCACTTTGCAAACCTTTGTTGAAAAGCAGTTTATAGTAATAGTAATTTGAAAATGTTGTTGTTGTTTAATGGCTAAGCATGCAGATTGTGGCTGCACTATAGAGCCTTGACCTGCGTATCAGGGAATGCTCCAGGTATGCTGTTCCATTCTGATGCAGAATTTTTTGCATGCATCAGAGACCCTATGCATTCAGAGCTGCTTGGATACATTTGCACCATACTTTTTAAAATCATATAGCGGCTCATTTGTATGCAGTTACACATATATTTGAAATGGTTCAGATTAAAATAAGACGCCAAGAGGCATCAGATGCCAGACTTGGATGGTTCTTTTCCTGTTGCAATATGCAGCACTGGCTCAAAACTCAGCAACTGAAATCGAGGTCCTGGACGTGCTTCCAACAGAACCTTCAAAATGTCTGTAGCTCATCATTCTATTTTCAGTTCCATCACTCTGAGCCTGGTTTTATGAGATGAATGAAACCCCACTTAAGCCAATGTTTTTATTTCTGCAGTCTGTAGCTGTTGCTTTCCCCCCCCCCCCAGTATGCCATTACAGTTTTGGCACCTTGGAAAGTAAGCATGAGATAAGCACACCATGAACGTCTTCCAAATGAGTCCTCTGAATATCTTCCATCGAGGTGGTTTGTTCTCTGCAAAGTGTATGTGCTACTGTAAATTCCTTACTTCACATTTTGCTTAAATAAATGTGATCCTTAAATCACTTGTTTGTCTGTAAAGAGCTATTCTACCAGTTCACAGCCCTCACCACCTGTTGCGGCAGCGTGAATTGATAATGGGGACTTAGTGGGACGGAAATGTGCCTCGTGGTTTCAATTAACTGTAACTCAGGATTGAGTCACCCATAGAAATGTCATGTAACTATGGGAGCAAACATACAGTAACTATGCTCACATAAGCACCCAGTAAATCAACAGTGAGAAATCAGCCAGAACGCTGTGAACTCATGTGGGCAATTTGGCGCAGGATTGTACCGTGCAATGTCTTTCAACATTACTAGATTAATCACCAGCTGTGATCATGGCAGTCTCTTTGTGTGGAAGTAGTAGCTCAGAGCCTTCATGGGTGCCCAAGCAAGGGAGAACAACTGCATGAAGTGAATTGACACAACCCTGCTGTAGACCAGCCAATACCTGATGGATACTCCTAGCTGTAAAGAGGTTTCACGTTGCAGTTATTATCAGGGAAAAAAAATCTGGGGAGCTTCACCATGGTTTGGTGGCATGAACATGGCAGAAATATAATTTTTATGAGATATGGGGCGCAATCCTAACCCCTTATGTCAGTGCTTTCCAGCAGCGACATAAGGGCAATGCAGCTCTGAGGTAACAAACATTCCCTGACTTTGAGGAGGCCCCCGTGAGTGACACCCAACTGCAGGATGCAGCACATGCCCCATTGACACTGCTATGCCAGTGCTAGAAAGCACTGACATAAGGGGTTTTAGGAATGCATCCACGTATTGTTTAAATAATGGAAGAAAAGGTGAGGATTCCACTCCCTGACTGCCACCAATTTACCCCTTCCTCCTGATCCTCATAAGCCACAACCCAGTAAGGTAAGCAAGTCTAATACACAGCTAGTGAGACTATTCAGTTGGAATGTTCCTTTGCCTGTAATATACATGCATTCTAATGAACCTGAACCTCTTTTACAGCTACCATGAGTGTTTACAGGTGAGCAGAAGTGTCACTGAGACACAGCCACTTTGAATGCCCCCTAGGGGGATAAAACGGGATGTAAATGTGTAAATTTATAAATACATAAATTTCAGTTTCACTGACTGACCAAGGGTAGCCTCTGGCCTGAAAACAGATGCCAAGTTTTCTCCTTTTATTTCATTTTTGGGGAAATGTAATGAACAAGCAAAGTAATAGTAGTGGAGGTCCCAAAAACACCAACTTCTGGTCCCTTTTTAAATTTGTTGACAGGGCTGGACAGTAAAAAAAAACACAACTATAGTTCTGAAAAGGTCCATCTTTGCTTTGTTAACAATAAAAATCTAAACTACATGTGCTGGGGGGGGGGAGATTTGTTTAAATCCCTATATTTCTCTGGGTTATAAAATGTCCCTTTTGGGTGATGTAGGTTTTAAACCTACTTGCATGCATGAGGCTGATTTAAGAGTGTAAAGTAGTGTTCAGATGACCCTGTAAACATTACATGCATGTCACTTTGTTCAGCCATTTCATGTATCTAATGAAATAGGTCAGTGGTGCTCAAACTTTTCAGTTTCCAGAGCCCTTCATTTTTTTATTTTTGTACCACCTTTCCTATAAGAAGCTGAGGGTGTTGTACATAATTCTTTCCCCCCTCTCGTGGAGCCGCATCCATGCATGCACAGAGTCTTGGGGAAGCCCAAAGCGGCAACAAATGTTTAGACTGGCACAGCACTAAGCAGATGGTGGCCACATTACAGTGTGCTCCTGGTGCCCCTGAAGGGGTCTCAGGGAGCCCCAGGGCTCCTAGGGGCAAACTTTGAGAAACACTGAAATGGAATGTTTTCTTTGTAAATTCATGCCTGAATAAGCAGTTTTATTTTGAAAAGCTTCACTGAACTCTTTGGTGCTTCTAACTAACTCAGCTGCTTCTTGGCCAAGAATCGGGCAAAGCTAAACTTATAATAGGTGCATACTTTGCCTGAAGTCCAAATGCTGATGTCCAAGGCCTCTGGTGATTCAGCTGCTCTCTGCTATGGAATCTCAGCACAGTTTGCCTCAAGGGTTTAGGGATTATCCTTCATAACAATCCTGCAGAATGAGAAAAATGGTGATCCAGCTTTTCTCTCTCATATTGCTAAGGAGATCAGCTTGCCAAGGTTTTATAAAGTCTTCCCAGTTGTTGCGAGTCAGTAAACAAACAGGAAGAGAACCTATTGAATTTCCCAAATATAGGCCCAGCACACTTGCTTCCCAATTCAACAAAATTCCCCTGAGCTGGTGTAGCAGCGCCAGCACAGCTTGGCTGCATCCTGTGGGACGATTTGACATGCTGCAGGTCTATGTGAGATAAGAGGACACTTGTCCCCTTGCCCTGAGGATAGCCCCAGCCTGCGCTGCGGGTCTACTCAGACATGCACAAGCTATATGGCTGGTGCAAGTCCATGTGCACCCATGCTGGCGGATCAGGTCCAGGAAGGGGCATAGTATACAGCATGTCCTGCTGCCACCAATTCCACCCCCCTCCTGGTCCACCCACCCCCTGCCCCAATCTGCACCCTCCCCACCCTCTCCCATCCTTGCACTGCTCAGCGGGAAATTACCTTGTCCAGCACACACTTATCTTTTCACTGGTGCCACCAGCACTCCTAACTGATACACTGTTGCAATGTGCTTTATGTGCTGTATGGCACATTTGTGATAGTCTGCACTGGCAGAGCAGCTCTCTGCTGGAGCAGAAGGGGAATAGGATTGGGCCTTTGGGCTTCATTATCTGCAGGCAAGATGGTAACCTGTACTCATTGTCCAGATGCTTCTACCAACAAAAGGATTCTCTGCACATAAAAACTAGATATTGTGGAGGAGAATGTTCCCTGACCAGCTAGTTTTCTGTGTTTTAGGAATTTTTTCTTATGGAAATATATTTTATGTTATGATATGAGCTGTCTGGAAGTCTGAAGTGATATAGTTGAGAATTAGATTTACCATCTCATGTATATTTGCAAGAGTTTGGCCTCAGTTTAAAAGACCATGCTGTGGTGTTAAGAGAAAGAAGCTCAAGTTAAGAGAAAACATGAAGATTCTAAACTAAATATTCATCACTGATAGTTTCATCTAGTTGCTCACCAAGGGATAAATCGTCTTTCAGTGAAAAGCTTTGGGTGGTCAGTTTGTGACTGACGCAGTTTGCCTGTGCCTCACAAAACAACAAAACAAGGTGACCGGATACAATGGAAGACAGAGTGACTATAGCTTTAATCATTGTATAGAAGAGGGAATTTCGGCAGGTGCAACTCAACACCTGCCCAAATTCCCTCTTCTATACATTGGTTCAAGGTATAGGCACTCTGTCCTCCATTGTATCTGGTCACCCTGCAACAAAAGAACTGCAGGAAAATGTTCTTTTGAAATAGGCTCTCCACTCTGGAATATTAAAATGTCATCAGCCTTTCCTCTCAGCATGATCACTTTTAGAAGGGACATGCAAGCATACAAAAGGGAGGGAGTATTGGGGGAGACATTTATGGAGAAATATTAGTGTCTAAAGAAATGAGGGAAATTCTGGGGGGGGGCACAGGATAAGGAAGCAGGGTTTGTGCAGTATCAGAGAAGGAGAAGAAGGAGAGAAAACTGGGAAAGAACCGAAATGGAGGAAAGTGGCAGATTCTCCCTCTCTGGATACCTTCAGTCAGAGGCTTGACAAGCACCTGCTGGAGATGCTCTAGGGAGGATTTCCTGCTACAGGCAGGAGGTTCGACTAGATGACCTTTTACAGCCCTTCCATGATTCTGTGAAACTTGAAAGAACCAGATGTTCCAGCTATAGCATGAGACCATCAGGTCAGAGTTCCCTACAGCATGGTCAGTGACTACAGATAAGCAGTGAGCACCTTGATAGGCATTAAAGCACTTACCTCACTTGTGACAGGACAGCCTCTCTCTTCCACCCTCTGATTTCTGTTAAACAATTCGCCAGTCCGTTTGAGATGGGCATTGATGAGGCATGGCAAACCTGGTTCCATTTTGGCAAGTGCCTTCAAGTGGTGAGCTATTTGGAGGTTTTGCTGAATTGGTTAAGAGAACCATGTGTTATTTTGTGAGATGAGCTCGTCCTGGCCCATCCTTCTGTTCTGAGATAGTCCTGTTGTCCATTCTGAACGGAGATAGATGTTTTCTGTAGTGCTACACCCTGAGAAAGGTGCTGCTGGAGGCTTCTCAACTGCTCAGGAGACCTGTGTCCTAGATAACATAAGGTTCTTGACTGAATAGTCAGTGAAGGTGGAGAGGAAGCCAGGGCTAAGGTGACATTTTTGTGACCACAAAAAGTCCTGTTTATCTCAGAGCCAGGAAGCTCCCAGGATGTAGTGTTGAAAATTTGAATGTTGGGTCCAGGCAGGGTCATGGCATTTTCCAAGGGCAGGGCTTCTTACAAGCCGGTGGGGGTGTGGGGGAGAGGGTGTTACTTCAACAGACCAAAGTTGACCTTTTTACCAAAAGGCTAGCAGGGCTTGATGCTCTCTGTCAGTAGTCCAAAGAAAAGCAACACGAGGCTGACCTGGCTCACATCCTCCTGACATACACCTAATACCATGTACCATGTTGGGGTATTCATTGAATTGAAAAAAGGAAGAGGGTAATGGAGTGGAAGAGTGTGAAGGAGAAATGTGAAGGAGAGGACAGGCTTCAGCTTCTTCAGTATTCTCCTCCACACTCTCTCTTTCACTTCTTTCACTATATCATTATGATATAAATTCTAAATAATATGATAATGAAGTCAAACCTCTGCTTAGAACAGTGTCAGTAAAGTCAAGCTATGGACAGAAGAAAAATAATGTGAATATTAAAGTTCAGCCATGCCTTCCGTTCTCTGAATTAGATAGTGGCACTGAGGGTTTCAAGAGCATATATTTAAGCTGTCAAATTAATTGAATTGATGACTCTAACACAGATGAACAAGTTGACAAGTATCAATGATCCATGACTCATATAGGATGTTCATAGCAGTTGCAGAGAAAATGCTGCTTTTTTTTTTCTTTTACAGACATTTACACTATATATGTTTAAAAATAGGCAGAGAGTGAGGAAATAAGAATTATCACCACAACAAAGTCTAACACAATTAGACAGGGCAGATGGATCTTCGAGGCAGAATATAAGAATGAGTTTTACACTGGCAGCACATCTCAGTGCATCTCAAGGTGAGATTTCAGAAGTGAAATGTGAAGTCGAAGGAAATTGTGATAGTTAAAAAGTGGTGTCTAACAGCAGTGTATCATTTCAGAGTTGACCTGCAAGGGATTAAAAAAAATCTGAAATCTAGTCAACACAAACTCAAATTCCTTCTTGCATTTGGCAGATCAAGATAATACGCTTACCTTACAAACAGCGCCAGCTCCAAATTTTGGCGATGACGTCTTCAGTGGGCTCCCCTGCCAAGCTGGCATTGTCATCAGCTACTAGTATAGCTTTTCCTTCCCATCACTGTTGCCTTCTCACTTCCCAGGAAGATTGCTGGCGGGCAAGTTGAGTGAGCTTTCAGTGCCACCTGTTCTTCTTCTCCCTTCTCACTGCTATTGTTTGTTCTCTTTTGTTTGCAGGCAAGCAAGCGGGTGGCAGCATTCGGGAGGGGCAGCTTCCGAAGGGACTGTGCTCTTGGGTGGGGGCTTTTACACAGGTGTGATCCTTAGCAGAGCTTATCAGTGCCAATCCCTAACACTGGGCCTGCCACCAGTAAATAAACAACAGGTTTATGTCATGTGAGAGATATTCAGAAGTCCTTGTGGTGTATGTTGCCAATGAGCCTTTCAAAGTTGAATGCCACTGTATGCATTCTTGCAAAGTCACAATTTTTGCATTTGAATGTCTGAGCTTTGTTCATTTATAATGTCCTATCAGAAGATTCTCAACATTTAAAAGATTAACAGCTGAATCCTGTCTAGGGCCTGTAGCTACAGATCTCATGATCCACTGCCATAAGTCTCAGTCCAGCACTGCACAAGCTATGCCACTGTTGTAATTTGTATTTAAATTGTATTGACCCTGTAATATGAACAAGGTAGGGATATGGCACAATAAGGATTTTCTTGAAGAAATCTATTACATGGCAGCCTTGAACTATTAAGTTTCTATCATTTCCTCAAAACATGAGTTCATCAGGGTATTGGCTGTACTATTGTCCAGTGTTTCATAAGCACCTGTGCATTGCAAGCATTACTAGAAGTAATTAATCATTGTTTCTGGTGAATGCATTCTTCATATTTGGCTGAAGTTGGTATCCTGTATATTGCAGTGCAGTCAGGACTATTTGTGGAGTGCTGTTAATATTTCATTAAAAAAAAACTTAACTGCTTACTAATTACATAGTTTTTTTATCATGGCTGATAAACCTACAAACATGCCACCTGTTTGTCTCAATTGCAATTCCTCAACAATATATTATTTACTAGTGGTCAGACTAGCTATTGCCCGTATTAAGATTACAGTAGGTATATACAACGTGGGTCATTAACCGTCTTACACAGTGGGGGGGGGGTTTAGAGTATTGCAAAGGGGTGGGCTTTTTGCCACTTGTAAACATTAACCAAGTTTTACCCTGTTGGATTGGTCATGTAAGGTCAACTGAGCCGAATGAATTTCCCATTCATGGGAGTCAGGTGGACTTTATGGTCCAATGAACTGGCTCAAAGCACGGTCCTGGTTTAATGGCCAGTTGGAGAAGATGCTCAGATAATAAAGAAAAATACAGTATGACAAATTTGGCTACTGCATCTGAATGGCTCAGCAGTCCTTCCAGGTAATAAGGCATCACAGGAGCATCTGAGGTAAGATAAAAAACCAAATAGAAGGAAAACAAGAAATTTTGCGACAGACATACAGGTGAGTGTTGCTTAGCGTTGGTCCGGCCAGCAACAGCCCACATTTATGATGGGTGCCACTGGTCCCTGTTCACCCTCCCTCAGCCTCCAAAGCCGAAGGGAACTGTACTCTCCTCATGTCTGGAGGCTTTTCTGAGCCTCAGAGAGGCAGTGCACATCCGGAAGTCATGTGTTTTCACCTGAAACGGCCACTCTGAGCCTTGAAGAGGCAGCATGCAGATGCGCCTTTCAGAGGCTTCGCATAGCGTCAAGCCTTGCTTGGCAGTGGGGGTGTTGATCCGCGTCCCTGTCGCTAAGCAATGCACTACTGTATATTTTAAGCTGTATACAGTGATGTTTGGCATCCACAGGGGTTCTGCAAATGCTGAAACCCACAAATAATCAAATCTGTGGGTCTCAGCACCTTTAAACCTCCAGGGTGACTGGTTGCCTCTGGAGGGTCTAGGTCGGGCCAACCGCTCCAGTTTCAGAACCTGCAGATAGTCAAATCCACAGGTCCCAAAGCTGCAGATAAAGAGGCTTGACTGTATTAAGGTATTAGTCTGCTACTTGTGTAGAACAAGACTCAGTTTTGGGTGTGGAAGGGGGGGAAAAGGCATGAGATGGTAGAGTTCTGGGTTGATAGATTTCTGAGGTGGACTGTACCACTTCACAGTGCAGGTGGAGAATCACAATCTTGCATGCTCTAGCTCTCGCCTTTTCTATATGATGTCCAAATTTTTATATTAGGAGAAAACTTCCAGGTGTGTTTTATTTAATGTGTGAGAATCATTCAAAACTGCTACAACCACCTGTAGTCTGAAATGATACCACCCATTCAGGTACTGCCATCTACGCAGGTATGCATGTGTAGAGCAGGCCTTTAAATACAACATTGGCAAAGAAAATCATGATGAGGAATGAAGATTCATGAATCATTGCAGAGTTTATCAGGTGTGTAAGTCTTTTGCAGATGTGGCTCCCTGCCAACAAGGTGGGGCAGGGGGCAGAACAAGATAGAATGAGACTAGTATGAATAGTGAAGCTGAATGTATTTGAGCTTGTGAAAAAGAAAAAAAGAAATCTCCTGTCCCATTGATTACACCTTAGCGAGCTTATGATCTTTAGTTACTGTCTGAGATGGTTAGAATATGGTTCAGTGGCTGAAGAAGAATAAAGACTTCAGTGCCAGGGGACTTTGACAACAACTGGATGTTATTTTTAAGGAAGAAGTAGGAAAACGAAGGTTAATGCATCATATTTTTCCAGGCAAATTTCTGCAAATAGTGAATAAAAGTCTCCCATCATTCTTTAGGTCTTTTTTGTTAATGTGTAGCTAGCACCATGACTCACTACCTATTTTAAGCCTTTAATTGTAACGGGAGGGTAGAACTATCGTGAAATTCACAATGCATTGTTAACAGCTGGGTGGTGTTGTAAGTCTCCTCCTTCAGAATGCAAGAAATCATTCTTTTCAAGTTTTGAATAATTGAACCAGTCAGTACACTCATATACAGAGCCCATGGAGCTTTTTAATTTGGAAACTAGTTTTTGTTTAAAAACCATCATGACGCATAAGACCGAAAGGAAATGTCTAAAAGTCGCTCTAATATGGTTCACCTTTTGTTCCAATCTTGGGTGAAACAAAACCTGTGCAGCTTTTGGAATTTGTTACTAAGACTGGGAGGGGCTGCAGCTCAATGGAAAGCACATGCTCTGCATGCAGAAAAGGTCCCAGGTTCAGTCATTAGCATCTCCAGTTGGAGGAGCAGCTACCCAGTTGTGGCAGTCTTGGGCTACCATTCGCTGTGTATTTGCCTCTTTTCACCTTCCAGTGCAGAGGAAAGGGGTTGCTTGTCACATGATCCTCTTCCACGCCCCCTTTACTTTGTGGAGGGAATCATCCATGGCCTGCACCTGGCTGGGTTTTTTAAGTG
Organism: Tiliqua scincoides; assembly: GCF_035046505.1. NCBI lineage: Eukaryota > Metazoa > Chordata > Lepidosauria > Squamata > Scincidae > Tiliqua > Tiliqua scincoides. The sequence continues at coordinate 208,538,529 of NC_089823.1, read as the reverse complement.
CCTGTCAGCAGGCTTGGCCCCTACTTCCTCCCCAATACATGCAGGAAACACAGTAAATGGCAGGGATAGTGCCCCTGTTGCCTTACTTAGCTTGTCTGTTTCTGCTTATTCTCAGTCCTTTTGGCACCACAACTAGACTGCAGACAAGCTGGGCCCTGAGATGAGGCTTCTACCCGTTAGGGACTCATCTGTTGGGTGGCTGCATGGACTTTGAGAATAAAGTGTTTGGTCATGGACAAAGGTGATAGGAAAGATCTCCACCTGAGACCCTGAGAGCCACTGCCAGTAGCCAATATTGGGACAGATGGAGCAGTGGTCAGACTAACAGTGCTAGCCTATGCATGTCTACTCAGAAGTACATTTCATTGTATTCAGTGGGACTTACTCCCAGGAAAGTGTGTATCGGATTGCAGCCTCAGTATGAGACTGCTTCATATGTTCATAAGCATTGCATCAGTGCAGTATATATTCTTCCTCTCATTTCTGTTTCATTTAATGTGGTGCTGTTTTATTGCCTTCACTATAGCTCTTGTTTATATCAGCAGGTAGATCAATGTGATGCCTACCAATCCAGTCTATAGTTCAGTATGCCTGAACCAATTATTTTTAAAGAAAGACCTTTGCTTGAGACTGTCAGTGAGCAACCTCCACTCAGATTAGAGAATGTTAACCTAGACTCTAGAGCAGTGTTTCTCAGACTGTGGGTCGGGACCCACTAGGTGGGTCATGAGCCAATTTCAGGTGGGTCCCCATTCATTTCAATATTTATTTTTAATATATTAGACTTGATGCTACCATGGTATGTGACTGCTTTTGGAGAAATGCCTCAGATCTGTGCTTTTAACAGGCTACTATGTATATGCTTTAAACCAGTGGTTCTCACTCCTTTAGCACTGGGACCCACTTTTTAGAATGAGAATCTGTCAGGACCCACCAGAAGTGATCTCATGACTGAAAGTGACATCATCAAGCAGGAAAATTTTTAACAATCCTAGCAATTCTACCCACACTTACTCAGGAGTAAGTCCCATTTACTATCATTGTTTAAAGCATCTTCACAGTAACCTGTTAAAAGTGCAGATCTGTGACATTTCCCCAAATGCAGTCACATACATACATTGGTAGCATCAAGTCTAAAATATTAAAAATAAAATATTGAAATAAATGGGAACCCACCTGAAACTGATTTGCAACCCACCTAGTGGATCCTGACCCACAATTTGAGAAACACTGCTTTAAACAATGATAGTCAATGAGACTTACTCCTGGGTAAGTGTGGGAAGGATTGCAGCCTAGGATTGTTAAAATTTTCCTGATGATGTCATGTCTGGCTATGACATCACTTCCAGTGGGTCCTGACAAATTCACATTCTAAAAAGTGGGTCCCAGGGCTAAAAGTTTGAGAACCACTTCTCTACAGTAATCATTTGTGTGATTTGGTCTAAGGCAGCTACTCATACTCTGGAGGCAGATGTGAGATGGGGGTTTCTGAGCAGCACCATCCCAAGATGTACCTAGGGCAAACATTTAATAAAGAAGCACTAGCTGGAATTATGAGTCAGGGTTGGGGGCTGATGCCAATGTTCAGTGATGGTGTTCAGCATGCCAAAAGGTCAACTATTTTAGTGGTAGGGAGCTATCAAGCTCCAAAAAGAGGTGGCGATGTGGAGAGGAAAGATATGTTAATATTTCACCTGGGACATCAAAATGTTTCATGGCTAGCCATGGAAATTCCTGTTATCCCCACCCCAAATGGCCATAATCCTCTATGTCAGGGGTGTCCAAAGTTTTTGGCAGGTGGGCCACATCAGCTCTCTGACACTATGTTGGGGGCCCGGGGAAAAAAAGACTTAATTTACATTTAAAATTTGAATAAATTTACATATGTTTACATAAGTGAATATATTAAAGATGAACTTATATAAATGAATGAAGGTATTGCAATAGCTCAAGGTCTTGCACAAAGCAAGGCTGGCCTTTCCTTTGCTGCCGCTACTGCACCACAGACATGAAAAAGCAAGCAGTGGAGGGAGCCCTCATCCCACAGCTCACGCAAGAGGTCAAACAGTCGACATCACTCTGAGAGCAGTTGCGTCGGGCCAGTGTGGGCTCAAACAAATCTCTGGAGGGCCAGAGGCTCATTGGAGACTAGGGGTTCCCTGAGGGCCGCATTGAGAGGCCTCGAGGGCTGCAAGTGGCCCCAGGGCCAGGGTTTAGGCACCCCTACTCTATGTCATAACCTTTGCTAACTTGTGCAGGTATCCATAGACAGTGCTGAAAATGAGGTTGGCACATAGAGCAGCTCGTGTTATAATACTCAACTGCTGAACAAAAGGCTTTGGAAATGCTATTTGATGATAGGGTGTAGTTGAAGGTGTAGTGAAGTTGTAGTTCCTTTTGTTGTAGTGTTCTCACTTGTACACTGTGGTGCCCGGAAGCAAAAGGGAGATTTCAGATTATTCAGTGTTTCTGCTTGCCATGGTCCTGAATTGTTTTCATGTGACTGTTTATTTTGTGAAATCATTTAGGACACAATCTTAACCAACTTTCCAGCACTGGCATAGCTGAGCCATTGGGACATGTGCTGCATCCTGCAGTGGGTGGGCAGTCATGGAGGCCTCCTCAAGGTAAGGCAATATTTGTTCCCTTACCTTGAAGCTGCGTTGCCCTTACCTTGGTGCTGGAAAAATGGTTAGGATTGCACCCTTACATCTTTAAATTAAACTTAATATATATAGTTAACTAGTTAATTATAGTTAACATATATATTTATATATTACTACAGTTTACTAAAAATGGGCTGGTTCAGATGATATTTTAGTGACATATTCTCATGCTTTACGTACATCCTAGCCCCTGGATTTAGTAGCATTTTTTGTGAATTTGAATGAACCATCCTATCCCCAACCATGCTATTCACAAAACTAGGATGGAAGGAGGGAAAAGGCCAAGATTGCATGCAACCTGAGAGCACAGGTTGCTAATTGTGTGAGCTTGTTCAGGCACGAAAATGTTGTGCACTAAAGCAGTAGTTCTTTTAGCACCAGGATCCACTTTTCCGAATGACAATCTGTCGGGACCACCAGAAGTAATGTTATTAACCTGGAAATGATATCATGGCTGGAAGTGACATCATCAATTTAGGCTTCAAACCTAAGCTGCAGTTCACCAAGGGGCCCATTACACAGCATGCGATTCACCTGGAATTGGCTTGCAATCCATCTAGTGGGTCTCAACCCACAGTTTGAGAAACATTGCACTAAAGGATTGTACAAATTGGCCTACTGTGACTTAAGAACCTGTATTTCCTCTCTATAATCCTACTTCTAATGTCCTGGTGAACTCTATCTAGTTTTTACACTTCTCTGCATAGTTCCTCTTTGCTTCTGACCTTGGAGGCTATAATGCAATTTTCAGCATGTTGCAGTGACACTGCTTAATGGGATAGATGGATTTGGACCAACCAGTTCCTTCCTGGGTTGGGGATATTGGATGCTGTCTTCAGCACACTCTGAGTAAGTTCAGTACACTCTGAATTCAGTGACTTATTTATTTATTTATTTATTAGATTTGCATTCCGCCTTTCTCCCAAGGGCACCCAAGGCGGCTAACAAGTTAAAATACAAGGAAACAGATAAACATTAAAAATACAAAACACTTGAAAACAATTAAAACAAGATAAAATACATAGCAGCAGATTAGAAGCACGCAGTAAAAGACATAATTTATAAATTTATAAAAACAGCCCTTATAGTGCCTTGAAGGCTTTCCTGAATAAAAAAGTGTTCAGGCCCCGCTGGAACATTAATAATGAGGAAGCTGCTGTCAGTTCAAAGGGGAGGGGACTTAATCATGTTCAGCTGACTAGTGTCTATTACTTAAGACACAGCAATATCTGTTTATTTGAATTGGGCAACCTATATAAAGAAGAAACCTGTAAAGCCATTTATGTGACAGACTTCCTGTCACTCAGGGTTATAGCTCCAGGAAGCAAGGATATAAATAGAGCAGAGTAAAAGGCATAACCCCAGCATTTTAACCCTTGCTCTTGGAAATTGCACATGATGATTTTGCAGCCTCCTTTTTTTCCCTATATCAAGACTTTACTTTTTAGCATGAATTTGTTGTAACCTGAGTTGCTTTTTCATTAGCAGGGGTCTTGGGGTGAGAGGCAAGTCTCACCCCAAGAGATTCACCCAAAGAGACACCCAAGTCTCACCCAAAGAGATTCCTAGGGTCAAAAGTTGGATCATCTTCAAAGGAAAACGAATATTCTGATTCAGGAAAGCCAAGGCAAATCACTATGTGAACTAGGCATTGGATAGCTTTCCAAGTTACTGAGAATTGTTTCATACTTCATACAGCAACAGATTTTGAAAATGCATCCTGTGAACATTTTGTTTGGCCTTAGCATTGTGTGCTTTTCTCCTGCTGCATTTTATTGATTTTTGGCAACCTTTTAAAATATACTTTTAGACAGTATTGATATTGTTGGTTTAAATTTTTGTAAGCTGCATTGAGCACTATTGAAGGGGGAAGGCAAAGTATTATTTCCTATGTAAATGCATAAACACAGAGGAAGATAAATGGTGACTTGAGCACTATTATGTTTTATTGCAACAGCACTCAGAGTGGCTTCTGCTAGGATAGTGGCATTCAGTGCAGTTGTTGATTGAAAACTGTCAACTGCAATCTGATTTGAAAAGAATGAGACCTAGTATTAGGCACTAGGAATTACACTATTGCTGACAATTCTGTCCTGAATGAATTCTAAAAAAATGAATACTCTCTTCTCTCATAAATACCATAACCCAGGGTGACCAGATGTCATAACCACAAAAGAGGACAAGGCACGCCAAATGTAGGACATGCAAGAAAAATAGAGTACATGACAAAATAAAAGCTAAAAACACTCATATATTTATTTCATGTGGTTAATTTAAACACTATGGGCACAATCCTATCCTGTGCTGGAACAGGCAAGCCAAGAGGCTTGCGCTGTATCCAGCACAGGATAGTGACCAGAAGTGGCTTAGCCAGAGGCAAGGGGAAACTTTTCCTCTTACGCTTGGGTAAGGGCCGCTGGCCCCCATGGAGGTGGCACAAGTCCAAGGAGAGCAGAGCGACTTGAAGCTGCTGATCCCCCCTGACGGGGGTTGGGATCCGGCATAACTGCCAGATCCCAGCCCCGCCTCCCATTCCCTGCCCGCCCGCCCCCGGCGCTGCCCAACGCCTGCCCTCCCCCCACCCAGGAATTCCTCCCTCCTGCCTCCTCCCCGCCTCCCCCATGCCTAACTTTTCCTCTTGCGTTGGCCCAGGTGGGCCGACGCGAGACTTGTTAAGGAAACCGCCACAGAGGTTGAATTCAACCTCCAGGTGTTGGCGCATCTGGATGCGTCGATGCTGCTTCCTCTTAAGGAGGCGTAAGCGTGCCTTCCGGCACGTTTGCGACCCTCCCGGGCCAGTGCAAGGGCATCGGCCCAAGGCGCAGTTTGGATTGCGCCCTATGTTACTTATTATTAAATTTAAAACTGTATTATAATATATTAATTACAAGAAGACTATGTGCTGCCTGCAGGGGCCAACTCACAGGGAAAAGGAGGGCATTTAAGTTTATTTTCCAGGACATAAAGCAAAAAAGAGGACATGTCCTGGAAAAAGAGGACATCTGGTCACCCTGCCATAACCCAGCTTCCTCTAGAACAACAGGTTTGTGCGATACTAGAGTACTTCACCTGATAGTGAATTATGGCTGTCACCAGGGGCAGTGCATCCTGGAACACCATCCAATGATGTCTCGGATCCGCACTAACAAAAACTCAGGCACTTACCGTGCTCCTTGCTTTGTCATCAAATCCAGAAGTGCTGAAAATCCAGTTTTGTTTACAGAGAAATAAAGCCTGAAGTCCTAGACTTCCAGGTTTGGCAACGTGCATGAGGAGCATGGTCGGGGGGAATCAGCTTCTTGCTTTGGTGAGAAGAAAGCAGATAGGGCAGGAGGTCTGGTCTAGAGGATAGAGCCTCCATTTGCCTGAAGATAACATCCGAAGATCGCCAGTTTGAGGCCACCGGCACCATGCAACCTTGAAGCAGCTGACAAGCTGAGCCGAGTTATTCCATCTGCTCTGAGCGTGGGAGGATGGAGGCCAGAATGTGAAACCAGATCAAGAAAGTAAAATCTGAATGTTGTGGTTCTTGTAAGATAGAACATTCTTTCAAAATTGTCAAAATCCCTACGGGGATTTAATAAGCCTGCCTATGTAAACCGCCTTGAATAAAGTCTTGAATAAAGACCAAGAAAGGCAGTATATAAATACCTGTATTATTATTATTATTATTATTTAGTTGCTGCTTGTATCAGTGCTTGTACTGGTGGCTGGTTGGCATGAAGTGGCAGGAGCAACAGCAGACTCAGAGCGAGGAGTGCCTCAAATTTCCACCCCCTCGGATCCCTTTCAATCTCCCACTGATGCAACCGTCATTAGCTGGCCTCATGGATGGGCTGGCCCTGGCTGTCAGTGACAGGGCACTCTCAATCCACACTGCTTCACTGATGCAGCAATAATTGCAGCCAACCTTAGTAAAGGTGAATTATTGGGAAAAACCATTATTAATGCCTGCATCTAAACTGCTTAATGATTGCATATTAGGGCCTTGGTTCTGATGCTTACTTGTAGATTACTGGCTTAAAGCACAGTTCTGAGTTCTTTAGTATGGGTAGTGGCGTTAACACTGGCCTGGGCATCAGTCCAGGCATTACAGTTTGTGGTCTGCAACAGCAGTTGCAAAGCTGTCGGTTGTGGTTACCACCAACTCTTTCTCTCCCCAGAGTTATTTGGCACACACTCTGAGAAGGATTATACCATGTCCCACTCAGTTTTGGAGAAGGCAGAAGTTATAAAAGAGGCATTTTTGTAAGTCACCCTGAGACACTTTTAACCTGAAGGGCAGGATAGAAAAAGTGTCAATAAAATAAGGGCCCAATTCATAGAAATGTGTGCCGGCTCACCACCAGCAAGCACTGTCGCAAACATGCAATAAGGCTCATCTGAAACCATTAGCACAGGACCAGTGTGGGCACTGGCTCAACGCAAGCCCATTCTAGGTCAGTGCTGGTGGACTGCCGCCAGGCACTCTGTGCAAAGTGCCGGGCAGTGGAGAGGTGAGTGGGGGCATGAGGGAAGGCGGGGGAGGCATGGGGCAGGAGGAGGTGGGAGGAAGGCAGGGAGGAGGCGTGATGGGGTGGGGTGGGAGGGGGGTAGAGCTCCGTCAGATCTAGAGCTCCTACTCAGGCCTCACTGCCCAACACAAGGTGTCTTTCCTCTGCACTAGCTAAAGAGCCACCACACAGTTGAGTAGCCCCATTGTGGGGCTACTTTCCTTACCCAGGGGAAGGGGACAAATGTTTTAGGATGCCGCAGCAGCCATTTTTGGCACCACAGGAGCCCTGCGCACAGAGCAGTTCAGGATTGGGCTGTAAGGCTGCAGTCTTAGGCACAGTTTCCTGGATGTGAGCCCTATTGAATATAGTGGAATTTACTTCCACAAAAACATGCATAGGATTGTGCTTATTACTATTGCTTTGTGCCTGCTAAGTATCCTAGAAGCCAGTGAAGATGCTTTCCAGATAATTTACATCCAACCTGGGATCATGCATTCTTTCTCAGGAGAAGAAACGGAGTCTGACCCTGCTACTCCCATAAAAATTTCCAAATCTCAGTGCAACGTAAGAGACTTGCCTGGAGTTCTCTATGAGTTAAAGAGAATTTGGAACAGGAGATCTGTTTGTGCTGCTAGACATTCTGGCTGGGAAAGGAGTTTGGCAGAGGGTGTGGGGTACTCACCTCTGGCAAATGGATTTGTTGATTCTTGGTATTCAGTCATCAGAGCCCTGCACCACCACAGTCTGTCAAAGGATACAGTGCTTGCACATCTGTTATCTTGCTGTTTTCTCTAGAGTTGGCAGAATGCTCTTAGTAAAAAAATAAAATAAAAAATGCAGAGTGTTTTACTTGACAGGTTTGTGGCTCAGCACTTTCATACCCATCAAACCAATTGGTCCTGTTCTATAGGCTGGGGAAGCAGATGGCAACATTGCCACAATCTGCTGAAGACACCACTTTGTGTTATCCTAGGAGGCATCAGAAATAAGAAGCCATGTTTCATTTTCAGAAATGAAATGCTCAAATTGAATTTGAGAAAAGTTGGCCTTTTGCCTTTCTCTTAATAGTTCCTGGAGTTGTACTTTGTTTCTCCCCAAAGAAATCTAATGTAAAATAACATTTTCATTTTCAGCCTTTATCTGGCTCTAGTTTTTATAGGAGATGTTCATCCAGATGTTAAAGGTACTCCAGGGAGAGATTATTTTGAGCAGCTCAGTGTTCGCTTATGATACTGTGGGGAAGTTATTCTTATTTTGAAACACTGTTCTCAAAGTAGAAAATCAGACTTGATTTCCCTGTGCAATTTATATTTGAACGGACTCCATTTACTTGAGATCTGAACCAGCAAAATTAAGTTCTAAGGCTGCAGTCCTATGCTCATTTACCTGGGAGTGCATCTCACTGAACTCAGTAGGGTTAACTTCTAACTAGGCAGGCATAGGATTGCACTGTAAGTATGACATGGGAAACATTCTACGTACCATATATTGTGTTGGTATAACTAAAAGCTAGATGGCACAAATCAATGAGAGTGTACTGTAATTACTGTTTTGCCCTGCAAACTAGGCTTGACAGTTGCAAGAATGTTAGATCCAGATTATGCCAAATTTAGTACAAAGCAGGAGATGGGGATGATGTGAACTGCAGAGAGGGTGGGTAGAGAGGGTGCTGAACCATTCTCCACTTGTGCACCTTCCAACTTGCATTCCCTGCAGCCATTATTCCCTATATGAGGCTCCAGGACAGGAAGTAACCTCCACTGGAAGAAAAATAGTCAGTGCAGAAAAGGAGATTCAGAGGAAAACCTGGGTAGGAAAATAGTTTAGCACCTCCCACGCAGTGCTTGAGACTCCACCCCAATTTTATATGAATTTGGCACAACTCATTTATAATATCAAGCACCTTGGGTTTAGATTTCAATGGTGCAGACTTCTTTGATGTCCCATCAGTTCTGTGGGTGTCAAACAGGTTGTTTATGCTTCCTGTGGTCTAATGACTTATATCTATCTCTGCCCACAAGGTGCCCACTTTAATACTTAACTATTGCAATATGTATCAGGGAAGCATGGAAAGAAAAGCATCAACAAGCATAAGCTTTGATTCTCAGTGTTCACCTCCATGCTATTTTTGCGCTGAAAATCACCACTTCAAAGAGTATTAGATTTTCAGAGTTAAATTGCCTCTTCTTAGTGGCAGTCTTCAGCAGAGAAAACAATGCAGAGATAAAGTGTTGAAAACTCTCTCCCTCCATGCTACAGCTTCAATCCAATTTGCAGTCACGCATGGCTTTTACTCATGAGTACAACTTAGCCCATAACAGCAAAGTTTTAGTGCATCACATGTAGTTAATTTTTCTCCCATGTCACAACATTTGAATCTTTAGTCCCTGGATTTAGGCACACAGATATTTGCTGATTTATGGCCCAATCTTTTCCAACTTTCTAGCATTGATGCAGCCGTGCCAACAGGGTATGTGCTATATCCTGTGGTGGAAGATCAGTCACGGAGGCCTTCTCAAGGTAAGGCCTCAGGGCTGCATTGCGGCTGGGTCGGCGCTGGAAGGTTTGGATCGGATTGGAACCTTAAACGCACAAACAATGCTTACTGTTTCTAGAGTCATGTGTCAGCACCAGCGTAGCTAGAGGGGGGCAGTGCACTAAGTTTTGCAGGGAGCCTCCCTGCAACATGCAAGCGGCTCCTCCCCCTCCTCTTGGGAGCCATTCGCCTCTGTTCCCCCTCCCCCTGCCCACATGGCTCCAAAGGGGAGGGGAGGACCTGCTTGCACACTGCAGGGAGGCTCCCTGCAAAACTTAGTGCGCCACCCCCCCCTCTAGCTATGCCAGTGTGTGTAAGCAGAATTTTTTTTCCTCTTAGGCCTTTTAGGATTCAGTGGCATTTTGGCACAACTTTGAATTGGAAGGGAGAGAGAAAGATAAATATATGCATTTCAGTAATGTCTTGAAGCATTCTGGATAACTATAGAATAGTAATTTCTTGGAGGATATCCATTGAGGCTCTGATGGCCTTAATGCTGCTATCGAAGCAATATAGTGGAAATATAGAATGTATTTCTGTCCCACTTTACCTGATGCAGTGTCTTCCCAAATGCGCTTTTAGACACATTTACATACCTTTCATGCAACATTTCCTAAATTAACAAACTGGGTAAAAAAGAGGAAGTTTGTTACTGAGGCTACAGCGGTTAATTACCACAGTGGTTTGTCCAGGACCCAAGAATTTCTGGCCCCTGAGGCAGCATGCCAAATGCTGCCCCACCTTACCTAGTCATGTGCCAACCTCTGCTCCTTCCACTTCCTTTCTTTTGCAATTCAGGGAGTAAGAGGAAGAGGAGGAACAGCAGAGGCAACTGGGCAGATGGAAAGGGGGCAACCATCAACTTACAGCACAAGCCAGTGCATGTGCGCTCAGAAGTAAGTCCCATTATGTTTAGTGGGGCTTATTCCCAGGTAAGTGTATGTAGGATTGCAGTCCCAGTGGTGTTGCTATTAAATGCCAGGTTGGTGCACAATAAAACATACGTCACGTATGATTTGGTCCTGGATGAAGCTACCAAATTGGCTTGTATCACTAGCTGAACTAGCTGGGGGGAGTTGATATCTCTCAGCTGTTTCAACCTGGATTCTCAAAGCGGCACCAGCATAAGCCTGTTGATCATGGGGGGGGGATGCAGTTGCCTATCAAGATTCCATCTAGACTTCCATTCAGTTGTTGTTTTTGAGTGTTTGTACCTGCTGTGGGCAATCAGGAAAGATTAAGAGTATCGTTTCTGTACTACAACATGCAACGCTTGCTGTGTGCATCCATCCAAAGGAGTTTGGACTTGTGTTTGTGAAACTACAGCCAGATACTAAATTGGTCAAGCAACACCTCATAGCCATTTTCCTTTGACATAATTGTGTGTGTGCGCGCGCGCGTATATTTTCCCCCCAGAAATAAAAAGTAATAGAGAGCACTCTTTCTAAAAGCCCATAAAGATTATGCCTTTGGGAATAATTTATTCAGTATGAAGCCCAGCAAGCTCTGTAAATATAGCTGTTTTATTGCTGCGGGGTATCTTTATGACTATGACATTTCCATTTCAAACAAACCAATCAAAAACACTTCCAAAGTGTTAGCCTTAAATAAACCCTCACGGTTATCATGACAGTTTCTGCAGTTTGCGTAATTTGTGCAGTGAAATTTATTTATTTTTAAAGTCTGCTCCACACTTTCTCCATCCATTTGGGGGGGGGGGCTTCCAGCAAAGCATAAAAATACACTGAGATCAAGAGAACATTACAAACATAGTAGCAGACAGAGGGCCCAATCCTATCCAATTTTCCAGTGCTGGTACAGTTGTGCCAGTGGGGTTTGCGCTGCATCTTGTGGTGGAAGGGCAGCCACTGGGGCCTTCTTAAGGTATATGTTCCCTTACCACAGGGCTGCATTGTGGCTACACAGAAGCTGGAAAGTTGTGTAGGATTAGGCCCAGAGACACCAACAGGGAGTACCAGAACAGGATAGAAACCCTGCAGCTGTTTATAACTCAAAGGTCAAATGAAATAGAGAAATCTGAAGCTGGCATCAAAACGAAAGTGATGGCACCAACCTTACCTCCTGGGGAAGGGAGTTTCTCAGCTTGGATGGCATCACAGAGAAGGCTCTTTCCTGCATCATTATCTAGAACACCTTCAGCACACACAGAAGATCCTGCTCAGATGACCTCAGTTTTGTATGGGGGAGGTGGTCCTTCAGATACACTAGTCTTAAGCCACTTAGGGCACAATCCTATGCCTGTCTACTCAGAAGTAAGTCCTATTGTGTTCAGTAGGGCTTACTCTCAGGAAAGTGTGGTTAAGATTGCAGCCCAAGGGGCTTAAATCTTGAGTTGCACTTTAAAAAATAACATTAACCAATGCAAGTGACATAATACAGACAGCAGCATTCTGCATTCGCTGATATTTCTAAATGGTCTTCAAGGATAGTCCCATGTAGTGGGCATCACACTAATGAAAACAGGATATAACCAATGTGTGGACAATCATGGTCAGGTCTGATAGGTCCTGGAAAGGATGCAATTTGGTACATCATCCTAAGCTTGTACCCCAGGTTACAGCCAATGACTGAGTATCTAAGGTGCAAAGATAGGTACAGAAGTTTTCCCAAACTGTGAACCTGCTCTTTCAAAGGGAGTGCAATTCCACACACACACATACACAGGGCCAGCTGATGACCTCCAACCTGGATCACAAATCTCTAACCCATAGAAATTCTATTTTGTTGAGAGTTATTTTCAACTTGTTTACTCTCAACCAACCCATTACTAGCTCCAGGTAGTCTTCCTGTTTTCCTTTGGAATCAAGATAAAGAACTGTTATCTGCATATTAATAGTCTCCTACTCTATATCCCAATTACCTTTCCTAGTGGTTTCTTTGGGGGGGACGGGGACTGACTCATGGGACTCTGAAGTTCAGTAGCCATGGCACTGAGTAGCAGTCCCCCCTATACCTGCAAGAAAGACCAGAGCCTCTGCAAAACAGTGGCCCCATCTGATCCTGGCAAGGTGATCCAAAAGTTACTATGGTCTATGGCAGTGATTTTCAACCTTTTTTATCACATGACACACTGACAAGATGCTAAAATCGTCAAGACACACCATCGGTTTTTTGACATTTGACAAGGCACACCATGCTGCTAGTGGGGGTTTGCACCCCCAGTGGCCCTATAACAAACAATCCTCCTCACACTCCCATGGCAAAATCATTTGCAGCCCACCAATGTGCCACAGCATAGTGGTTGAAAATCGCTAGTCTTTGGTGTTGGTCCAGCCACTACACCGTGACTTGGTACAATTTAACACTTGCTCTGTATTGAAGATTTAATATGCTCTCACCTGCTCACTTCCATAATCAAATGGGAGCTTCTATTTTGCAGTAATCAAAATTTGTGTTATCTCTAATATGTAACATTCCCAATTCTTAAGCACTTTGGACTTGTTTTGGGGGAGGGCTGATAATGTGCAGTACTTATTTCATCGCAACGAAATAGCTGTGCATTAAGGATATAAACCCAAATCCAGTGTGGTTCACCATCCAAATAGGTGATCTTCACGGAATTAAAGAAGTTGCTCAAGCAGAGTTTTGTTTTAAACTTTTCTCAGAATCAGCTCAGGCTCAGAAAGAGGCAAGTTGCTCTTTAAACTGATCCGCAGCTTGCTTCATGCGTTTTGCAAGTTCTTGTGCAGAAATCCTCAAAGAGAGCCCCCAATACATATAAAGTTGTTTTCCTGTGACTTTCTTTTAAATAACAGCCATTCGATGTGGCGGGAGGGAAGGGTAATGATGTAGTAATTTCTTTCTTTTATGAACACTTCCTTCTGACAACCCCCCCTTTCATGTCAGAAGTTGACATATTGCACAACTTGTTTAGGAAAACATAATTTGTTTTAGCTTCCAAATACTTTCATGGATGTTTTTGAAGTCCAACTCTCAGTGTCTTTCTTTTCTACTCTAATTGCAGGTTTGCTTTGTGAATCTGGATGCATGCAAAGATGATTGCAGTGACGAACACATGAAACAGGCAAGTATTCTGCTAATACACAAACAATATGCACAAGAAGTAAATAGTTCATATTACTCACTGGAAAACAAATAGAAGAATGCAGAGATGCCCGAACTATTTCTCAGTTCTGGGGGGGGGGGGCAACAACATCACTGTGATCATAGAAATTGCAGCAGCCATGTGTACAGCACGCCATGAAAGTTCTGGTCCACATAGAAATCCCTTCTGCATAAGCATTGCCCAGCCTTAAAGTCATTGATCATTCAGGGAACTAACATGTGTATCAGCAACAAAGGTGAACCTTTTGTAGACTCAGAGTTGAAAGAAACAAACTCCATGTCCTAATAGTCTAATTCCCTGAGCTGCATGAGTCAAACTCATCAGCTCACTGAAGTAGGAGGTATTTTGGGCAAGCAACATTGTGCCCAGCCACTGTCCTGTAGTCCAGCCATTTTCAACCACTGTCCCGTGGCACACTAGTGTGCCGCGAGTGGTCCACAGGTGTGCCACAGGAATTTGGGGGAAGATCATTTATTAGTAGGGCCAATGGGGGTGTGAGCCCCCCCCCCACAGGCAGCATGGTGTGCCTTGTCAATTGTCAAAAACCTGATGGTGTGCCTTGACAATTTTAGTGCCTTGTCGGTGTGCCACATGATGAAAAAGGTTGAAAATCGCTGCTGTAGTCCGCAGGAGAAAAAAAAGAGTCAGGGAAAGGCTAAAACTGGTTGATAACACTAGGCACTTTGAAAACTGGAAGGGGCTTGAAGACTTTCCACTGTGCTGCTCTGAAAGACTGTGTGCCATTCACCTTCATATGTCTGATGCATATGCCCTCATTTCTGCCTACTTTGGTGCCTGCTTCCAGGAACTGGGAACCTCAGCAGAGAAGTGCCAAGTGATGTTGGCTTTGCAAAGATTATCTTGTAGCACTTGTAATTGGCCTGGCTTCTTACAAAAAGTGATCCTCCGTTGTCAGATTGGCTACTTCATCTGAAATAACCTGGACCCATGAAATAGCTGAAGGATACAAATTTCTTTAAATTAAAGAGCCTTGAAAGGGTTGTTGGACCTGCATGACATGGGCAGGAGCCTGGCTCTTAACTGCATGAAGTCCTATCTCTGCTCTTTTACCCTGCCAAAAAGGACATTAACCTCTCCCACCTGACATAGAAAGCACAAGTTATGCCCAATTCTCCCCAGAGATAATCTCCAATGGATGACTGTCCAGAATTTCTTTGGTAAGAAAATGAGTAAAGCAACATATAAAAATCTGGACTAGCTTTCCTATTTTGAACTCTTTCTATTGTTATTTTCCTAATATTTAGTTAAACATGAATGTAAACAATTGCCCAGATGCTCTGCCAGATAAGTTGCAGAGAGGACAGTTTGGGGCAGTCTGAGGACAGTCTGAGGGGGTGGATGTCTGGGGCAAAAAGCGCATCGGATTCTATTTCCGATTTTCCAGCCTGTCCTACTCCTTTCCTCTCCTTGAACGTATTCCAGCAAAATAGCTGGCGTGGGTCCAAGGAGACCCATAAGTGATCAGGAGACCTACTGGGAGGTAAATAAAAAAAGTTCTTTTATTTACTTATCTCTTTCTGGCTGCCTAAATGCCTCCCCCCCCCCACCATAGCATGCAGTGGCAGGGGATAGGATTGGGCTATAAGAGGCAGAAATACTCTCTTAAGTTGTTGCTTTAAATAAGAGAGTTTCCCCTGATCTATGTGCCATATAGTCATCAACCGCTTTTGAAATTCTTGTCTCATAATGGCTCTATTTTCAAGCCTGCCTATGCCTGCCTGAATGTGAAGTCCTTTTTCACATAAGTTTTGAGGGGATGCCACGGCTAGATGAAGGAATGTGCCTCATGCTCATTTGCTTGTACTTCAGAGATTGATCAGCGTCTCTCCGAACCTCCCAAAACTTATCAGCTCCCTGAATGTGCAACCACCAAAAGAGAATGAGATCATCCTGCTGAGTGGATTAACTTCAGGGAACCTTCAAGAGGATTTTGAAGTCCCTCAGGTTTGAACTTTAAATTAATCGTAAGAAACGTTCCGCATTCTAAAAGAAATCAGCTTTTTTTTGAGTGTTAGATGTATAAACACACATGGACTTGTTAGTTGGAAGTGGGTGTATTATCTATGAATATATGCACAAACATCAAATCAAATATTTCATTAATTGCTAAAGCCAGAGGCCTTAGAACTGCAGCAAATAGATACAAACATCTATCCAAACTTATTTTGTGAGCATTACATAAGTCATTCAATTATAAAACAAATACACTTCATTAAACAAGTGCATTCTAGCGCCTTGCTTTGTTTTGTTCCTACAAAAGAATAAGGTGTAATTGCCTGTGTCCTTTTAGAACCCTTATCTTGTTTGTTTTAATGATATCAACAAAAAAGATACTCTATGACCAGCCATGGCACCTGAGGCTGGAAGGATATCATGGAATGGCAGCCAGTGGTAGCTGGAGTCGCCACATCTCAAAAAAGACATAGTGGAAATGGAAAAGGTGCAAAAGAGAGCAACTAAGATGATTACGGGGCTGGGGCACCTTCCTTACGAGGAAAGGCTACGGTGTTTGGGTATCCTTTATACAAGGATATGTTGTCATGTAATCACAGGCATGGGATTTGCTCCAGCTACTGTTAATCAGGCCTTCCATGGAAAGCAATGGGATTTATGTTATTGACAACTAACATTTCCGTTATCTTCAATATGACTTAGGCTCAATCCAAACCTGCGCTGGAGCAGGCAAGCCAGGAGGCTTGCGCTGCATCCAGTGCAGGTTCGTTGGCTGCAGCGGCTCAGCCAGGGGCAAGGGGAAGCTCTTCCCCTTACCCTTGGGTAAGGCCTGCATGCTCCAATGGGTCCCCTTGCACCTGCACCACCTCTGGAGGTGGTGCAAGTCCGAGGAGAGCAGAGTGGCTAGAAGCCGCTCCATTGTCTCCGGGGACAGGGGTTGGGATCCGGCATAACTGCCAGATGCCAGCCCCGTCCCCAGCTCCTCGCGCGCCCACCCCCAGGGCCACCCATCCCCCGCCCAGAAATGCCCCCTTCCACCCCCTCCCCACCCCCGACACCTACCTTCACCGCTTGTGCCAGTGTGAGTGCGCTGACACAAGTGGCGGCGTGGGAGCTGCCGCAGAGGCTTCTGCCTGCCTCCACGCGTCAGCGCATCTGAATGCGCTGACACAGCTCCCGCCCATGGAGGCGCAAATATGCCTTATGGCACATTTGCGACACTCCAGGACCTTCTGTGCCAGCATAACTGCCGGTTAGGATTGCACCCTTTGTCATAACTGACTTTGGGCCCAATCCTATCCAACTTTCCAGCACCGGTGCAGCTGCTATACAGCCCAAGGTCAGGGAACAAATATTTCCTTACCTTGAGAAGGCCTCTGTGGCTGCCAATCCACCACAGGATGCAGTGCACGCCCCATTGGCACAGATGCACCGGCACTGGAAAATTGAATAGGATTAGACCCTTTATTGGGCCTGTCACAGGAGAATGAGAGATGGGCTTGGCTAATTTCAACTCAGTGTCCCTTTGCAAATTACATCATCTTCATAGTGTTGGGAATGTTCACTTGTAAGGTAGCGAAAGATGAAGGCTTTGAAGGAAAATAAAACTGAGCAAAGATCCAACATAAAATACACAGCCAGAACACAAGAGGGTGTTTCCAGTTAGAAGCAGTGGTGCCAATGTGCTTGTGATTGTCACATGGAAAGCATGGTCATTCAACATGCAAAGCATAGCCATTCAATATCCTACATTCAGAAAACTTTTCAAACGTGTTTTACTGCAGAAAATATTGGAGAGATTAAAAAGTTTTGATTTAAAACCTTTTTACTTTTACATTTTACGTCACTCTTTGGGTGTCTTCCCGTCTAGTGTTCTTGGCTGGCAGATGTCTGTCTGGTTCAGTGTGCAAGAGGAAACAGAAAGAACAGCACAAGCTGCATCATCTTTGAAATAAACAAGTTTCTGATTGGGCTGGAGCTTGTGCAGGAGAAGCAGCTGCGCATAGAAGCCAGCATCTTGAAGCCTGAGGATGACACAAACTGCTCAGTGTCCTCAATAGAGGAAGATTTTCTCACCGCGTCAGAACACTTTGAAGATGAGAATGAGGCTGATGAGTATAAAAGTGGTAATATCTAACTGACTGAATGCCAATCTGTAGCAGTCTTGTCAAACACACTGGGGGGGGGGGGGGGGTTACGCGCATGTAAATTGCACTTTGTGTTCTCCGGTGCATGCTTTTAATTGCTGCTCAAAAGCCCTATAATGAGAGTAAGCTTAAAATCCCTCATGCCATTAAATTTATTTGCTCATGAAGCAGATACGTGGGAATTGTGCAGGGTGCTTGTACTTGCCTCTTTATGTCATCTTAACACATCCCCTTTTCAGGAAATGTTAGCTGGATAACTAAAGGCTAACATGTTGTTTTCCATTTCCCAGATCAGGAAAAACTGAATGACTCAGGATCTGCTGCAGAGCTCAGAAACTATAAAGAGAAAGGACTTGAAAACCTCCACTGCAAAAAGGCCTGGTTGCCATTTGCTCTGGAAACCAATTATATTAACCAGGACGGCCCGGCTCCTGCCAGAACTTCAAGTTCATCTGAAGAAGACCTCATTGGTGAAGACAGTATTTTACAGACTGTGGGTAAAGCTGTGAAGCAGCGGCACTGGAAGGCAGATATAACTGGAAAACGTAAGCCATCCAATAAAACAGATGATCTAGAAGACTTTTCTAGGGGTGAAACAGATAATTCTGATATCGCAGAAGATACATCTTTAGCCATAATGGCTAAAGAGGAACTGATTTCTTTGGATGATGCAGCAACAGAGCAAAGTAGTCATCCAAACACATCAGATTGTAGAGAGGAAAGAGAACCTCATTATCCCATGCAAAATGAACAAGTAACCACAGGAGAGTTTGCGACAAATTTGGCAGAGTCCGTCCTTCAAGATGCATTCATCAGATTGTCTCAGTCTTCTTCCACCAAAGAGTCTGCCATCAGCATCTCCGTTGGTAACTGCTTGACTTCATCTGCATATGCAGCACAGGACATAATGGCTTCCCGGTCATGGAATGAACTTCCAAAAATTGTCATAGTTCAAAGTCCAGATGGCTCTGAAAACAATACATCTGAATGGCCTGGATCTAACTTACCAAATTTATGTCCTTGCTCTGAAGCTGAACGTTCTGCTGAAGTTACAGATTGGTTGCGCGAGAGCAGCTCCAGTGAAAGCACTCAGAGTGCTTTGGAAGCAGCTTTGGCCTGTGCAGCTACAGTCATTGGTACCATTTCAAGCCCCCACGCTGCTGAAAGTCTCAAAAGAGAACAGGAGTCCATGAACTCTGTGATTAATACTGGAGAGTTAGAGACAGAACCTTCTCAAAGCCTCAGTAATTGTACATCTGTAAACTATTCATTTCCATCTGCCCTGTGTGGCATGACTCAAGTAGCAAGTGCCGTGGCTGTCTGTGGTCTTGGTGAAAGGAAAGATGATAAGTATCCTGTGACTTCCGGTGGGCTCTTATCTGCTGCTGAAGCATCAACAGCCATTACCCTTCACTGCAGCATAGCCATAGGGAGCAGCATGGAGAATCTGAACCATAGCATTGCACAAGCATTGTTCAAAGAAGCATCCTTAGTGTTAACTAAACCTGAAACGTACAAAAATATAGGGGGCTTTATGGAATCCATAAATGGAAAAATCATTCAGGCTGTAACAAAACCTTCAGTTCCACACCTGGATGAAGTTATTGTTGATGAACTTGCCCAGAACTTGTCCAATGTTATTGTGAGACATTCAGTTGAAGAGGTTAGGCAGAAGCAGCTCAACACAGATTTGGAAAGAAACATACACCTCAATACCCAAGATATATTTATTGCAACTGCAAATAAGCTTCTTTTTAATGTATTGTATTTCACGTGCAAGAAAATGAGTGAAATTTCACAGCTTAGTGAATGTTCAAATACTTTTCCTGAAGGTAACCTTAGTTGGCAAGTAATGGAGTGCCAACCAAAAGAGGCAACAAATGATCCATTACAACAATCTCCAAATTACTCCACTAATAAGCCCTTACATGACACTGATCCTGGCAAGGATCCTGTGACTTTAACAAGTTTCGTGAAAGACGCCAAAGGGGAAGCTGTGTCAGATACCCGGGAAGCGGCCAAACTTCATTCAGATTTGTCACCTAGGGCGAGTGCTCATAGTTCACCTTCTGGAAAAACATCTCCCAAGAAAAGGTATTCAAAAAGAACTGCAAGAGAGTGTTACAAATCTGCAAATCCAAGTAACAGTCAAACTAAGAAAGAGCGCCAGTCATTTACTGGCAGGGAAAACACTACAGCCGCCAATGAATGCAGGCATGGCATTCAAGAATTACAATCTTCCAATGATGCTAGCAGTACGGAAAGTCATGAAAAACACATATGTGATGCAGCCTGGCGCCATGAAGACCAACTCAGTGTGTCCATTTTGGGTAATCAAGGTTTTTTGCCTCCTCAGCCTCTGCTGCAGTTGAAGTACCCAGCCGATAAATACAGCATTGCTGATTTTGCAGAAGAATTGGCAGAGACGGTGGTCTCTATGGCAACAGAAATAGCTGCCATTTGCCTTGACAATTCAAATGGCAAGCAACCCTGGTTCTGTGCATGGAAGAGAGGAAGTGAATATTTGATGCCCCAGGCTTTGTCATGCCGAACCATTAAGAGGAAGAAGGAAACACAGGCTGATGGATCAGTTGTAAGGAAACATAGGCCACCTCGGCTTAGTGAGATCAAGAGAAAAACAGATGAGCACCCTGAGCTTAAAGAAAAGCTTATGAATAGGGTAGTGGATGAATCCATTAACCTTGATGACGCACCAGATTCTAGCTTTGCCAATGAAGTGGCAGCTAAAATTATGAACTTAGCTGAATGCTCTGTGACTGATAACGTGTGGCAGAGTCCAAACCATCCTCGAAATAGGCTACACTGTGACAAGTGGAACAGGGTTAATGCATCCAGCTGTGAAAGCATTCCTGAAGAAGACTCCAATTCCAAAGGGTCTATAAATACTTTGGGTATCTTGAACACTTTAGGACAGCCAATGAGCAGGGCTAGTTCGGTCTCCAAGCAGTCTAGTTGCGAAAGCATTACGGATGAGTTTTCGAGATTTATGGTGAATCAGATGGAAAACGAAGGTCGAGAGTTTGACTTATTACTTGACTATTATGCTGGGAAAAATGCAAATAACATCTTAACTTCTGCACTGCAACAAGTCTCAAAGAAAAATGGCCACCTCAGTGTGAGGCCAAGTTGCCCATCCAAGCAGTCAAGCACAGAGAGCATAACAGAAGAGTTTTATAGATACATGCTGAAGGAAATAGAGAAAGAAAATGTGCCTACTGGTAGGAGCACAAAGGACTGGAACAGCAGTTTATTATCTCCCTCTCAGCGTTCCCCTTTTTGTTTTAGGCAGTCCTCAATGCCTGATAGCAGATCCTCAGTTTCCAGGCTAATGGTAAATGTGCCCATCAAAGCAAATTCTTTAGATGGGTTTTCTCGAAACGGTCACCGGGATTCTTTAAGTGTCCAACCAGTTGACACTGTGTCCTCTTCAGGACTTTGCAAATCAGACTCTTATCTGTACCAAAGGTGTAGGACTGATCAGATAACAGATGTGCTGATTCATGAGACATGGGCAAATTCAATCAAAGCCCTAATGTGCAAGAACAAAATCATTGTAGATGATGGGGAGGTTCCTGGGCTTGACCATGGCTCCCCGCCACATGTTCAGCTGTATGCAAACAGGCTAGCTGCAGATATTGTTGAGAGTGGGAAAACTTTGATTGCTGTCCATCAAGATTCTTCAAACAGAAACCAGGGAGCAGAGAGTGGCCACGTCCCACTAGGGGTGCAGAAGAACTGTAAACCAGTAGGGGACAGAGTTGATTTAACTGTGAAAAGGCATCATTCTGCATCCTCTGGATTGTTTCCTGCAAACCATATGAGCCCCTCTGCCTGCTTAAGGGAAGTGCCTTTAATTCAGATAGAAACAGATCAAAGAGAAGACTTTGATAAAGGCCCAGAGCCATTAACAGACGATATTACTGCAGCTAGAAAAGCAAGGGAGCATGTAAACAAAGAAAAACTGAATGAAGCAGATTGGGGAAGACCTATGGTTTCCGTAACAAACAGCAGGTAAGGTTCATATCCAGACTGAAGACTGTGATTCCCTGTGCCTGACAAATTCATGAAGCCCCAAATGCATCCCCATACCGGGTAGGTCACAGAAAAGCAGAACCCACATGGAAGCTGGACTAGATGGTCCTATGGCCTGATCCATTAGGGCTGTTCTTATGTTCTTATACCTTGTACGCGCGCGCACACACACACACACAGAGCTTTCCTTATTTGCCCACTTTTTCTGCTTCTCCTCCAAAGCAGGTATTGGGGAGACAAAATAATACCCCCAAACTGGAAGTCTGCTTCTCCAGATACCACACTGTTCTGATTGATGTGCTGCACAAGAAAAGAACTTCTGCCCTCCCCCCTGTTCTGCCCAAGTGTTGCTCAAAGGTTGGCATTCTTTGGTGCCTTCCTTCAGCCACCACCTGAAATCGGCCTTCATCTGGGCAGCCGCTTCTTTTATGATTTCAATCACCTGGTGTCACTTAGGACTGCAAAGACAGATAGCAGTACAGTCCCTGGTAGCAGCTCCTTTTCTGGTTTCATCCACAAGGGAGGCAGGACTGATCCGAGTCAGCTCTGCCCCCAGAGATCATACTTTTAGCTCGAAGCATGCACATGCTCCTGCCGTGTTCCTTCCCAAGTCTGTCACTCCCCCTCCTCATCTGTCGAAGCAAGTGGGATTTAGCCATGCAGCAGATGGAGGAGGAGAAGAAATGGTGGGACCCAGAAAGAAACAGGATAACAGAGACAGCAGTGGCAACCTCTCCCAGCTCTTACACTTTGTTAAAGTGCAGTTTCCTGGTTGCAGCCTGTCAGCAACAGCAAAAAAAATGCTTATTTTAGCTCCTCACAGAATATATGTGATGCTTAGAATACACAAAAAAGGCTGTATGTTATTATCATTTGATAACTATAAATTATAATCACTTTAAAAGTATACCAGGTAGGGCAGTGGTTCCCAAATTCCTACAAGGGAGTTGGGAACCACCTATGTAGGTGCGGGGGCGGGGCTAAGGCAGCGATGCAATCCCCAGGATCACACTCCACTATGGGGAACAGAAAGGGGTTTTCCTACTGTTTACCAGCAGCACTGGCCTCCGAGAATGCCTCTTCAGGGCTCCCCAAGTGTCAAGAACTGTTAAAAAAAAAAGCAGTCAGAAACCATGTGCAGTTTTTGATCACAAACCCAGAAGTAGGCTCCAATCGCTTTCTTAACAGTTCCTGAGACTTGGGGAGCCCTGCAGAGGCATCCGCAGGGCTCCTCTCACCTCTTGAAAGACAGCATTGCTGGTAAAAGGTAGGAAAACCCCCTTCTGTTCCCCACAGTGGAGCGATCCTGGGGATTGTACTGCTGCCTCCAAACCCCCCCCCAGCCCCTTAAAGGGTCATAGGCCAGTGCTTTCCAGGCTGATGGGTCCTGACCCACCAGTTTGGGAACCACTGAGATAGGTGATATAAGTGGCATAGTGTCAGCAGATGCATCCGCAATCATTAGCCATACAACCCCCATTAAATAATAAATAAAAAATACATAAAATACAGTTTTATTTTTTCTCATATTTCTGGTTTTTTTTGTTTACATAAGAACATAAGAGCCCTGCTGGATCAGGCCCAGGGCCCATCTAGTTCAACTTCCTGTATCTCACAGCGGCCCACCAGATGCCCCAGGGAGCACACCACAAGATACTTGCATCTTGCTGCCACTTCCCTGCATCTGGCATTCGCACGCACCAACAAAGACACCAGGCTATACTTGGGTTTAACTGCACTTGTTTGTTTTTTATAAAAATGAGAAGTGCAGAAAACGGTATTATGCATTTCATTTCGTTATCGCCATTTTCTCCCACCTCTATTTCTTTATTTTGAAGATTTTTATCCCACTTTTCCACCTCCAAAGATGCTCCCAAAGCAGTTCACATACAGCATAATCTTAACCTCCCTAGGAGCCGGCACATAAAGGATATGTGCAGGCTTCCACCGTCGCGAACATGCCGTAAAGCACGTTCATGATGACTCAGGAGTAGGAGAGGTCAGCGCACAGACATGCACTGGCCTCAGGGAGCTGGCCTCACGCCCTGAAGATGTAGATTTGTGCCATTCTGGGTAGATGGACACAGGGGCTAGGAGTGGGTGGAGGGAGGGAGGAACGGAGGCAAGGAGGGGGTGTTTCAGGGTGGGGGAAGGCAGATGGGGCGGATCAGGCCCTGGAGGGAGGTGGGGCTGGCCACAGAAGTGCAGACCGAATCCCAACCCTGTCCCTAGCCTAAGCGGTGTTTCTCAAGCTGCTTGGTATGGCACCTGTGAAATCACCGGTGCAGATCCGAGTAGCCCCATAAGGCTGCCTTTAGCATTGCTTGGGATAGGAGGACTAAAATCCCCTTGCTCCAAGTAGCTACCCAGGCTGCATCAAACCTGCGCTGGATTAAGCACAGGCCAGTTGTCCTGCCTGTTCCAGTGCAGGTTAGGATGGCACCCACAGTGTACAATACAGTGATCAAAAACATAAAACCATCACCTTTTTCCTTTGTCTCCTCCTCCTTTAAACAAGGAAGTTGGTGTCCCATAGCCACAGTGGGTGGGGAGGAGCATGGTCTCAAATACTTCAGGCGATGCATACCAAAATGTCTTAAGAGGAAATATTTTCCTGCAGATTCCCTCTCAGGGTATCAACATTTATCTTCCCAATTTCTTTTCGGTTTTATAACCCCATCAGCTTGAATATGCGAAGTGGCCCAGACACCAAAGCAGCAGAAGAGTTTCCGGTCCCTCTCAGCAGCAGTGATGACAGCACAGGCAGCAGCTGGTGTCAGCTGGCAAACGAGGAGGACAATCCAGATGATACAAGCAGCTACTTGCAACTCAGCGAGAGATCTATGAGGTAACCATCCGTTCTTTGATCTGCAAGGAGTGTAATCACGAGCCTGAATGTTTTGATTGTCGTTTGCTCAGGGTAAATGTATCCAGAGGGAGTCTAGCTTTCATGGCATGATGTAGGAGTCCTCATTAAGTCTCTGGAAGCCATGGAACAAACTGGCAACTCAGTTCTAAGCCATTGTTTCTTGTTCTGATAAGGAAAGCAGCATCTGAAGCTAATTAGAGTCAATCATGGCTCATTTTTGTCTGTTCCGTCCTGCAGATACACTTATTGTGCCAATCATTGGGGTCATTTACATGTTATGTTGTTGTATACAGCTCTCTTTCTCTATTGGAATGCACATGGCTGTAAAAATAAGAACTGGCTAACAAGTGTCAATTCCGAGAAGAACATGGGGCTTCTTCTCTTCCTGTCTAGCACCTCTATATTAGCATTTCTTTGTGAGCCAGAAGCAACATTTCAGGATTAGAACTATTGACCCATACAACTTCGTTGTGACTGAATTCATTGGAACTGTTTAGTTAATAAAGAAGAAGCCCTGGAGAATACAGTTCTCTTTCAGATAGCTCATCCCATTGCCCAACTACCTGTAAGGATTTTCCAAGTACACAGTCTAAACATATATTGCTGTTCAAACTTAACAAGGTAGCCGCATTTACCATCTCTAAAGCTATTCCTCCCAATGCAAACAGTGATTACAGTTGTGACCTCAGTCTAGATCAGCATTTCTCAACGTTTGTTTCCCACTGTACCACTTTGCATTGTCCACCTATTGGAAGTACCACTGGAAGTAACTGGCAATGGTACTTGTAGGACCTCCAGGCCCCTTCACCTGGCAGCGCTGC
This sequence comes from Tiliqua scincoides, assembly GCF_035046505.1. Taxonomy (NCBI): domain Eukaryota; kingdom Metazoa; phylum Chordata; class Lepidosauria; order Squamata; family Scincidae; genus Tiliqua; species Tiliqua scincoides. Next base: position 208,512,880 of record NC_089823.1, on the reverse strand, counting down.
CAGCAGTGCAACGCAACAAGCAGCAGTAGGAGGCTCAGCTGGGCAGGCAAAGCTCCAGTGTGCACTTTCCATGTGCTCAAAAAAGCCTGCCCTGAGCCTCTTACCAGTATTGGTTGCGTTGCATCTGGCCTCCCAATCCAGGATCACTGGAATCATTGCCAGGTGAAGGGGGTCTGGAGGTCCCACAAGTACCACTGGACACCACCTCAAGTACCGCCAGTGGTACTCATATCACTGGTTGAGAAACACTGGTCTAGATCACTAGGCCCAGGAAGTCATACATGAGTTGATAATCTACATGGAGATCCCACTGTTGTTTTCAGTGTTCAAATGATCTGACTCACTGCACCTAAGCAAATCCCTGTTTTTGAGACGGGACATCTAACAGGTAAGAAGTTAGGCAGACGAGCAATGAAACCCCATGCCTTATCCCCACCCTTACTCACACTTCCAGAGGTATCTGAATTTCTGAAGAATATTCAAAGACATCTCTGAGTATAGTGTGATAAGGCTTAGTACATGTTTATATACTCATAAGCATGGTAATTACTTGCTGACTGTGACATCAAATGGCAATGTGCATATACGTGAAACAGCCATAAGAGATGAGTTTTCGTATCTCTTGACTTCATCTCCAAAACTATCTGTTTCAATAGATTAAAAGCTCCCGTAGTTGCTGCAGGTCAAGTGATGCAAGTGATCAAGTGATGTTAAGTGCATGTATGAATCAGCCCTTATATAGCATGTTTTGCTATCTAAGACCTTGAGCTGATGTAAAATCTCCATTGTTTCCATATTAGATGATCAACTTAAGATGTGATGCTTTCTCTTTGATAGCTTCACTAGATGCGTAGCAGTTGTGTGGTTTTTGGTGAATACATCCACATCTTTTGTTTTGCTGGTAACGACCTGCTGAGTAGGACAAGAACTATATGCCCTTGTTCTGAGCATCAGAAAATGCCGTCGTTCTGCCTGCCAGTTTGATTAACAATGTGTTCGAGTGCATGCTGGTGCAGACTGGCATTAATACTTAAATTTTTGCATCGTCAGCAATGGCAACAGCAGCACCACTAGCAGTCTTGGCATTATGGACCTGGAAATTTATCAGGAAAACATGTCATCTTCTCATACAATTAAGTAAGTAACTGTTAAGGTGACTTCTGATCTTTGGAGGTGCTGTTCCATTTCAGCTGACAATCATTTGCATCATCAAGAGCATGCCAAACTATCCCAGCGCCTTCATTGTTCGTCCTGCTGCTTTCCAGCTGCTGCTTTAAGTGGCTTGCAATTCCTATCATTGACAGAATGAGCCTAAAGTTAGGCTGTTTCAGGATGGCTAATAGAAAAAAGTAACACCACATGCCTGATCTCGTCTGATCTCGGAAGCTGAGCAGCATCAGGCCTGGTTAGTACTTGGAAGGGAGACCGCCTGGGAATACCGGGTGCTGTAGGGCTATACCATAGTCTTTCGAGACTGAAAGTTGCCAACCAACCATCCACGCAGAGTTTACACTGTGCTCTACAGAAACTCTGCAGTGCCTTGTGTATCAAATACACTGGTGCAAACTTAGGTTTTTCTTTTTCAAATGTAACAAGTCAACAGTATGAATTGTTGTTTCAGTCAATATCTTATATGGCAAGGAGCTACTAATTTCTTTCTGCTAAAAGCAACTTTCTACAGTAAACATGTGTCCTGATCCAGTAGCACATGAAGAGGTTTGAGATGCACATTACAGTTCCATGGGGCTTTGAATTGTAACCATACAATATAAATGTGCATTGCATTCATATCATCCAGGGTTTCACATAGTAACATATTTAGGGCGCAATCCTAACCAATATTCCAGCACCAAGCTAGCCACAATGCAGGCCCAAAGTAAGGTAACAATCATGCCCTTACCTTGAGGAGGCCCCCCTTGACTGCCTCCCACTGTAGGATGCAGGGCACACTACACTGACACAGCTATTTCAGTGCTGGAAAGTTGGTTAGGATTGTGCCCTCAGCTAATGAACAGCAGACGAAGGCCTTGATCTTAAGCTGGGGCAATGTTGGCAGCCAGCGCACTGGCCCAGCAACCACCATCGCAAAAGTGCCACTAAGCACTCTTGTGCCAACGAAGAGGACACGGCGCCTGTGCCAAGGACAGCATCAGCCGGTACTGGGCCTCAGCACTGGGAATATGATGGTGGGGAGTGGCCAGTGGTAAGTGCTGTCACCAGCCAAGGGTGAGGCTTTTTGGGGGATCCTTGCTGCCAGAGTGAGCACTGCATGTTATGGTGTGGGGGGGAGGGGGATAGCTGATGGCCTGGGAGAGGTGTGTAAAAATATTTTTTACTTACCTCTCTGTAGGCTGGCTGGTCATCAGTTGGTCTCCTTAGACCTACACTAGTTATTTTGCTGGCTTAAGTTCGAAGAGAGAGGCCCGAATAATATCAGGCCAGAAGAATGGGGATAGGATCCTGGTATGGGCTGCTCACACTGAGATACCCCATTTCCCACCTTCCCTGATCCAACTCCACCAGCACCTTTATCTGTTTCAAAATGGACTGGGTCTGTCTCTGGCAGGTGCACAGAGCTTCCGACCATTTACACCAGAGGCTTTGATGTGCATGACAGCAGCACAACATTTATTGCATTGCTGTAGCACTTATGAGCGGCAGATCACAAGATATGCCATCATAAATGCCCAGTAGAATTGGGCTGTGCGTTTAATAGGGCCTACTGAGTGTAAGACAGATTTCGGTTTGCCCCAAGGGCTCCTGGGAAATTTAGAATATATTAGACATGTTCAGAGTGCTTTGCAGTTCATGAGACAGACAGCGCAATCCTTTCTTGGAACAGGCTGGCCAAGAGACCTGCACTGTATCCAGCGCAAGATAGGGGCCCAAAGTGGCTCAGCCAGAGACAAGAGAGAACTCTTCCCCTTGTCCCCAGGTAAGCCACTGCAGCCCCAATGGGTTTCCTAGGACTTGCGCCACCTCTGGAGGTGGCATAAGTTCAAAGAGAGTGAAGCGGCTTGCAGCCGCTCTGCACTGCTCAGGAATTAGAGCTGGGATCCAGCATATCTGCCAGGTTCCAGCCCACCTCCTGCTCCCCACCTGCCCCAAGGATCATCCTCCGACTACCCTCCCCCATTCCATAACACCTTCCTCCCTGCCTGCCCCAGACACTTGTGTCGGCCGACACAAGGCTTCCGTCGAGATTGGCGCAGAGGCTGGATTCAGCCTCCACAGGTCAGCTTGCTTCCCTTCGCCAGCCCAGCCAACCCTAGAGGAGGTGCAAATTGCTTTACGGCATATTTGCAACCCTCCTAGGCTGGCGCAAGGGACTTGCACCAGCCCAAGGGCGACCTAGGATTGCACCCTGAGGCACCTAACAGTGCATTTGAGTGAAAACAAAGCAGATGCTACTGACAAGACTCTATTCACAACGGTTGCTATCCTTAAGATTCCAGTTGGACCTTTTGTTTTAAGCTGTGGATTCTTAAACGTCTTGAGCAATATGGAATAATCCTAGAAACAAATCTTTTCTCCCGCTCTTTGCAATGTGTAGGTACACCATAGACAGGGAACAGAAAGAGCAGCAAGAAACAGCATGTCACACAATCCTGTACACCGGTATACTGCCAGATATGCTGGTGCAACAAGAATCCCTCCATCACTTCAGCCTCTCTGCTGGCAGCTTGTGCACGACTGCCAGTGCAGCTGCTGGAAAGCCATGTACTCTGGCAGCACAGTACAAACGGGCTGCTGGCAGGGTTTTAACAGCAGCTCTGCAGCCAGTGCACCATCACTGGATAGGGTTGGGCCCTTAGTAACCTACCAGTGAAACTTACCTAATAAAATTAGAAATATATATGTTGTTAATTGCATGGGTTATAGGCATAAGCTACCATAGTCTTTCAAGACTGAAGGTTGCCAACCGATGGCGTCACTAATGATTGTGCAGCCCGGTGCAAGCTCAAAATGATGCCCCGGAAGTGATGTCACAAGCGGAAGTGATGTCATACCTAGGCTTTTTTAAAAAGTGAAAATTGGGGGGAAACCTGCCTCCTCCCCCCCCCCGGAAACTTGCCACCCACTTGCTCTGCTGCCTCCCCCCAGCCAGTGGCATAGCTAAGGGTGCAGTCCTAACCAACTTTTCAGTGCTGGTATAGCTCTGCCAGTGGGTCATGTGCTGCATCCTGCAGTTGGGGGGGGCAGTCACGGAGACCTCCTCAAGGTAAGACAATGTTTGTTCCCTTACCTCAGAGTTTGCATTGCCCTTATGTCAGTGCTGGAAAGTTGGTTAGGATTGCAGCCTAAAGCATCTGTTTGCTAATGGGCTCAAAGAAGATTCTGTAGCCCCCATGACAAAAATCAAATTTATTAAGTAAATAAATGTGCCCCTTATTGGTTAGAGACATTGTGCTGGGGTGAAGAGGGATGGTTATTCTCCCCCTGCTAAATATAAGAGGAGCACCACTTGAAAAAGTGCCTCCACGCAGTTAGCAGGGGTAACTATATTATGATACATGGAAATGAGAGCTGTGGATTCTTAACGTCTTGAGCAATATGGAAAAATCCAAGAAACAAATCTTTTCTCCAGCTCTTTGCAATGTGTAGGTACACCATAGACAGGGAACAGTAAGTCATATTAACTCCTTACTGGTTCCATGCTGTATCATAATAACATCTCATTGACTGTCAGAACAATCAGTGTCATAGGTCAGTTTTAAGTTAAGAAAATCTATTTCTTGTTTCATAAGGCAGTTGTGTTTTCATTTTCTTGTTAATTGGCCATAACGTTTGGTAGAATATAGGTATTCCAATGAAGTTTGTTTCATTACATTCTGCATTAAATTACCTTTCCAGTGATATATAACATGATAGTATTATTCGTACATACCAATTTCTTCACAATTTTGGTCACTAGTGTCAAGCTCAGCTTGTTACCCGCCTAAAGCTTGTTGCCCAGTGCAACTGCTACCCCCTGCACCCCTTTAGCTACACCACAGAGCTAAGGATTTTGTAAGTTATTTAGGCATACATGGGTACTTCTGCTTGAAACATCTCCATCTTTCCTATTTTGCTGCTCCTGAGGCTCTTCATTGGTTCTGCTATAGACTTGGTGGGCAGTTCTTTGGATGTTTTTTGGAAGGGCCAGGGTCCCTACTGAGTAGAAGACCTCCACACAGCTCTTTGGATCTTTCTCATAGTGAACTATCACACTGTAATGTTCAGTGCAAATTGCCTGCTTTAAAACGGAGTATTACAATATCATCATTCTACATGTCGGGTTCTAGTAAATGACATTTTAAAAGATGTTTCAACATTCCAAAGGTTCTTAAGTTCAATACCTTGACTGAACTAAATCAACACTTGATTGAACCTTGAGTAACACTAAAAATTCATTTTAATCTCAATGGTGATGTACATGGTGTTCTACAAACAAGTTCCTTTTTTAGGGCTGTAGCAAAGCTGTAAGTCTCAAGGCCCCTTTCTCTAAAATCATTTAAGCTTTCATGAGAGAATGATACTCTGAGTCCCCCAGTTATTTACAGCCATCTTTGCTTTTCTTTTTTAAGTGAGTTAGCAGAAGAAACCACATTCCAAAACAGACAGCCAGAGGCAATAGAGGGTAAGTTATGGATTTCTCAAACAGGGTATGGGAATTGGGTTTGTTGTCAAGCACCTTAGCTAACTGAAAATGATGATGTCATTCCTTCTTCAGGACACACTTCTAGTTTATCCATGGGAACACCCAATGGGCAAAAGGATCTCTTGGTGATAAATTTTGACCTGGAACCAGAATGCCCAGATGTAGAACTGCGTGCCACACTTCAATGGATCGCTGCATCAGAGCTTGGAATTCCTATTATCTATTTTAGGAAATCTCAGGAAAATAGAATAGAAAAGGTATGGCTTTCAGTATTTGGGGTGAAAAAAATGCCATTTTGGGGGTATAGACATTTTAGTCATATTTTTTTCTTCAGTAGGGGTTTGCTGTCTGACTGAAAGAAACAAAATAGAACAAAAGATTGACTATTATCCCATATAAAGCGTTTTCAGTAAAGACAGGAATGCATGCATACATGGCAATTCTGTCAGAATGGTGTTAAGATCAATTCTAGATTTTTTCCCCCAACCACCTTTTTGACATGTGAATTGTCTCACCTGTCTGATATCTGATCACCAGTCTTCCATTAAGCTCAAGATGGTGTACATGAGGTGGGTGGAGTTATCCCATTTTACCTACACAACAACTCTGTGAGCTGAGTTGGGCTAAGAGAAAGGGGCTAGCCCAAGACCACCCACAGTGAGCTTCACGGCTGACTGGATTTGAACCCAGATATCCTGTCCACTCCACCCCATTGAATCGCATGTTAAATGTCTCTAGTTCAGTGGTTCTCAAACTGGTGAGTCATGACCCGCCGACTTGTGTAAAGCTTCCCCTTTCCCTTTAAGGGGTGGGGGAAGGGGGCAGGAAGTGACACAATCCCCAGGAGGTGATTTGCGCACACTGTTTGGCAACATTCTAAGTCTTGGGGGAGCCCTGCAGAGGGCTGCACAGGGCTCCCCTCAACTCCTTCTGTTTGCTGAAGCCCACTGTAAATGAAAGCGTCCCCCTCACCCCCCTTAGCGACGCAATCCTGGGGATCATGTTGCTCCCCTGGCTCCTCCCCTGCAAAGACTTACTTAGGGAATAAAACTCTCCCTAAGTTTGTGTTAGAGATAATTGGGCAAAACACAGAGATAGCAGAAGCGCAAACCGGCAGCTGCAGAGTGTGGTGCTCAGAGCACAGGGAAGGACGCCAGAAAAAGGAGGCAAGACCCAGGGAAGTACCAACACCAGAGTCTATTTACAGGCAGTATTTACAGGTAGAAGGCAGTTCCAAAAATCAGCAAGCAGAGGCAGTCTAGCAAACAGTCCAAGTAGTCAGTAAATCAGGTATCCATCCAGCAGAGATTCATTCAGCAACTCACTCCTACAACTCACACAGTGGAGTGTGCTTGTTGGCCATTTATACTCCTGTCAGCCAATGGGAAAGGCCATGACCTCATCCCTGAGGAATGTCATTGCATCATCCTGGGTGGGGATTGCATTAGCTTTTCCCTTCTCTCCTTGTTCTGTGCAATGACTCAGCACTTTGCCCTGATTGGTCCTTGCCCCATTGTCTGACAGGTATGCTTACATTTGCTTATACACAGCAGCAGTCTGGTAGGCCTGCCTTATTCAGCCACCAAATTGCCTTGCTGTATGGGGCACATACTGTAACACCCCTCCCAATTTGTGGCTGGATTAAGGTCACAATCTACATTACACATACAGAGTTGCTTTCCATTGATTTTGTATGGTCACACGTTCCATAGAGATCATACCCAGCTTGTGCATCATTGAATAATGTTTTGTGGTACTCAAGGGCTTAGTAAATATGTCTGCCTCCATTTCATCAGATGGGCAGTATCTGAGGCTGACCAGTCCTCTTTGGACTATGTCCCTTACATTGGCATAGCGTATTGCCACATGTTTGGTCCTTGCCTTTACTCTTTCGGACAAGGCCATGGCTATGCATGCTTGGCTGTCATCATAGACCACTATTGGTTGGTTGTTGGCCTGCTCTAGATCCTTGGTTAGTTGCTTGTACCACTCTATGTCTGTGCATAGCTCTGATAATGCCCCAAACTCTGCTTCAGAGCTAGACAGTGCTACAAATGTTTGCCTGGTACTTTTCCACGCCACAAGTACTCCTGCAAACTTAACAGTATATCCTGTGGTGGATTTTCTAGTGGGGATGTCAGCTCCCCAATCCGCATCACAGTGCCCTGTTAGAACTGGTGGACCTGATGGTTTAAGGGCAAGGCCATAATTTAGGGTCGCCTTCAGATATCGCATAACCCTCTTCACTACTTCCCAGTGGGCTTGGCGCGGCTGCGCCACCTGCCTACTCAATATACCCACTGCGTTTGAAATATCTGGCCTAGACCAAACAGCCAGGTACTGTAGGCTTCCTATGGCAGACTCATAAATGCTTTTGTTGCATTCAGGGCTTGTCTCATATTCTGCCTTCTGGAATTCCACCACCATTGGGGTCTTAGCTGTTTTACACTCCAGCATGCCAAACTTCTCTAGCAGTTTCAATATCTTGGGCCTCTGATGCCACAGATAGCCCCCTTGCTGTGTTCTTTCAATACACACACCCAAATAGTTTTGCACTGGCCCCAGATCTTTAAGCTCAAAGCTTTTGCTTATTTTGCTTATCTCCCTCATAACATCCCCCTCCTTCTCCCCGCAACACAAGAGATCATCCACGAATGACAGTAGTAGGATGCTATCCCTTCCCACTCCTTTCCTGTAGATGCAGGGGTCTGCCTTAGCTGGTTTATATTCCAACTTAAGGAGGGTAGCCTCAAAGCACAGATGCCACTGCCTGGCTGACTGACGTAAACCATAAAGTGCCTTTTTTAACTGCCACACTGAGTCACTATCTGGTGTGGTGAACCCTTGTGGTTCAGCCAGGTAGATGTTATGCTCAAGAGGTGCATTAAGATAGGCCGTGTTTACATCCAGATGTCTCACGTGCCAGCCTTTCAAGGCTGCACAAGTGAGAACGAGTCTGATTGTTTGGCTTTTTACTGTGGGGGAAAAAACTTCATCATAATCAGCGTCTCTTACTTGTGAGAACCCTTGCGCCACCAGGCGAGCTTTGTAAACATTGCCTGCTTCTGACCGTTTGATTTTATACACCCAACGGCTGCCAACTACCTTTTCTCCTTCTGGCAGCTGTGTTCTATGAAACACTTGTTTATTCTGCAGGGCTTGGTACTCTCTTTGCATTGCATCTTGCCATTTACATCTCTCTTTTTCCGGCAACAACATTACCTCTTCATAAGTTTGTGGCTCTGTGGTAACATTACAAATTGTTACTTGTCCTGGTGCAAATCTTTGTGGGGGTACACCCTTTGTGGCCCTCTGGGAGCGCCTGGGTATAACTACCTCATCCTGCCTTTCTTCAGGTTCGGTCACTGGCTCTGACTTAGGCACTAAAGAGGTTGACCTGTCCCTGCTCTCAGTGCTCTCAGCTGAGTCACTGGCTGTATCTTGTTGTTGTGACAACAAATGGTCAGCTTCAGGCTGGCTGGCCGGCACAAGGACAGAGCCATTCTGCACATTCCCCCACTGCTGTTCATTGAACTGTGCAGATCTAGAAAGAGTGATTTTCAGGTTCTTATCTACAAAGCGGTAGGCTTTACTCCCGCTTTGGTACCCTAGGAGAGTCAGTCTTACAGCCTTCCTTTGCCCCTTTTTTCTAAACTTCTTTGGCACATGAACAAAAGCGAAACTTCCAAAGATTTTGAGATGCCCGAGATAAGGAGCTCTCTGGTGCAGTGCCTCATAGGGAGTTTTGTCCACTGCAGGGTTGAAAATTCTATTTTGTATATAATTTGCAGCCTTCAGTGATTCTGCCCAGAACCGCTTGTTTATCTGAGAATCAAGTAACAATGCCTGAGACATTGTCTGTAAGACGCGATTTCTCCTTTCCACCAACCCGTTCTCAGCTGGGGTGGCCCTGTTTGTGAGCCTTTGATGTATTCCCCGCTGCCTTAGCCAGGCCGTGAAGGCCCTGCTTGTGAACTCCGTCCCCTGGTCTGACTGGAGTTGAGCCACCTTAAAGGGGAAATATCTCCGCTCCACATACTCCACCCATTCTTGTATGGTTTGAGCAGCTTGATCCTTCGACTGAAGGAGGTAACAAAAACTGTACCTTGTATGCACATCCAGAATAACTAGGGCATATTTTGCACCCCCATATGATTCTGGATACGGTCCAATCAGGTCACATGCTACCAGCTCAAATGGATGACTGGTCACCCTGTCACTTTTCTTAGCCACAGGATAGGCCTGGGACTTGGCTTGCTGGCACACAGAACAGTTAAGGTACGTTGAGCACGGCTTTAGGTCTAAACCAGTTGAGTGCTCTACTGTCTTTTTTAGCAGCTGATACCCTATGTGTCCCAAACGCCTATGGAGGAGATGAATGCATCGGTCATGAGGGGGTTTATTTTGGCAGCTCACCTGGGCTGCCTGTGCTGGGGCTTCCAACATATACAAACCTCCATGCAGCACACCCTTAGCACACCCTCTGCCATTCTTTTTAACATTGCAACTACCACCCCCAAAAGTTACCTCAAACCCTTCTTTATCCAGGGCTGCCACACTCAGCAGATTGTGCTGCAGTTGGGGGACATATAACACATTTCCCAACTCACCAACCCCTGGAATTGCCACAGTGCCTTCCCCTTCAACAGGGGAGCACAAGCCGTTGGCCAAGTTCACAGATGCTGTTGGTGCTTCTCCCAGCGTAGCAAACAGTTCCCGGTCTTTCGCCACATGTTGAGTTGCACCACTGTCGAGGGTCCATCCAATTCCACCGCTTTCCTCCACCGCCTGGACTACGGAGACTTGAGTGCCATCGCCCCTCCTCCGCCTCCGGTCCTTCTTCCCTGCTGCCTTCCCTTTTCTCTGGGGACAGGATCGCTGCAAATGATTAGCTGACCCACAGGCGTAGCAGCGCCTCACCACCAGGACCCCAGGTACCTCCAGGTCCTTCTCCACAGGTGCAGCTGCTCTCAGTGCAGGGGGAGGTTTCTCACGAAGCTGCCGGTTCTCAGCCCTCTTCTGCTCCTCTTCCAGAAGCCGCCCAGTGAGATAAGCCATTGTGAGTTGTTCACATGGGAGTGATTCCAAAGTGGTGGCTAGAATATCATAGCTTTCATCTAAGGAGGACAGAACTATGAAACATTTGTGGAGTTCTGAGAAGGTCACATCTTTCTCCTCCAGTTCCACGAACGTAGTCCTCATGAACTGCAAATGCTGTGACACACTGGCCCCGGGCTGCAATCTTGCCCGATACAGCTTCCTCGTGAGGCTTATCTGGGAAACAACAGTGTCTCTCACATGTATTTGCCTCAGTGCCTGCCAGCATGCCTGAGCTGACTCCAACCCACGAACGTGAAGCAGCTGGCTGTCTTCCAGACACAAAATGATAGTAGCCAACGCCCTTTCATTAAGCCTGTCGTCCTCACGTGTCAAGGGGTCTGGAGGATTGTCCACAATATCCCATAAGCCTTCACGAAGTAAAAACATATGCACTTTTGTAGCCCAAGCTAGATAATTTTGCTCATTGAGCCGGGGAAGTGCAAAATGGGCTCCTGCTGCCATTTCCACTGACCTTCAACTGCCAGCCTCACTCCGTCCTGGAAAAACAACGTCAGGACACACGGCTCCCACACACGCAGTAGCTTAAACAGCTAGCAACAACACACAGCTGTGCCGGCTGGGCCCATAACCTGTTAGAGATAATTGGGCAAAACACAAAGATAGCAGAAGCGCAAACCGGCAGCTGCAGAGTGTGGTGCTCAGAGCACAGGGAAGGACGCCAGAAAAAGGAGGCAAGACCCAGGGAAGTACCAACACCAGAGTCTATTTACAGGCAGTATTTACAGGTAGAAGGCAGTTCCAAAAATCAGCAAGCAGAGGCAGTCTAGCAAACAGTCCAAGTAGTCAGTAAATCAGGTATCCATCCAGCAGAGATTCATTCAGCAACTCACTCCTACAACTCACACAGTGGAGTGTGCTTGTTGGCCATTTATACTCCTGTCAGCCAATGGGAAAGGCCATGACCTCATCCCTGAGGAATGTCATTGCATCATCCTGGGTGGGGATTGCATTAGCTTTTCCCTTCTCTCCTTGTTCTGTGCAATGACTCAGCACTTTGCCCTGATTGGTCCTTGCCCCATTGTCTGACAGGTATGCTTACATTTGCTTATACACAGCAGCAGTCTGGTAGGCCTGCCTTATCCAGCCACCAAATTGCCTTGCTGTATGGGGCACATACTGTAACAGTTTGAGAACCACTGCTCTGGTTAATCCTAGTTAGCCCACTGGTTGCTGCAGTGGGTCATGCAGTGAATTGTGCTTTTGTAATTTATTTAAACTGCCTTGTACTTGGATAAATTCATGAAGAACAAGCCTATCACTGGCTGCTTATCATGATGGCTGCATGCTGCCCCAGGTTCAGTGGCAGTATGCCTCTGAATACCAGTTGCAGGGGAGCAACACTGAGGGACAGTTATGCCTTCATCCCGTTTGTGAGCTGCCGAGAGAGAACCGGTGGACCACTGTGGGAAACAGGATACTGGACTAGATAGGCCTTGGCCTGAGCCAGCCAGGCTCTTCCCATGTTCTCATATTATGTTCATCTGACTGTGAGATAAGGCAGGATGTCCATGTTTCAAATAAGGGAATAGCATGTCATGTGAAGGAACATATGGGGATCCAGCAAGTCAGCACGATTAGCTTGTACCATACACAGCTGTGTCGCATAAGGGCACAGAGGCTGCGTTGTTGCTGTAGTCAGAATGGCAGGTGGTGAATCACTGCTAGAGTCTTGTATCAGATGCCAGTGCATCACAGAATTGGACCCTGAATCAACTGCACTATTGTGAGGTAAGGCAGAAGTGCTGTTTAAAATATCTGGGAATTCTAGACCTCATTTCAGTTGCATTCAGTAACAACTGCCCCAGTTGTGTCTCATTAGAGAAACAGCCTGCATAAATAGTTAAAATCAGTTGCTAAACTACACTACATGAAATGCATCCTTTCTGCAAGCTTGCCCTTGGAAATTACATCCCTAGTTGATCTTTAAAATGCATGCCTGAGTTTGGACCGTCGTATATAAAGAGTAGCCACTAGAGGCATAATGTTTTTCTCACACCTTTGAAAGTGGAGGGACACAGCAGGAGAAGCCTAATTAGATATTGATTGTGAAATTCAAGAAAATGAAAAAGATTTGATTTTCATTGCTAAGAAGAAAAGCTGGGACTGAGATGTGTAACATGACGACACTCACTATTCACTGAAAGCACAAAAGTGCACAGTGTAACAATTTTCCCAGCTACTCGAAACTGTAAAGGAGGCAGAATTTAAAAACAACCAAACAAATAGCAGACCATTGGCATGCAGTGTCATAAAAAGATCATTTTCCTTCTAGATTTAACTACTGCTGCCAAGGACTTCTGTATCCCTTCAGGGAGGGCAGACTTCAGTCTTGCAAGAACTGCATTGTTTTTCACTAGAATTCCAAGGTCTACCAACCACAGCCAGGAGGTGCCAAATAGTGGCACAACAGGAAACCATGTACTTAGCATTAAAGAACGGGGTGCCTCTGAGCACATGGTCAGCCCAGGAATATGTTTTCAGTAACAGAAATCAGCTCACAATCCTTCCACATAAACTTGTAGTTTCCCCCCAAGCTCTCCTTACGTCAGCACCCTAATTGAGGCAGGAAGAAAAAGGCTTTTTGCAGGTGCTACTGTTGCCAGGTCGGAAACCAGCAACTCTTGCCAATCCACTGCCAATCCAGAGATCTACCAGTAGACCATAATCTACCTTCTGCCTACCCCACCTTTAAAGGCTTACAACCTTGTTCTCTGGGATTGCTAGTGCAATCTCTTGGTGATGTCCTTGCATGAGGAATAGCTGGTGTACACTGGACCCTCCATCCTTTTCTTTAGAAACAGATCTGCACAATTTGTGAAACTCCAAAATTGAACACAGCCTGCCACTTGCCCAGCACAAAGCTAGGCAAAGGAAGGCAGAACGGGGGCAGGTTTGACCCAGCAGTGGGCAGGACTGGCAGAGCAAACCTCTGCCATATCCTAACCTCCCTCCCTACCTGCCTAACATTACACCAGGTTTCTCAGATTTGCACCAGCAAAATAGCTGGCATGGATCCAACAAGTGCCATATGGACAACTGGGGATTTACTCGAGGCAAGGGGAAATATATCCCCTTACTCCGAGGAGACCTCCAGCCACCTCCTGAGCTGCACTGGATGCAGCATAGGCCATGTGAACCCACTGCACCACCACTGCTTAGGATTGGGCTGTCCATTTCTCATTGCAAGTCATCAACACTTGATTGACAGCTGAGTGTGTGAAGTAACTTCAGGTGATATGGAGGACTTGTGGTGATTAATCTTTAATGCCTCAGTCACACATGCAGCTCATTGCTTGATGAACAAACAATTCATGCAATGTGTGAACCAGCCCCCAGTGTAGAGCTCTTGGCATTCATTTCATTAACGCAAAAAAAAGGGGGGGAGAGACATATTGAATGAAATCCGCTGTAAGAATAAAACATTTTCCTCCAGTTTTTAGATGTTGTGCAGCTCGTCCACCAGAAGTCCTGGAAAGTTGGTGATATCTTTCATGCTGTGGTTCGGTTCTGCAAGCTCCACGAGGAAAACAGAGAGCTGATGCCAAGCCTCTTTGACTGGCTTCTTGAGTTGGGATAAGAAACTTCATGACGCTCCCTTGTTTTCATGTTGACTCCATCTTAAGTGGCAGTGGTTTGTGAGTGGCCCTCTTTTTTCCAAACATCAGCACTTAAAAAAGGCATACACTGTGCTGAAGCATCACAAAAGTCTGCTTCGAAGCTGCATAGGTAAAAGAAAAAAGAGGAAAGCAGGGGCTCGAGCATCCCATTATATCAGACGGGGGAGCTTGCCTTTTAGAATGTACTGGCGTAAGAGAGGATCAAGGCTGTGCATTTTAAAAGAACTCATTGTAATGAAGCCTGGATGAGAAAGACATCTGTTGCCCATAATCAATGATTCATAAGTATCTGTTGGCTATGTGTATTGACTGACACTGGGATCATACGGTAATGTAAGTTTTTTTTTTAATGTAATATTTGTAGTTCTGACTACACTATTGACTTGCAGAATGCCAGCCAAATGAAAACATTGGAGGGATTTGTCTCTAGATGAATTCTATGTAATTATGTTTTCAAATTATTCCAGGGGAGCAGGAGGAAGAGCCTGAGCCCTTGAACTGTGACAGTGACACTCATGAGATTGCTTTTTAACAGACTGTAGCCTTTCAGCAGGGATTCCCATTCTGCCAAAAGAAATAACATTCAGGTTGGCAGGTTTGCATACAAGTCTTTTAAACTGATCTGAATTTTTTTTTCCACCTTTAGTAATCAGAGGCTCTGTGTTCCAGTGAATGCAACACTGGACAACTTCTTAGCAGGTCTGGGTACTACACACAGGTTCAACAACAACTTGCTATGAGACTGGGAAGGTATTGTCACCTTCATGCCTCCCCCCTATCCTTGATCTGTATCTTTTGTAAAGTTCTTTACAATCTTTGAATTAACAGAGATATTTAGAGATTCAAATTTTAGAACCTGATTCTATGTATTCCAGACTTAATTCCAAGTAAAGCATACAAAGGGTTCCATACATAGTCTAATAATTCCATAGACTATTGATTAAAATAAGTCAGCTTAATTTAGGCTGTCCTAAAAAAAAAAAATGTAGTGTACCTTCATAGAAGGACAATCAACGTAAGGTTGTTTCAAGCAAATAGAAATACATAATTATCAATAAAGCATTGCCTCTGTAGGGTGTAGCTTTTTATTTTGGATTTAAATATTTAGGGTGCGTATGAGGCATTCTTTTTACTACACTAAAGGTTATCTGTTTATCAGCATCCAGCTCCAGTCTCTTGATCTTCAGATGTTTTCACACCCTTTCTTAAACATTCTTTTACACCAAAAGAAGAGTTTAGTTTTAATTTAAAATCAAGAAAGGAATTGAGTTGCAGCAAAAATCCTCAGCTCATTTTCCCACTAAGTATTTCCATTCCAGATTGTCCATTTCCTCTGCTAATGCAATCTTCATAATGCAGCTACTTTAAGCTATTGAAATTGCATATATTCTTGCTTCTCTGAGAAACAGAATGTTTAATTTTTTAGTCACACAGGATAGAGATTTTGCCTATATCTTCCTAAAAAATATGAAAGGCTTATTTTCATTACAAGAGTATATGATCTGTAATATGATCAGAAAATAAATTATCTTTTTTGCACTATTTTAAAATTTTAAATAAATTATAGAAGAGCCATAATTACTGCCATTATACCTATTAAATCAATTTCCTCAATGCCTGTCCTTTTTCATAAATTCAGCAAGGAATATATTTGCCAGCATTTTAACCTAACCCAAGTGTTTACGCAACTTTGCTCAATACAATTACTCTACAAATCTGATAGAACAAAAGTCATGATTGTTAAGAGACAGGCCAGCTTACTGTTGGCACTAGCTTTGGCAAACAGCACCTGAGCCGTTCTGGAGAAGGTCCAGCACTCAGTAAGCAGAGTCAAGACCTGTATGCAACTCAGTACCTCTAAGAACCTAGTAATAAATCTATTTATTTGTATGGAGTATTACAGTCTAACCCTGTCTATTCAGAAATAAGTTCCACTGTGTTCAGTGGGGTTTATTCTCAGAAAAGTGTGCACCGGATTGCAGCCTAAGAGACTGAATACTTGGTTAGGAAAATATTTATTTCTAGACCAACACCAGTTCATTGTAAGATACACAGACATTTTGTGGTGGTAAATGTTTACTTATCCTACAAAGCACAAACAATATAGCTGACCTGTAACAGTGTAATGAAGTTCCTTTCTGTATTACTTAGTATTGCAGCCTGACATGAAATAAATTTGTGTTAATAGTCTGTGGTGTCTTTGCATCTCTAAAGCTTAATCCTGAATGTCTCTTGCATATGACTCAGAAGAAAGAAATGCCATCCAGCTATATAGCAACAAAATCTGTGGTGAATGTCAGTGAAAAAGGTATTTTATTGAAGTGCTGAATTACTCTGAAATGAATTCAGTACAGATTTAAGGGGACTGGGATGTTGATATACCCTGAAGGTTTCACTTTTCAAAGGTGGCAAGCAACTGTAGCTCTTGAAGACTGATTGATAGAGTGTCAGCAGAAAAGTTAAATAAATGTGTAAATACGTATGAATTTCACAACTACTGATAAGGTTGCCACAATTTTATGAAATTTGTCACAGTTTCATTATAATACAAATGCTGAAACAGTGTATGACTTCCAGGAAAGTAGCAGTATCAGGGCCCGATCCTGAGCCCTGCACGCTGGCTTACCACTGGTGCACACTGTCACAAACGTGCTGTAAGGCACATTTGTGAGCCCTTACCGTGGGCCCAGAGCTGGAGCTAGCCCAGCGCAAGCCTATGCTGGGCCAGCTCTAGTGCTGGGCCCACGTTCCCCCACCTGGCAGTCGCCTGGACCACCAGGTAGCAGGGAGGTGAGTGGGGGTGTGGGGGGGAGGCGTTCCAGGGCAGGGCAGGTGGAGGAGGCATGGCGAGGGCGGGAGGGGGGTGGGACCAGCAGAGCTCAGCTCCACCCGATCCTGAGCCCTGTGTTGGGCCGCGTGGCCCGACACGGGACTTTTCAATTCTGCGCTGGCTAAAGAGCCACAGAATCGAGTAACCCCATTGTGTGGCTACTTCCCTTACTCAGGGGAAGGGGACAAAAGTTCATTTCTCCCGCAGCAGCGGCTGCCCAGAGTGTGCAGGATACCACAGCAGCTGTTTTTGGCACCATAGCAGCCCTGAGGTTCGAGCAGCTCTGGTTTGGGCTGCCCATCTGCTACAGCAAACATGATAGAATTGTTTGGATGTGCCAGTCATCTATCAGCGGTTGAGCTTTGTCTGAAAAATATCTTCATCTGAGTTTACATTTAAAAAAACAAAAAATTGCCTCCCAATTGAAATGAGGATGGTCTATTCTTGAAATAGGACAAAACAAGCTTAAATGTGACCATTCAAATGCTGTGGCTCTTCAGATGTTTGATAACCTTCTTATTTTGATAAGACAACCAAAATAAGAGTTTTCAACCACCTGGGAAAGGCCACAACACATGGCTAGTGGGCTGCATTAGATTCTGATTCACATTGAAATTTGAGGTTCTCATTGAGAATGAGATTCTGATCCACATGGACAAGTAGAGTTGCACTGGAAGAGAGCTGGTGTGAAACTGGGTCCCCAGCTATGTAGCCCATAGTAAGAACCTTCCCCAATTCTGGTATTAGGAACTTTTGTTAGGCTCCTGCAAATAAATACATTTCAATAGCTTCCAAATGTAATCCAATCTGAAGTTCAGAGACTCATGTTCAAGAAGTTGATGTTTGTACTTTATGGAGCATGTATAGTAGAAACAAATGAAGCTTCAACTTCCAAGACCTAAAGGAATGTCCTGGTACTTTGTGCCCTAGTAGATCTCATATTTGACAATTTCATTGCTTTCATGGGAGATAAACCATGCATAATACTAGAGGATCCTTGGGGTAAAACTGAGCACAGAAGTCAGGATAGATTATCTTTCAGTTAGCTTGACGTTTTCAACCAGAGGCATTGAGAATTGGGGGGCTGCTACAAAAGCATTTGAAATCAGGTTTTCATGCCAATACCAAAATGGCAACTGGCTATCCAGGTATACACATGAGTTGAAGTAATAGTTTTTGGTAGTTCAGTGCAATTCAAGAGAATAAAAATGGACAGAGAAAGATAATAAAAATGACTGTGAAATAACTGGACCAAAAGTAGTAAAGAAACTGGAGATCAACAAACTTGATTCTTTCAGCCATAAGAAGCACAACAAGGGCATAGCAGAAGACTCACACAGAACCTTTCCATCCACTATGCAGGTCACCTCCCATATGAGCCAGGCATCTTTGAGGCCCTAACCAAATTGAGACCTGGCTTGTAGGATTCTTCGTCCTCAGAACAGAAGTGGAAGACCACATGAACCAAGTTAGTCACCTGAAGTCACTTGGAGAACAAGGCAAGATACAAATCTTTTTAAACAGTAAAACAACAACAATAATAATCGAGCAGCCACGCTGAGGATCCAGCTCACACTGGAGGCTATGATTGAAGGATACAGCACCTACTGATCTTCCACTCCAGAACATGCACCGACAATGAACCAATATGTTCACATAACATGAAGGAAAATCTTAGAGCATCTCTGGTTGTTAGCAGACAACACAGAAAATGCAATTCTCAGACATTTGCCTTTGGGATTTATCCATCATCTTCCGTTATGCTGCTTCATGGTGTGTGGTCTAATATTTATGAATAATCATTGCTCAAAAATGAAC
The DNA here is from genome assembly GCF_035046505.1 of Tiliqua scincoides. Classification (NCBI taxonomy): domain Eukaryota; kingdom Metazoa; phylum Chordata; class Lepidosauria; order Squamata; family Scincidae; genus Tiliqua; species Tiliqua scincoides. The sequence goes on along the minus strand of NC_089823.1, from coordinate 208,493,853 downwards.
TTTCAGTGGTATGGAGGCTAGTTTAATATTTGTTAGGTTTTACAGGTTGAGACTAATTATTTCCGTTCCAAGCACTCACGTGGATGGCAAAAAACGCACTATAGCAAATCAATTTAAAAAACAAAGTCTCTTTCCTCCGATGATTTAAAAACAGCCTTGCTAACCTTTGCAATGTAAAATAAGAGTAATTAAGAAGACAATTCATCAATCAGTCATCCTCCAAGAGCTTACAAAGGCGCTTCACTCAGCCACTCCCTTCACCAATACAAAATGATCTCCTTTCTTTCACGTGCTCAGGGGGAAGGGATGGGTCGCCTGGAGAGTAAAGGATTGATGGATTGTCGGCCAGCTGCCCTCTCTCTCTCATTAAGGAGGCTATTGTTAAAGGACTGTTCAGTTTTTCAAACTGATTTTAAAGGGATGCATTTTTCCCTTCTCCAGGGATCAGCACATTCCTTCTCATTTGCAGGGACCATTCATGTTGAATCAAATCCATGTATAAATAGGCTGGACCTGTACTTACGTTTCTTTAACTGATTAGCTGCCCAATCCTGAGCTGCCTTGTGCATGGGGCTGCAGCGGTTCCAAATATGGCTGCTGTTGCAAACCAAACACAACTCAGGCAGCGCCAGCAGCTGCTTGGGATGTTTGTCCCCTTCCCCTAGGTAAAGTGAGTACCCCCACAAGCTACTCCCACAAGTGCTAAGTCGATTCTATGGCAACCCAAGGATCAGCACAGAATCAAGAGTCTCCATGTCGGCCCAGCAGCCCGACACAGAGGCTCAGGATCTGGTGGAGCAAAGCTCCATTGATCCCACTCCCTCCTGCCCCACTCCTCCCCCGGCACACCTCCCTCCTGCCCTCTCCCTGCTCTCCCCTCGCCCCAGAACATCCCCTCCTCCCCATTTCCCCACATGCCCCCACCTACCTCTCCATTGCCTGGTGGTCCACGCAACTGCAGAGCGGCGATGGTCCACCAGCACTAGCCCAGTGCCAGCTGGCACTGAACTAGCACCAGCTCTGGACCGGTACTGAGGGCTGCAGACATGCCTTATAGCACATTTGCAACAGCGTGTGCCGCCAGTAAGCCAGTGTGCACTGTGTAGGATTGGGCCCTAGCTTAAATCTGTAGCTTTTAACATACCACTACCTGCTCTGAGCCTTTGAGACCATGAGGCAGACCACAGATTCAATGGTATTTCATAATAAATGGAACCTGTTATTTTGTTTTAAAACACAGTTGCAAAGCAATGCAGCCAAAGTTCCAAAACAAGTTTTTAAAAATGTCTTTATCTCCAAGCATCCCAAATACAATACAGTGGTACCTCGCATAACGAATGCCCTACGCAGCGAAAAACCCGCAGAACGAAAGCAGTGTGCGAAGTTTGGTAATTCGCATAACAAATTTTTATGACTTATGCTTCGCATAACGAATTTTTTTTTATTGTCCTGGTTTGTCTTAAGGGGGGGAACTTCATGTCCCTTTATGATCACGTTCACCCTAGTAAGGGGCGGATCTTCATGTCCCTTTATGATCCCGTCCACCCTAGTAAGGGGCGGATCTTCATGTCCCTTTATGATCCCGTCCACCCTAGTAAGGGGAGGATCTTCATGTCAGCTTGCTCCCAGGAAAGTGTGCACAGGATTACAGCCTTCAAACTCCCCACTCAGCATCCCCCCATCACTCATTCACCCTCTCACTGCCCCATTTCCTTCACATTTCCCCCATGATCACGGCAAAAGCAAGCAATTGAGTGCAGCTGCTGTGTCCTCCCCAGCTTAGAGCACAATCCTGTGCGTATCTCCTCAGAAGTAAGTCCCATTATGCTTACTCCCAGGAAAGTGTGCACAGGATTACAGCCTTCAAGCTCCCCACTCTGTACAGTATGTATGCCTTTAAAGAGCACTTAATAAATACTTTGTAAACCAAATTTGACTTTGTTCTGACTTTTCTTGCCCATAGGAACGCATTAATTAAATTTCAATGCATTCCTATGGGAAAACGCGCTTCGCAAAACGAAAAACTCACATAACGAAAGGACTCGTGGAACGGATTAATTTCGTTATGCGAGGCACCACTGTATTTGAATAGACAGTTTTACTACAGACTGTAGTGTTAATGCTACATAAATACTTGCAGTATGAAGTGTTTTAAATAGATTTTTATTGAACAAAAATTAAACAGTAAGTAAAAAGTATCCTACCAGAAGTGTGAGAGGCGTTGAAGTAATGCAGTGTACATAGTTAATGATATCATGATGCTTCTCCTCCTCCCGCCTCGCACTCACCCCATCTAACCTATAAGTCATTACAAAGAAAACAATATCACATGTCACAACTTAATGTGTAGTCTATATATTAAGGCTACTAGTCAATCCTCTTACATCACTAGCTAACATTGTTAATTCCATGAGTCCATGAAATAAGCCTACTTCAGCAAGGCTGAAAAAAGGCAAAAATAAGTTTTTGAAGGGCTTATTGTCTTGCCGAAGAAACTCATCTCATAAAAGCTGCCAGAAGACTGGATCAGAGACATCATCCTCAATCAGCGCCATATCCTACATGTATTATCCTTGCTCCCTAGAAGGAATATGAGTGGGATATTAGTTTTGTCTATTTCATTTGTTTGCTGGTACCATACCAATTACAGTCATTGCTCCTGATCTATTAAATGTGCTAATAACATTTTATTTTAGATATACCCATCCATCCTGCTTAGCAATCAGTCTTCCAGATTGCACTTAGCCAATTCAACACACAGCCCAATCCTCCCTAAATCCCCCCTGCCAATGCAGCCTTACTACCACAGTACATGCTGCAACCTGGGGGTAGGGTCTAGAGATGTCCTCCAGGTAAGGGAGCATCCCCAGTCTCTGTCCCATTCCAGGGACTGTTGGTGAACTGCTGGGAAGCAGTTACAGTGATTTTCCAATTGCAGCAGTGGCCTGGCCATGTTGAATGATGCATCACCATTTGTGACAGCCATAAAGGATTTGAGCTGCCAGAACTCTAGTTTCAGTAGTGTATGGCCCCAATAGGATTGGGCCAACAATCTCCACCATTTTTGCAACTAAGCTTGCTGTCTTTTTCTTATAACAATGAGCCTATAAAGTCTGTGACAGAATACATGCTTTGTTCCAGGATCAATTTTCCAGGGATCTAATGGAGGCTCCTGTCTGAAACTTTGACATGCAGCCATCAGTCAGTGTAGATGACACTGAAGCAAGAAGAGCCAGTGGTCTCAGTGATTCCCAAACTTACCTGGGTCACAATGCCCCCACAGTGTCTTCCCAGCTCAGCTGAGCACCACCATTTTGGATCTCACGAAATTTTGCAAGATCCAAGATGGTGCAGGGGGCAACAGGTAGGAGTAGCCACTGGAAACATCCCATGACATCCCTGTAAACGTACCACAACACCCTAAAGCAGTGCTATTCAAACTGGGGCGTCACAATGCCCCAGCCTGAGGGCCCTGGTCTCGGCCCCCTTAAGGGGCAGGAGCAGCCTAGAAGCGGGGAGAAGGCAGCGGCGCGATCGCTCCGCATCCACTTTCCCTGCTGCGGGGAGCCCTGCCAGAAGTCGTGCCAGGCTCCCCGCACCCCAGGGAGGCTGCAGGAGGCTTGGGTAAGTGCACCCAAGCCCCTGCAACCCCCTGAGCAGCGCGATTCTGGGGATCGTGCCGCTGCCTTCCCCCCGCCCCCGCTGCCTCCATCCCCCGCCCCTGCAAGGACTTACTGGCTCTCAAACTCTCCCAGAGTGTTTGAGAACCACTGCCCTAAAGCATCATGGAACCCCTTTGGGAATACTTTGGGAACCCCTGGTCTAAGTATAAGCAGCTTCATGCGTTCTTCAGATTTCAAACTTTACCTATCAAGGTCCTCTGTGTAAGTCAAAGATCAGCGATTGCAAATTACCAGCCTAGCTCGTGTACAAATTCAGACTTAACTGTACTTAAAAAAAAATATGAGGGGTATTCAGAAAGTAACCTTTGTCTGGCTTAAAAAAAAACAAGAATGAAAGAAAACAATACTGCTCAAAAGTTACATACCATGCCAGCACATAATTTCCACCTGAATTGAGGCAATTGCTATATACTGGGATAAGCTTTTGTCTTCCCTCCTCAAGAAAGTTGTGGCTGCCTGAGCAGGTGCATTGTCATGAAGAAGAATCACACATTTCATTTACACAAATGCAAGCTGGCTGAGCTCCCCAGCAGCAACTTTCTTGACAAGACCCTGCTTTCCTGGCCTTGCTCCAAAAAGAGTCCTTACATTTAATCCTAAATTCTCTAAGCCTAGTTTTGAAAACAGTGTGTCCCTGGAGGCACAGGACAGGCACATGCACGTTTATGCTGGAATTATATAATGGGTGTATGATGAATGATAATAAGTTGGTATCTCTTCTTGTTCCATAACAGTTGTGGACCTACCATAAGGTCCAATGGAGCAAAAACTCCAGGTGTAAGGAATCCGCAGAAGCCTCTCTGAGGCTTCTGACAGGAGTGGAAACTGCTTCTGGTTTCCTGAAAGCACAGTTTAAAGCGTCGGGGAACCTCAGAGAGGCTCCCCCAATGCAGTCCTGGGTCACGCAAGGCTCCATGAGCCTCCGGTGAGTAGGGGGGGGCAGCAATAGCCCGCAGGGGGCCACCATCGTGGACCTTTGCCCCAGGCGCAGGCCTGGGGAGATCCACTGCTGTTCCATGATGCTTTTTCCTCTATTCACCACTGGTCTAATATAAGAGTGACTCACTAACAGGCCAACTATAGTTCAGATATGAGTTACCTGTAATGATTATATTCCCCTTGTAGTTGAAAGCACATGAGAATATCTCATCAGTGTGGCCCTCTAGGATTTGAATGCATTGTCCTGTCTGAGCATCCCAGAGCCGAGCTGTCTTATCAGAGCTGGCTGTAAGAATACGGCTGCCTTGAGGACTGAAACAGATCTTTTAAAAAAAAGGGGGGGGGAGAGAATTTAATTAGAAAGAATGAGGCATTACTTAACTCTTCCAGTTGGTCACCCATAATTCATGCAGGTCACAGTGCAATCCAAATTTCATATTAAGCTGGCACAGCAGTCCCTGCACCAGCTGAGGGTGTTGCAAATGTGCCATAAGACATGTTTGCAGCATCTGGAGAATAAGGAGGTGTGTGCTGCCCCACCGATGCTACATCCAGAAGATTAGCCACCAGTGGAGACAAGAGACATGCTGGTCAGCAGAAAAGTGGGATGGAGGCAGTGTTTCTGGGCAGGAGAGGGCAGAATAGATGGTGCATCAGGCCTGGGAGGGGGTTAGAATCGTTGGAGCAGGCCTCTGCCATATACTATACTCTCTCCCAGGCCTGAACATCCAGCATGGCACTTCTCGGATTTGCACCAGTTAAATAGCCGGCACAAATCCAAGTAGCCCCATTGGGCAGGCTGTAACTTGGGGTAAGTGGAAAAATATCCTTTTACCCCAAGGATACCTCCAGCCTGCTCCTAAGCTGCACTGGATACAGTGGAAGCCATGCAGCCCCACTGAGCCAGTGCAGCTTAGCACTGGGCTGCCTGTTACCTTGGGATAATTCCTCCTGAATTCACTTTGGCCTTTAATTTGTTTATACATACAGGAGCTGATTCAGAGGTTGAAGTGAGTTGAAACAGTCAACCCCCTCCCATAACAAAAGAGCAGCTCTTGACTCATCTGTCAACTTGGAATAGCAGCTACATCATACATTCTGTTGTAGCATTGGGGACTGATTCCAAGAACAAAATACTCACAAAAAATTTATTTATATTTGACATTCAGCTGATTTATAAATATGTGCCTTTCCTAAATTATGCAGTTGCTGGATTTGGCATTTGGGAACCTGCTCCTGAGAACAAAAAGTAATGAATATGGCATCCCAAAGGAGACAATAGCAGAGATGTTGTCTCTCATTGGAGTTTTTAATTCCATGAAGACACACAGTCACTCAAAAGAATTCAAGATGCCTTATCAAGTAGGCTGAAGTTGTCATCTCAAGGTAATAACTCTGAGATTACAACCCAAAGATAACAACTTCTAAGGACTTCCAGTCCTATCCAACTTTCCAGTACTGATGCAACCGCAACGCAGCCCCAAGGTAAGGGAACAATAATTTACTTGAGGAGGCCTCCATGACTGCCCCCTCCCGCCACAGGATGAAATGCATGCCCAACTGGCACATCTCCATCGGTGCTGGAAAGCTGGATAGGATTGGGCCCTAAGTTTCAACTGTGAACACCGGCTCATAGTTAAGAGACAAGTAAGGTTTAACAGGCAGAATTTTAAGACGCAAGTTTACAAGTTAAGCCACTCATGCCCTCAGATCCATACACTCAAACCATCAGGTCTGCACAGAGCCTCTAAGGAAATCCTGGGTTTAATGGTCCATCCTTAATGGTCCATAAGGAGAACTTGCTACAAATGTGGAAGGTTATGGAACTGATAAAGGTGACTTTTTTTTTAGTAAGGAATATGAAAAGATGGAAGATGGAGTACAGGTGGAAGAGAGAGAATTTTGAATTTTTGAAATGTTAATTTTGATCATTCACCAGCAGGCCTCAAAAAGAATATTAAATTTATATTTGACTGACCTGTTTCATGCACGTACGGTCAGTCAATTGTTATTTGTTGTTCCATATGTGCACAGATAATGGAATGTAATGAGAAGGAACATGTGACTGTGTTTTTTTAGTAAATTAATAAAGAGAACTTGAAAGAAGTAAGAAAAATCTCTAGGCCAGTGGTTCCCAAAAAGTGAGCTGTGGCTCCCTGGGGAGCTGCGGATACCAGTCAAGGGAACCAAGGAATCCTCATAATAAACCCTCCACCCTGTACAATGCATAGGATTGTAGCCCTAATGGGGAGTCATTGCCCAGTAGTCATGGTCAAGGGAGCCAACAGTCAAAAAGGTTTGGGAACCACTGCTGTAGGTAGATACTTCCCAAAATAACAGTTATGCAATTATTCTTTTAAATGATACATATATGTAAAAAAAATTTTTTAAGCATAGCATATGTAGCAATCATTCCCTTCTAACTAAATCAACAATGAAAATTATTATACAGAATATGGTGGTTATTTTTAAAGGCTTTGGACAAATTTAAATCATATTAAATGTTATTCCTCACATATGTCTTTTATGAGTTCATTATACTGGATTTATTTTACCACTATTATTATTATTATTATTATTATTATTATTATTATTATTATTATTAACAGTATTATATAACAGTACTATGCTGCCAAATGTCATTACAAGACACTAATGTGTCCTTTAATCACTCAACAAGTAAGTGAATCTGTCAGGACTTTCAAAAATTAAACTATAAAACAACTTATCTAGCCAACAAAACTGTCACAAACAGCCCTAAAAATTGGCACATTTGTTGACTCCGGAACTGTGAATAAAAAATTATCCTCCCCCTCTATAACTAAGAGTGCAATCCAAAAGGTATCTTTTGCCAGCATAAGTCCCTTACACTGACTCAGAAGTGTCAAACAAGCTGTGAGCTGGTGATGCCAGCTCAAGGATGCATGCTGGCCTCCCTCCGCCAGATCCTGGCCCAGCAGGAATGAGTTTGTGCAGGCCTAGAGAAATCAGGGGGAAGCACAGGAATGTTTTGGGGCGGGGAGGGAGGGCAGGGGAGATGGACTTGGCCCAGGAGAGAGGTGGGACCAGCCTGGGCAACCTAGGTCATATCCTAGCCCCTCTCTCAAGCAGCCCGGCATTACACTGAGCTTCTCAGAACTGAGCCAGCAAAATTGCTGGCGCAGATTCAAGTAGTTCCACTGAGGTGGCTGCCACACAACATGGGGTAAGGAGAAATAAATCCCCTCACTCCGAGTTGTGTAGTAGCCACCTCCTACCTGTGGTGGATACAGCACAGGCCAATTGGCCTGCCTGTTACAGCACAAGATAGGATTGGGCTGTAAGGTTCATTCATATATATATATATATATATATATCACACAAATGAGTGATATATATATATATATATATATATATATATATATATCACACAAATGAGTGTTTCCTTATGAGCAGAACTGAACTGAGGCGGGGTATTTGCACAGCAAATACGAGGTAGCTTAATGCAACCCTCTCTAAGTCTAAAATGCCTTTAAAGCTTTATACCTATCAACAAGCTATTAGTTTTGCCTTCCTTCTAAGATATGTGCGAAACTATTGAGTTAGACAATGTGACTTTTAACAAATATGCTAAACACTCATTAAACCTGGTCTAGCAATCTATAATAACTCTCTTTAGTCCTTAAAGAAATGACCAAAAAAGCCAGAAGGAAGGATATCAGAGGTAGTAGAGGAATTTTGGGAAGGTGCAGATAATAAATAATAACAACAACAACAACAACAACAACAACAACAACTTTATTTTTACCCCCCTTTCTCCCCGACTCAAGGCGGCTTACAACAGGTTAAAACAGATTAAAAACATAATTTAAAAACAGATAAAAGCATATTAACATTGAGATTATCATTTCATAGTGCTGAAGAGGTAAAAATGCTGTGAATTTGCCCAATTTCTCTTTCATAATTATGAAAGGTTATAGGAGACCTAATACATCAGTCACTCTAATCATATACCAGCAAGGATGTAAGAGTGATCAACCTTACATCCTGAGACAGTAGCTTTCTTTATCAAGCACAGTATACCAAATGAAATATGATCCAGAACTGGCTATATGTTCCACAAATCTGCCTACCAATTATTTTTCAGAAGCAGAGGAGGAAATATTGAACTATTAACTCTGATACCTGTGTCTCAAAGGTTACAGTCCCAGTTCTAGTTATTCATGCATAAATCCCAACAGGGCACAAAATAAATTGCAAGATTGTACCCCAAAACTGGAAATGCCCTAATTTTTAATTATCAGCTTTCATTCGACAGCTACTGACCACTGTGTTCTTCCAACACATTGAGAACAGGAAAATGTTCTCAGAACATATATAGAATGGCAAACAGAGAAAGGGAAATTGCGAAAAGGGAAAGGGAAACAGAGAAAGGGCTATCATCACCTCTTACAAGGTGATGATATAAAGAAATATCTTTCTCGTATAAAGAAAGCAAAACTTCCAAAGCTAAATTTAGCTTGGAACTCCATTCTAGTGAGTTACAGCAATAGCACAGAGAAATAAAACAAGCATAAAACTGCAGGCAGCTTACCTTTGAAATTTCTCCTCCATGACCTTCAAGTTTTGCAATACATTTTTTTGTCTCGGCATCATAAACTCTTGCCGATCCTTTAGCAGAGAAAGAGGAGTTGGGAGTTGGCACAGATTTTTTTTTCCTGTCAGTGTTGTCTCTTTAATAATGTGGACTTTGTCTTAGTCCTATTAAAATACAACTGAAGTTTTATTAGAAATTTTTTTTTTTTAAAAAAGGGTGAACCAGGTGCCACAAAGCACTAAGCCTCTGAAGCTTTAGGGTCGACAGTGTGGGACTGAAAATGGATTCAAGTGTTAAAACAACATCAGAAAGCTGACATAAAGCACACATTCTGGCCACAGAAATTCAAGAATGGCATGCTGCATGAGCCAAACATGTGAAAGGAAAGGGCGATGCTGGTTGGCCCCTTCCCAATTTCACCATGTTGGTGCGAGAACTGCCCTTAATTTGTCTACTGGTGATTGTACAGCTGATTACACCACGGTTCCCAGCTATACATTAAGACCCTATACACACAAAAGTACATGTGTAGAGTTCATTCTTATATTTGGACCAATGCATGGAGGCGATGGGGTGGGTCAGTAGAACACAGGCCAAGATACGAATACATGTATAGGTCAGAGTAGGGTAAGAGAGTACAATCTTGTTCACCCCTCAAACACAGAGAGTGCATGGAGTCGCCTGTTATTATTATATTGAGAATATTTAGATATTGCTTTTCAAGAGAGTAGTTCAAAAGTGGTTTACACAGAAATAAATCAATAAATGGCTCCTTGTCCCCAAAGGGTTCACACTCTTAAAAAAAAAAAAAAAAAAGCAATCAAAGAAAACCCTAGCCACTGGAAAACACATGCGCACAGAGAGGCACATAAAGAGAAATTGTCCTTAAAGAAGTGTTTAAGTTACTTGCCCTGGATAACCAAGGATATCGTTGCAGAATGGAGGGCAAGAGCAGTTTTATTCTTCTGCAGCTATCATCACAGCCAGTTGACATGGTACAAAGAGCTTTCATTTATCAATTCACCTACCATCAGCTGAGGCAGTTGCAACACGCTGACCAGTGTAATCAAAACAAACATCTAATACTTCATCCTCATGGCCTGTTAGTGTTGCCACACGTTTACCAGTCAGAGCATTCCACAGCTGCAGTATGGATAGAAAACACTAAGCAAAAATGCATGAAATACAGGCAATTAAAACAAGTGCCGTTGTTTATTTGACTGAATGGTTTGAAGCATATGCTGTTATTCACTGCTATGTACAGAGTTGGCACACTGCAGAATAACAATGGTTTCACACAAAAGGACATAGACGAAATTCTGCTATCTACTGAAATTTAGTTATCATGCCCAGATGATCACATAAGAGGCCTCCATCCTCCATCTTTACGTTACAGAGGAAGACATCTTAGCAGGTGCCACTTTTCTCACCTCTGCAGAGAGTAGCAACCATTAATATCCTCTCTTTTGCACAGAAATTAAAAGTACAGGCCAGACTAGCTTCATAGACTCATAGCTCAATCCTACCAAGGCCTTGGGTCAACAGAACTTGTGTTCCGATAGCACAAGGCATAAGCCAGTGCAGATAAGTCTAGTTCCAGAGGAGGATCAGGGCTGGCCAGAGGTGTGTTGAGGGTGGGTTGGTGCAGATAGCAGCAGCAGCACCTTTACCAATATCTTATACCCCTTGCCCAGCCTCAACATGCTCCACCTAGAGCCACTTGGATTTACGCCAGCCAAAGAACTGATGCAGATCTGAGTAAGCCCATAGGGGACTATGGCATGGTGGAGGAGGTAAGCAAAAATAATTTTTACTTTTCTTCACTGCCTGGTCCATAGCTAGTCCTCAGCATGCAGCAGAACCTGCACCAACACCATTAAATGCTATGGTCCAGCCCAGGATAGGACTGGGCTCTAAGTAGTAGCCATCTGAGATGACACAATTTAAAGAATGGTTGCCATGATGGAAGTTGGGGCTCTCACACTGTTTCTGGTATCCCCAGCTCCCTACATACAACCAGGGAATACATTTCTTCTGTATCATTGCAGGGGGTTCTGGGATACATTTTCCTCAGGAATACTACACCTGCCTAGTTTAGCTATAACAGGAAGTAAAACTGCACATAAAAAAGACACTCACAGACTGCTGATAATGTGGCTATCCATTATATCATGTAATGTATTATTGATTCAGAAAACTTGCTCCATGATTATGCCAGGGTTTTACTTGAGCTCTGGACATTTTCATGGAGTTAAATCAATCACAAATCCATATACATTTACAATAGCTCATGCTCTCACGTGATGAATCAATAAATCACCACTGATAGTACACCACTGAGACACGTTAGGAACTGAAGCAGACAGCATAACACTGAACAGTTCCATGGCGTTCTTTAATTATTAAAGATAGATTTCTAACTATGCAAAGTATTTAGGACTGCGATGCTATACACACTTTCCTGGGAGTAAGCCCATGTGACACAATGGGAATTACTTCCGTGTAGACATGCATAAGATTGCACTGTAAATCTCTCACTTCATTCTATCGCATGAGCATCAGTTGTTTATTTGTGCGTATTACTTGGGAAAGGGAAAATTGAGTTTTGTCCATGTTCACATAAAACATTTCCTTGTATATGGAAAACAAAAGTTTTACTCACACATTAGTGTACAGAGGACTGTGAAAAATGTTAATATATTTCTGGGCCCAGGTCTAACAATGTAGGAATTAGACCTATGCTATTATTTTCATATTATTTCTCACATACCACGAACAGGAGCCTGTTAACTACTACACGGTTTGACAGGGATTCAACTATCTTACCATGCAAGTTTTGTCCATTGATCCAGTAATGATTAGAGTGCAGTCCCAGTTGAACTGTGCACTGCTAATTTCTGCACGATGACCTATCAAAGTATGCATCCTCCTGCCAGGAGAGAGAATAAACATCCAAACTGCTGTGCTTGCTTCAAACCAAGTAAACATACATACTCTGCAAAGGTATGAAAAAGTTTTAAGAAGTTAAATCAATGTTACAGTTATTGAATTAAGGTTGCAATCCTAACTTTCCTTGAGGAAGCCTCCTTGACTGCCTTCCCACTGCAGGACGCAGTGCACACCACATTGCCACAGCAATGTCACTGCTGGAAAGTTGGTTAGGATTGTGCCCTAAATCTTTCCTCTTTCATTTAAGAAAGGTTTTAATGTCTGTCTAATAACTGTATTTGTGTAAGAATTTTCCTCTGCTTGCCAAACCCATATCTCTAGAAGTTTATGGTGGCAAGAATATTTACCCTGCATACACTGGTGTTTTGTACCATAAAAGGGTGCTGATGCATATTTGTAAGTACACAGGCGACATGAACACATGACAGAGAGCTCCAGGTGGTTACGACTGTCAAGCAAACCTACCATACTTCAAGAAACATGCATTTCTGCTTTACAACATAAGAATATAAGAAGAGCCTTGTTGGATCAGGCCAAGGAACCATCTAGCCCAGCTTTCTGTATCTTATCGGAATTGCTTTGCAGGTTATTGTGTTCTAAGTTTAAATTGACCCTTGGTAAAACATATCAGATAGCATAAGAACTGTATTCTTGAGGTGAAACACAAGAAAACTCTAAAGTTTAGTTCAAGGCTTCTTGGGTAAAAGAACATCCTTGTGGCAAATCTGTCTGTGATAGAAAACCAGAACTAGATATGGAGGATCTATTAAAAACACAGGGCAATAATAGACAAGCTTGAGAGTGGTAGTTTTATAGCCTACCTACCATATAATTTCACATGTAAACACATTCCTGAGGAACACAACCTGCACCATGATTGAAACAAATTTCCATTTTTAGTGGAGTAACATGTTATCGACCAGCGTGAGCATGTAGATAACAAGACAGAGAATGGTGTTATGAATGCTGTTCAGGTTTCAGATACACACACAAGTTTTTGTGGCTGATTTAATATAGATCACTTTAGGGCCTGTTTACTCTTTGTCCCATGTCAGGGTTGACCAAATATTATTATCAGATGCATGAGCTGCATGGTCCTGAATATGTCCAGTTACAGTTTGCTACCAAGATTGGGGAAGATGTCCACTGTGGCCTTGATTAGCAGCTGCCAAACAATGGAAACACTACTAAATGGACCATGGACCTGATCCAATATAAGGCAGCTTGTATCCCATTATTACTTTGGGCAAGTCTCCCAGAAGAAGCTGCTTTCTGCAGGAGGATAAGGTAGGACAGACACACTTGAAATTAATTTTTAAAATACAAATATAGTAAAAAGGTAACATTGCAATATATATCCACTGCTTGACTATCTGTCAATATGGGGAAATATTATCTTTGTTCACTGACAGATGGAGCTCAGATCTGTTGCTAGGGGAAAATCAGAGGAGGAATATGTCTGATTTTCATCTTTCTGGCTTCAACAAGCTTTTATTTGCTTAAAAAAAAACAAATCAAAAATATGAACAACCAGGACTAAAATAAGACCCCTTGAGGGTTTTTTCAAAACATTTAAAATAGTACCTGCCGGAGCCAACATCCCACACTGCAACTGTATGGTCAAAGGAACCTGTGATGATCCTGTCTCCTGTGGTGTTAAATGATAATGCAATAATCTCTGCTGAGTGCCCCTAAGGTATAAAAAGGGAATATCAAGAACATAAATTACATAGAAATCATGCAACATGCAATTTGTATATAGCCATTATAGAGATGCACATTCAGGAAATCAGGAATGTTGGGACCCGATTGAGAAAAGAGGCTCCCAGCTATTATGGATTTCTAAGGGCCCAATCCTATCCAACTTTCCAGCACCAATCCAGCCACAATGCAGCCCTGAGGTAAGGGAACAAATGTTCCCATACCTTGAGGAGGTCTCTGTGACTGCCTCCCCACCTCAGGTTGCAGTGTACGCCCCTTTGACACAGCTACACCGGCACTGGAAAACTGGATAGGATTTGGCCCTAACCTTCCTATGAGTCATAAAACCTGCCTGCATGTTTATGAAGAGGACAGACAGTGCAAAGAAAATGGAAACCCCAGTCTAGATGATGATGATGATGATGATGATGATAATAATAATAATAATAATAATAATAATAATAATAATAATAATAATAATAATAATAATAATAATAAAATAGATGAGCAACACATGGTTTCGTGGGTACAGTACTAGACTTAGATCAAGGAGACTTGAGACCCAGTCCTAACTAGGATTGGCCTGGTGCACAGAAGGTCTGACTTCCTAATTCACAGATTTGGGACCCACAGATTCAACTTACTGTAGGTTCCAATCCCACAGTGGAGGTCCAGACCTGAGCTCCTGAACATGATGGGAAGTGTTCTCCAGTCGTATCCAGGAGCCTTTCTGCAGCCCACAGAGGTTGCATGCAGAGAAATGTTCAATAGTCACTTCTGGAGGTGTTCTGATGCACAGCCCCTGCGGGCCTCAGAAAGGCCTCCAGAGGTGCCAGAAAGGTACTTCCTGTTTTCATAAAAACCAGAAGTGCCTTTCCAGCACTTCTGGAAGCCTTTCTGAGGCTCACAGAGGCCACAACTCAGAACACCTCCAGATGTGACTGGAGAACATTTCTGGTTGTGTCCGGAGATAATAATGGACCAACCCATAAGTTTCAGTATCCACAGGGGTTGGGAACAGATCAACCACACATACTGAGGTCCAAGTGTAGTTGATTAAGTACTGGTAAGTGGTCATAGTTTTAATAAGAATCACAGATTTTGGACTTCCATTATATTTTCCTAATGCATTTTTAACCACAGCTGTTGAGTGATATGTAGAAATTCCCACCTCTAACTTTTGCATCTGATAATTCAGAAGTGGTCTAACAGCAGCTATTTCAATTACAACCTAAAAAAAGCATCAAACCACTATCAGAATTATAAAATAAAGTCGGCTACCCACTGTTAATCTGACCACTTCTTCTCCGCTCTGTATGTCCCATAGTCTAGCTGTGGTGTCCATACTTCCAGTAGCAACCAGTGTACTCTGAAGATTAAATGACAAGCAAACCTGATAGATAAAAGAAGGGGAAAAATAATTACAAAAGTATTTGGATTTCCCATCATCCTTGCTGCTGGAGAGAGTGACAGTAGCTGCTTCTGCTCAATGGCCTGTTGGTTAATTGCAGGCCAGTAAAATAAAATATGCCAGCTACAGGCTCATAGCTGGCACCCAATGCACTTACCCAATCATTTGGAACATTTTCTCAGGGAAGTCCCATTCCTCACCACCATCTTCAGCTAGATCAGGAAGGATTTTACTATCCTGCTTAAGCCATGAGAAAGGGCACTGTTCAACTTCCATTCTGCACCTGTAATTCTCCTTATAGTTTCTAGTTCTTCTTTACAGCTTAGCCCTTTAAGGGTTATACAGCACAAGGCTTTGGAAACCATGATGTAGGGTTGCCTCAACCATCAAGGCAGAATTGGTAGTCATATGGACACTGATGAGCAGCAACTCATTTTACTCTGTGGTGGTAATGACATGGAAGAAGGCTTACTTCTGTGCCACCATCTCATATGCAGAATGTCGCCCCGCAGAACTGTTTCATGTAGTGAAGGGTTGGCTACATCTACTCTCACATGGTGGTCAGGAGGATTGCTCTGTTGCCTGCTGTGATGATTTTGTGAGGCATTTTGCTGATAAAATCACTCATATCTATTGGACTCCAGGTTAACGGTATCTGTTGATGTCCTTCAAGCCTCTGCCCGTCCTATGCCGTGGGATTCATTATACAACCTGAGGATGTGGGCAGAGTACTCTGCAGTGGGAGGGTGTCTGCCTGGTCTCACAACCTTTGTCCCACATGGCTTATTTGAGTTGCTTATGGCTTATTCAAGGGGACATCTGGCTGAGTCGATGGGGAGGGTGGTCAATACATCATTAATGGAAGGGATATTGCCAACTACCTTGCAGTTATATGCCCCCTCCTGAAGAAACCTACGGGCTTGGGGTTGGGAGTGGGTTGTGGTATCCTCATTCCAGCGTTGGATGAAGTCGATTATCTGGATCCCTTTCAGCATGGCTTGAGGCTGGTCTTTGGGACAGAGACAGCCCCAGTAGTATTGGTGGAAGACCTGTGTCAAGAACTGGACAGGGGGAGTGCTTCCTTGCTGGTCCTCCTGAATCTCTCAGCAGCTTTCAACACCATTAACTTGGTGTCCTTCTGGACAGGCTGACCAAACTGGGGCTTTGAGGCACCGTTTTGCAGTGCTCTGTTCCTTCATGGTTGACTGGGCCTAGAAAGTGGTGCTAGAAGCCACTTCAAGTTCACATCTGCAACTTCTGGTCACATCCAAGAGATGTTCTGAGGCTGGAGAAGGCCCATGGCCCACTTCACGGGCCCTCCCTTGCCTAGAACACCACCTGGACTTCACCAGAAGCCAATTCTGCAATTTATGGTCTGCAATTGGGTTTGCAATTTATGGTCATGTCCAGGATGTGCTCTGAGACAGGTTTAGGAATTGGTGAAATGTTGCACATAGTTCAGGATAAAAATACAACCCTTGTCCACAATTAACTGGGTATAAATGATTCCACTTTATTTCTTGAGAACAACAACATGTGTTTTTGTGCCTGTTAACATTGTTTGAGTGAGAATTAGAGAGAAAACCAGACTTTGCAGAGGTCTGGAAAACTGTTGCACATATAACAATGAAACGTTGTATTACCGAGTATGTAAAGGCTCAAGCACTCACAATTTCTGCAGTGTGTCCTCGAAAGGTATAATAGCATTTTCCTGTGTCCACACTCCATAATTTGCAGGTCTTGTCAAAGGACCCAGTAGCAATTTTGTCCCTTAATTTAAAATAAAAATACTGATATTTTCAATGGGAAAAGAATAATAAACCCCATGAAACAGAATGCAAGAGAAAAGTAAAATGTCATTTACTAAAAAAGTAAAAATTATTTTAGATATCAAACAAATAATGCTTTTCAAATCACCTAATACAAATATATATGGATGAGTAAGATAGTTACAATCTAAGGCACATATGGCTATGGTATCTCAATTCCTGAAAAGTTGCATACCCGTAAGGGTTATTAAAAGCAATTGCATAAACCACGTTCCTGTGTCCTTCCAGAGAACGGAGCTCTTCTCCTGATGCCGTGTCCCACAGTTTGCATGTTCTGTCGTAGCTTCCAGTAATAAAGCTGGATTAGGCAAGCAGAAATTAATTTTAAAAAAAAAAACATCTATCCCTCCACCCAACCTTAACCCACTGCTAACTGAAGCCAATTTCTCTAATTCAATCTTTCCCTAATTCAGACTTCTTTTTTGCATAGAATCCTCAAGAAAGGTGACACTAAAAAGATTATCCTAGCCCTTCCAAACATGTGATAACTCCTGTTGTAGCACTTCTAATACTTAATGTATTTTCACAACTGTTTATTAACAGGATTGGCAATTCAGAGTGAAAATACCCCCCCATCACAGCAAGGATATAAATCTGAAAAACAAACAATAAATATTGATTATATAAAAAGTTAACAGTTGCAAATGAGTTATAAGCCAAGCTCAGAAGCTCAACAAACCAAGTTCAGTTTCCCTTTTTGATCTACAGACTATCCCTAGCTGACCACATCACATTCCATGACTTTTAAAATCACCTGTACACTGAAAGCACCCAGATCTACTTCTTACTCTAAAACTTTCTTCCTCCAGCTACCTCCAACTGGCTTTCTGTTATTTCCACTTGCCTTGCTTGCAGCTGTCATTTCCTTTCAGTTCCTCCATTGTGTCACCTTAGTCCTCTCCCCTGCACCCATATGGTGCATATGTCTCTGTATCATAGACATAAATGGAGCTCTACTCTACTCTGATTTTTCTCTGACATTTCCAGTCCTAATACAGATCTTAATAACATTCCTCAACCAGAATCTCAGTACAAGAGATGTTTAGTTGTAAAATACCAAAAATAATTGATAATTAGATGTGTCTTTTTGATTGGGTACTTTGAATTTAAATATCAAAACTTACCTAGAACCAGATTTGTTAAAGGCAACATTAGTCAGTGGCAATATATGTGCCCGAAGCACCTGAAACACAGAAAAGTGAACAATGTAATTTTCATTATAGCCCTAGTGCATTTTGTGTTCATAAATCCTACTGCATATAGATTATTGCAATCTGTGGCATGATCCAGCCAAAGTTAAATTCTTTGAAGTCCCACTGATTTCAGCAGGAGTGTCATAAGCATACACTTAACTCTCCCTTTGAACTTAGGGATGTGCCCTCCATACCATAGGTTGGAAGAGTCAGGAGTTGTAGGTCTCTCCCAGCTTTGCCCACTAGCTTTCCGGGTGTAGCAGCAGCCATGATTGCAGGGACAGGAAGGGGCATTGCAATAGTCTACCAGGAATCCATCTTCCTTGCCAGGTACCATGTCAAGCTGTCCACTGGGTTCAATTGCCTGCATGTCTATTGGATGTGTAGGACAGGATTGGAATTCTATTGGTATACTGTCCACCCTGCTGCCCAACAGTCTCCCTGCCTAAGCTGTCTGGATTGGTCTTGGGCGAGGCATTAGAGTCTCCCTGCCTATTAGTGCTGGGGGGCTTCCAATGTTCATACCAAGGCGCAGCTCAGAATTTCAGATAGGTGCAGCTCAGAATTTCATGGCTGCCAAGTCAACCTCTCCCAGAGGATTTCAGCCCCAACACGTAAGGCAGGTCACTTGTTGGGCATGGTGTTTACTGCTAAGCAAGCATATGGTGATTGGGATGTGAAAGACATTAAAAATCCTGTCCTATTCAGGCATGCTGCTGGACATTCTGGCAACATAAGGCCTTTACAGCTATCACAAAAGGCAACAAGCCATTTGTCACAATCTTCAATGAAGCAGATTATCTGGACTCTTTTCAATCCAGCTTCAGGCCAGGCTTTGGGCAGGAAACGGCCATTTGGTAGATGACCTGTGCCAGGAACTAGACAGGAGGAGTGCAACCCTGATGGTCCTGCTGGATTTCTCAGTGCTTTTTGACACTATCAACCATGGTATCGTTCTGTGCCAACAGGCCAGGATGGGGTTGGAAGCACTGTTTTACTCTTACTATTGAATAAGGAAAATCACTACATTAAGTACTCTTTGCATATATGATGCACTGCTGGCAGCAATCACTGTTCAGGTCAGCTCAGTTTAATCCTTTGCAAACTTGGAGCAAACCTTTGAAAAACTTACCTTATTCAAACATGCTTCCTTCTCCTAGCACAGTACTGCAATCTCAAGTGCTGAATTATTTCTTCTTAGTAATAGCTACATTTGCACAATTTCACCTGTGCCACTAAGTGTAGCATCTCTCCACACTAGAGTGGGTCCTACTCACTTTGGAACTTAGGGTCTTTGGAACCCACAGATTTGACCCAAAGCGGGTTCCAAACCTGTACCTGGAGGGCCCAAAGAGGATTTCCGGATACAACCGGAAGTGTGTTACGGTAGCATCCAGAAGTGTTCTGAGGAACGGGGAGGTCATACATGGCTTCTAAAAAGAATTATGAAGTAACCAATCTAGTTACTTATGACCTAGCCAGATTCAGCTCTAAGAGAAGTTAGCAGTCAAATTAACAAAACATTCAGGAAATTGGTTTAGAACAGAACCACTTTTGTTTTAATTGTGAAAGCTCTAATACTGCGAAAACCGGTAATGGTTAAAAAGAGTGACTTTTGCTAAGGCCAAATGTGAAGAGGCATAAAAATAAAAAAGTGGAGCACAAACCAAACATGGGATGCAGCACAGATATCTGTCCAGCCTTTGTGTGAATATCAGGAGAAGGCTGCACATAAAAAATAGCTGAGCTGCACCCAAACAAATCATAGTATTTCTGAGTAGGACTGAACATATGTGAGAAGTTTTATGACTGTACTTGATTTGATATAGTGATTGTTATGGTCAAATGCACTGATGTCTTCTCACAAAGAGCTTTTTACAGCAGGAATCCAGCTCAGCCTTTACAACACTAAGTGAAAAGTTTGTCCCACCATTTTCGAAGCAGCAAATGCACTACATGCTAGCCAAAAGGTGCAGATCACCTTTCACAAAGAAGTTATCTCCCATGCAGCTGTGACTGAAAACGCTCATTGCTATTGGCGCATGGCTTAAGATCATCACATTCCCACATATTAGCAATAGGCTGAATGACAGGAGGTGCTCTAAAAGGGACAAAGATCTTCCTGTGAGGCTAAGCTTAGCCTCATCCTACTAAGCAGAAGGCAATGTGTTGCTCTTAAAGATCTTGGTATCCCCTTCATGATGCTCTCCTCCATCAAATTCCAGGCCTTCATCCCTTCACATATCACCCTAACTTATCACCCTAACACAGGCTTTCTGAAGGTCTGTGTCCAAGGCAGAACACACCACCACTCAGTAACACAATACAGTGAAATCAGCAACCACCACTACATGGTTTCTGACATGCTTACGTAGTTTTGTACATACTTCAGCTTCCAACACCAGTCTCTCAACAAAGGTACCCAGGAAGTAGATGAGCTCCCTGAAGATGCTGGGTTCTAGCTGGAATTCTTTCATCTCTCTGTTAAATCACTGATTGAGCATTTCCTAGTTAGGGTAGCTCAACAGCGCCATCTGCCCACATGAGACAGATACTGCAATTTATTAAAACGCTGTGCAACTTTGGAAAGTGATGAGTGCTGACAGTCATAGCACTCAAAATGCCTTCACTCCTTTAGACCTTCACTCATCATTTAGAGAACTGGGGTAAAATATTCATGCGACCTGTTTACAGAAGAAACTTTAAAGTGAAATGCCCAAAGCTACTTCAGCCAGACTTGTTATTCCAAGATACCTCCTCTTGCTTTCTAAGGATCTGAGAAACTTGCTTCTTCTGCCTGCCTAGAACTGCAAAACTTGGGAGTTATCAAACTTCTGGTAAGCCACAGTACATTACCAGGGGATTATTTTTGGTTTAGTGAGTCACAAGTAGTGCAGGCCTGCTTACTCAAATACAGACAGGAAGCACTAAAATTTAAACAACCACATTCTGCACTCATATGAAACAAAATAAGCTGTAACAATATGTTCTTACCAGTTGTACTGAATATGTGCAATAACTTTGGAAGAGCAGAATGCCAGCTGCCATGGCATAAATGTTCTCTGAGGCTGTTTAAGTGCCATATCACATATTAAAATAAGCCTTATTTTCTAGCAAACATGTTGATGGGTTCTGAGAACTAAATGTTTACTAAGGGTTTACAATTTTAAAACCTGTATCTTATTTTAAACTGACAGATCAATAATTCCAGTTTGAATGTTATTTTAGATTATATGCAGGTACCACTAACCCCAGCTTGAGAGTTGCCCCAAGACAGAGAGGAAGGCTGCAATCCTAACCACACTTTTCTGAGAGTAAGCCCCATTAAACAAAATAGGACTTACTTCTGAGTAGACCTGGTTAGGATTGTGCAGACCAAAGAAAAACGCATTGAGGTTAAGTTGTAAACCAGCACAATATGAGACAATGTTGAACATTTTTACAATTTACATGCCATAAAAATTAAGGCAGTAGCCTGAATTTGCCATTCCCAAAGTTTTTGGTGCATGAATAAATTTGTAAGCACCCTAACTTTGTTTTAAACCTAAGAAATTTTTAAAATCAAAATCAATTCAATCAATATTCATTTAAAAGTTGTTTGAAAATAATGAGTTTCTGAATATAAGGAGTAGAAGTATACTCATACTTAAGGAGCACACTTTAAGTTTCTGAAAATAAGAAGTAACTGAAAACATAGATCAGAAATTACTTCATGCCCTTACCTTGAAAAGATAGAACTTGTGGTCTACCTGTTGCCCCAGCTTCTCTTGTAATCGCAGTACCAAATTTACAACCTGGTCTTTACGTGAAGCAGTGATGAGAGGCTCTGCCTTCCTAATGTCTTCTACTAAGGCTTCTACATCTGTACTAAAGTACATTAAAAAAAAACCATTTTCATCTTTTGGCAAATATAGACAGTATACAGCATCACAGAATTTAAAGGAATTCAAATGTAAGCTAGTCTAAACTATCCCTATGCAGAATCTTCCACACATCCCACAATAGAAAAACTGCAGCATCCAGATTATAATGGGCTGGCATCCTTCAGTCTCAGACTATGGTATTGCGCTCTGAATAGTGGTTCTGGAACAGAGTGTCCTCTCCAGTGCGTGAAGCCTGGGTAAAGTAGATATGGAGGATAGACTGTTACCCATGCAGCAAATCCCCCCTCTCCATGTCACTGAAATGGTCCAATGGAAAGGCAGAAGCCAATACGGTTGGTTCCAGCGGCGTCGCAGGAGTTGCCAGAACGTGACTGTGTTCAGCCATGAACTGCCTCAGGGACTCTGACTCCGGATTTTGCCTTGAGGTTGACTCCTGAAGCTTTTTCCATAACTGGATGTAGCCACAAGGCAGTGGAGGTTTAAATATTGCTTTCCTGAGCAGGAATTGAACCCAGGCCACAGTGGTGAGAGCGCCGAATCCTAACTACTAGACCACCAGGGATTATAATGGGAAACAAATTCTAAACAAACCTTGGCCACAAAGAGAATGAGCAAGACATCTTCTTCAAGGGCAGAATTCAATAAAGCAATTCAGAAGATGCCGTCCACTACATGTAGGTGACTGTATTAAAATTATTTTTGGTCTTAATTCTTCTCAGTGTTCCAGAGAGAAAGAATTCCAAATTCCATGTATATTTCATGACTACATTTGTTAATAACGTAATTACTGCCATGAGCACAGTCTTCCCACCTGCCATTTTCCCTACAGTGTTTACTCCTTACCCTACTGTCACCAATTTTTTTTGAAATTGAAAAATACTATAAAAAGAATTACTCATAGGCAATTTTTAATAAATTAAATAGACCTAGAACCTTCGGTAACTTCTCATAGATTTCCCAATTGTGGTCATTTAGTTTGCTTTTCATTGCTTCAATTTTAATGTTACTTTTTTGAACATGAGTGATTCATTTTGAATATAGCATTCCACATGAAGCCTCACTGGTGACTTACACATGCCTACAGTGTATTTTAGAACAAGTGGTGAGATTTTACATGACTATTTGAACATAAATTGTCTCAGTTTTATTAACATGTTTTATTGTTTTTAATTTCTAACAGAATGTTTGAGTATCTAAAGAAAAAATAACATGACTTTAAAAATCATGTGATTTTAAAAAATCATTTTATTAACATGTTTTATTGTTTTTAATTTCTAACAGAATGTTTGCGTATCTAAAGAAAAAATAACATGACTTTAAAAATCATGTGATTTTAAAAAATTATGCACTTGGCATCGTGCTTCTAACTGGAATGAAAAAGTTTAAATCCTCTTTAAACCTAAAAGAAAACCTTCTAAAAACAGCTTCAGATCTTATGTTATCTTTAAAGCACAACAGCATCACTGGGAAGAAATATACAGTCTACAAATCTGGTTCCTGTTTGTGATGGATTTTTGCATAGACATTTGCAGTCCATGGAAAAGATGTTCCATTCTATCCCTACATAATAGATATTCCATAGGAAATGATGTCCAAAGGAGATTCGCAAGGATCACATCAGTCAGGCATACTGGTAATAGTGCATGTAAAGCGGTGGGGCATCCTAACATGGGACTGAGTCCTTGCAGTCCTTCATGCACTGGCTCAGTGTGCCACAAACATGCTATAAAGCATATCTGCGACCACTTGCAAGCTGGCTGGGCCGGTGCAAAGGCTCATGCCAGATCCCAACACCAGCCAGCACATATGTTTGCACCAGGTGGCACAGGGGCATGAGGAGGATGGTGGGAGGATGCTTCGGAGGTGGAGAGAGGCATTTTTGGGCGGGGGAAGGGCTGAATGGGGGAGGACCAGGTCCGGGAGGGGGCAGAAATGGTGGAGGCCTCCACCATATCCTAACCCATGCTACTGGGCTCAGCAGCCCAATATGGGTTTCTTGGATTTGCACCAGCTATATAGCTGGCATGGATCCCAGAAGCCCTAGAGGTGTGGCTGGGGTTTTACTAGAAGTAAGGGAAAAAATATCCCCTTACCCAGCCTGCTCCTAAGCTGCACTGGATGCAGCACAGGCCATGAAGCCTGGCTGCACCAACACAGTTTAGGATTAGACTGCCCATGCCAGTCTTCTGCAACATTCCTGGGACAACTTGGATTTAACTCTGGAACTCTACCTTGATAGTCATAAACCTAGCATTAATTATGACTGTGATGAGCAGATTTTACATGTTCCATAAGAACATAAGAACAGCCCCACTGCATCAGGCCATAGGCCCATCTAGTCCAGCTTCCTGTATCTCACAGCGGCCCACCAAATGCCCCAGGGAGCACACCAGATAACAAGAGACCTCATCCTGGTGCTCTCCCCTACATCTGGCATTCTGACTTAACCCATTCCTAAAATCAGGAGGTTGCGCATACACATCATGGCTTGTACCCCATAATGGATTTTTCCTCCAGAAACTCGTCCAATCCCCTTTTAAAGGCGTCTAGGCTAGACGCCAGCACCACATCCTGTGGCAAGGAGTTCCACAGACCGACCACGCGCTGAGTAAAGAAATATTTTCTTTTGTCTGTCCTAACCCGCCCAACACTCAATTTTAGTGGATGTCCCCTGGTTCTGGTATTATGTGAGAGTGTAAAGAGCATCTCCCTATCCACTCTGTCCATCCCCTGCATAATTTTGTATGTCTCAATCATGTCCCCCCTCAAGCGTCTCTTTTCTAGGCTGAAGAGGCCCAAACGCCGTAGCCTTTCCTCATAAGGAAGGTGCCCCAGCCCCGTAATCATCTTAATCATTCCACTGCACATCAGGGCTCCCAAAGTAAAAGTTACATCAGAAAGATGAAAAACTAAGGCTAACATATCTGAAAATAATAACAAGTATTTATATACCACCTTTCTGGCCATTTGATTGCTACTTTGGCTTTATTCAAGGTGGTTTACATGGGCAGGCTTACATGGGCAGATTTTCTCTAAACCCCCAAAGGAGTTTTTACAATGAACAGAGAAGCTCAATCTTTCAAGAACTGACTACATTCCAGGTGGATCTTCTCACAGTCTGGTCACATTCTTGCTGCTGTCTCCTCCCACACAGACAATCACTGCAGATACTCGCCTATAAGTCGATCTCACAGATAAGTCGAGGGCAGGTTTTGAGAAAAAAATCATGGAATTTTCTATGGCCCTCAGATACGTTGGGGGTTAAACTTAGGGGGGTGTCTGACTATAGTTTTGTCTGATTTTACCCAAGGCCAGATCCTGAAAAATAACCTACCACTAATTGTTACCTAAGAACTGTACAGCCTCTAATTTATTAAAAACATAGTAAAAGATCATAAGATACATTTTTATTTTTAAATTCTGGTCTTCACCACCTTTTTGTAAACACTATCCGTGTACTGTAAACAACATACTACTAGAACAGTGGTTCCCAACCTGGAATTCATGTACTCCCAGGGACACTCAACTGGACCTTTTGGGGTACTTGAAAAGGAATGGAATGATGGCAGAAAAAGGCAGGTTGTGCTCCAGAATGCTTTGCAGGGCCAGCAAGGCAGGAAGGAAGGTAACTAGTTGACTGTGAAAGCCCCACCAATAGCTAGTTTTTGGTCATCAATTCATCTATGAACCAGTGATTGAAAACCAGCACAGTAAAAAAGCTGAAACATAATATGGAAAGTGATCAATCACCCAGAATTTCTCAGCACACTTCTGGTGCAAAACAGTGCAAAGGCAGTCTTCTTCAAAAAGATTAAAAGAGAAAACACTGTGATAAATACATGAAGTCTGGGCTTTCATATAGAGGAGATGAGGGCTTGTATTATTAATTACAAACATTTTGCTAATATGAAGGGTACAATTTATGGAAATAGGCTGCCAAGAGATATGCAAGTGAAAAAGGTTGGGAACCACTGCAGGAGATCCAGCCTTTGCAAAACAGAACCAGGCTGCAACAGCATTTGCAAAATGGAACAAAGGAGAATAAAAGGTTAACTTTGGCTGGAA
This sequence comes from Tiliqua scincoides, assembly GCF_035046505.1. Taxonomy (NCBI): domain Eukaryota; kingdom Metazoa; phylum Chordata; class Lepidosauria; order Squamata; family Scincidae; genus Tiliqua; species Tiliqua scincoides. The sequence goes on along the minus strand of NC_089823.1, from coordinate 208,467,623 downwards.
TTTCCCAGCAAAGTTACTATAGAAACTAATCTCTGCATTGCTTCTAATGACCCCCTTCAGCAAGAAAGGAAACTTTTCAGAGTTGAAAAGCTCTGCCCTCTGATTGACCTGGAGATAAGGCAAAGTGATAATTGGTTGATTACTTGGCAAAAATTTTAAGTACTATAGGTACTATACTTATAGGTACTTAACTATACTATATTATAGGTACTATACTTATAGGTACTTAACTATACTATATTAAGTACTATAGGTACTTAATATAGTATAGTATCTACTGTATAATTATAATAATTAAAATATAATATAATAATTATATTATATATTATTATAGAATTATAGTTACAGATGTCTTATGGATTCTGGAGTTCTTCTTGCAAGTACTTCCCCTATGTCTTATATTTGGTAGTACCCTATGCCCCTCTGCAGATAATGAATTTGTTGGCTCCCCAAAATGCTGTCATTTCATATGTTTGAATTTTCAGCCATAGAGAGTGCTCAAATAAATTCATGGACATAATGCCCGTACCAAGGAAAATTGGACTAGGCACTTATACCTCAGAATAAACCACCTAAAAGTGAATGGTGTAGCAGGGTGAACTGTAATGTTCATCATGACCATAAAGACTACAATCCCTTCTTAGTTGTTTAGCAGCTTTGTGCATATCATTCAAATTGTTCTGTCCCAGCAGGCAGTTCTATTGCCTACAATAGAATATGATACTCACGCAGCACTGAGAAAGAGTAAATCTATGGATTTGGTTTTCACTTCCCCACCTTGAACATATTCCAAAATAATGCCTTTGAAGAAGAAAACAAGACAATTATTAATTCAATGTCAAGCTGACTTCTGATAACAAACACTACAAAGGGTGACCTTTACTTTGGTAAAATCCTACTGATCTCAGAAATTCAACTTCTAATTTAAACCATGTAAGAAAGGAGCAGAATCAGACAGACAGCTTGTCTGTTTTGGCATTAACACATTGTAGGACATAGGACAAGGGCGAAAGAACTGGCAAACTAGGAGCACATGCCCTAGCAATTTTTGGACTTGTGTTCCTTAAACAATAGCTGCTGCCCACACTGCTACTATTGCTCAAGATAAACTGCTTTGGAAGCTCAGAAGAGTTTATGATATGGTTTCAGGAACTGTAGTTCAAAAGGAAAATGTTCAGCGTTCTATTGTCCGCACAGCTATGCTTGAGCTCCCCCAAAGTACTGCTGCTCTTTTGGATTCCAGCTCTTTTGGATCCCAGCTTTAAAAAAAAACAAAACACTAGAAATGTTTTAAAACAAATGATATATTGATGATACCGTTGGAATTCAAAGTCATCCAACATGGCCTAAATAACTTAAGAAAATCACTACCACAAAATTGGAAACATGCACAAAAGATCATTTCGGCTGGTGCACCAGCTGCGTCCGTACTTGGATCGTGCAGACCTGGCCACGGTGATCCATGCTACGGTGACATCGAGGTTAGATTATTGTAACGCGCTTTATGTGGGGCTGCCCCTGAAGACGGTTCGGAAACTGCAATTAGTGCAGAATGCGGCGGCCCGTGTGGTCACTGGAGCTAGGCGGTTTGACTCTGTCAGCCCGCTTCTCCGGGGGCTACATTGGCTGCCCATTCGTTTCCGGGCCCAATTCAAGGTGCTGGTTTTGACCTTTAAAGCTCTATACTGCTCTGGGACAGGCTATCTTAGAGATCGCCTACTCCCGTACAGTCCGGCTCATCCTCTCAGGTCATCAGAGAAGGCCTTTCTACAAGTGCTGCCGCCTAAGGAGGTATGTGGGGCGGCAGCAAGAAATAGGGCCTTCTCAGTAGTGGCACCAAAGTTGTGGAACTCCCTTCCCCTTGACTTGAGAATGGCTCCCTCTCTTGAGACTTTTCAGCGAGGCCTGAAGACCTTGTTGTTTAACCAAGCCTTCTGACTTCATGGCCTTTTTAACATCTTTTATATATCTTTTAGTTGCTTTTTACAGGCCTGATTCCTCTGCTGTTTTATGCTCTTTTATTCTTTTATCTGACTACTGTTTTTATGGGTTATGCTAATGTGTTTTTAATATGTTTTTATCGGTTTGTGAAATTATGTTTTAATCTCTTTTATATGTTAGCCACCCTGGGTCCCTTTGGGGAGAAGGGCGGGATATAAATAAAGTTTTATTATTATTATTATTTTTTCTATGATCTTTTTAGAAGTAACAGAAGGGAGAAAGTAGCTTTGCTAGTGTTTAACATTATTTTGTTTGTTTGAAAGGGCTACAGAAACATGTCCAGGCTAAGTGGAACACGATATTCCTGTGTTACTAAGATTACTGTATAGGTGGGACCTCAAAATTCGATGATTTGGTATCCATTGATTTGACTTACCACTGATGCAGAGGTCCACCTTTAAGCGCCTTGTAACAAGGAAAAAACACCAAAATTCAATTTCCTACCACTGTTAATTTCATTCCATTAGATTCTATTATTCTCCCCATCTAGTGGATAAATGTCATATAGTGTCTATACAAATGTGTTCAGGGGCGACAATAGAGGAGTAAGAAACCTGGAAGAGTGTCTTTAAAGCTATTTTTCCACTGTCTTGATATCCATAGTTTCTTTTTCTTTTTTTTTTTAATCCAGTAGAGGTTCCAGAACGGAACCCCAGTGGATAACGAGGCACAACCTGTACTCAGCTCCTAATTTTTTTCTTCAGTGTAATATGTAAAATGTTACAAACATAGGGGGATGGGACAGAATCACTGTCTAGGATAGCCATTTTCAATTGTTAGTCACTGTGCCATGAATGGCCTGCAGGTGTGACATGGGTGTTTGGGGGAGGGTCGTTTATTAGTCGGGCCATTGGGGGATGTGAGCCCCCCACCAACAGCATGTCAAAAAAATTGATGCTGTGCCTTGTTTTAGTACCTTGTCAATGTGCCATGAGACAAAAAAGGTTGAAAATCACTGCTCTAGGAAGTGCTTGTGACACCCATATAGCAACAACGCACACAGTGCAAGAAAAGTGCTAATGTGAAGTGGAGTTCCTGGAGTTTTCCCTACTATAGAAAAATCAACTTGATTCCTGCAACAATTGAGTAACAGTTGCACTCTTACAAGGGCCAAATCTTGAAAAAATTACTTAAAGAACACTATTAAATCAATACATGAAAATATGTATTTGTTATCTCTTAAATCATACAACAGCCCTGGAAGTCAGGCCAACATTATTACCCCTACACTGCAGATACAGGGTTAAGGTGAGAGACAGTGATTTGTCAAAGATGACCCAATGAATAGAGGTGCTTGTTTCTGGTGAGTAAGAAAGGTTTACTTACACCCTAAGTCTGACTGAAAACAATGGGTTTACTTATGAGTAAGGTAAATAACTCAGTTTTCAAACACCTCTACCAATGAATTCATAACAGAGGCAGCATTAGAAAGGGGGCTACTCAATTCATGGTTTACAACACTTAGCCATGAATACACTGCACCCATTTTCTACCCCAGCATGTTTAACAAAACTAGAATTGTTTAGATACACTTCTGTGATATTTTAAAAGCACTAACAGTAGATAACTAGACTGTGAAGATGCTGAGAGTCACTTTAATGTCCCAAGGTACCTTTTACATATGAAAGCAGAATGAAGTGGTAGTGTAGGGCAGGTAGCTGAAATGCTTCCTATGTATGCATCAACAGAATTTCAGACTAGTACTTTAATCCCAAACACATTTATTTGAAAGTACGTATAACTGATTTCAATGCAAGTTGCATCCAAGTAAGGTTTTAAGAGAATGCTGTTAAACCAATACTCCTGACAGTTTGACACCGGTACTTTCAAAGAATAGCAGATCACAGCGTAGAACACTGATGGTATAAAAGTAGAAATCAATATACTGCCTTTGTTTACCAATTAAAGATCTTCCAAATGCAACAGTGCATATGTCACCTTACTAAGTGTAACTCAGGCACAACCCTGTGCATGTCTGCTCAAAAGTACGTGCCACTACGTTCAGTGGGGTTTACTCCCAGGAAAGGTTGTATAGGATTGCAGCCTTAGGCTGGCAGTAAACCCAAACACAATGGGATTTACTTCTAAGTAGACATGCATAGGATTGTGCTAGAAGACTGCAATCCAATGCCCCCTTACTTGGAGTAGGAGTCCCCCTTACTTGGAGTAATTGAAGTCAATGGAAATTATGTCTGCATAGGGTTGGGTTGTCTGACACATATAGGAGCAAGTTGCTCACCACATTTACCGCTACTGGAATCTGTGTATTTCAGTATAAGTAGTTTGTGGCTTGCACTTTAATGTTACTTCCTTGTTGTCTGTGGGAACCATTATTTCACAGATTTGGTCAGTGACTGCCACGTGTTACACCAGTGTTTCTCAAACTGTGGGTTAGGACCCACTGGGTGGGTCACAAGCTAATTTCAGGTGGGTCCCCATTCATTTCAATATTTTATTTTTAATATATTAGACTTGATGCTACCATAGCATGTGACTGCATTTGGGGAAATGTTACAGACCTGTACTTTTAACAAGCTACTATGTATATTCTTTTAACAATGTTAGTAAATGCGACTTACTCCTGGGTAAGTGTGGATAGGATTGCAGCCTAGGATTGTTAAAATTTTTCCTGCTTGATTATGTCACTTCCGGTCATGTGTGAGAACCACTGTGTTACGCAAAAGGCTGTAACAATCAGGTTTTCATATAGCAGGAAGGTATTTAGCAGAATGTAACTTCAAGGCAAACAACTACTTACTGTATTTAAATACACCAGAAGCAAGAAATCTGCCAGGGAAGTGGTTGGACCATTAGATAATGCAGCAATAAAAGGAAAGGTTAAAGAGGATATGAGAATTGCAGAGAAGTTGAATCAACTGTTTGTCTCTGTCTTCACTACAGAAGACATAAGGCAGACATCTATGCCTGAACTGAATAGGTCAATCAGCTTAACCAAAGCAGATTGCGAAGTGCTCCAAAAGAACTTTCCAAATGGGTGAATGGGCAACCAAATGGGGTTCTGGAAAAACTGGTGGAAAACATACTAGAAAATTAATTAAGTATATAGAAGAATGAGCCTTGCTGAAGGAAAATGAGTATGGTTTCTGCAAAAACTCAGAGATACCCTTCTATAGTGACTCTCTGAGGAGGTCAATAGGCATGTGGATGGAGAAGTTCCTTGTGATACTTGGACTTTCAAAAAACTTTTGACACAGTCCAAAATCAAAGGCTCTTGAATAAACTTAGCAGTAGAGGTCAGGTCTCTTCTGAATTGCTAACTGGTTAAAGAACAGATAGCAGAAAGCAGGAATAAATTTAACAGTTTTCACGTGGAGGAAGTAAGAATTGGGGTACCCAAGAAGCTGTCTTTGGATGAGTGCTTTTAAACTTGTCTATGATCTAGAGTTAGGGATCAGCAGTGCGGTGGGCAGATTAGCAGATGATACTAAACTATTCAGGATGGTAAAAACCAAAGCAGAGTGCTCCAAAAGAACTCTCCAAACTACATGAAGGGGCAATCAAATGGCAAATGAGATTCATGATTAAGATTTATAAAAGTATGCATGGCAAAGTGAGATAAGTTTTTCTCTCACACAACCAGAGGTAGTCCAAAGAAACTGACTGGCAGGAGATTTAGTATGGATAACAGGAGATATTTCTTCACATGGCACATAATTAATCTATATAATTCATTGCCAAGATGTGGTGATGGCTGTTAGCTTGGACGGCTTGAAAGGGACACTGGAAAAATTCATAGAACACAGGTGGCTACCTATCACCAGCTATCAGTCAGGATGGCTATGTGCTACCCCCAAGCTCAGTGGCAGTTCGCAATATGCAACCCCAAAAGAGCACCAGGTGCAGGGGAGGAATGGCAGGAGAAAAGTACAGTATGCCTTTTTCTACTGCTTATGGTCTTCTCAGACAGGATGCTGAATTAAATGGGGCTTTGACTTGATCTATCAGGGTATTCTTCTATTAACTTTCTGCAATTCTTCTCCTCAGACATCAGTTTTGCAAGCAAGCAGGGTCCTATTCGCATTATCTTTGAGCCTCAGGACACCTGCAACTTTTAGCCAAGCTATGCTGAATTTTAGCTGCGCAGCTATGAGATGAGCATGCTTACTGTGACATGGTAAAGTCATCCCAGATCACCTTTAGGTACATTAGTCATAAGAACAACTTTTTTTCAAGCAGTTTTTATTGAATCCCAGAAACAGCAGTCAGCATGCACATGGCTGGTTTTGTTCATGGCAGTTCAGCTAAATGTCAACATGGACAATCAAAAAACTTCATACGCCTGAGCAGAAATGGTTCTGTAACTATGACCTGGATTTAATAATCTCACTGTGAATTATATCAATAAGTCTTCAGTCAAGGGAATGAACCCATGGTATTAGAAGCAGTAAGTTACATAAACTGTATTCGCAAGACATTCTTCTTCTTAGGCTGCAATCCTAAACACACTTTCCTGAAAGTAAACCCCACTGAACAAAATAGGATTTACTACTGAGTAGACCTGGTTAGGATTGTGCCCTTAAACTCTTCTCCCTGTCTTGTCTCCCCATTGACTAGTCACTAGCAGCTAATTTGTAAAAACTGAACACCCTAAGAAGCTACAACAGCATTTCTCAACCATTTGTTCCCTTGCCATACCAGTTTGTATGGTCCACCTATTGGAAGTACCACCAGAAGTAACAGGCGATGATGTCATCACCAGTTACTTCCAGATTGGAAGGCCAGATGTAATATGACAAACACCAGTAAGAGGCTCAGAGCAGTTGAGATGACTTTATAGAGCACATGAAAAGTGCATTGTGAAGCTCTGCTTGCCAAGCTGAAGGTCCAATTCTATCCAGTTTTTCAGTGCTGGTGCAGCCCATAGGGCATGCACTACATCCTGCTGTGGGGAGGAAGTCAGAGGCCTTCCTAAGGTATGTACACCCATACATCCCCAAGGTAGGTAAAACAAGACATTTGTTCCCTTGCCTCAAGGCTGCATTATGGTTGCACCGGTGTTGGAAAGTTGAATAGGATTGGAATCCTGATGAATTTTATTCACAATTTTTAAAACATATTTTTACTGCACAAGTAGAACTCTTCAGGAAAGCACATTTGGAGGACAGAATTGTTCAGTACTGCAATATTTAGAAGTGAATAAAATTTTCACAGGTGTTAATACAAAAAAATGAAAAGAAAACAGATGAAACAGCAGTATGTATTGGTCTTATATATTTGTTCAATTAGGATGAGAGATGAGAGGCCCCTAGTCCCTGCAGGGCCCCGGGCTTCAGCCTAATCAGCCTTATGTATAATACGGCCCTGCCAGTACAACTGGTTGAGAAACACTGAACTAAAAGAATGCCTCTTATCCCCAAATGGGCAGGGGTGGCTATTTGGCAGTAAGTGGAAGGGCACTCTGCACTTGCTCAGAGGCACCCTTTTGCTACTGCTGCTGCGACATCACACATCATGGCTGAGGCTTCACTTCCACCCACACGCGCCCCATTTGATATAATGGGATTCACAGGACGTCCCAGTCCACATGCCTGTGAGCTGAGCCTGCCTGGCCACAGGAAAAGAGGTTCCTTACTCAGGAGTAAGTCCACTGTCTTCAATTGGCTTACTCTCAGGAAAGTGTGCGCAGAAGGCAGCCTGAGCCCCCAGGCTGTGTGCCCCCCTCAGCGCCCCTCTCCAGTCTCCCACCCCCGCCCCCAAGCCCTCCTCTCCCTGTCCTTTCCCCCGATGACGCCCTCACACAGGGATGCACTCCCCCCCCCCCCCGGCCTGCAACCGTTCCGCACCCGGCGGGTAATAGCGCAGCAAGAACCGCTTCAGCTTCATCGTGGTCCCGGGTACCGCACCCGCCTCAAACTCGGCCTCGTTGCCATGGAAACCAGACAAACCGACGCTCCGGCGCATTGCGCAGGCGCGGGCGAGGTCCCGTGGGCTCCGCCCCCAGAGGGCTGCAGGTGGGGCGTCGTGGCGGGAGGGTCTGTTCTGTGCGGAGGCGCCACAAGCTTTTCTTTGCTCGTTGCTGCGGCAACGGGGGAGGAGGCCGAGACGGTGGGGAAGCTGCGCTTCATGCAGCATCAGAGTGGGCTGAGGCTGTAGTCCCGTCCACACCTACCTGGGAGTAAGCCCCTTTGGCTATAGTGGGCCTTACTTCTGAGTAGGCTGTGGGAAGAGCATGGCAGTGGGAGCCTGGGCTCTGCTGAGTCCAGAGGGGGCTGAGGCTGCATCCCATCCACACCCACCTGGGAGTAAGCCCCATTGACTCTAGTGGGCCTGAGTAGACATGCACAGGCTGTGGGAAGAGCATGGCAGTGAGAGGCTTGGCTCTGCTGTCCAGAGGGGGCTGAGGCTGCAATCCTGTCCACACTTACCTGGGCGTAAGGCCCATTGACTCTAATAGGATTCCTTCTTGGACAAACCAGCAGGTTTGCAGCCAACTAGCTGAAGAGAATCTATTTTCAAAACTGACCATCCTGTGTTGTTTGCTTCAGTTGTGGTCATTCT